>NW_027464592.1:8213625-8886500 GCF_043290135.1 Rhipicephalus microplus
GTCGTGCTCCACTCTCACCACCGTCAGAACAAGTCTCCAAAAATATCAGTGCAAAGAAAAAAAAGCGACACACCGCTCATGGGAGGGCTCGAACCTCCAACCTTTTGGTTAACAGCCAATCGCGCTAGCCATTGCACCACGGACCCAACCGCGCTCCACTTTCACCACCGTCAGAATGTTTCTCCAAAGCTATCAACGCAAAAAAAAGAGACACACCGCTCTCGGGAGGGCTCGAACCTCCAAACTTTTGGTTAACAGCCAAACGCGCTAGCCAATTGCGTCACGGAGGTAGTCGGGCTCCACTCTCACCACCATCAGAACATTTTTCCAAAGGTATCAGCGCAAAGAAAAAAAAAGAGACACACCGCTCTCGGGAGGGCTCGAACCTCCAAACTTTTGGTTAACAGGCGAACGCGCTAGCCAATTGCGTCACGGATGTAGTTGGGCTCCACTCTCACCACCATCAGAACTTTTTTAAAGCTATCAGCACAAAGAAAAAAGCGACACACTGCTCCCGGGAGGGCTTGAACCTCCAACCTTTCAGTTAACAGTTGATCGCGCTAGCCGATTCTGCCACGAAGACAGTCGTGCTCCACTCTCACCACGGTCAGAACACTTCTCTAAAGATATCAGTCCAAAGAAAAAAAAGCGACACACTGCTCTCGGGAGGGCTCGAACCTTCAACCGTTTGGTTAACAGCCGATCGCGCTAGCCAATTGCGCCAAGGAGATAGTCGTGCTCTACTCTCACACCCGTCAGAACATTTCTCCAAAGCTATGAGCGCAAAGAAAAAAAGAGACACACCGCTCATGGCAGGGTTTGAACCTCCAACCTTTTGGCTAACAGCCCAACGCGCTAGCCTATTGCGCCATGGAGACAGTCGTGCTCCATTCTCACCACGCTCAGAACACTTCTCAAAAGATATCAGTGCAAAGAAAAAAAAGCGACACAACGCTCATGGGAGGGCTCGAACCTCCAACCTTTTGGTTAACAGCCGATCGCACTAGCCATTGCACCACAGACCCAACCGCGCTCCACTCTCACCACCGTCAGAACGTTTCTCCAAAGCTATCAGCGCAAAGAAGAAAAAAGAGACACACCACTCTCGGGAGGGCTCGAACCTCCAAATTTTTGGTTAACAGCCGAATGCGCTATTCCATTGCGTCACGGAGGTAGTCGGGCTCCACTCTCACCACCATCAGAACATTTTTTCAAAGCTATCAGCGCAAAGAAAAAAAGAGACACACCGCTCATAGAGTTTGAACCTCTAACCTTTTGGCTAACAGCCCAACGCGCTAGCCAATTGCGCGACGGAGACAGTCGTGCTCCATTCTCACCACGCTCAGAACACTTCTCAAAAGATATCAGTGCAAAGAAAAAAAAGCGACACACCGCTCATGGGAGGGCTCGAACCTCCAACCTTTTGGTTAACAGCCGATCGCGCTAGCCATTGCACAACGGAGCCAACCGCGCTCCACTCTCACCACCGTCAGAACGTTTCTCCAAAGCTATCAGCGCAAAGAAAAAAAAAGAGACACACCGCTCTCGGGAGGGCTCGAACCTCCAAACTTTTGGTTAATATCCGAACGCGCTAGCCAATTGCGTCACGGAGGTAGTCGGGCTCCACTCTGACCACCATCAGAACATTTTTTCAAAGCTATCAGCGTAAAGAAAAAAAGCGACACACTGCTCTCGGGAGGGCTCCAACCTCCAACCTTTTGGTTAACAGCCGAACGCGCTAGCCAATTGCGTCACGGAGGTAGTCGTGCTCGACTCTCACCACCATCAGAACATTTTTACAAAGGTATCAGCGCAAAGAAAAAAAGAGACACACCGTTCATGGCAGGGTTTGAACCTCCAAGCTTTTGGCTAACAGCCCAACGCGCTAGCCAATTGCGCCACGGAGACAGTCGTGCTCCATTCTCACCACGCTCAGAACACTTCTCAAAAGATATCAGTGCAAAGAAAAAAAAGCGACACACCGCTCATGGGAGGGCTCGAACCTCCAACCTTTTGGTTAACAGCTAATCGCGCTAGCCATTGCACCACGGACCCAACCACGCTCCACTTTCACCACCGTCAGAATGTTTCTCCAAAGCTATCAACGCAAAGAAAAAAAAAAGAGACACACCGCTCTCGGGAGGGCTCGAACCTCCAAACTTTTGGTTAACAGCCAAACGCGCTAGCCAATTGCGTCACGGATGTAGTCGGGCTCCACTCTCACCACCATCAGAACATTTTTCCAAAGGTATCAGCGCAAAAAAAAAAAGAGACGCACCGCTCTCGGGAGGGCTCGGACCTCCAAACTTTTGGTTAACAGCCGAACGCGCTAGCCAATTGCGTCACGGACGTAGTCGGGCTCCACTCTCACCACCATCAGAACTTTTTTTAAAGCTATCAGCGCAAAGAAAAAAGCGACACACTGCTCCCGGGAGGGCTTGAACCTCCAACCTTTCAGTTAACAGTTGATCGCGCTAGCCGATTCTGCCACGGAAACAGTCGTGCTCCACTCTCGCCACCGTCAGAACAATTCTCCAAAGCTATCAGCGCAAAGAAAAAAAGAGACACACCGCTCTCGGGAGGGCTCGAACCTCCAACCTTTTGGTTAACAGCCGAACGCGCTAGCCAATTGCGTCACGGAGGTAGTCGTGCTCCACTCTCACCACCATCAGAACATTTTTCCAAAGCTATCAGGGCAAAGAAAAAAAGAGACACACCACTCATGGCAGGGTTTGAACCTCCAACCTTTTGGCTAACAGCCCAACGCGCTAGCCAATTGCGCCACGGAGACAGTCGTGCTCCATTCTCACCACGCTCAGAACACTTCTCAAAAGATATCACTGCAAAAAAAAGTGACACACCGCTCATGGGAGGGCTCGAACCTCCAACCTTTTGGTTAACAGCCGATTGCGCTAGCCATTGCACCACGGACCCAACCGCGCTCCACTCTCACCACCGTCAGAACGTTTCTCCAAAGCTATCAGCGCAAAGAAAAAAAAAGAGACACACTGCTCTCGGGAAGGCTCGAACCTCCAACCTTTTGGTTAACAGCCGAACGCGCTAGCCAATTGCGTCACGGAGGTAGTCGGGCTCCACTCTCACCACCATCAGAACATTTTTCCAAAGGTATCAGCGCAAAAAAAAGAGTCACACCGCTCTCGGGAGGGCTCGAACCTCCAACCTTTTGGTTAACAGCTGAACGCGCTAGCCAATTGCACCAAGGAGGTAGTCGTGCTCTACTCTCACCACCGTCAGAACATTTCTCCACAGCTGTCAGCGCAAAAAAAAGAGACACACAGCTCTCGGGAGGGCTCGAACCTCCAACCTTTTGCTTAACAGCCGACGCACTAGCAGATTGCGCCAAAAAGACAGTCGTGCTCCACTCTCACCACCGTCAGAACATTTCTCCATAGCTGTCAGCGCAAAGAAAAAAGCGAAACGCCGCTCACGGGAGGGCTCCAACCTCCAACCTTTCGGTGAACAGCCGATCGCGCTAGCCAAATGCGCCACGTAGACAGTCGTGCTCTATTCTCACCACAGTCAGAAAATTTCTCCACAGCTATCACTGCAAAGAAATAAAGCGACACAGTGCTCCCGGGAGGGCTTGAACCTCCAACCTTTCAGTTAACAGTTGATCGCACTAGTCAATTCCGCCACGGAAACAGTCGCGCTCCACTCTCACCACCGTCAGAACATTTCTCCAAAGCTATCAGCGCAGAGAAAAAAAGCGACACACAGCTCCCGGGAGGGCTTGAACCTCCAACCTTTCAGGTAACAGGTGATCGCGCTAGCCATTGCACCACGAACCCAACCAAGCTCCACTCTCACCACCGTCAGAAGGTTTTTCCAAAGCTATCAGCGCAAAAAAAAACACACTGCTCCCGGGAGGGCTCGAACCTCCAACCTTCTGCTTAACAGCCGATGCACTAGCAGATTGCGCTACGGAGACAGTAGTGCTCCACTCTCACCACCGTCAGAACATTTCTCCAAAGCTATTAGCGCGAAGAAAAAAAGAGACACACCACTCTCGGGAGGACTCGAACCTCCAACCTTTTGGTTAACAGCCGATCGCGCTAGCCATTGCCCCACGGACCCAACCGCGCTCCATTCTCACCGCCGTCGAAGAATTCTCGATAGCTATAAGCGCAAAGAAAAAAAGCGACACACCGCTCCCGGGAGGGCTCGAACCTCCAAACTTTTGGATAATAGCCGAACGCGCTAGCCAATTGCGTCAAGGAGGTAGTCGGGCTCCACTCTGACCACCATCAGAACATTTTTTCAAAGCTATCAGCGCAAAGAAAAAAAGCGACACACTGCTCTCGGGAGGGCTCGAACCTCCAACCTTTTGGTTAACAGCCGAACGCGCTAGCCAATTGCGTCACGGAGGTAGTCGTGCTCGACTCTCACCACCATCAGAACATTTTTCCAAAGGTATCAGCGCAAAGAAAAAAAGAGACACACCGTTCATGGCAGGGTTTGAACCTCCAACCTTTTGGCTAACAGCCCAACGCCCTAGCCAATTGCGCCACGGAGACAGTCGTGCTCCATTCTCACCACGCTCAGAACACTTCTCCAAAGATATCAGTGCAAAGAAAAAAAAGCGACACACCGCTCATGGGAGGGCTCGATCCTCCAACCTTTTGGGTAACAGCCGATCGCGCTAGCCGATTGCGCCACGGACAGAACCGCGCTCCACTTTCACCACGGTCAGAATGTTTCTCCAAAGCTATCAACGCAAAAAAAAGAGACACACCGCTCTCGGGAGGGCTCGAACCTCCAAACTTTTGGTTAACAGCCAAACGCGCTAGCCAATTGCGTCACGGAGGTAGTCGGGCTCCACTCTCACCACCATCAGAACATTTTTCCAAAGGTATCAGCGCAAAAAAAAAGAGACACACCGCTCTCGGGAGAGCTCGAACCTCCAAACTTTTGGTTAACAGCCGAACGCGCTAGCCAATTGCGTCACGGATGTAGTTGGGCTCCACTCTCACCACCATCAGAACTTTTTTAAAGCTATCAGCACAAAGAAAAAAGCGACACACTGCTCCCGGGAGGGCTTGAACCTCCAACCTTTCAGTTAACAGTTGATCGCGCTAGCCGATTCTGCCATGAAGACAGTCGTGCTCCACTTTCACCACCGTCAGAATGTTTCTCCAAAGGTATCAACGCATAGAAAAAAAAAACACCGCTCTCGGGAGGGCTCGAACCTCCGAACTTTTGGTTAACAGCCAAACGCGCTAGCCAATTGCGTCACGGAGGTAGTCGGGCTCCACTCTCACCACCATCAGAACATTTTCCCAAAGGTATCAGCGCAAAGAAAAAAAAGAGACACACCGCTCTCGGGAGTGCTCGAACCTCCAAACTTTTGGTTAACAGCCGAACGCGCTAGCCAATTGCGTCACGGACGTAGTCGGGCTCCACTCTCACCACGATCAGAACTTTTTTTAAAGCTATCAGCGCAAAGAAAAAAGCGACACACTGCTCCCGGGAGGGCTTGAACCTCCAACCTTTCAGTTAACAGTTGATCGCGCTAGCCGATTCTGCCACGGAAACAGTCGTGCTCCACTCTCGCCACCGTCAGAACAATTCTCCAAAGCTATCAGCGCAAAGAAAAAAAAGAGACACACCGCTCTCGGGAGGGCTCGAACCTCCAACCTTTTGGTTAACAGCCGAACGCGCTAGCCAATTGCGTCATGGAGGTAGTCGTGCTCCACTCTCACCACCATCAGAACATTTTTCCAAAGCTATCAGCGCAAAGAAAAAAAGAGACACACCACTCATGGCAGGGTTTGAACCTCCAACCTTTTGGCTAACAGCCCAACGCGCAAGCCAATTGCGCCACGGAGACAGTCGTGCTCCATTCTCACCACGCTCAGAACACTTCTCAAAAGATATCAGTGCAAAAAAAAAAGTGACACACCGCTCATGGGAGGGCTCGAACCTCCAACCTTTTGGTTAACAGCCGATTGCGCTAGCCATTGCACCACGGACCCAACCGCGCTCCACTCTCACCACCGTCAGAACGTTTCTCCAAAGCTATCAGCGCAAAGAAAAAAAAGAGACACACCGCTCTCGGGAAGGCTCAAACCTCCAACCTTTTGGTTAACAGCCGAACGCGCTAGCCGATTGCGTCACGGAGGTAGTCGGGCTCCACTCTCACCACCATCAGAACGTTTTTCCAAAGGTATCAGCGCAAAAAAAAGAGACACACCGCTTTCGGGAGGGCTCGAACCTCCAACCTTTTGGTTAACAGCTGAACGCGCTTGCCAATTGCACCAAGGAGGTAGTCGTGCTCTACTCTCAACACCGTCAGAACATTTCTCCACAGCTGTCAGCGCAAAGAAAAAAGAGACACACAGCTCTCGGGAGGGCTTCAACCTCCAACCTTTTGGTTAACAGCTGAACGCGCTAGCCAATTGCACCAAGGAGATAGTGGTGGTCTACTCTCACAACCGTCAGAACATTTCTGCAAAGCTATCAGCGCAAAGAAAAAAAGCGAGACACAGATCCCGGGACGGCTTGAACCTCCAACCTTTCAGTTAACAGTTGATCGCACTAGCCATTGCACCATGAACCCAACCAAGCTCCACTCTCACCACCGTCAGAACGTTTCTCCAAAGCTATCAGCGCAAAGAAAAAAAGCGACACACTGCTCCCAGGAGGGCTCGAACCTCCGACCTTCTGCTTAACAGCCGATGCGCTAGCAGATTGCGCCACGGAGACAGTAGTGCTCCACTCTCACCACCGTCAGAACATTTCTCCAAAGCTATTAGCGCGAAGAAAAAAGAGACACACCGCTCTCGGGAGGACTCGAACCTCCAACCTTTTGGTTTACAGCCGAACGCGCTAGCCAATTCCGTCACGAAGGTTGTCGTGCTCCACTCTCACCACCATCAGAACATTTTTCCAAAGGTATCAGCGCAAAGAAAAAAAGAGACAAACCGCTCATGGGAGAGTTCGAACCTCCAACCTTTTGGTTAACAGCCCAACGCGCTAGCCAATTGCGTCACGGAGGTAGTCGTGCTCCACTCTCACCACCATCAGAACATTTTTCCAAAGGTATCAGCGGAAAGAATAAAAGAGACACAGCGCTCATGGGAGGGTTCGAACCTCCAACCTTTTGGTTAACAGCCCAACGTGCTAGCCAATTGCGCCACGGCGACAGTCGTGCTCCACTCTCACCACTGTCAGAACACTTCTCCAAAGATATCAGTGCAAAGAAAAAGAAGCGACACACCGCTCATGGGAGGGCTCGAACCTCCAACCTTTTGGTTAACAGCCAATCGCGCTAGCCATTGCACCACGGACCCAACCGCGCTCCACTTTCACCGCCGTCGAAGATTTCTCGATAGCTATCAGCGCAAAGAAAAAAAGCGACACACCGCTCCCGGGAGGGCTCGAACATCCAATCTTTTGGTTAACAGCCGAACACGCTAGCAAATTGCGTCACGGAGGTAGTCGTGCTCTACTCTCACCAACATCAGAACATTTTTGCAAAGGTATCAGCGCAAAGAAAAAAAGAGAGACACCGCTCATGGGAGGGTTGGAACCTCCAACCTTTTGGTTAACAGCCCAACGCGCTATCCAAATGCGCCACGAAGACAGTCGTGCTCCACTCTCACCACGGTCAGAACACTTCTCTAAAGATATCAGTCCAAAAAAAAAAAGCGACACACTGCTCTCGGGAGGGCTCGAACCTTCAACCTTTTGGTTAACAGCCGATCGCGCTAGCCAATTGCGCCAAGGAGATAGTCGTGCTCTACTCTCACCACTGTCAGAACATTTGTCCAAAGCTATGAGCGCAAAGAAAAAAAGAGACACACCGCTCATGGCAGGGTTTGAACCTCCAACCTTTTGGCTAACAGCCCAACGCGCTAGCCAATTGTGCCATGGAGACAGTCGTGCTCCTTTCTCACCACGCTCAGAACACTTCTCAAAAGATATCAGTGCAAAGAAAAAAAAAGCGACACACCGCTCATAGGAGGGCTCGAACCTCCAACCTTTTGGTTAACAGCCGATTGCACTAGCCATTGCAGCACAGACCCAACCGCGCTCCACTCTCACCACCGTCAGAACGTTTCTCCAAAGCTATCAGCGCAAAGAAGAAAAAACAGACACACCGCTCTCGGGAGGGCTCGAACCTCCAAATTTTTGGTTAACAGCCGAATGCGCTAGCATATTGCGTCACGGAGGTAGTCGGGCTCCCCTCTCACTACCATCAGAACAATTTTCAAAGCTATCAGCGCAAAGAAAAAAAGAGACACACCGCTCATAGGGTTTGAACCTCTAACCTTTTGGCTAACAGCCCAACGCGCTAGCCAATTGCGCGACGGAGACAGTCGTGCTCCATTCTCACCACGCTCAGAACACTTCTCAAAAGATATCAGTGCAAAGAAAAAAAAGCGACACACCGCTCATGGGAGGGCTCGAACCTCCAACCTTTTGGTTAACAGCCGATCGCGCTAGCCATTGCACCACGGACCCAACCGCGCTCCACTCTCACCACCGTCAGAACGTTTCTCCAAAGCAATCAGCGCAAAGAAAAAAAAGAGACACACCGCTCTCGGGAGGGCTCGAACCTCCAAACTTTTGGTTAACAGCCGAACGCGCTAGCCAATTGCGTCACGGATGTAGTCGGGCTCCACTCTCACCACCATCAGAACAATTTTCCAAAGGTATCAGCGCAAAGAAAAAAAAGAGACGCACCACTCTCGGGAGGGCTCGGACCTCAAAACTTTTGGTTAACAGCCGAACGCGCTAGCCAATTGCGTCACGGACGTAGTCGGGCTCCACTCTCACCACCAACAGAACTTTTTTTAAAGCTATCAGCGCAAAGAAAAAAGCGACACACTGCTCCCGGGAGGGCTTGAACCTCCAACCTTTCAGTTAACAGTTGATCGCGCTAGCCGATTCTGCCACGGAAACAGTCGTGCTCCACTCTCGCCACCGTCAGAACAATTCTCCAAAGCTATCAGCGCAAAGAAAAAAAGAGACACACCGCTCTCGGGAGGGCTCGAACCTCCAACCTTTTGGTTAACAGCCGAACGCGCTAGCCAATTGCGTCACGGAGGTAGTCGTGCTCCACTCTCACCACCATCAGAACATTTTTCCAAAGCTATCAGGGCAAAGAAAAAAAGAGACACACCACTCATGGCAGGGTTTGAACCTCCAACCTTTTGGCTAACAGCCCAACGCGCTAGCCAATTGCGCCACGGAGACAGTCGTGCTCCATTCTCACCACGCTCAGAACACTTCTCAAAACATATCAGTGCAAAAAAAAGTGACACACCGCTCATGGGAGGGCTCGAACCTCAAACCTTTTGGTTAACAGCCGATTGCGCTAGCCATTGCACCACGGACCCAACCGCGCTCCACTCTCACCACCGTCAGAACGTTTCTCCAAAGCTATCAGCGCAAAGAAAAAAAAGAGACACACCGCTCTCGGGAAGGCTCGAACCTCCAACCTTTTGGTTAACAGCCGAACGCGCTAGCCAATTGCGTCACGGAGGTAGTCGGGCTCCACTCTCACCACCATCAGAACATTTTTCCAAAGGTATCAGCGCAAAAAAAGAGACACACCGCTCTCGGGAGGGCTCGAACCTCCAACCTTTTGGTTAACAGCTGAACGCGCTAGCCAATTGCACCAAGGAGGTAGTCGTGCTCTACTCTCACCACCGTCAGAACATTTCTCCACAGCTGTCAGCGCAAAAAAAGAGACACACAGCTCTCGGGAGGGCTTGAACCTCCAGCCTTTTGGTTAACAGCTGAACGCGCTAGCCAATTGCACCAAGGAGATAGTGGTGGTCTACTCTCACAACCGTCAGAACATTTCTCCAAAGCTATCAGCGCAAAGAAAAAAAGCGACACACAGATCCCGGGACGGCTTGAACTTCCAACCTTTCAGTTAACAGTTGATCGCACTAGCCATTGCACCACGAACCCAACCAAGCTCCACTCTCACCACCGTCAGAACGTTTCTCCAAAGCTATCAGCGCAAAGAAAAAAAGCGACACACTGCTCCCAGGAGGGCTCGAACCTCCAACCTTCTGCTTAACAGCCGGTGCGCTAGCAGATTGCGCCACGGAGACAGTAGTGCTCCACTCTCACCACCGTCAGAACATTTCTCCAAAGCTATTAGCGCGAAGAAAAAAAGAGACACACCGCTCTCGGGAGGACTCGATCCTCCAACCTTTTGGTTAACAGCCGAACGCACTAGCCAATTGCGTCACGAAGGTTGTCGTGCTCCACTCTCACCACCATCGGAACATTTTTCCAAAGGTATCAGCGCAAAGAAAAAAAGAGACAAACCGCTCATGGGAGAGTTCGAACCTCCAACCTTTTGGTTAACAGCCCAAAGCGCTAGCCAATCGCGTCACGGAGGTAGTCGTGCTCCACTCTCACAACCATCAAAACATTTTTCCAAAGGTATCAGCGCAAAGAATAAAAGAGACACAGCGCTCATGGGAGGTTCGAACCTCCAACCTTTTGGTTAACAGCCCAACGCGCTAGCCAATTGCGCCACGGCGACAGTCGTGCTCCACTCTCACCACTGTCAGAACACTTCTCCAAAGATATCAGTGCAAAGAAAAAAAAGCGACACACCGCTCAAGGGAGGGCTCGAACCTCCAACCTTTTGGTTAACAGCCGAACACGCTAGCTAATTGCCTAATTGCGTCACGGAGGTTGTCGTGCTCCACTCTCACCACCATCCGAACATTTTTCCAAAGGTATCAGCGCAAAGAAAAAAGAGAGACACCGCTCATGGGAGGGTTCGAACCTCCAACCTTTTGGTTAACAGCCCAACGCGCTATCCAAATGCGCCACGAAGGCAGTCGTGCTCCACTCTCATCATGGTCAGAACACTTCTCCAAAGATATCAGTCCAAAGAAAAAAAAGCGACACACTGCTCTCGGGAGGGCTCGAACCTCCAACCTTTTGGTTAACAGCCGATCGCGCTAGCCAATTGCGCCAAGGAGATAGTCGTGCTCTACTCTCACCACCGTCAGAACATTTCTCCAAAGCTATCAGCGCAAAGAAAAAAGCGACACACTGCTCCCGGGAGGGCTTGAACCTCCAACCTTTCAGTTAACAGTTGATCGCGCTAGCCGATTCTGCCACGGAAACAGTCGTGCTCCACTCTCGCCACCGTCAGAACAATTCTCCAAAGCTATCAGCGCAAAGAAAAAAAGAGACACACCGCTCTCGGGAGGGCTCGAACCTCCAACCTTTTGGTTAACAGCCGAACGCGCTAGCCAATTGCGTCACGGAGGTAGTCGTGCTCCACTCTCACCACCATCAGAACATTTTTCCAAAGCTATCAGGGCAAAGAAAAAAAGAGACACACCACTCATGGCAGGGTTTGAACCTCCAACCTTTTGGCTAACAGCCCAACGCGCTAGCCAATTGCGCCACGGAGACAGTCGTGCTCCATTCTCACCACGCTCAGAACACTTCTCAAAACATATCAGTGCAAAAAAAGTGACACACCGCTCATGGGAGGGCTCGAACCTCAAACCTTTTGGTTAACAGCCGATTGCGCTAGCCATTGCACCACGGACCCAACCGCGCTCCACTCTCACCACCGTCAGAACGTTTCTCCAAAGCTATCAGCGCAAAGAAAAAAAAGAGACACACCGCTCTCGGGAAGGCTCGAACCTCCAACCTTTTGGTTAACAGCCGAACGCGCTAGCCAATTGCGTCACGGAGGTAGTCGGGCTCCACTCTCACCACCATCAGAACATTTTTCCAAAGGTATCAGCGCAAAAAAAGAGACACACCGCTCTCGGGAGGGCTCGAACCTCCAACCTTTTGGTTAACAGCTGAACGCGCTAGCCAATTGCACCAAGGAGGTAGTCGTGCTCTACTCTCACCACCGTCAGAACATTTCTCCACAGCTGTCAGCGCAAAAAAAGAGACACACAGCTCTCGGGAGGGCTTGAACCTCCAGCCTTTTGGTTAACAGCTGAACGCGCTAGCCAATTGCACCAAGGAGATAGTGGTGGTCTACTCTCACAACCGTCAGAACATTTCTCCAAAGCTATCAGCGCAAAGAAAAAAAGCGACACACAGATCCCGGGACGGCTTGAACTTCCAACCTTTCAGTTAACAGTTGATCGCACTAGCCATTGCACCACGAACCCAACCAAGCTCCACTCTCACCACCGTCAGAACGTTTCTCCAAAGCTATCAGCGCAAAGAAAAAAAGCGACACACTGCTCCCAGGAGGGCTCGAACCTCCAACCTTCTGCTTAACAGCCGGTGCGCTAGCAGATTGCGCCACGGAGACAGTAGTGCTCCACTCTCACCACCGTCAGAACATTTCTCCAAAGCTATTAGCGCGAAGAAAAAAAGAGACACACCGCTCTCGGGAGGACTCGATCCTCCAACCTTTTGGTTAACAGCCGAACGCACTAGCCAATTGCGTCACGAAGGTTGTCGTGCTCCACTCTCACCACCATCGGAACATCTTTCCAAAGGTATCAGCGCAAAGAAAAAAAGAGACAAACCGCTCATGGGAGAGTTCGAACCTCCAACCTTTTGGTTAACAGCCCAAAGCGCTAGCCAATTGCGTCACGGAGGTAGTCGTGCTCCACTCTCACAACCATCAAAACATTTTTCCAAAGGTATCAGCGCAAAGAATAAAAGAGACACAGCGCTCATGGGAGGTTCGAACCTCCAACCTTTTGGTTAACAGCCCAACGCGCTAGCCAATTGCGCCACGGCGACAGTCGTGCTCCACTCTCACCACTGTCAGAACACTTCTCCAAAGATATCAGTGCAAAGAAAAAAAAGCGACACACCGCTCAAGGGAGGGCTCGAACCTCCAACCTTTTGGTTAACAGCCGAACACGCTAGCTAATTGCGTCACGGAGGTTGTCGTGCTCCACTCTCACCACCATCCGAACATTTTTCCAAAGGTATCAGCGCAAAGAAAAAAGAGAGACACCGCTCATGGGAGGGTTCGAACCTCCAACCTTTTGGTTAACAGCCCAACGCGCTATCCAAATGCGCCACGAAGGCAGTCGTGCTCCACTCTCATCATGGTCAGAACACTTCTCCAAAGATATCAGTCCAAAGAAAAAAAAGCGACACACTGCTCTCGGGAGGGCTCGAACCTCCAACCTTTTGGTTAACAGCCGATCGCGCTAGCCAATTGCGCCAAGGAGA
Organism: Rhipicephalus microplus; assembly: GCF_043290135.1. NCBI lineage: Eukaryota > Metazoa > Arthropoda > Arachnida > Ixodida > Ixodidae > Rhipicephalus > Rhipicephalus microplus. The sequence goes on from NW_027464592.1 coordinate 8,226,793, forward strand.
TAGTCGTGCTCTACTCTCACCACCGTCAGAACATTTCTCCAAAGCTATCAGCGCAAAGAAAAAAAAGAGACACACTGCTCTCGGGAGGGCTCGAACCTCCAAACTTTTGGTTAACAGCCGAACGCGCTAGCCAATTGCGTCACGGAGGTAGTCGGGCTCCACTCTCACCACCATCAGAACATTTTTTCAAAGCTATCAGCGCAAAGAAAAAAAGAGACAAACCGCTCATGGGAGAGTTCGAACCTCCAACCTTTTGGTTAACAGCCCAACACGCTAGCCAATTGCGTCACGGAGGTAGTCGTGCTCCACTCTCACCACCATCAGAACATTTTTCCAAAGGTATCAGCGCAAAGAATAAAAGAGACACAGCGCTCATGGGAGGGTTTGAACCTCCAACCTTTTGGTTAACAGCCCAACGCGCTAGCCAATTGCGCCACGGCGACAGTCGTGCTCCACTCTCACCACTGTCAGAACACTTCTCAAAAGATATCAGTGCAAAAAAAAGTGACACACCGCTCATGGGAGGGCTCGAACCTCCAACCTTTTGGTTAACAGCCGATTGCGCTAGCCATTGCACCACGGACCCAACCGCGCTCCACTCTCACCACCGTCAGAACGTTTCTCCAAAGCTATCAGCGCAAAGAAAAAAAAAGAGACACACCGCTCTCGGGAAGGCTCGAACCTCCAACCTTTTGGTTAACAGCCGAACGCGCTAGCCAATTGCGCCACGGAGGTAGTCGGGCTCCACTCTCACCACCATCAGAACATTTTTCCAAAGGTATCAGCGCAAAAAAAGAGACACACCGCTCTCGGGAGGGCTCGAACCTCCAACCTTTTGGTTAACAGCTGAACGCGCTAGCCAATTGCACCAAGGAGGTAGTCGTGCTCTACTCTCACCACCGTCAGAACATTTCTCCACAGCTGTCAGCGCAAAAAAAAGAGACACACAGCTCTCCGGAGGGCTTGAACCTCCAGCCTTTTGGTTAACAGCTGAACGCGCTAGCCAATTGCACCAAGGAGATAGTGGTGGTCTACTCTCACAACCGTCAGAACATTTCTCCAAAGCTATCAGCGCAAAGAAAAAAAGCGACACACAGATCCCGGGACGGCTTGAACTTCCAACCTTTCAGTTAACAGTTGATCGCACTAGCCATTGCACCACGAACCCAACCAAGCTCCACTCTCACCACCGTCAGAACGTTTCTCCAAAGCTATCAGCGCAAAGAAAAAAAGCGACACACTGCTCCCAGGAGGGCTCGAACCTCCAACCTTCTGCTTAACAGCCGATGCGCTAGCAGATTGCGCCACGGAGACAGTAGTGCTCCACCTCACCACCGTCAGAACATTTCTCCAAAGCTATTAGCGCGAAGAAAAAAAGAGACACACCGCTCTCGGGAGGGCTCGAACCTCCAACCTTTTGGTTAACAGCCGAACACGCTAGCTAATTGCGTCACGAAGGTTGTCGTGCTCCACCCTCACCACCATCAGAAAATTTTTCCAAAGGTATCAGCGCAAAGAAAAAAAGAGACAAACCGCTCATGGGAGAGTTCGAACCTCCAACCTTTTGGTTAACAGCCCAACGCGCTAGCCAATTGCGTCACGGAGGTAGTCGTGCTCCACTCTCACCACCATCAGAACATTTTTCCAAAGGTATCAGCGCAAAGAATAAAAGAGACACAGCGCTCATGGGAGGGTTTGAACCTCCAACCTTTTGGTTAACAGCCCAACGCGCTAGCCAATTGCGCCACGGCGACAGTCGTGCTCCACTCTCACCACTGTCAGAACACTTCTCCAAAGATATCAGTGCAAAGAAAAAAAGCGACACACCGCTCAAGGGAGGGCTCGAACCTCCAACCTTTTGGTTAACAGTAGATCGCGCTAGCCATTGCACTGAAGACCCAACCGCGCTGCACTCTCACCACCGTCAGAACATTTCTCCAAAGCTATTAGCGCAAAGAAAAAAAAGAGACACACCGCTCTCGGGAGGGCTCGAACCTCCAACCTTTTGGTTGACAGCCGAACACGCTAGCAAATTGCGTCACGGAGGTTGTCGTGCTCCACTCTCACTACCATCAGAACACTTTTCCAAAGGTATCAGCGCAAAGAAAAAAAGAGAGACACCGCTCATGGGAGGGTTCGAACCTCCAACCTTTTGGTTAACAGCTCAACGCGCTATCCAAATGCGCCACGAAGACAGTCGTGCTCAACTCTCATCATGGTCAGAACACTTCTCCAAAGATAACAGTCCAAAGAAAAAAAAAGCGACACACTGCTCTCGGGAGGGCTCGAACCTCCAACCTTTTGGTTAACAGCCAATCGCGCTAGCCCATTGCGCCAAGGAAATAGTCGTGCTCTACTCTCACCACCGTCAGAACATTTCTCCAAAGCTATCAGCGCAAAGATAAAAAAGAGACACACTGTTTTCGGGAGGGCTCGAACCTCCAAACTTTTGGTTAACAGCCGAACGCGCTAGCCAATTGCGTCACGGAGGTAGTCGGGCTCCACTCTCACCACCATCAGAACATTTTTTCAAAGCTATCAGCGCAAAGAAAAAAATCGACGCACTGCTCCCGGGAGGGCTTGAACCTCCAACCGTTCAGTTAACAGTTGACCGCGCTAGCCGATTCTTCCACGGAAACAGTCGTGCTCTATTCTCACCACGCTCAGAACAGAACACCACGCTCTCAAAAGATATCAGTGCAAAGAAAAAAAACGACACACCGCTCATGGGAGGGCTCGAACCTCCAACCTTTTGGTTAACAGCCGATTGCGCTAGCCATTGCATCACGGGCCCAACCGCGCTTAACTCTCACCACCGTCAGAACGTTTCTCCAAAGCTATCAGCGCGAAGAAAAAAAAAGAGACACACCGCTCTCGGGAGGGCTCGAACCTCCAAACTTTTGGTTAACAGCCGAACGCGCTAGCCAATTGCGTCACGGAGACAGTCGTGCTCCACTCTCACCACGATCAGAACACTTCTCCAAAGATATCAGTGCAAAGAAAAAAAGCGACACAACGCTCAATGGATGGCTCGAACCTCCAACCTTTTGGGTAACAGCCGATCGCGCTAGCCAATTGCGCCAAGGAGATAGTCCTGTTCTACTCTCACCACCGTCAGAACATTTCTCCAAAGCTATCAGCGCATAGAGAAAAAAGAGACACACCACTCTCGGGAGAGGTCGAACCTCCAACCTGTTGGTTAACAGCTCAACGCGCTAGCCAATTGCGCCACGGAGACAGTCGTCCTCCACTCTCACCACGGTCAGAACACTTCTCCAAAGTTATCAGTGCAAAGAAAAAAAAAGCGACACACCGCTCAGGGGAGGGCTCGAACCTCCAACCTTTTGGTTAACAGCCTATCGCGCTAGCCAATCGCGCCAAGGAGTTGGTCGTGCTCCACACTCACCACGGTCAGAACACTTCTCCAAAGTTATCAGTGCAAAGAAAAAAAAGAGACACACCGCTCAGGGGAGGGCTCAAACCTCCAACCTTTTGGTTAACAGCGCAACGTGCTAGCCAATTGCGCCATGGAGACAGTCCTGCTCCACTCTCACTACGGTAAGAACACTTCTCCGAAAATATCAGTGCAAAGAAAAAAAAGCGACACACCGCTCATGGGAGGTCTCGAACCTCCAACCTTTTGCTTAACAGCCGACGCACTAGCAGATGGCGCCACGGAGACAGTCGTGCTCCACTCTCATCACCGTCAGAACCTTTCTCAATAGCTGTCAGCTCAAAGAAAAAAGCGAAACGCCGCTCCCAAGAGGGCTCAAACCTCCCACCTTTCGGTAAACAGCCGATCGCGCAAGCCAAATGCGCCCCGTAGACAGTCGTGCTCTACTCTCACCACAGTGAGAACATTTCTCCACAGCTGTCACCGCAAAGAAAAAAGAGACACACCACTCTCGGGAGGGCTCGAACCTCCAACCTTTTGGTTAACAGCTGAACGCGCTAGCCAATTGCACCAAGGAGGTAGTCGCGCTCTACTCTCACCACCGTCAGAAAATTTCTCCAAAGCTATCAGCGCAAAGAAATAAAGTGACACACTGCTCCCGGGAGGGCTTGAACCACCAACCTTTCAGTTAACAGTTAATCGCGCTAGTCGATTCTGCCACGGAAATAGTCGCGCTCCACTCTCACCACCATCAGCACATTTTTCCAAAGGTATCAGTGCAAAGAAAAAAAGCGACACACCGCTCATGGGAGGCCTCGAACCTCCAACCTTTTGGTTATCAGCCGATCGCGCTAGCCATTGCACCACGGACCCAACCGCGCCCCACTCTCACCACCGTCAGAACGTTTCTCCAAAGCTATCAGCGCAAAGAAAAAAAAAGAGACACAACGCTCTAAGGAGGGCTCGAACCTCCAAACTTTTGTTTACCAGCCCAACGCGCTATCCAAATGCGCCACGAAGGCAGTCGTGCTCCACTCTTATCATGGTCAGAACACTTCTCCAAAGATATCAGTCCAAAGAAAAAAAAGCGACACACTGCTCTCGGGAGGGCTCGAACCTCCAACCTTTTGGTTACCAGCCGATCGCGCTAGCCAATTGCGCCAAGGAGATAGTCGTGCTCTACTCTCACCACCGTCAGAACATTTCTCCAAAGCTATCAGCGCAAAGAAAAAAAAAGAGACACACTGCTCTCGGGAGGGCTCGAACCTCCAAACTTTTGGTTAACAGCCGAACGCGCTAGCCAATTGCGTCACGGAGGTAGTCGGGCTCCACTCTCACCACCATCAGAACATTTTTTCAAAGCTATCAGCGCAAAGAAAAAAAGCGACACACTGCTCCCGGGAGGGCTTGAACCTCCAACCGTTCAGTTAACAGCTAATCGCGCTAGTCGATTCTGCCACGGAAATAGTCGCGCTCCTCTCTCACCACCATCAGCACATTTTTCCAAAGGTATCAGTGCAAAGAAAAAAAGCGACACACCGCTCATGGGAGGGCTCGAACCTCCAACCTTTTGGTTAACAGCCGATCGCGCTAGCCATTGCACCACGGGCCCAACCGCGCCCCACTCTCACCACCGTCAGAACGTTTCTCCAAAGCTATCAGCGCAAAGAAAAAAAAAGAGACACACCGCTCTCGGGAGGGCTCGAACCTCCAAACTTTTGATTAACAGCCGAACGCGCTAGCCAATTGCGTCACGGAGGTAGTCGTGCTCCACTCTCACCACCATCAGAACATTTTTTCAAAGCTATCAGCGCATAGAGAAAAAAGAGACACACCACTCTCGGGAGGGCTCGACCCTCCAACCTTTTGGTTAACAGCCGAACACGCTAGCCAATTGCGCCACGGAGACAGTCAAGCTCCACTCTCACCACCATCAGAACAATTTTCTAAAGGTATCAGCGCAAAGAAAAAAAGAGACACACCGCACATGGGAGGCTTCGAACCTCCAACCTGTTGGTTAACGGCCCAACGCGCTAGCCAATTGCGCCACGGAGAGAGTCGTGCTCCACACTCACCACGGTCAGAACACTTCTCCAAAGTTATCAGTGCAAAGAAAAAAAAGCGACACACCGCTCAGGGGAGGGCTCGAACCTCCAACCTTTTGGTTAACAGCCTATCACGCTAGCCAATTGCGCCAAGGAGTTGGTCGTGCTCCACTCTCCCCACCATCAGAACATTATTTCAAAGGTATCAGCGCAAAAAAAGAGACACACCGCTCATGGGAGGGTTTGAACCTCCAACCTTTTGGTTAACAGCGCAACGTGCTGGCCAATTGCGCCACGGAGACAGTCCTGCTCCACTCTCACTACGGTAAGAACACTTCTCCGAAAATATCAGTGCAAAGAAAAAAAGCGACACACCGCTCATGGGAGGTCTCGAACCTCTAACCTTTTGCTTAACAGCCGACGCACTAGCAGATGGCGCCACGGAGACAGTCGTGCTCCACTCTCATCACCGTCAGAACCTTTCTCAATAGCTGTCAGCGCAAGGAAAAAAGCGAACGCCGCTCCCGGGAGGGCTCCAACCTCCAACCTTTCGGTAAACAGCCGATCGCGCTATCCAAATGCGCCACGAAGACAGTCGTGCTCCACTCTCACCATGGTCAGAACACTTCTCCAAAGATATCAGTCCAAAGAAAAAAAAGCGACACACTGCTCTCGGGAGGACTCGAACCTCCAACCTTTTGGTTAACAGCCGATCGCGCTAGCCAATTGCGCCAAGGAGATAGTCGTGCTCTACTCTCACCACCGTCAGAACATTTCTCCAAAGCTATCAGCGCAAAGAAAAAAAAGAGACACACTGCTCTCGGGAGGGCTCGAACCTCCAAACTTTTGGGTAACAGCCGAACGCGCTAGCCAATTGCGTCACGGAGCTAGTCGGGCTCCACTCTCACGACCATCAGAACATTTTTTCAAAGCTATCAGCGCAAAGAAAAAAAGCGACACACTGCTCCCAGGAGGGCTTGAACCTCCAACCGTTCAGTTAGCAGTTGACCGCGCTAGCCGATTCTTCCACGGAAACAGTCGTGCTCTATTCTCACCACGCTCAGAACACTTCTCAAAAGATATCAGTGCAACGAAAAAAAAGCGACACACCGCTCATGGGAGGGCTCGAACCTCAAACCTTTTGGTTCACAGCCGAACGCGCTAGCCAATTGCGTCACGGAGGTAGTCAGGCTCCACTTTTACCACCATCAGAACATTTTTCCAAAGGTATCAGTGCAAAGAAAAAAAGAGCCACACCGCTCATGGGAGTGTTCGAACCTCCAACCTTTTGGTTACCAGCGCGACGCGCTAGCCAAATGCGCCACAGAGACAGTCGTGCTCCACTCTCACCACGGTCAGAACACTTCTCCAAAGATATCAGTGCAAAGAAAAAAAGCGACACACCGCTCATGGGAGGGCTCGAACCTCCAACCTTTTGGGTAACAGCCGATCGCGCTAGCCAATTGCGCCAAGGAGATAGTCCTGTTCTACTCTCACCACCGTCAGAACATTTCTCCAAAGCTATCAGCGCATAGAGAAAAAAGAGACACACCACTCTCGGGAGGGCTCGAGCCTCCAACCTTTTGGCTAACAGCCGAATGCGCTAGCCAATTGCGACACTGAGACAGTCAAGCTCCACTCTCACCACCATCAGAACAATTTTCTAAAGGTATCAGCGCAAAGAAAAAAAGAGACACACCGCACATGGCAGGGTTCGAACCTCCAACCTGTTGGTTAACAGCCCAACGCGCTAGCCAATTGCTCCACGGAGACAGTCGTGCTCCACACTCACCACGGTCAGAACACTTCTCCAAAGTTATCAGTGCAAAGAAAAAAAAGAGACACACCGCTCAGGGGAGGGCTCAAACCTCCAACCTTTTGGTTAACAGCGCAACGTGCTAGCCAATTGCGCCACGGAGACAGTCCTGCTCCACTCTCACTACGGTAAGAACACTTCTCCGAAAATATCAGTGCAAAGAAAAAAAAGCGACAAACCGCTCATGGGAGGTCTCGAACCTCCAACCTTTTGCTTAACAGCCGACGCTCTAGCAGATGGCGCCACGGAGACAGTCGTGCTCCACTCTCATCACCGTCAGAACCTTTCTCAATAGCTGTCAGCGCAAAGAAAAAAGCGAAACGCCGCTCCCAAGAGGGCTCAAACCTCCCACCTTTCGGTAAACAGCCGATCGCGCTAGCCAAATGCGCCACGTAGGCAGTCGTGCTCTACTCTCACCACAGTGAGAACATTTCTCCACAGCTGTCACCGCAAAGAAAAAAGAGACACACCACCTTCGGGAGGGCTCGAACCTCCAACCTTTTGGTTAACAGCTGAACGCGCTAGCCAATTGCACCAAGGAGGTAGTCGTGCTCTACTCTCACCACCGTCAGAAAATTTCTCCAAAGCTATCAGCGCAAAGAAATAAAGTGACACACTGCTCCCGGGAGGGCTTGAACCACCAACCTTTCAGTTAACAGTTAATCGCGCTAGTCGATTCTGCCACGAAAATAGTCGCGCTCCACTCTCACCACCATCAGCACATTTTTCCAAAGGTATCAGTGCAAAGAAAAAAAGCGACACACCGCTCATGGGAGGCCTCGAACCTCCAACCTTTTGGTTATCAGCCGATCGCGCTAGCAGATGGCGCCACGGAGACAGTCGTGCTCCACTCTCATCACCGTCAGAACCTTTCTCAATAGCTGTCAGCGCAAGGAAAAAAGCGAACGCCGCTCCCGGGAGGGCTCCAACCTCCAACCTTTCGGTAAACAGCCGATCGCGCTATCCAAATGCGCCACGAAGACAGTCGTGCTCCACTCTCACCATGGTCAGAACACTTCTCCAAAGATATCAGTCCAAAGAAAAAAAAGCGACACACTGCTCTCGGGAGGACTCGAACCTCCAACCTTTTGGTTAACAGCCGATCGCGCTAGCCAATTGCGCCAAGGAGATAGTCGTGCTCTACTCTCACCACCGTCAGAACATTTCTCCAAAGCTATCAGCGCAAAGAAAAAAAAGAGACACACTGCTCTCGGGAGGGCTCGAACCTCCAAACTTTTGGTTAACAGCCGAACGCGCTAGCCAATTGCGTCACGGAGCTAGTCGGGCTCCACTCTCACTACCATCAGAACATTTTTTCAAAGCTATCAGCGCAAAGAAAAAAAGCGACACACTGCTCCCAGGAGGGCTTGAACCTCCAACCGTTCAGTTAGCAGTTGACCGCGCTAGCCGATTCTTCCACGGAAACAGTCGTGCTCTATTCTCACCACGCTCAGAACACTTCTCAAAAGATATCAGTGCAAAGAAAAAAAAGCGACACACCGCTCATGGGAGGGCTCGAACCTCCAACCTTTTGGTTCACAGCCGAACGCGCTAGCCAATTGCGTCACGGAGGTAGTCAGGCTCCACTTTTACCACCATCAGAACATTTTTCCAAAGGTATCAGTGCAAAGAAAAAAAGAGCCACACCGCTCATGGGAGTGTTCGAACCTCCAACCTTTTGGTTACCAGCGCGACGCGCTAGCCAAATGCGCCACAGAGACAGTCGTGCTCCACTCTCACCACGGTCAGAACACTTCTCCAAAGATATCAGTGCAAAGAAAAAAAGCGACACACCGCTCATGGGAGGGCTCGAACCTCCAACCTTTTGGGTAACAGCCGATCGCGCTAGCCAATTGCGCCAAGGAGATAGTCCTGTTCTACTCTCACCACCGTCAGAACATTTCTCCAAAGCTATCAGCGCATAGAGAAAAAAGAGACACACCACTCTCGGGAGGGCTCGAGCCTCCAACCTTTTGGCTAACAGCCGAACGCGCTAGCCGATTGCGACACTGAGACAGTCAAGCTCCACTCTCACCACCATCAGAACAATTTTCTAAAGGTATCAGCGCAAAGAAAAAAAGAGACACACCACTCAGGGGAGGGCTCGAACCTCCAACCTTTTGGTTAACAGCCTATCGCGCTAGCCAATCGCGCCAAGGAGTTGGTCGTGCTCCACTCTCACCACCATCAGAACATTATTTCAAAGGTATCAGCGCAAAAAAAAGAGACACACCGCTCATGGGAGGGTTTGAACCTCCAACCTTTTGGTTAACAGCGCAACGTGCTAGCCAATTGCGCCACGGAGACAGTCCTGCTCCACTCTCACTACGGTAAGAACACTTCTCCGAAAATATCAGTGCAAAGAAAAAAAAGCGACACACCGCTCATGGGAGGTCTCGAGCCTCCAACCTTTTGCTTAACAGCCGACGCACTAGCAGATGGCGCCACGGAGACAGTCGTGCTCCACTCTCATCACCATCAGAACCTTTCTCAATAGCTGTCAGCGCAAAGAAAAAAGCGAAACGCCGCTCCCAAGAGGGCTCAAACCTCCCACTTTTCGGTAAACAGCCGATCGCGCTAGCCAAATGCGCCACGTAGACAGTCGTGCTCTACTCTCAATACAGTGAGAACATTTCTCCACAGCTGTCACCGCCAAGAAAAAAGAGACACACCACTGTCGGGAGGGCTCGAACCTCCAACCTTTTGGTTAACAGCTGAATGCGCTAGCCAATTGCACCAAAGAGGTAGTCGTGCTCTACACTCACCACCGTCAGAAAATTTCTCCAAAGCTATCAGCGCAAAGAAATAAAGTGACACACTGCTCCCGGGAGGGCTTGAACCACCAACCTTTCAGTTAACAGCTAATCGCGCTAGTCGATTCTGCCACGGAAATAGTCGCGCTCCCTTCTCACCACCATCAGCACATTTTTCAAAAGGTATCAGTGCAAAGAAAAAAAGCGACACACCGCTCATGGGAGGCCTCGAACCTCCAACCTTTTGGTTAACAGCCGATCGCGCTAGCCATTGCACCACGGACCCAACCGCGCCCCACTTTCACCACCGTCAGTACGTTTCTCCAAAGCTATCAGCGCAAAGAAAAAAAAAGAGACACACCGCTCTCCTGAGGGCTCGAACCTCCAAACTTTTGATTAACAGCCGAACGCGCTAGCCAATTGCGTCACGGAGGTAGTCGTGCTCCACTCTCACCACCATCAGAACATTTTTTCAAAGCTATCAGCGCAAAGAAAAAAAGCGACACACTGCTCCCGGGAGGGCTTGAACCTCCAACCTTTCAGTTAACAGTTGATCGCGCTAGCCGATTCTGCCACAGAAACAGTCGTGCTCCACTCTCACCACGGTCAGAACACTTCTCCAAAGATATCAGTGCAAAGAAAAAAAAGCGACACACCGCTCATGGGAGGTCTCGAGCCTCCAACCTTTTGCTTAACAGCCGACGCACTAGCAGATGGCGCCACGGAGACAGTCGTGCTCCAATCTCATCACCATCAGAACCTTTCTCAATAGCTGTCAGCTCAAAGAAAAAAGCGAAACGCCGCTCCAAAGAGGGCTCAAACCTCCCACCTTTCGGTAAACAGCCGATCGCGCAAGCCAAATGCGCCCCGTAGACAGTCGTGCTCTACTCTCACCACAGTGAGAACATTTCTCCACAGCTGTCACCGCAAAGAAAAAAGAGACACACCACTCTCGGGAGGGCTCGAACCTCCAACCTTTTGGTTAACAGCTGAACGCGCTAGCCAATTGCACCAAGGAGGTAGTCGCGCTCTACTCTCACCACCGTCAGAAAATTTCTCCAAAGCTATCAGCGCAAAGAAATAAAGTGACACACTGCTCCCGGGAGGGCTTGAACCACCAACCTTTCAGTTAACAGTTAATCGCGCTAGTCGATTCTGCCACGGAAATAGTCGCGCTCTACTCTCACCACCATCAGCACATTTTTCCAAAGGTATCAGTGCAAAGAAAAAAAGCGACACACCGCTCATGGGAGGCCTCGAACCTCCAACCTTTTGGTTATCAGCCGATCGCGCTAGCCATTGCACCACGGACCCAACCGCGCCCCACTCTAACCACCGTCAGAACGTTTCTCCAAAGCTATCAGCGCAAAGAAAAAAAAAGAGACACACCGCTCTAAGGAGGGCTCGAACCTCCAAACTTTTGTTTAACAGCCGAACGCGCTAGCCAATTGCGTCACGGAGGTAGTCGTGCTCCACTCTCACCACAATCAGAACATTTTTTCAAAGCTATCAGCGCAAAGAAAAAAGCGACACACTGCTCCCGGGAGGGCTTGAACCTCCAACCTTTCAGTTAACAGTTGATCGCGCTAGCCGATTCTGCCACGGAAACAGTCGTGCTCCACTCTCACCACCGCCAGAACATTTCTCCAAAGCTATCAGCGCGAAGAAAAAAAAAGAGACACACTGCTCTCGGGAGGGCTCGAACCTCCAACCTTTTAGTTAACAGCCGAACGCGCTAGCCAATTGCGTCACGGAGGTAGTCGTGCTGCACTCTCACCACCATCACAACATTTTTCCAAAGGTATCAGCGCAAAGAAAAAAAGAGACACACTGCTCATGGGAGGGTTCGAACCTCCAACCTTTTGGTTAACAGCACAAAGCGCTAGCCAAATGCGCCACGGAGACAGTCGTGCTCCACTCTCACCACGGTCAGAACACTTCTCCAAAGATATCAGTGCAAAGAAAAAAAAACGACACACCGCTCAAGGGAGGGCTCGAACCTCCAACATTTTGGGTAACAGCCGATCGCGCTAGCCAATTGCGCCAAAGAGATAGTCGTGCTCTACTCTCACCACCGTCAGACCATTTCTCCGAAGCTATCAGCGCATAGGAAAAAGAGACACACCACTCTCGGGAGGGCTCGAACCTCCAACCTTTTGGTTAACAGAGAACACTTCTCCAAAGTTATAAGTGCAAAGAAAAAAAAAGCGACACACCGCTCATGGGAGGGCTCGAACCTCCAACCTTTTGGGTAACAGCCGATCGCGCTAGCCAATTGCGCCAAGGAAATAGTCCTGTTCTACTCTCACCACCGTCAGAACATTTCTCCAAAGCTATCAGCGCATAGAGAAAAAAGAGACACACCACTCTCGGGAGGGCTCGACCCTCCAACCTTTTGGTTAACAGCCGAACACGCTAGCCAATTGCGCCACGGAGACAGTCAAGCTCCACTCTCACCACCATCAGAACAATTTTCTAAAGGTATCAGCGCAAAGAAAAAAAGAGACACACCGCACATGGGAGGCTTCGAACCTCCAACCTGTTGGTTAACGGCCCAACGCGCTAGCCAATTGCGCCACGGAGAGAGTCGTGCTCCACACTCACCACGGTCAGAACACTTCTCCGAAGTTATCAGTGCAAAGAAAAAAAAGCGACACACCGCTCAGGGGAGGGCTCGAACCTCCAACCTTTTGGTTAACAGCCTATCACGCTAGCCAATTGCGCCAAGGAGTTGGTCGTGCTCCACTCTCCCCACCATCAGAACATTATTTCAAAGGTATCAGCGCAAAAAAAGAGACACACCGCTCATGGGAGGGTTTGAACCTCCAACCTTTTGGTTAACAGCGCAACGTGCTAGCCAATTGCGCCACGGAGACAGTCCTGCTCCACTCTCACTACGGTAAGAACACTTCTCCGAAAATATCAGTGCAAAGAAAAAAAGCGACACACCGCTCATGGGAGGTCTCGAACCTCTAACCTTTTGCTTAACAGCCGACGCACTAGCAGATGGCGCCACGGAGACAGTCGTGCTCCACTCTCATCACCGTCAGAACCTTTCTCAATAGCTGTCAGCGCAAGGAAAAAAGCGAACGCCGCTCCCGGGAGGGCTCCAACCTCCAACCTTTCGGTAAACAGCCGATCGCGCTATCCAAATGCGCCACGAAGACAGTCGTGCTCCACTCTCACCATGGTCAGAACACTTCTCCAAAGATATCAGTCCAAAGAAAAAAAAGCGACACACTGCTCTCGGGAGGACTCGAACCTCCAACCTTTTGGTTAACAGCCGATCGCGCTAGCCAATTGCGCCAAGGAGAAAGTCGTGCTCTTCTCTCACCACCGTCAGAACATTTCTCCAAAGCTATCAGCGCAAAGAAAAAAAAGAGACACACCGCTCTCGGGAGGGCTCGAACCTCCAAACTTTTGGTTAACAGCCGAACGCGCTAGCCAATTGCGTCACGGAGCTAGTCGGACTCCACTCTCACTACCATCAGAACATTTTTTCAAAGCTATCAGCGCAAAGAAAAAAAGCGACACACTGCTCCCAGGAGGGCTTGAACCTCCAACCGTTCAGTTAACAGTTGACCGCGCTAGCCGATTCTTCCACGGAAACAGTCGTGCTCTATTCTCACCACGCTCAGAACACTTCTGAAAAGATATCAGTGCAAAGAAAAAAAAGCGACACACCGCTCATGGGAGGGCTCGAACCTCCAACCTTTTGGTTAACAGCCGAACGCGCTAGCCAATTGCGTCACGGAGGTAGTCAGGCTCCACTTTTACCACCATCAGAACATTTTTCCAAAGGTATCAGTGCAAAGAAAAAAAGAGCCACACCGCTCATGGGAGGGTTCGAACCTCCAACCTTTTGGTTACCAGCGCGACGCGCTAGCCAAATGCGCCACAGAGACAGTCGTGCTCCACTCTCACCACGGTCAGAACACTTCTCCAAAGCTATCAGTGCAAAGAAAAAAAGCGACACACCGCTCATGGGAGGGCTCGAACCTCCAACCTTTTGGGTAACAGCCGATCGCGCTAGCCAATTGCGCCAAGGAGATAGTCCGGTTCTACTCTCACCATCGTCAGAACATTTCTCCAAAGCTATCAGCGCATAGAGAAAGAAGAGACACACCACTCTAGGGAGGGCTCGAGCCTCCAACCTTTTGGTTAACAGCCGAACGCGCTAGCCAATTGCGCCACGGAGACAGTCAAGCTCCACTCTCACCACCATCAGAACAATTTTCTAAAGGTATCAGCGCAAAAAAATAGAGACACACCGCTCAGGGGAGGGCTCAAACCTCCAACCTTTTGGTTAACAGCGCAACGTGCTAGCCAATTGCGCCACGGAGACAGTCCTGCTCCACTCTCACTACGCTAAGAACACTTCTCCGAAAATATCAGTGCAAAGAAATAAAAGCGACACACCGCTCATGGGAGGTCTCGAACCTCCAACCTTTTGCTTAACAGCCGACGCACTAGCAGATGGCGCCACGGAGACAGTCGTGCTCCACTCTCATCACCGTCAGAACCTTTCTCAATAGCTGTCAGCTCAAAGAAAAAAGCGAAACGCCGCTCCCAAGAGGGCTCAAACCTCCCACCTTTCGTTAAACAGCCGATCGCGCAAGCCAAATGCGCCCCGTAGACAGTCGTGCTCTACTCTCACCACAGTGAGAACATTTCTCCACAGCTGTCACCGCAAAGAAAAAAGAGACACACCACTCTCGGGAGGGCTCGAACCTCCAACCTTTTGGTTAACAGCTGAACGCGCTAGCCAATTGCACCAAGGAGGTAGTCGCGCTCTACTCTCACAACCGTCAGAAAATTTCTCCAAAGCTATCAGCGCAAAGAAATAAAGTGACACACTGCTCCCGGGAGGGCTTGAACCACCAACCTTTCAGTTAACAGTTAATCGCGCTAGTCGATTCTGCTACGGAAATAGTCGCGCTCCACTCTCACCACCATCAGCACATTTTTCCAAAGGTATCAGTGCAAAGAAAAAAAGCGACACACCGCTCATGGGAGGCCTCGAACCTCCAACCTTTTGGTTATCAGCCGATCGCGCTAGCCATTGCACCACGGACCCAACCGCGCCCCACTCTCACTACCGTCAGAACGTTTCTCCAAAGCTATCAGCGCAAAGAAAAAAAAAGAGACACACCGCTCTAAGGAGGGCTCGAACCTCCAAACTTTTGTTTAACAGCCGAACGCGCTAGCCAATTGCGTCACGGAGGTAGTCGTGCTCCACTCTCACGACAATCAGAACATTTTTTCAAAGCTATTAGCGCAAAGAAAAAAAGCGACACACTGCTCCCGGGAGGGCTTGAACCTCCAACCTTTCAGTTAACAGTTGATCGCGCTAGCCGATTCTGCCACGGAAACAGTCGTGCTCCACTCTCACCACCGCCAGAACATTTCTCCAAAGCTATCAGCGCGAAGAAAAAAAAGAGACACACTGCTCTCGGGAGGGCTCGAACCTCCAACCTTTTAGTTAACAGCCGAACGCGCTAGCCAATTGCGTCACGGAGGTAGTCGTGCTGCACTCTCACCACCATTACAACATTTTTCCAAAGGTATCAGCGCAAAGAAAAAAAGAGACACACTGCTCATGGGAGGGTTCGAACCTCCAACCTTTTGGTTAACAGCACAAAGCGCTAGCCAAATGCGCCACGGAGACAGTCGTGCTCCACTCTCACCACGGTCAGAACACTTCTCCAAAGATTTCAGTGCAAAGAAAAAAAAACGACACACCGCTCAAAGGAGGGCTCGAACCTCCAACATTTTGGGTAACAGCCGATCGCGCTAGCCAATTGTGCCAAAGAGATAGTCGTGCTCTACTCTCACCACCGTCAGACCATTTCTCCGAAGCTATCAGCGCATAGGAAAAAGAGACACACCACTCTCGGGAGGGCTCGAACCTCCAACCTTTTGGTTAACAGAGAACACTTCTCCAAAGTTATCAGTGCAAAGAAAAAAAAAGCGACACACCGCTCATGGGAGGGCTCGAACCTCCAACCTTTTGGGTAACAGCCGATCGCGCTAGCCAATTGCGCCAAGGAAATAGTCCTGTTCTACTCTCACCACCGTCAGAACATTTCTCCAAAGCTATCAGCGCATAGAGAAAAAAGAGACACACCACTCTCGGGAGGGCTTGAACCTCCAACCTTTCAGTTAACAGTTGATCGCGCTAGCCGATTCTGCCACGGAAACAGTCGTGCTCCACTCTCACCACCGCCAGAACATTTCTCCAAAGCTATCAGCGCGAAGAAAAAAAAGAGACACACTTCTCTCGGGAGGGCTCGAACCTCCAACCTTTTGGGTAACAGCCGATCGCGCTAGCCAATTGCGCCAAGGAGATAGTCCTGTTCTACTCTCACCACCGTCAGAACATTTCTCCAAAGCTATCAGCGCATAGAGAAAAAAGAGACACACCACTCTCGGGAGGGCTCGAGCCTCCAACCTTTTGGTTAACAGCCGAACGCGCTAGCCAATTGCGCCACGGAGACAGTCAAGCTCCACTCTCACCACCATCAGAACAATTTTCTAAAGGTATCAGCGCAAAGAAAAAAAGAGACACACCGCACATGGGAGGGTTCGAACCTCCAACCTGTTGGTTAACAGCCCAACGCGCTAGCCAATTGCGCCACGGAGACAGTCGTGCTCCACACTCACCACGGTCAGAACACTTCTCCAAAGTTATCAGTGCAAAGAAAAAAAGCGACACACCGCTCAGGGGAGGGCTCGAACCTCCAACCTTTTGGTTAACAGCCTATCGCGCTAGCCAATTGCGCCAAGGAGTTGGTCGTGCTCCACTCTCACCACCATCAGAACATTATTTCAAATGTATCAGCGCTAAAAAAAGAGACACACCGCTCATAGGAGGCTTTGAACCTCCAACAATTTGGTTAACAGCGCAACGTGCTAGCCAATTGCGCCACGGAGACAGTCCTGCCCCACTCTCACTACGGTAAGAACACTTCTCCGAAAATATCAGTGCAAAGAAAAAAAAGCGACACACCGCTCATGGGAGGTCTCGAACCTCCAACCTTTTGCTTAACAGCCGACGCACTAGCAGATGGCGCAACGGAGACAGTCGTGCTCCACTCTCATCACCGTCAGAACCTTTCTCAATAGCTGTCAGCGCAAAGAAAAAAGCGAAACGCCGCTCCCAAGAGGGCTCAAACCTCCCACTTTTCGGTAAACAGCCGATCGCGCTAGCCAAATGCGCCACGTAGACAGTCGTGCTCTACTCTCACTACAGTGAGAACATTTCTCCACAGCTGTCACCGCAAAGAAAAAAGAGACACACCACTCTCGGGAGGGCTCGAACCTCCAACCTTTTGGTTAACAGCTGAATGCGCTAGCCAATTGCACCAAGGAGGTAGTCGTGCTCTACTCTCACCACCGTCAGAAAATTTCTGCAAAGCTATCAGCGCAAAGAAATAAAGTGACACACTGCTCCCGGGAGGGCTTGAACCACCAACCTTTCAGTTAACAGTTAATCGCGCTAGTCGATTCTGCTACGGAAATAGTCGCGCTCCACTCTCACCACCATCAGCACATTTTTCCAAAGGTATCAGTGCAAAGAAAAAAAGCGACACACCGCTCATGGGAGGCCTCGAACCTCCAACCTTTTGGTTATCAGCCGATCGCGCTAGCCATTGCACCACGGACCCAACCGCGCCCCACTCTCACTACCGTCAGAACGTTTCTCCAAAGCTATCAGCGCAAAGAAAAAAAAAGAGACACACCGCTCTAAGGAGGGCTCGAACCTCCAAACTTTTGTTTAACAGCTGAACGCGCTAGCCAATTGCGTCACGGAGGTAGTCGTGCTCCACTCTCACGACAATCAGAACATTTTTTCAAAGCTATTAGCGCAAAGAAAAAAAGCGACACACTGCTCCCGGGAGGGCTTGAACCTCCAACCTTTCAGTTAACAGTTGATCGCGCTAGCCGATTCTGCCACGGAAACAGTCGTGCTCCACTCTCACCACCGCCAGAACATTTCTCCAAAGCTATCAGCGCGAAGAAAAAAAAGAGACACACTGCTCTCGGGAGGGCTCGAACCTCCAACCTTTTAGTTAACAGCCGAACGCGCTAGCCAATTGCGTCACGGAGGTAGTCGTGCTGCACTCTCACCACCATTACAACATTTTTCCAAAGGTATCAGCGCAAAGAAAAAAAGAGACACACTGCTCATGGGAGGGTTCGAACCTCCAACCTTTTGGTTAACAGCACAAAGCGCTAGCCAAATGCGCCACGGAGACAGTCGTGCTCCACTCTCACCACGGTCAGAACACTTCTCCAAAGATTTCAGTGCAAAGAAAAAAAAACGACACACCGCTCAAGGGAGGGCTCGAACCTCCAACATTTTGGGTAACAGCCGATCGCGCTAGCCAATTGTGCCAAAGAGATAGTCGTGCTCTACTCTCACCACCGTCAGACCATTTCTCCGAAGCTATCAGCGCATAGGAAAAAGAGACACACCACTCTCGGGAGGGCTCGAACCTCCAACCTTTTGGTTAACAGAGAACACTTCTCCAAAGTTATCAGTGCAAAGAAAAAAAAAGCGACACACCGCTCATGGGAGGGCTCGAACCTCCAACCTTTTGGGTAACAGCCGATCGCGCTAGCCAATTGCGCCAAGGAAATAGTCCTGTTCTACTCTCACCACCGTCAGAACATTTCTCCAAAGCTATCAGCGCATAGAGAAAAAAGAGACACACCACTCTCGGGAGGGCTCGACCCTCCAACCTTTTGGTTAACAGCCGAACACGCTAGCCAATTGCGCCACGGAGACAGTCAAGCTCCACTCTCACCACCATCAGAACAATTTTCTAAAGGTATCAGCGCAAAGAAAAAAAGAGACACACCGCACATGGGAGGCTTCGAACCTCCAACCTGTTGGTTAACGGCCCAACGCGCTAGCCAATTGCGCCACGGAGAGAGTCGTGCTCCACACTCACCACGGTCAGAACACTTCTCCAAAGTTATCAGTGCAAAGAAAAAAAAGCGACACACCGCTCA
Source organism: Rhipicephalus microplus (assembly GCF_043290135.1). Taxonomy (NCBI): domain Eukaryota; kingdom Metazoa; phylum Arthropoda; class Arachnida; order Ixodida; family Ixodidae; genus Rhipicephalus; species Rhipicephalus microplus. The sequence continues at coordinate 8,245,819 of NW_027464592.1, forward strand.
GGGGAGGGCTCGAACCTCCAACCTTTTGGTTAACAGCCTATCACGCTAGCCAATTGCGCCAAGGAGTTGGTCGTGCTCCACTCTCCCCACCATCAGAACATTATTTCAAAGGTATCAGCGCAAAAAAAGAGACACACCGCTCATGGGAGGGTTTGAACCTCCAACCTTTTGGTTAACAGCGCAACGTGCTGGCCAATTGCGCCACGGAGACAGTCCTGCTCCACTCTCACTACGGTAAGAACACTTCTCCGAAAATATCAGTGCAAAGAAAAAAAGCGACACACCGCTCATGGGAGGTCTCGAACCTCTAACCTTTTGCTTAACAGCCGACGCACTAGCAGATGGCGCCACGGAGACAGTCGTGCTCCACTCTCATCACCGTCAGAACCTTTCTCAATAGCTGTCAGCGCAAGGAAAAAAGCGAACGCCGCTCCCGGGAGGGCTCCAACCTCCAACCTTTCGGTAAACAGCCGATCGCGCTATCCAAATGCGCCACGAAGACAGTCGTGCTCCACTCTCACCATGGTCAGAACACTTCTCCAAAGATATCAGTCCAAAGAAAAAAAAGCGACACACTGCTCTCGGGAGGACTCGAACCTCCAACCTTTTGGTTAACAGCCGATCGCGCTAGCCAATTGCGCCAAGGAGATAGTCGTGCTCTACTCTCACCACCGTCAGAACATTTCTCCAAAGCTATCAGCGCAAAGAAAAAAAAGAGACACACTGCTCTCGGGAGGGCTCGAACCTCCAAACTTTTGGGTAACAGCCGAACGCGCTAGCCAATTGCGTCACGGAGCTAGTCGGGCTCCACTCTCACGACCATCAGAACATTTTTTCAAAGCTATCAGCGCAAAGAAAAAAAGCGACACACTGCTCCCAGGAGGGCTTGAACCTCCAACCGTTCAGTTAGCAGTTGACCGCGCTAGCCGATTCTTCCACAGAAACAGTCGTGCTCTATTCTCACCACGCTCAGAACACTTCTCAAAAGATATCAGTGCAAAGAAAAAAAAGCGACACACCGCTCATGGGAGGGCTCGAACCTCAAACCTTTTGGTTCACAGCCGAACGCGCTAGCCAATTGCGTCACGGAGGTAGTCAGGCTCCACTTTTACCACCATCAGAACATTTTTCCAAAGGTATCAGTGCAAAGAAAAAAAGAGCCACACCGCTCATGGGAGTGTTCGAACCTCCAACCTTTTGGTTACCAGCGCGACGCGCTAGCCAAATGCGCCACAGAGACAGTCGTGCTCCACTCTCACCACGGTCAGAACACTTCTCCAAAGATATCAGTGCAAAGAAAAAAAGCGACACACCGCTCATGGGAGGGCTCGAACCTCCAACCTTTTGGGTAACAGCCGATCGCGCTAGCCAATTGCGCCAAGGAGATAGTCCTGTTCTACTCTCACCACCGTCAGAACATTTCTCCAAAGCTATCAGCGCATAGAGAAAAAAGAGACACACCACTCTCGGGAGGGCTCGAGCCTCCAACCTTTTGGTTAACAGCCGAACGCGCTAGCCAATTGCGCCACGGAGACAGTCAAGCTCCACTCTCACCACCATCAGAACAATTTTCTAAAGGTATCAGCGCAAAGAAAAAAAGAGACACACCGCACATGGGAGGGTTCGAACCTCCAACCTGTTGGTTAACAGCCCAACGCGCTAGCCAATTGCGCCACGGAGACAGTCGTGCTCCACACTCACCACGGTCAGAACACTTCTCCAAAGTTATCAGTGCAAAGAAAAAAAGCGACACACCGCTCAGGGGAGGGCTCGAACCTCCAACCTTTTGGTTAACAGCCTATCGCGCTAGCCAATTGCGCCAAGGAGTTGGTCGTGCTCCACTCTCACCACCATCAGAACATTATTTCAAATGTATCAGCGCTAAAAAAAGAGACACACCGCTCATAGGAGGCTTTGAACCTCCAACAATTTGGTTAACAGCGCAACGTGCTAGCCAATTGCGCCACGGAGACAGTCCTGCCCCACTCTCACTACGGTAAGAACACTTCTCCGAAAATATCAGTGCAAAGAAAAAAAAGCGACACACCGCTCATGGGAGGTCTCGAACCTCCAACCTTTTGCTTAACAGCCGACGCACTAGCAGATGGCGCAACGGAGACAGTCGTGCTCCACTCTCATCACCGTCAGAACCTTTCTCAATAGCTGTCAGCGCAAAGAAAAAAGCGAAACGCCGCTCCCAAGAGGGCTCAAACCTCCCACTTTTCGGTAAACAGCCGATCGCGCTAGCCAAATGCGCCACGTAGACAGTCGTGCTCTACTCTCACTACAGTGAGAACATTTCTCCACAGCTGTCACCGCAAAGAAAAAAGAGACACACCACTCTCGGGAGGGCTCGAACCTCCAACCTTTTGGTTAACAGCTGAATGCGCTAGCCAATTGCACCAAGGAGGTAGTCGTGCTCTACTCTCACCACCGTCAGAAAATTTCTGCAAAGCTATCAGCGCAAAGAAATAAAGTGACACACTGCTCCCGGGAGGGCTTGAACCACCAACCTTTCAGTTAACAGTTAATCGCGCTAGTCGATTCTGCTACGGAAATAGTCGCGCTCCACTCTCACCACCATCAGCACATTTTTCCAAAGGTATCAGTGCAAAGAAAAAAAGCGACACACCGCTCATGGGAGGCCTCGAACCTCCAACCTTTTGGTTATCAGCCGATCGCGCTAGCCATTGCACCACGGACCCAACCGCGCCCCACTCTCACTACCGTCAGAACGTTTCTCCAAAGTTATCAGCGCAAAGAAAAAAAAAGAGACACACCGCTCTAAGGAGGGCTCGAACCTCCAAACTTTTGTTTAACAGCTGAACGCGCTAGCCAATTGCGTCACGGAGGTAGTCGTGCTCCACTCTCACGACAATCAGAACATTTTTTCAAAGCTATTAGCGCAAAGAAAAAAAGCGACACACTGCTCCCGGGAGGGCTTGAACCTCCAACCTTTCAGTTAACAGTTGATCGCGCTAGCCGATTCTGCCACGGAAACAGTCGTGCTCCACTCTCACCACCGCCAGAACATTTCTCCAAAGCTATCAGCGCGAAGAAAAAAAAGAGACACACTGCTCTCGGGAGGGCTCGAACCTCCAACCTTTTAGTTAACAGCCGAACGCGCTAGCCAATTGCGTCACGGAGGTAGTCGTGCTGCACTCTCACCACCATTACAACATTTTTCCAAAGGTATCAGCGCAAAGAAAAAAAGAGACACACTGCTCATGGGAGGGTTCGAACCTCCAACCTTTTGGTTAACAGCACAAAGCGCTAGCCAAATGCGCCACGGAGACAGTCGTGCTCCACTCTCACCACGGTCAGAACACTTCTCCAAAGATTTCAGTGCAAAGAAAAAAAAACGACACACCGCTCAAGGGAGGGCTCGAACCTCCAACATTTTGGGTAACAGCCGATCGCGCTAGCCAATTGTGCCAAAGAGATAGTCGTGCTCTACTCTCACCACCGTCAGACCATTTCTCCGAAGCTATCAGCGCATAGGAAAAAGAGACACACCACTCTCGGGAGGGCTCGAACCTCCAACCTTTTGGTTAACAGAGAACACTTCTCCAAAGTTATCAGTGCAAAGAAAAAAAAAGCGACACACCGCTCATGGGAGGGCTCGAACCTCCAACCTTTTGGGTAACAGCCGATCGCGCTAGCCAATTGCGCCAAGGAAATAGTCCTGTTCTACTCTCACCACCGTCAGAACATTTCTCCAAAGCTATCAGCGCATAGAGAAAAAAGAGACACACCACTCTCGGGAGGGCTCGACCCTCCAACCTTTTGGTTAACAGCCGAACACGCTAGCCAATTGCGCCACGGAGACAGTCAAGCTCCACTCTCACCACCATCAGAACAATTTTCTAAAGGTATCAGCGCAAAGAAAAAAAGAGACACACCGCACATGGGAGGCTTCGAACCTCCAACCTGTTGGTTAACGGCCCAACGCGCTAGCCAATTGCGCCACGGAGAGAGTCGTGCTCCACACTCACCACGGTCAGAACACTTCTCCAAAGTTATCAGTGCAAAGAAAAAAAAGCGACACACCGCTCAGGGGAGGGCTCGAACCTCCAACCTTTTGGTTAACAGCCTATCACGCTAGCCAATTGCGCCAAGGAGTTGGTCGTGCTCCACTCTCCCCACCATCAGAACATTATTTCAAAGGTATCAGCGCAAAAAAAGAGACACACCGCTCATGGGAGGGTTTGAACCTCCAACCTTTTGGTTAACAGCGCAACGTGCTGGCCAATTGCGCCACGGAGACAGTCCTGCTCCACTCTCACTACGGTAAGAACACTTCTCCGAAAATATCAGTGCAAAGAAAAAAAGCGACACACCGCTCATGGGAGGTCTCGAACCTCTAACCTTTTGCTTAACAGCCGACGCACTAGCAGATGGCGCCACGGAGACAGTCGTGCTCCACTCTCATCACCGTCAGAACCTTTCTCAATAGCTGTCAGCGCAAGGAAAAAAGCGAACGCCGCTCCCGGGAGGGCTCCAACCTCCAACCTTTCGGTAAACAGCCGATCGCGCTATCCAAATGCGCCACGAAGACAGTCGTGCTCCACTCTCACCATGGTCAGAACACTTCTCCAAAGATATCAGTCCAAAGAAAAAAAAGCGACACACTGCTCTCGGGAGGACTCGAACCTCCAACCTTTTGGTTAACAGCCGATCGCGCTAGCCAATTGCGCCAAGGAGATAGTCGTGCTCTACTCTCACCACCGTCAGAACATTTCTCCAAAGCTATCAGCGCAAAGAAAAAAAAGAGACACACTGCTCTCGGGAGGGCTCGAACCTCCAAACTTTTGGGTAACAGCCGAACGCGCTAGCCAATTGCGTCACGGAGCTAGTCGGGCTCCACTCTCACGACCATCAGAACATTTTTTCAAAGCTATCAGCGCAAAGAAAAAAAGCGACACACTGCTCCCAGGAGGGCTTGAACCTCCAACCGTTCAGTTAGCAGTTGACCGCGCTAGCCGATTCTTCCACAGAAACAGTCGTGCTCTATTCTCACCACGCTCAGAACACTTCTCAAAAGATATCAGTGCAAAGAAAAAAAAGCGACACACCGCTCATGGGAGGGCTCGAACCTCAAACCTTTTGGTTCACAGCCGAACGCGCTAGCCAATTGCGTCACGGAGGTAGTCAGGCTCCACTTTTACCACCATCAGAACATTTTTCCAAAGGTATCAGTGCAAAGAAAAAAAGAGCCACACCGCTCATGGGAGTGTTCGAACCTCCAACCTTTTGGTTACCAGCGCGACGCGCTAGCCAAATGCGCCACAGAGACAGTCGTGCTCCACTCTCACCACGGTCAGAACACTTCTCCAAAGATATCAGTGCAAAGAAAAAAAGCGACACACCGCTCATGGGAGGGCTCGAACCTCCAACCTTTTGGGTAACAGCCGATCGCGCTAGCCAATTGCGCCAAGGAGATAGTCCTGTTCTACTCTCACCACCGTCAGAACATTTCTCCAAAGCTATCAGCGCATAGAGAAAAAAGAGACACACCACTCTCGGGAGGGCTCGAGCCTCCAACCTTTTGGCTAACAGCCGAATGCGCTAGCCAATTGCGACACTGAGACAGTCAAGCTCCACTCTCACCACCATCAGAACAATTTTCTAAAGGTATCAGCGCAAAGAAAAAAAGAGACACACCGCACATGGCAGGGTTCGAACCTCCAACCTGTTGGTTAACAGCCCAACGCGCTAGCCAATTGCTCCACGGAGACAGTCGTGCTCCACACTCACCACGGTCAGAACACTTCTCCAAAGTTATCAGTGCAAAGAAAAAAAAGAGACACACCGCTCAGGGGAGGGCTCAAACCTCCAACCTTTTGGTTAACAGCGCAACGTGCTAGCCAATTGCGCCACGGAGACAGTCCTGCTCCACTCTCACTACGGTAAGAACACTTCTCCGAAAATATCAGTGCAAAGAAAAAAAAGCGACAAACCGCTCATGGGAGGTCTCGAACCTCCAACCTTTTGCTTAACAGCCGACGCTCTAGCAGATGGCGCCACGGAGACAGTCGTGCTCCACTCTCATCACCGTCAGAACCTTTCTCAATAGCTGTCAGCGCAAAGAAAAAAGCGAAACGCCGCTCCCAAGAGGGCTCAAACCTCCCACCTTTCGGTAAACAGCCGATCGCGCTAGCCAAATGCGCCACGTAGGCAGTCGTGCTCTACTCTCACCACAGTGAGAACATTTCTCCACAGCTGTCACCGCAAAGAAAAAAGAGACACACCACCTTCGGGAGGGCTCGAACCTCCAACCTTTTGGTTAACAGCTGAACGCGCTAGCCAATTGCACCAAGGAGGTAGTCGTGCTCTACTCTCACCACCGTCAGAAAATTTCTCCAAAGCTATCAGCGCAAAGAAATAAAGTGACACACTGCTCCCGGGAGGGCTTGAACCACCAACCTTTCAGTTAACAGTTAATCGCGCTAGTCGATTCTGCCACGAAAATAGTCGCGCTCCACTCTCACCACCATCAGCACATTTTTCCAAAGGTATCAGTGCAAAGAAAAAAAGCGACACACCGCTCATGGGAGGCCTCGAACCTCCAACCTTTTGGTTATCAGCCGATCGCGCTAGCAGATGGCGCCACGGAGACAGTCGTGCTCCACTCTCATCACCGTCAGAACCTTTCTCAATAGCTGTCAGCGCAAGGAAAAAAGCGAACGCCGCTCCCGGGAGGGCTCCAACCTCCAACCTTTCGGTAAACAGCCGATCGCGCTATCCAAATGCGCCACGAAGACAGTCGTGCTCCACTCTCACCATGGTCAGAACACTTCTCCAAAGATATCAGTCCAAAGAAAAAAAAGCGACACACTGCTCTCGGGAGGACTCGAACCTCCAACCTTTTGGTTAACAGCCGATCGCGCTAGCCAATTGCGCCAAGGAGATAGTCGTGCTCTACTCTCACCACCGTCAGAACATTTCTCCAAAGCTATCAGCGCAAAGAAAAAAAAGAGACACACTGCTCTCGGGAGGGCTCGAACCTCCAAACTTTTGGTTAACAGCCGAACGCGCTAGCCAATTGCGTCACGGAGCTAGTCGGGCTCCACTCTCACTACCATCAGAACATTTTTTCAAAGCTATCAGCGCAAAGAAAAAAAGCGACACACTGCTCCCAGGAGGGCTTGAACCTCCAACCGTTCAGTTAGCAGTTGACCGCGCTAGCCGATTCTTCCACGGAAACAGTCGTGCTCTATTCTCACCACGCTCAGAACACTTCTCAAAAGATATCAGTGCAAAGAAAAAAAAGCGACACACCGCTCATGGGAGGGCTCGAACCTCCAACCTTTTGGTTCACAGCCGAACGCGCTAGCCAATTGCGTCACGGAGGTAGTCAGGCTCCACTTTTACCACCATCAGAACATTTTTCCAAAGGTATCAGTGCAAAGAAAAAAAGAGCCACACCGCTCATGGGAGTGTTCGAACCTCCAACCTTTTGGTTACCAGCGCGACGCGCTAGCCAAATGCGCCACAGAGACAGTCGTGCTCCACTCTCACCACGGTCAGAACACTTCTCCAAAGATATCAGTGCAAAGAAAAAAAGCGACACACCGCTCATGGGAGGGCTCGAACCTCCAACCTTTTGGGTAACAGCCGATCGCGCTAGCCAATTGCGCCAAGGAGATAGTCCTGTTCTACTCTCACCACCGTCAGAACATTTCTCCAAAGCTATCAGCGCATAGAGAAAAAAGAGACACACCACTCTCGGGAGGGCTCGAGCCTCCAACCTTTTGGCTAACAGCCGAACGCGCTAGCCGATTGCGACACTGAGACAGTCAAGCTCCACTCTCACCACCATCAGAACAATTTTCTAAAGGTATCAGCGCAAAGAAAAAAAGAGACACACCGCTCAGGGGAGGGCTCGAACCTCCAACCTTTTGGTTAACAGCCTATCGCGCTAGCCAATCGCGCCAAGGAGTTGGTCGTGCTCCACTCTCACCACCATCAGAACATTATTTCAAAGGTATCAGCGCAAAAAAAAGAGACACACCGCTCATGGGAGGGTTTGAACCTCCAACCTTTTGGTTAACAGCGCAACGTGCTAGCCAATTGCGCCACGGAGACAGTCCTGCTCCACTCTCACTACGGTAAGAACACTTCTCCGAAAATATCAGTGCAAAGAAAAAAAAGCGACACACCGCTCATGGGAGGTCTCGAGCCTCCAACCTTTTGCTTAACAGCCGACGCACTAGCAGATGGCGCCACGGAGACAGTCGTGCTCCACTCTCATCACCATCAGAACCTTTCTCAATAGCTGTCAGCGCAAAGAAAAAAGCGAAACGCCGCTCCCAAGAGGGCTCAAACCTCCCACTTTTCGGTAAACAGCCGATCGCGCTAGCCAAATGCGCCACGTAGACAGTCGTGCTCTACTCTCAATACAGTGAGAACATTTCTCCACAGCTGTCACCGCCAAGAAAAAAGAGACACACCACTGTCGGGAGGGCTCGAACCTCCAACCTTTTGGTTAACAGCTGAATGCGCTAGCCAATTGCACCAAAGAGGTAGTCGTGCTCTACACTCACCACCGTCAGAAAATTTCTCCAAAGCTATCAGCGCAAAGAAATAAAGTGACACACTGCTCCCGGGAGGGCTTGAACCACCAACCTTTCAGTTAACAGCTAATCGCGCTAGTCGATTCTGCCACGGAAATAGTCGCGCTCCTCTCTCACCACCATCAGCACATTTTTCAAAAGGTATCAGTGCAAAGAAAAAAAGCGACACACCGCTCATGGGAGGCCTCGAACCTCCAACCTTTTGGTTAACAGCCGATCGCGCTAGCCATTGCACCACGGACCCAACCGCGCCCCACTTTCACCACTGTCAGTACGTTTCTCCAAAGCTATCAGCGCAAAGAAAAAAAAAGAGACACACCGCTCTCCTGAGGGCTCGAACCTCCAAACTTTTGATTAACAGCCGAACGCGCTAGCCAATTGCGTCACGGAGGTAGTCGTGCTCCACTCTCACCACCATCAGAACATTTTTTCAAAGCTATCAGCGCAAAGAAAAAAAGCGACACACTGCTCCCGGGAGGGCTTGAACCTCCAACCTTTCAGTTAACAGTTGATCGCGCTAGCCGATTCTGCCACAGAAACAGTCGTGCTCCACTCTCACCACGGTCAGAACACTTCTCCAAAGATATCAGTGCAAAGAAAAAAAAGCGACACACCGCTCATGGGAGGTCTCGAGCCTCCAACCTTTTGCTTAACAGCCGACGCACTAGCAGATGGCGCCACGGAGACAGTCGTGCTCCAATCTCATCACCATCAGAACCTTTCTCAATAGCTGTCAGCTCAAAGAAAAAAGCGAAACGCCGCTCCAAAGAGGGCTCAAACCTCCCACCTTTCGGTAAACAGCCGATCGCGCAAGCCAAATGCGCCCCGTAGACAGTCGTGCTCTACTCTCACCACAGTGAGAACATTTCTCCACAGCTGTCACCGCAAAGAAAAAAGAGACACACCACTCTCGGGAGGGCTCGAACCTCCAACCTTTTGGTTAACAGCTGAACGCGCTAGCCAATTGCACCAAGGAGGTAGTCGCGCTCTACTCTCACCACCGTCAGAAAATTTCTCCAAAGCTATCAGCGCAAAGAAATAAAGTGACACACTGCTCCCGGGAGGGCTTGAACCACCAACCTTTCAGTTAACAGTTAATCGCGCTAGTCGATTCTGCCACGGAAATAGTCGCGCTCTACTCTCACCACCATCAGCACATTTTTCCAAAGGTATCAGTGCAAAGAAAAAAAGCGACACACCGCTCATGGGAGGCCTCGAACCTCCAACCTTTTGGTTATCAGCCGATCGCGCTAGCCATTGCACCACGGACCCAACCGCGCCCCACTCTAACCACCGTCAGAACGTTTCTCCAAAGCTATCAGCGCAAAGAAAAAAAAAGAGACACACCGCTCTAAGGAGGGCTCGAACCTCCAAACTTTTGTTTAACAGCCGAACGCGCTAGCCAATTGCGTCACGGAGGTAGTCGTGCTCCACTCTCACCACAATCAGAACATTTTTTCAAAGCTATCAGCGCAAAGAAAAAAGCGACACACTGCTCCCGGGAGGGCTTGAACCTCCAACCTTTCAGTTAACAGTTGATCGCGCTAGCCGATTCTGCCACGGAAACAGTCGTGCTCCACTCTCACCACCGCCAGAACATTTCTCCAAAGCTATCAGCGCGAAGAAAAAAAAAGAGACACACTGCTCTCGGGAGGGCTCGAACCTCCAACCTTTTAGTTAACAGCCGAACGCGCTAGCCAATTGCGTCACGGAGGTAGTCGTGCTGCACTCTCACCACCATCACAACATTTTTCCAAAGGTATCAGCGCAAAGAAAAAAAGAGACACACTGCTCATGGGAGGGTTCGAACCTCCAACCTTTTGGTTAACAGCACAAAGCGCTAGCCAAATGCGCCACGGAGACAGTCGTGCTCCACTCTCACCACGGTCAGAACACTTCTCCAAAGATATCAGTGCAAAGAAAAAAAAACGACACACCGCTCAAGGGAGGGCTCGAACCTCCAACATTTTGGGTAACAGCCGATCGCGCTAGCCAATTGCGCCAAAGAGATAGTCGTGCTCTACTCTCACCACCGTCAGACCATTTCTCCGAAGCTATCAGCGCATAGGAAAAAGAGACACACCACTCTCGGGAGGGCTCGAACCTCCAACCTTTTGGTTAACAGAGAACACTTCTCCAAAGTTATCAGTGCAAAGAAAAAAAAAGCGACACACCGCTCATGGGAGGGCTCGAACCTCCAACCTTTTGGGTAACAGCCGATCGCGCTAGCCAATTGCGCCAAGGAAATAGTCCTGTTCTACTCTCACCACCGTCAGAACATTTCTCCAAAGCTATCAGCGCATAGAGAAAAAAGAGACACACCACTCTCGGGAGGGCTCGACCCTCCAACCTTTTGGTTAACAGCCGAACACGCTAGCCAATTGCGCCACGGAGACAGTCAAGCTCCACTCTCACCACCATCAGAACAATTTTCTAAAGGTATCAGCGCAAAGAAAAAAAGAGACACACCGCACATGGGAGGCTTCGAACCTCCAACCTGTTGGTTAACGGCCCAACGCGCTAGCCAATTGCGCCACGGAGAGAGTCGTGCTCCACACTCACCACGGTCAGAACACTTCTCCGAAGTTATCAGTGCAAAGAAAAAAAAGCGACACACCGCTCAGGGGAGGGCTCGAACCTCCAACCTTTTGGTTAACAGCCTATCACGCTAGCCAATTGCGCCAAGGAGTTGGTCGTGCTCCACTCTCCCCACCATCAGAACATTATTTCAAAGATATCAGCGCAAAAAAAGAGACACACCGCTCATGGGAGGGTTTGAACCTCCAACCTTTTGGTTAACAGCGCAACGTGCTAGCCAATTGCGCCACGGAGACAGTCCTGCTCCACTCTCACTACGGTAAGAACACTTCTCCGAAAATATCAGTGCAAAGAAAAAAAGCGACACACCGCTCATGGGAGGTCTCGAACCTCTAACCTTTTGCTTAACAGCCGACGCACTAGCAGATGGCGCCACGGAGACAGTCGTGCTCCACTCTCATCACCGTCAGAACCTTTCTCAATAGCTGTCAGCGCAAGGAAAAAAGCGAACGCCGCTCCCGGGAGGGCTCCAACCTCCAACCTTTCGGTAAACAGCCGATCGCGCTATCCAAATGCGCCACGAAGACAGTCGTGCTCCACTCTCACCATGGTCAGAACACTTCTCCAAAGATATCAGTCCAAAGAAAAAAAAGCGACACACTGCTCTCGGGAGGACTCGAACCTCCAACCTTTTGGTTAACAGCCGATCGCGCTAGCCAATTGCGCCAAGGAGAAAGTCGTGCTCTTCTCTCACCACCGTCAGAACATTTCTCCAAAGCTATCAGCGCAAAGAAAAAAAAGAGACACACCGCTCTCGGGAGGGCTCGAACCTCCAAACTTTTGGTTAACAGCCGAACGCGCTAGCCAATTGCGTCACGGAGCTAGTCGGACTCCACTCTCACTACCATCAGAACATTTTTTCAAAGCTATCAGCGCAAAGAAAAAAAGCGACACACTGCTCCCAGGAGGGCTTGAACCTCCAACCGTTCAGTTAACAGTTGACCGCGCTAGCCGATTCTTCCACGGAAACAGTCGTGCTCTATTCTCACCACGCTCAGAACACTTCTGAAAAGATATCAGTGCAAAGAAAAAAAAGCGACACACCGCTCATGGGAGGGCTCGAACCTCCAACCTTTTGGTTAACAGCCGAACGCGCTAGCCAATTGCGTCACGGAGGTAGTCAGGCTCCACTTTTACCACCATCAGAACATTTTTCCAAAGGTATCAGTGCAAAGAAAAAAAGAGCCACACCGCTCATGGGAGGGTTCGAACCTCCAACCTTTTGGTTACCAGCGCGACGCGCTAGCCAAATGCGCCACAGAGACAGTCGTGCTCCACTCTCACCACGGTCAGAACACTTCTCCAAAGCTATCAGTGCAAAGAAAAAAAGCGACACACCGCTCATGGGAGGGCTCGAACCTCCAACCTTTTGGGTAACAGCCGATCGCGCTAGCCAATTGCGCCAAGGAGATAGTCCGGTTCTACTCTCACCATCGTCAGAACATTTCTCCAAAGCTATCAGCGCATAGAGAAAGAAGAGACACACCACTCTAGGGAGGGCTCGAGCCTCCAACCTTTTGGTTAACAGCCGAACGCGCTAGCCAATTGCGCCACGGAGACAGTCAAGCTCCACTCTCACCACCATCAGAACAATTTTCTAAAGGTATCAGCGCAAAAAAAAGAGACACACCGCTCAGGGGAGGGCTCAAACCTCCAACCTTTTGGTTAACAGCGCAACGTGCTAGCCAATTGCGCCACGGAGACAGTCCTGCTCCACTCTCACTACGGTAAGAACACTTCTCCGAAAATATCAGTGCAAAGAAAAAAAAGCGACACACCGCTCATGGGAGGTCTCGAACCTCCAACCTTTTGCTTAACAGCCGACGCACTAGCAGATGGCGCCACGGAGACAGTCGTGCTCCACTCTCATCACCGTCAGAACCTTTCTCAATAGCTGTCAGCGCAAAGAAAAAAGCGAAATGCCGCTCCCAAGAGGGCTCAAACCTCCCACTTTTCGGTAAACAGCCGATCGCGCTAGCCAAATGCGCCACGTAGACAGTCGTGCTCTACTCTCACCACAGTGAGAACATTTCTCCACAGCTGTCACCGCAAAGAAAAAAGAGACACACCACTCTCGGGAGGGCTCGAACCTCCAACGTTTTGGTTAACAGCTGAACGCGCTAGCCAATTGCACCAAGGAGGTAGTCGTGCTCTACTCTCACCACCGTCAGAAAATTTCTCCAAAGCTATCAGCGCAAAGAAATAAAGTGACACACTGCTCCCGGGAGGGCTTGAACCACCAACCTTTCAGTTAACAGTTAATCGCGCTAGTCGATTCTGCCACGGAAATAGTCGCGCTCCACTCTCACCACCATCAGCACATTTTTCCAAAGGTATCAGTGCAAAGAAAAAAAGCGACACACCGCTCATGGGAGGCCTCGAACCTCCAACCTTTTGGTTATCAGCCGATCGCGCTAGCCATTGCACCACGGACCCAACCGCGCCCCACTCTCACCACCGTCAGAACGTTTCTCCAAAGCTATCAGCGCAAAGAAAAAAAAAGAGACACACCGCTCTAAGGAGGGCTCGAACCTCCAAACTTTTGTTTAACAGCCGAACGCGCTAGCCAATTGGGTCACGGAGGTAGTCGTGCTCCACTCTCACCACCATCAGAACATTTTTTCAAAGCTATCAGCGCAAAGAAAATAAGCGACACACTGCTCCCGGGAGGGCTTGAACCTCCAACCTTTCAGTTAACAGTTGATCGCGCTAGCCGATTCTGCCACGGAAACAGTCGTGCTCCACTCTCACCACCGCCAGAACATTTCTCCAAAGCTATCAGCGCGAAGAAAAAAAAGAGACACACTTCTCTCGGGAGGGCTCGAACCTCCAACCTTTTGGGTAACAGCCGATCGCGCTAGCCAATTGCGCCAAGGAGATAGTCCTGTTCTACTCTCACCACCGTCAGAACATTTCTCCAAAGCTATCAGCGCATAGAGAAAAAAGAGACACACCACTCTCGGGAGGGCTCGAGCCTCCAACCTTTTGGTTAACAGCCGAACGCGCTAGCCAATTGCGCCACGGAGACAGTCAAGCTCCACTCTCACCACCATCAGAACAATTTTCTAAAGGTATCAGCGCAAAGAAAAAAAGAGACACACCGCACATGGGAGGGTTCGAACCTCCAACCTGTTGGTTAACAGCCCAACGCGCTAGCCAATTGCGCCACGGAGACAGTCGTGCTCCACACTCACCACGGTCAGAACACTTCTCCAAAGTTATCAGTGCAAAGAAAAAAAGCGACACACCGCTCAGGGGAGGGCTCGAACCTCCAACCTTTTGGTTAACAGCCTATCGCGCTAGCCAATTGCGCCAAGGAGTTGGTCGTGCTCCACTCTCACCACCATCAGAACATTATTTCAAATGTATCAGCGCTAAAAAAAGAGACACACCGCTCATGGGAGGGTTTGAACCTCCAACCTTTTGGTTAACAGCGCAACGTGCTAGCCAATTGCGCCACGGAGACAGTCCTGCTCCACTCTCACTACGGTAAGAACACTTCTCCGAAAATATCAGTGCAAAGAAAAAAAGCGACACACCGCTCATGGGAGGTCTCGAACCTCTAACCTTTTGCTTAACAGCCGACGCACTAGCAGATGGCGCCACGGAGACAGTCGTGCTCCACTCTCATCACCGTCAGAACCTTTCTCAATAGCTGTCAGCGCAAGGAAAAAAGCGAACGCCGCTCCCGGGAGGGCTCCAACCTCCAACCTTTCGGTAAACAGCCGATCGCGCTATCCAAATGCGCCACGAAGACAGTCGTGCTCCACTCTCACCATGGTCAGAACACTTCTCCAAAGATATCAGTCCAAAGAAAAAAAAGCGACACACTGCTCTCGGGAGGACTCGAACCTCCAACCTTTTGGTTAACAGCCGATCGCGCTAGCCAATTGCGCCAAGGAGAAAGTCGTGCTCTTCTCTCACCACCGTCAGAACATTTCTCCAAAGCTATCAGCGCAAAGAAAAAAAAGAGACACACCGCTCTCGGGAGGGCTCGAACCTCCAAACTTTTGGTTAACAGCCGAACGCGCTAGCCAATTGCGTCACGGAGCTAGTCGGACTCCACTCTCACTACCATCAGAACATTTTTTCAAAGCTATCAGCGCAAAGAAAAAAAGCGACACACTGCTCCCAGGAGGGCTTGAACCTCCAACCGTTCAGTTAACAGTTGACCGCGCTAGCCGATTCTTCCACGGAAACAGTCGTGCTCTATTCTCACCACGCTCAGAACACTTCTGAAAAGATATCAGTGCAAAGAAAAAAAAGCGACACACCGCTCATGGGAGGGCTCGAACCTCCAACCTTTTGGTTAACAGCCGAACGCGCTAGCCAATTGCGTCACGGAGGTAGTCAGGCTCCACTTTTACCACCATCAGAACATTTTTCCAAAGGTATCAGTGCAAAGAAAAAAAGAGCCACACCGCTCATGGGAGGGTTCGAACCTCCAACCTTTTGGTTACCAGCGCGACGCGCTAGCCAAATGCGCCACAGAGACAGTCGTGCTCCACTCTCACCACGGTCAGAACACTTCTCCAAAGCTATCAGTGCAAAGAAAAAAAGCGACACACCGCTCATGGGAGGGCTCGAACCTCCAACCTTTTGGGTAACAGCCGATCGCGCTAGCCAATTGCGCCAAGGAGATAGTCCGGTTCTACTCTCACCATCGTCAGAACATTTCTCCAAAGCTATCAGCGCATAGAGAAAGAAGAGACACACCACTCTAGGGAGGGCTCGAGCCTCCAACCTTTTGGTTAACAGCCGAACGCGCTAGCCAATTGCGCCACGGAGACAGTCAAGCTCCACTCTCACCACCATCAGAACAATTTTCTAAAGGTATCAGCGCAAAAAAAAGAGACACACCGCTCAGGGGAGGGCTCAAACCTCCAACCTTTTGGTTAACAGCGCAACGTGCTAGCCAATTGCGCCACGGAGACAGTCCTGCTCCACTCTCACTACGGTAAGAACACTTCTCCGAAAATATCAGTGCAAAGAAAAAAAAGCGACACACCGCTCATGGGAGGTCTCGAACCTCCAACCTTTTGCTTAACAGCCGACGCACTAGCAGATGGCGCCACGGAGACAGTCGTGCTCCACTCTCATCACCGTCAGAACCTTTCTCAATAGCTGTCAGCGCAAAGAAAAAAGCGAAATGCCGCTCCCAAGAGGGCTCAAACCTCCCACTTTTCGGTAAACAGCCGATCGCGCTAGCCAAATGCGCCACGTAGACAGTCGTGCTCTACTCTCACCACAGTGAGAACATTTCTCCACAGCTGTCACCGCAAAGAAAAAAGAGACACACCACTCTCGGGAGGGCTCGAACCTCCAACGTTTTGGTTAACAGCTGAACGCGCTAGCCAATTGCACCAAGGAGGTAGTCGTGCTCTACTCTCACCACCGTCAGAAAATTTCTCCAAAGCTATCAGCGCAAAGAAATAAAGTGACACACTGCTCCCGGGAGGGCTTGAACCACCAACCTTTCAGTTAACAGTTAATCGCGCTAGTCGATTCTGCCACGGAAATAGTCGCGCTCCACTCTCACCACCATCAGCACATTTTTCCAAAGGTATCAGTGCAAAGAAAAAAAGCGACACACCGCTCATGGGAGGCCTCGAACCTCCAACCTTTTGGTTATCAGCCGATCGCGCTAGCCATTGCACCACGGACCCAACCGCGCCCCACTCTCACCACCGTCAGAACGTTTCTCCAAAGCTATCAGCGCAAAGAAAAAAAAAGAGACACACCGCTCTAAGGAGGGCTCGAACCTCCAAACTTTTGTTTAACAGCCGAACGCGCTAGCCAATTGGGTCACGGAGGTAGTCGTGCTCCACTCTCACCACCATCAGAACATTTTTTCAAAGCTATCAGCGCAAAGAAAATAAGCGACACACTGCTCCCGGGAGGGCTTGAACCTCCAACCTTTCAGTTAACAGTTGATCGCGCTAGCCGATTCTGCCACGGAAACAGTCGTGCTCCACTCTCACCACCGCCAGAACATTTCTCCAAAGCTATCAGCGCGAAGAAAAAAAAGAGACACACTTCTCTCGGGAGGGCTCGAACCTCCAACCTTTTGGGTAACAGCCGATCGCGCTAGCCAATTGCGCCAAGGAGATAGTCCTGTTCTACTCTCACCACCGTCAGAACATTTCTCCAAAGCTATCAGCGCATAGAGAAAAAAGAGACACACCACTCTCGGGAGGGCTCGAGCCTCCAACCTTTTGGTTAACAGCCGAACGCGCTAGCCAATTGCGCCACGGAGACAGTCAAGCTCCACTCTCACCACCATCAGAACAATTTTCTAAAGGTATCAGCGCAAAGAAAAAAAGAGACACACCGCACATGGGAGGGTTCGAACCTCCAACCTGTTGGTTAACAGCCCAACGCGCTAGCCAATTGCGCCACGGAGACAGTCGTGCTCCACACTCACCACGGTCAGAACACTTCTCCAAAGTTATCAGTGCAAAGAAAAAAAGCGACACACCGCTCAGGGGAGGGCTCGAACCTCCAACCTTTTGGTTAACAGCCTATCGCGCTAGCCAATTGCGCCAAGGAGTTGGTCGTGCTCCACTCTCACCACCATCAGAACATTATTTCAAATGTATCAGCGCTAAAAAAAGAGACACACCGCTCATAGGAGGCTTTGAACCTCCAACAATTTGGTTAACAGCGCAACGTGCTAGCCAATTGCGCCACGGAGACAGTCCTGCCCCACTCTCACTACGGTAAGAACACTTCTCCGAAAATATCAGTGCAAAGAAAAAAAAGCGACACACCGCTCATGGGAGGTCTCGAACCTCCAACCTTTTGCTTAACAGCCGACGCACTAGCAGATGGCGCAACGGAGACAGTCGTGCTCCACTCTCATCACCGTCAGAACCTTTTTTATTTATTTTTTTATTTATTTTTTATTTATTTTATTTATTTATTTATTTATTTATTGTTTTTTATTTATTTTTTTGAAATAAAATAAATAAAAAACCTTTCTCAATAGCTGTCAGCGCAAAGAAAAAAGCGAAACGCCGCTCCCAAGAGGGCTCAAACCTCCCACTTTTCGGTAAACAGCCGATCGCGCTAGCCAAATGCGCCACGTAGACAGTCGTGCTCTACTCTCACTACAGTGAGAACATTTCTCCACAGCTGTCACCGCAAAGAAAAAAGAGACACACCACTCTCGGGAGGGCTCGAACCTCCAACCTTTTGGTTAACAGCTGAATGCGCTAGCCAATTGCACCAAGGAGGTAGTCGTGCTCTACTCTCACCACCGTCAGAAAATTTCTGCAAAGCTATCAGCGCGAAGAAATAAAGTGACACACTGCTCCCGGGAGGGCTTGAACCACCAACCTTTCAGTTAACAGTTAATCGCGCTAGTCGATTCTGCCACGGAAATAGTCGCGCTCCACTCTCACCACCATCAGCACAATTTTCCAAAGGTATCAGTGCAAAGAAAAAAAGTGAAACACCGCTCATGGGAGGCCTCGAACCTCCAACCTTTTGGTTAACAGCCGATCGCGCTAGCCATTGCACCACGGACCCAACCGCGCCCCACTCTCACCACCGTCAGAACGTTTCTCCAAAGCTATCAGCGCAAAGAAAAAAAAGAGACACACCGCTCTCGGGATGGCTCGAACCTCCAACCTTTTGGTTAACAACCGATCGCGCTTGCCAATTGCGCCAAGGAGTTGGTTGTGCTCAACTCTCACCACCATCAGAAAATTATTTCAAAGGTATCAGCGCTAAGAAAAGAGACACACCGCTCATGGGAGGGTTTGAACCTCCAATCTTTTGGTTAACAGCGCAACGTGCTAGCCAATTGCGCCACGGAGACAGTCCTGCTCCACTCTCACTACGCTAAGAACACTTCTCCGAAAATATCAGTGCAAAGAAAAAAAAGCGACACACCGCTCATGGGAGGTCTCGAACCTCCAACCTTTTGCTTAACAGCCGACGCACTAGCAGATGGCGCCACGGAGACAGTCGTGCTCCACTCTCATCACCGTCAGAACCTTTCTCAATAGCTGTCAGCGCAAAAGAAAAGCGAAACGCCGCTCCCAAGAGGGCTCAAACCTCCCACTTTTCGGTAAACAGCCGATCGCGCTAGCCAAATGCGCCACGTAGACAGTCGTGCTCTACTCTCACTACAGTGAGAACATTTCTCCACAGCTGTCACCGCAAAGAAAAAAAAAGAGACACACCACTCTCGGGAGGGCTCGAACCTCCAAACTTTTTTTTAACAGCCGAACGCGCTAGCCAATTGCGTCACGGAGGTAGGCGTGCTCCACTCTCACCACCATCAGAACATTTTTTCAAAGCTATCAGCGCAAAGAAAAAAAGCGACACACTGCTCCCGGGAGGGCTTGAACCTCCAACCTTTCAGTTAACAGTTGATCGCGCTAGCCGATTCTGCCACGAAAAAAGTCGTGCTCCACTCTCACCACAGCCAGAACATTTCTCCAAAGCTATCAGCGCGAAGAAAAAAAAGAGACACACTGCTCTCGGGAGGGCTCGAACCTCCAATCTTCTAGTTAACAGCCGAACGCGCTAGCCAATTGCGTCACGGAGGTAGTCGTGCTGCACTCTCACCACCATCAGAACATTTTTCCAAAGGTATCAGCGCAAAGAAAAAAAGAGACACACTGCTCATGGAAGGGTTCGAACCTCCAACCTTTTGGTTAACAGCACAAAGCGCTAGCCAAATGCGCCACGGAGACAGTCGTGCTCCACTCTCACCATGGTCAGAACACTTCTCCAAAGATATCAGTGCAAAGAAAAAAAAAGCGACAAACCGCTCAAGGGAGGGCTCGAACCTCCAACATTTTGGGTAACAGCTGATCGCGCTAGCCAATTGCGCCAAAGAGATAGTCGTGCTCTACTCTCACCACCATGAGAACATTTCTCCGAAGCTATCAGCGCATAGAAAAAAGAGACACACCACTCTCGGGAGCGCTCGAACCTCCAACCTTTTGGTTAACAGCCGAACGCGCTAGCCAATCGCGCCACGGAGACATTTAAGCTCCACTCTCACCACCATCAGAACAATTTTCCAAAGGTATCAGCGCAAAGAAAAAAAGAGACACACTGCTCATGGGAGGGTTCGAACCTCCAACCTTTTGGTTAACAGCCCAACTCACTAGCCAATTGCGCCACGGAGACAGTCGTGCTCCACACTCACCACGGTCAGAACACTTCTCCAAAGTTATCAGTGCAAAGAAAATAAAGCGACACACCGCTCATGGGAGGGCTCGAACCTCCAACCTTTTGGTTAACAACCGATCGCGCTAGCCAATTGCGCCAAGGAGTTGGTCGTGCTCAACTCTCACTACCGTCAGAACATTTCTCCAAAGCTATCAGCGCAAAGAAAAGAAGAGACCCACCGCTCTCGGGAGGGCTCGAACCTCCAACCTTTTGGTTAACAGCCGAACGCGCTAGCCAATTGCGTCACGGAGGTAGTCGTGCTCCACTCTCACCATCATCAGAACATTATTTCAATGGTATCAGCGCAAAAAAAAAGAGACACACCGCCGCTCATGGGAGGGTTCGAACCTCCAACCTTTTGGTTAACAGCGCAACGCGCTAGCCAATTGCGCCACAGAGACAGTCGTGCTCCACTCTCACCACGGTTAGAACACTTCTCCAAAAATATCAGTGCAAAGAAAGGAAAAGCGACACACCGCTCATGGGAGGGCTCGAATCTCCAACCTTTTGCTTAACAGCCGACGCACTAGCAAATTGCGCCACGGAGACAGTCGTGCTCCACTCTTACCACCGTCCGAACATTTCTCCATAGCTGTCAGCGCAAAAAAAAGCGAACGCCGCTCCCGTGAGGGCTCCAACCTCCAACCTTTCGTTAAACAGCCGATCGCGCTATCCAAATGCGCCACGAAGACAGTCGTGCTCCACTCTCACCATGGTCAGAACACTTCTCCAAAGATATCAGTCCAAAGAAAAAAAAGCGACACACTGCTCTCGGGAGTGCTCGAACCTCCAACCTTTTGGTTAACAGCCGATCGCGCTAGCCAATTGCGCCAAGGAGATAGTCGTGCTCTAGTCTCACCACCGTCAGAACATTTCTCCAAAGCTATCAGCGCAAAGAAAAAAAAAGAGACACACTGCTCTCGGGAGGGCTCGAACCTCCAAACTTTTGGTTAACAGCCGAACGCGCTAGCCAATTGCGTCACGGAGGTAGTCGGGCTCCACTCTCACCACCATCAGAACATTTTTTCAAAGCTATCAGCGCAAAGAAAAAAAGCGACACACTGCTCCCGGGAGGGCTTGAACCTCCAACCGTTCAGTTAACAGTTGACCGCGCTAGCCAATTCTTCCACGGAAACAGTCGTACTCTATTCTCACCATGCTCAGAACACTTCTCAAAAGATATCAGTGCAAAGAAAAAAAAGCGACACACCGCTCATGGGAGGGCTCGAACCTCCAACCTTTTGGTTAACAGCCGATTGCGCTAGTCATTTCATCACGGACCCAACCGCGCTTCATTCTCACCACCGCCAGAACATTTCTCCAAAGCTATCAGCGCGAAGAAAAAAGAGAGACACACTGCTCTCGGGAGGGCTCGAACCTCCAACCTTTTAGTTAACAGCCGAACGCGCTAGCAAATTGCGTCACGGAGGTAGTCGTGCTGCACTCTCACCACCATCAGAACATTTTTGCAAAGGTATCAGCGCAAAGAAAAAAAGAGACACACTGCTCATGGGAGGGTTCGAACCTCCAACCTTTTGGTTAACAGCACAAAGCGCTAGCCAAATGCGCCACGGAGACAGTCGTGCTCCACTCTCACCACGGTCAGAACACTTCTCCAAAGATATCAGTGCAAAGAAAAAAAGCGACACACTGCTCATGGGAGGGCTCGAACCTCCAACCTTTTGGGTAACAGCCGATCGCGCTAGCCAATTGCGCCAAGGAGATAGTCCTGTTCTACTCTAACCACCGTCAGAACATTTCTCCAAAGCTATCAGCGCATAGAGAAAAAAGAGACACTCCACTCTCGGGAGGGCTCGAGCCTCCAACCTTTTGGTTAACAGCCGAACGCGCTAGCCAATTGCGCCACGGAGACAGTCAAGCTCCACTCTCACCACAATCAGAACAATTTTCTAAAGGTATCAGCGCAAAGAAAAAAAGAGACACACCGCACATGGGAGGGTTTGAACCTCCAACCTGTTGGTTAACAGCCCAACGCGCTAGCCAATTGCGCCACGGAGACAGTCGTGCTCCACACTCACCACGGTCAGAACACTTCTCGAAAGTTATCAGTGCAAAGCAAAAAAAGAGACACACCGCTCAGGGGAGGGCTCGAACCTCCAACCTTTTGGTTAACAGCGCAACGTGCCAGCCAATTGCGCCACGGAGACAGTCCTGCTCCACTCCCACTACGGTAAGAACACTTCTCCGAAAATATCAGTGCAAAGAAAAAAAAGCGACACACCGCTCATGGGAGGTCTCGAACCTCCAACCTTTTGCTTAACAGCCGACGCACTAGCAGATGGCGCCACGGAGACAGTCGTGCTCCACTCTCATCACCGTCAGAACCTTTCTCAATAGCTGTCAGCGCAAAGAAAAAAGCGAAACGCCGCTCCCAAGAGGGCTCAAACCTCCCACCTTTCGGTAAACAGCCGATCGCGCTAGCCAAATGCGCCACGTAGACAGTCGTGCTCTACTCTCACCACAGTGAGAACATTTCTCCACAGCTGTCACCGCGAAGAAAAAAGAGACACACCACTCTCGGGAGGGCTCGAACCTCCAACCTTTTGGTTAACAGCTGAACGCGCTAGCCAATTGCGCCAAGGAGGTAGTCGTGCTCTACTCTCACCACCGTCAGAAAATTTCTCCAAAGCTGTCAGCGCAAAGAAATAAAGTGACACACTGCTCCCGGGAGGGCTTGAACCACCAACCTTTCAGTTAACAGTTAATCGCGCTAGTCGATTCTGCCACGGAATTAGTCGCGCTCCACTCTCACCACCATCAGCACATTTTTCCAAATGTATCAGTGCAAAGAAAAAAAGCGACACACCGCTCATGGGAGGCCTCGAACCTCCAACCTTTTGGTTATCAGCCGATCGCGCTAGCCATTGCACCACAAACCCAACCACGCCCCACTCTCACCACCGTCAGAACGTTTCTCCAGAGCTATCAGCGCAAAGGAAAAAAAGAGACACACCGCTCTAAGGAGGGCTCGAACCTCCAAACTTTTGTTTAGCAGCCAAACGCGCTAGCCAATTGCGTCACGGAGGTAGTCGTGCTCCACTCTCACCACCATCAGAACATTTTTTCAAAGCTATCAGCGCAAAGAAAAAAAGCGACACACTGCTCCCGGGAGGGCTTGAACCTCCAACCGTTCAGTTAACAGTTGACCGCGCTAGCCGATTCTTCCACGGAAACAGTCGTGCTCTATTCTCACCACGCTCAGAACACTACTCAAAAGATATCAGTGCAAAGAAAAAAAAGCGACACACCGCTCATGGGAGGGCTCGAACCTCCAACCTTTTGGTTAACAGCCGATTGCGCTAGCCATTGCATCACGGACCCAACCGCGCTTCACTCTCACCACCGCCAGAACATTTCTCCAAAGCTATCAGCGCGAAGAAAAAAAAGAGACACACTGCTCTCGGGAGGGCTCGAACCTCCAACCTTTTAGTTAACAGCCGAATGCGCTAGCCAATTGCGTCACGGAGGTAGTCGTGCTGCACTCTCACCACCATCAGAACATTTTTCCAAACGTATCAGCGCAAAGAAAAAAAGAGACACACTGCTCATGGGAGGGTTCGAACCTCCAACCTTTTGGTTAACAGCACAAAGCGCTAGCCAAATGCGCCACGGAGACAGTCGTGCTCCACTCTCACCACGGTCAGAACACTTCTCCAAAGATATCAGTGCAAAGAAAAAAAGCGACACACTGCTCATGGGAGGGCTCGAACCTCCAACCTTTTGGGTAAAAGCCGATCGCGCTAGCCAATTGCGCCAAAGAGATAGTCCTGTTCTACTCTCACCACCGTCAGAACATTTCTCCAAAGCTATCAGCGCATAGAGAAAAAAGAGACACACCACTCTCGGGAGGGCTCGAGCCTCCAACCTTTTGGTTACCAGCCGAACGCGCTAGCCAATTGCGCCACGGAGACAGTCAAGCTCCACTCTCACCACAATCAGAACAATTTTCTAAAGGTATCAGCGCAAAGAAAAAAAGAGACACACCGCACATGGGAGAATTCGAACCTCCAACCTGTTGGTTAACAGCCCAACGCGCTAGCCAATTGCGCCACGGAGACAGTCGTGCTCCACACTCACTACGGTCAGAACATTTCTCCAAAGTCATCAGTGCAAAGAAAAAAAAGAGACACACCGCTCATGGGAGGTCTCGAACCTCCAATCTTTTGCTTAACAGCCGACGCACTAGCAGATGGCGCCACGGAGACAGTCGTGCTCCACTCTCATCACCGTCAGAACCTTTCTCAATAGCTGTCAGCGCAAAGAAAAAAGCGAAACGTCGCTTCCAAGAGGGCTCAAACCTCCCAACTTTCGGTAAACAGCCGATCGCGCTAGCCAAATGCGCCACGTAGACAGTCGTGCTCTACTCTCACCACAGTGAGAACATTTCTCCACAGCTGTCACCGCGAAGAAAAAAGAGACACACCACTCTCGGGAGGGCTCGAACCTCCAACCTTTTGGTTAACAGCTGAACGCGCTAGCCAATTGCACCAAGGAGGTAGTCGTGCTCTACTCTCACCACCGTCAGAAAATTTCTCCAAAGCTGTCAGCGCAAAGAAATAAAGTGACACACTGCTCCCGGGAGGGCTCGAACCTCCAACCTTTTAGTTAACAGCCGAACGCGCTAGCCAATTGCGTCACGGAGGTAGTCGTGCTGCACTCTCACCACCATCAGAACATTTTTCCAAAGGTATCAGCGCAAAGAAAAAAAGAGACACACTGCTCATGGGAGGGTTCCAACCTCCAACCTTTTGGTTAACAGCACAAAGCGCTAGCCAAATGCGCCACGGAGACAGTCGTGCTCCACTCTCACCATGGTCAGAACACTTCTCCAAAGATATCAGTGCAAAGAAAAAAAGCGACACACTGCTCATGGGAGGGCTCGAACCTCCAACCTTTTGGGTAACAGCCGATTGCGCTAGCCAATTGCGCCAAGGAGATAGTCCTGTTCTACTTTCACCACTGTCAGAACATTTCTCCAAAGCTATCAGCGCATAGAGAAAAAAGAGACACACCACTCTCGGGAGGGCTCGAGCCTCCAACCTTTTGGTTAACAGCCGAACGCGCTAGCCAATTGCGCCACGGAGACAGTCAAGCTCCACTCTCACCACAATCAGAAAAATTTTCTAAAGGTATCAGCGCAAAGAAAAAAAGAGACACACCGCACATGGGAGGGTTCGAACCTCCAACCTGTTGGTTAACAGCCCAACGCGCTAGCCAATTGCGCTACGGAGACAGTCGTGCTCCACACTCACCACGGTCAGAACACTTCTCCAAAGTCATCAGTGCAAAGAAAAAAAAGAGACACACCGCTCATGGAAGGTCTCGAACCTCCAACCTTTTGCTTAACAGCCGACGAACTAGCAGATGGCGCCAAGGAGACAGTCGTGCTCCACTCTCATCACCGTCAGAACCTTTCTTAATAGCTGTCAGCGCAAAGAAAAAAGCGAAACGTCGCTCCCAAGAGGGCTCAAACCTCCCACCTTTCGGTAAACAGCCGATCGCGCTAGCCAAATGCGCCACGTAGACAGTCGTGCTCTACTCTCACCACAGTGAGAACATTTCTCCACAGCTGTCACCGCGAAGAAAAAAGAGACACACCACTCTCGGGAGGGCTCGAACCTCCAACCTTTTGGTTAACAGCTGAACGCGCTAGCCAATTGCACCAAGGAGGTAGTCGTGCTCTACTCTCACCACCGTCAGAAAATGTCTCCAAAGCTGTCAGCGCAAAGAAATAAAGTGACACACTGCTCCCGGGAGGGCTTGAACCACCAACCTTTCAGGTAACAGTTAATCGCGCTTGTCGATTCTGCCACGGAAATAGTCGCGCTCCACTCTCACCACCATCAGCACATTTTTCCAAAGGTATCAGTGCAAAGAAAAAAAGCGACACACCGCTCATGGGAGGCCGCGAACCTCCAACCTTTTGGTTATCAGCCGATCGCGCTAGCCGTTGCACCACAAACCCAACCACGCCCCACTCTCACCACCGTCAGAACGTTTCTCCAAAGCTATCAGCGCAAAGAAAAAAAAGAGACACACCGCTAATGAGGGGGCTCGAACCTCCAACCTTTTGGTTAACAGCCGATTGCGCTAGCCATTGCATCACGGACCCAACCGCGCTTCACTCTCACCACCGCCAGAACATTTCTCCAAAGCTATCAGCGCGAAGAAAAAAAAGAGACACACTGCTCTCGGGAGGGCTCGAACCTCCAACCTTTTAGTTAACAGCCGAACGCGCTAGCCAATTGCGTCACGGAGGTAGTCGTGCTGCACTCTCACCACCATCAGAACATTTTTCCAAAGGTATCAGCGCAAAGAAAAAAAGAGGCACACTGCTCATGGGAGGGTTCGAACCTCCAACCTTTTGGTTAACAGCACAAAGCGCTAGCCAAATGCGCCACGGAGACAGTCGTGCTCCACTCTCACCACGGTCAGAACACTTCTCCAAAGATATCAGTGCAAAGAAAAAAAGCGACACACTGTTCATGGGAGGGCTCGAACCTCCAACCTTTTGGGTAACAGCCGATTGCGCTAGCCAATTGCGCCAAGGAGATAGTCCCGTTCTACTTTCACCACTGTCAGAACATTTCTCCAAAGCTATCAGCGCATAGAGAAAAAAGAGACACACCACTCTCGGGAGGGCTCGAGCCTCCAACCTTTTGGTTAACAGCCGAACGCGCTAGCCAATTGCGCCACGGAGACAGTCAAGCTCCACTCTCACCACAATCAGAACAATTTTCTAAAGGTATCAGCGCAAAGAAAAAAAGAGACACACCGCACATGGGAGGGTTCGAACCTCCAACCTGTTGGTTAACAGCCCAACGCGCTAGCCAATTGCGCCACGGAGACAGTCGTGCTCCACACTCATCACCGTCAGAACACTTCTCCAAAGTCATCAGTGCAAAGAAAAAAAAGAGACACACCGCTCATGGGAGGTCTCGAACCTCCAACCTTTTGCTTAACAGCCGACGCACTAGCAGATGGCGCCACGGAGACAGTCGTGCTCCACTCTCATCACCGTCAGAACCTTTCTCAATAGCTGTCAGCGCAAAGAAAAAAGCGAAACGTCGCTCCCAAGAGGGCTCAAACCTCCCAACTTTCGGTAAACAGCCGATCGCGCTAGCCAAATGCGCCACGTAGACAGTCGTGCTCTACTCTCACCACAGTGAGAACATTTCTCCAAAGATATCAGTCCAAAGAAAAAAAAGCGACACACTGCTCTCGGGAGGGCTCGAACCTCCAACCTTTTGGTTAACAGCCGATCGCGTTACTAATTGCGCCAAGGAGATAGTTGTGCTCTACTCTCACCACCGTCAGAACATTTCTCCAAAGCTATCAGCGCAAAGAAAAAAAAAAGAGACACACTGCTCTCGGGAGGGCTCGAACCTCCAAACTTTTGGTTAACAGCCGAACGCGCTAGCCAATTGCATCACGGAGGTAGTCGGGCTCCACTCTCACCACCATCAGCACTTTTTTTCAAAGCTATCAGCGCAAAGAAAAAAAGCGACACACTGCTCCCGGGAGGGCTTGAACCACCAACCGTTCAGTTAACAGTTGACCGCGCTAGCCGATTCTTCCACGGAAACAGTCGTGCTCTATTCATACCACGCTCAGAACACTTCTCAAAAGATATCAGTGCAAAGAAAAAAAAGCGAAACACCGCTCATGGGAGGCCTCGAACCTCCAACCTTTTGGTTAACAGCCGATCGCGCTAGCCATTGCACCACGGACCCAACCGCGCCCCACTCTCACCACCGTCAGAACGTTTCTCCAAAGCTATCAGCGCAAAGAAAAAAAAAGAGACACACCGCTCTCGGGAGGGCTCGAACCTCCAAACGTTTTTTGAACAGCCGAACGCGCTAGCCAATTGCGTCACGGAGGTAGTCGTGCTCCACTCTCACCACCATCAGAACATTTTTTCAAAGCTATCAGCGCAAAGAAAAAAAGCGACACACTGCTCCCGGGAGGGCTTGAACCTCCAACCTTTCAGTTAACAGTTGATCGCGCTAGCCGATTCTGCCACGGAAACAGTCATGCTCCACTCTCACCACAGCCAGAACATTTCTCCAAAGCTATCAGCGCGAAGAAAAAAAAGAGACACACTGCTCTCGGGAGGGCTCGAACCTCCAACCTTTTAGTTAACAGCCGAACGCGCTAGCCAAGTGCGTCACGGAGGTAGTCGTGCTGCACTCTCACCACCATCAGAACATTTTTCCAAAGGTATCAGCGCAAAGAAAAAAAGAGACACACTGCTTATGGGAGGGTTCGAACCTCCAACCTTTTGGTTAACAGCACAAAGCGCTAGCCAAATGCGCCACGGAGACAGTCGTGCTCCACTCTCACCACGGTCAGAACACTTCTCCAAAGATATCAGTGCAAAGAAAAAAAAACGACACACCGCTCAAGGGAGGGCTCGAACCTCCAACATTTTGAGTAACAGCTGATAGCGCTAGCCAATTGCGCCAAAGAGATAGTCGTGCTCTACTCTCACCACCGTGAGAACATTTCTCCGAAGCTATCAGCGCATAGAAAAAAGAGACACACTGCTCATGGGAGGGTTCGAACCTCCAACCTTTTAGTTAACAGCCGAACGCGCTAGCCAATCGCGCCACGGAGACAGTTAAGCTCCACTCTCACCACCATCAGAACAATTTTCCAAAGATATCAGTGCAAAGAAAAAAAGCGACACACCGCTCATGGGAGGGCTCGAACCTCCAACCTTTTGGTTAACAACCGATCGCGCTAGCCAATTGCGCCAAGGAGTTGGTCGTGCGCAACTCTCACTACCGTCAGAACATTTCTCCAAAGCTATCAGCGCAAAGAAAAGAAGAGACACACCGCTCTCGGGAGGGCTCGAACCTCCAACCTTTTGGTTAACAGCCGAACGCGCTAGCCAATTGCGTCACGGAGGTAGTCGTGCTCCACTCTCACCACCATCAGAACATTATTTCAATGGTATCAGCGCAAAAAAAAGAGACACACCGCTCATGGGAGGGTTCGAACCTCCAACCTTTTGGTTAACAGCACAACGCGCTAGCCAATTGCGCCACGGAGACAGTCGTGCTCCACTCTCACCAAGATCAGAACACTTCTCCAGAAATATCAGTGCAAAGAAAGGAAAAGCGACACACCGCTCATGGGAGGGCTCGAATCTCCAACCTTTTGCTTAACAGCCGACGCACTAGCAAATTGCGCCACGGAGACAGTCGTGCTCCACTCTTACCACCGTCAGAACATTTCTCCATAGCTGTCAGCGCAAAGAAAAAAGCGAACGCCGCTCCCGGGAGGGCTCCAACCTCCAACCTTTCGTTAAACAGCCGATCGCGCTATCCAAATGCGCCACGAAGACAGTCGTGCTCCACTCTCACCATGGTCAGAACACTTCTCCAAAGATATGAGTCCAAAGAAAAAAAAGCGACACACTGCTCTCGGGAGGGCTCGAACCTCCAACCTTTTGGTTAACAGCCGATCGCGCTAGCCAATTGCGCAAAGGAGATAGTCGTGCTCTAGTCTCACCACCGTCAGAACATTTCTCCAAAGCTATCAGCGCAAAGAAAAAAAAGAGACACACTGCTCTCGGGAGAGCTCGAACCTCCAAACTTTTGGTTAACAGCCGAACGCGCTAGCCAATTGCGTCACGGAGGTAGTCGGGCTCCACTCTCACCACCATCAGAACATTTTTTCAAAGCTATCAGCGCAAAGAAAAAAAGCGACACACTGCTCCCGGGAGGGCTTGAACCTCCAACAATTCAGTTAACAGTTGACCGCGCTAGCCAATTCTTCCACGGAAACAGTCGTACTCTATTCTCACCACGCTGAGAACACTTCTCCAAAGCTATCAGCGCGAAGAAAAAAAAGAGACACGCTGCTCTCGGGAGGGCTCGAACCTCCAACCTTTTAGTTAACAGCCGAACGCGCTAGCCAATTGCGTCACGGAGGTAGTCGTGCTGCACTCTCACCACCATCAGAATATTTTTGCAAAGGTATCAGCGCAAAGAAAAAAAGAGACACACTGCTCATGGGAGGGTTCGAACCTCCAACCTTTTGGTTAACAGCACAAAGCGCTAGCCAAATGCGCCACGGAGACAGTCGTGCTCCACTCTCACCACGGTCAGAACACTTCTCCAAATATATCAGTGCAAAGAAAAAAAGCGACACACTGCTCATGGGAGGGCTCGAACCTCCAGCCTTTTGGGTAACAGCCGATCGCGCTAGCCAATTGCGCCAAAGAGATAGTCCTGTTCTACTCTCACCACCGTCAGAACATTTCTCCAAAGCTATCAGCGCATAGAGAAAAAAGAGACACACCACTCTCGGGAGGGCTCGAGCCTCCAACCTTTTGGTTAACAGCCGAACGCGCTAGCCAATTGCGCCACGGAGACAGTCAAGCTCCACTCTCACCACAATCAGAACAAATTTCTAAAGGTATCAGCGCAAAGAAAAAAAGAGACACACCGCACATGGGAGGGTTTGAACCTCCAACCTTTTGGTTATCAGCCGATCGCGCTAGCCATTGCACCACGGACCCAACCGCGCCCCACTCTCACCACCGTCAGAACGTTTCTCCAAAGCTATCAGCGCAAAGAAAAAAAAAGAGACACACCGCTCTGAGGAGGGCTCGAACCTCCAAACTTTTGTTTAACAGCCAAACGCGCTAGCCAATTGCGTCACGGAGGTAGTCGTGCTCCACTCTCACCACCATCAGAACATTTTTTCAAAGCTATCAGCGCAAAGAAAAAAAGCGACACACTGCTCCCGGGAGGGCTTGAACCTCCAACCTTTCAGTTAACAGTTGATCGCGCTAGCCGATTCTGCCACGGAAACAGTCGTGCTCCACTCTCACCACCGCCAGAACATTTCTCCAAAGCTATCAGCGCGAAGAAAAAAAAGAGACACACTGCTCTCGGGAGGGCTCGAACCTCCAACCTTTTAGTTAACAGCCGAACGCGCTAGCCAATTGCGTCACGGAGGTAGTCGTGCTGCACTCTCACCACCATCAGAACATTTTTCCAAAGGTATCAGCGCAAAGAAAAAAGAGACACACTGCTCATGGGAGGGTTCGAACCTCCAACCTTTTGGTTAACAGCACAAAGCGCTAGCCAAATGCGCCACGGAGACAGTCGTGCTCCACTCTCACCACGGTCATAACACTTCTCCAAAGATATCAGTGCAAAGAAAAAAAAAGCGACACACCGCTCAAGGGAGGGCTCGAACCTCCAACATTTTGGGTAACAGCCGATCGCGCTAGCCAATTGCGCCAAAGAGACAGTCGTGCTCTACTCTCACCACCGTCAGAACATTTCTCCGAAGCTATCAGCGCATAGAAAAAAAGAGACACACCACTCTCGGGAGGGCTCGAACCTCCAACCTTTTGGTTAACAGCCGAACACGCTAGCCAATCGCGCCACGGAGACAGTTAAGCTCCACTCTCACCACCATCAGAACAATTTTCCAAAGGTATCAGCGCAAAGAAAAAAAGAGACACACCGCTCATGGGAGGGTTCGAACCTCCAACCTTTTGGTTAACAGCCCAACGCGCTAGCCAATTGCGCCACAGAGACAGTCGTGCTCCTCACTCACCACGGTCAGAACACTTCTCCAAAGTTATCACTGCAAAGAAAAAAAAGCGACACACCGCTCATGGGAGGGCTCGAACCTCCAACCTTTTGGTTAACAGCCGATTGCGCTAGCCATTGCATCACGGACCCAACCGCGCTTCACTCTCACCACCGCCAGAACATTTCTCCAAAGCTATCAGCGCGAAGAAAAAAAAGAGAGACACTGCTCTCGGGAGGGCTCGAACCTCCAACCTTTTAGTTACCAGCCGAACGCGCTAGCCAATTGCGTCACGGAGGTAGCCGTGCTGCACTCTCACCACCATCAGAACATTTTTCCAAAGGTATCAGCGCAAAGAAAAAAAGAGACACACTGCTCATGGGAGGGTTCGAACCTCCAACCTTTTGGTTAACAGCACAAAGCGCTAGCCAAATGCGCCACGGAGACAGTCGTGCTCCACTCTCACCACGGTCAGAACACTTCTCCAAAGATATCAGTGCAAAGAAAAAAAGCGACACACTGTTCATGGGAGGGCTCGAACCTCCAACCTTTTGGGTAACAGCCGATTGCGCTAGCCAATTGCGCCAAAGAGATAGTCCTGTTCTACTTTCACCACTGTCAGAACATTTCTCCAAAGCTATCAGCGCATAGAGAAAAAAGAGACACACCACTCTCGGGAGGGCTCGAGCCTCCAACCTTTTGGTTAACAGCCGAACGCGCTAGCCAATTGCGCCACGGAGACAGTCAAGCTCCACTCTCACCACAATCAGAACAATTTTCTAAAGGTATCAGCGCAAAGAAAAAAAGAGACACACCGCACATGGGACGGTTCGAACCTCCAACCTGTTGGTTAACAGCCCAACGCGCTAGCCAATTGCGCCACGGAGACAGTCGTGCTCCACACTCACCACGGTCAGAACACTTCTCCAAAGTAATCAGTGCAAAGAAAAAAAAGAGACACACCGCTCATGGGAGGTCTCGAACCTCCAGTCTTTTGCTTAACAGCCGACGCACTAGCAGATGGCGCCACGGAGACAGTCGTGCTCCACTCTCATCACCGTCAGAACCTTTCTCAATAGCTGTCAGCGCAAAGAAAAAAGCGAAACGTCGCTCCCAAGAGGGCTCAAACCTCCCAACTTTCGGTAAACAGCCGATCGCGCTAGCCAAATGCGCCACGTAGACAGTCGTGTTCTACTCTCACCACAGTGAGAACATTTCTCCACAGCTGTCACCGCGAAGAAAAAAGAGACACACCACTCTCGGGAGGGCTCGAACCTCCAACCTTTTGGTTAACAGCTGAACGCGCTAGCCAATTGCACCAAGGAGGTAGTCGTGCTCTACTCTCACCACCGTCAGAAAATTTCTCCAAAGCTGTCAGCGCAAAGAAATAAAGTGACACACTGCTCCCGGGAGGGCTTGAACCTCCAACCTTTTAGTTAACAGCCGAACGCGCTAGCCAATTGCGTCACGGAGGTAGTCGTGCTGCACTCTCACCACCATCAGAACATTTTTCCAAAGGTATCGGCGCAAAGAAAAAAAGAGACACACTGCTCATGGGAGGGTTCGAACCTCCAACCTTTTGGTTAACAGCACAAAGCGCTAGCCAAATGCGCCACGGAGACAGTCGTGCTCCACTCTCACCACGGTCAGAACACTTCTCCAAAGATATCAGAGCAAAGAAAAAAAGCGACACACTGCTCATGGGAGGGCTCGAACCTCCAACCTTTTGGGTAACAGCCGATTGCGCTAGCCAAATGCGCCACGGAGACAGTCGTGCTCCACTCTCACCACGGTCAGAACACTTCTCCAAAGATATCAGTGCAAAGAAAAAAAAACGACACACCGCTCAAGGGAGGGCTCGAACATCCAACATTTTGGGTAACAGTTAATTGCGCTAGCCAATTGCGCCAAGGAATTGGTCGTGCTCAACTCTCACTACCGTCAGAACATTTCTCCAAAGCTATCAGCGCAAAGAAAAGAAGAAACACACCGCTCTCGGGAGGGCTCGAACCTCCAACCTTTTGGTTAACAGCCGAACGCGCTAGCCAATTGCGTCACGGAGGTAGTCGTGCTCCACTCTCACCACCATCAGAACACTATTTCAATAGTATCAGCGCAAAAAAAGGAGACACACCGCTCATGGGAGGGTTCGAACCTCCAACCTTTTGGTTAACAGCGCAACGCGCTAGCCAATTGCGCCACGGAGACAGTCGTGCTCCACTCTCACCACGGTCAGAACACTTCTCCAAAAATATCAGTGCAAAGAAAGGAAAAGCGACACACCGCTCATGGGAGGGCTCGAATCTCCAACCTTTTGCTTAACAGCCGACGCACTAGCAAATTGCGCCACGGAGACAGTCGTGCTCCACTCTTACCACCGTCAGAACATTTCTCCATAGCTGTCAGCGCAAAGAAAAAAGCGAACGCCGCTCCCGGGAGGGCTCCAACCTCCAACCTTTCGGTAAACAGCTGATCGCGCTATCCAAATGCACCACGAAGACAGTCGTGCTCCACTCTCACCATGGTCAGAACACTTCTCCAAAGATATCAGTCCAAAGAAAAAAAAGCGACACACTGCTCTCGGGAGCGCTCGAACCTCCAACCTTTTGGTTAACAGCCGATCGCGCTAGCCAATTGCGCCAAGGAGATAGTTGTGCTCTACTCTCAACACCGTCAGAACATTTCTCCAAAGCTATCAGCGCAAAGAAAAAAAAGAGACACACTGCTCTCGGGAGGGCTCGAACCTCCAAACTTTTGGTTAACAGCCGAACGCGCTAGCCAATTGCGTCACGGAGGTAGTCGGGCTCCACTCTCACCACCGTCAGAACATTTTTTCAAAGCTATCAGCGCAAAGAAAAAAAGCGACACACTGCTCCCGGGAGGGCTTGAACCTCCAACCGTTCAGTTAACAGTTGACCGCGCTAGCCGATTCTTCCACGGAAACAGTCGTGCTCTATTCTCACCACGCTCAGAACACTTCTCAAAAGATATCAGTGCAAAGAAAAAAAAAGCGAAACACCGCTCATGGGAGGCCTCGAACCTCCAACCTTTTGGTTAACAGCCGATCGCGCTAGCCATTGCACCACGGACCCAACCGCGCCCCACTCTCACCACCGTCAGAACGTTTCTCCAAAGCTATCAGCGCAAAGAAAAAAAAGAGACACACCGCTCTCGGGAGGGCTCGAACCTCCAAACTTTTTTTTAACAGCCGAACGCGCTAGCCAATTGCGTCACGGAGGTAGTCGTGCTCCACTCTCACCACCATGAGAACATTTTTTCAAAGCTATCAGCGCAAAGAAAAAAAGCGACACACTGCTCCCGGGAGGGCTTGAACCTCCAACCTTTCAGTTAACAGTTGATCGCGCTAGCCGATTCTGCCACGGAAACAGTCGTGCTCCACTCTCACCACAGCCAGAACATTTCTCCAAAGCTATCAGCGCGAAGAAAAAAAAGAGACACACTGATCTCGGG
Organism: Rhipicephalus microplus; assembly: GCF_043290135.1. Classification (NCBI taxonomy): domain Eukaryota; kingdom Metazoa; phylum Arthropoda; class Arachnida; order Ixodida; family Ixodidae; genus Rhipicephalus; species Rhipicephalus microplus. The sequence goes on from NW_027464592.1 coordinate 8,281,230, forward strand.
AGGGCTCGAACCTCCAACCTTTTAGTTAACAGCCGCACGCGCTAGCCAATTGCGTCACGGAGGTAGTCGTGCTGCACTCTCACACCATCAGAACATTTTTCCAAAGGTATCAGCGCAAAGAAAAAAAGAGACACACTGCTCATGGGAGGGTTCGAACCTCCAACCTTTTGGTTAACAGCACAAAGCGCTAGCCAAATGCGCCATGGAGACAGTCGTGCTCCACTCTCACCACGGTCAGAACACTTCTCCAAAGATATCAGTGCAAAGAAAAAAAACGACACACCGCTCAAGGGAGGGCTCGAACATCCAACATTTTGGGTAACAGTTAATTGCGCTAGCCAATTGCGCAAAAGAGATAGTCGTGCTCTACTCTCACCATCGTGAGAACATTTCTCCGAAGCTATCAGCGCATAGAAAAAAGAGACACACTGCTCATGGGAGTTTTCGAACCTCCAACCTTTTGGTTAACAGCCCAACGCGCTAGCCAAGTGCGCCACGGAGACAGTCGTGCTCCACACTCACCACGGTCAGAACACTTCTCTAAAGTTATCAGTGCAAAGAAAATAAAGCGACACACCGCTCATGGGAGGGCTCGAACCTCCAACTTTTTGGTTAACAACCGATCGCGCTAGCCAATTGCGCCAAGGAGTTGGTAGTGCTCAACTCTCACTACCGTCAGAACATTTCTCCAAAGCTATCAGCGCAAAGAAAAGAAGAAACACACCGCTCTCGGGAGGGCTCGAACCTCCAACCTTTTGGTTAACAGCCGAACGCGCTAGCCAATTGCGTCACGGAGGTAGTCGTGCTCCACTCTCACCACCATCAGAACACTATTTCAATAGTATCAGCGCAAAAAAAGGAGACACACCGCTCATGGGAGGGTTCGAACCTCCAACCTTTTGGTTAACAGCGCAACGCGCTAGCCAATTGCGCCACGGAGACAGTCGTGCTCCACTCTCACCACGGTCAGAACACTTCTCCAAAAATATCAGTGCAAAGAAAGGAAAAGCGACACACCGCTCATGGGAGGGCTCGAATCTCCAACCTTTTGCTTAACAGCCGACGCACTAGCAAATTGCGCCACGGAGACAGTCGTGCTCCACTCTTACCACCGTCAGAACATTTCTCCATAGCTGTCAGCGCAAAGAAAAAAGCGAACGCCGCTCCCGGGAGGGCTCCAACCTCCAACCTTTCGTTAAACAGCCGATCGCGCTATCCAAATGCGCCACGAAGACAGTCGTGCTCCACTCTCACCATGGTCAGAACACTTCTCCAAAGATATCAGTTCAAAGAAAAAAAAGCGACACACTGCTCTCGGAAGGGCTCGAACCTCCAACCTTTTGGTTAACAGCCGATCGCACTAGCCAATTGCGCCAAGGAGATAGCCGTGCTCTAGTCTCACCACCGTCAGAAAATTTCTCCAAAGCTATCAGCGCAAAGAAAAAAAAAGAAACACACTGCTCTCGGGAGGGCTCGAACCTCCAACCTTGCTAGCCAATTGCACCAAGGAGGTAGTCGTGCTCTACTCTCACCACCGTCAGAAAATTTCTCCAAAGCTGTCAGCTCGAAGAATTAAAGTGACACACTGCTCCCGGGAGGGCTTGAACCACCAACCTTTCAGTTAACAGTTAATCGCGCTAGTCGATTCTGCCACGGAAATAGTCGCGCTCCACTCTCACCACCATCAGCACATTTTTCCAAAGGTATCAGTGCAAAGAAAAAAAGCGACACACCGCTCATGGGAGGCCTCGAACCTCCAACCTTTTGGTTATCAGCCGATCGCGCTAGCCATTGCACCACAAACCCAACCACGCCCCACTCTCACCACCGTCAGAACGTTTCTCCAAAGCTATCAGCGCAAAGAAAAAAAAGAGACACACCGCTCATGGGAGGGCTCGAACCTCCAACCTTTTGGTTAACAGCCGATTGCGCTAGCCAATTGCGTCACGGAGGTAGTCGTGCTGCACTCTCACCACCATCAGAACATTTTTCCAAAGGTATCAGCGCAAAGAAAAAAAGAGACACACTGCTCATGGGAGGGTTTGAACCTCCAACCTTTTGGTTAACAGCACAAAGCGCTAGCCAAATGCGCCACGGAGACAGTCGTGTTCCACTCTCACCACGGTCAGAACACTTCTCCAAAGATATCAGTGCAAAGAAAAATAGCGACACACTGTTCATGGGAGGGCTCGAACCTCCAACCTTTTGGGTAACAGCCGATTGCGCTAGCCAATTGCGCCAAGGAGATAGTCCTGTTCTACTTTCACCACTGTCAGAACATTTCTCCAAAGCTATCAGCGCATAGAGAAAAAAGAGACACACCACTCTCGGGAGGGCTCGAGCCTCCAACCTTTTGGTTAACAGCCGAACGCGCTAGCCAATTGCGCCACGGAGACAGTCAAGCTCCACTCTCACCACAATCAGAACAATTTTCTAAAGGTATCAGCGCAAAGAAAAAAAGAGACACACCGCACATGGGAGAATTCGAACCTCCAACCTGTTGGTTAACAGCCCAACGCGCTAGCCAATTGCGCCACGGAGACAGTCGTGCTCCACACTCACTACGGTCAGAACATTTCTCCAAAGTCATCAGTGCAAAGAAAAAAAAGAGACACACCGCTCATGGGAGGTCTCGAACCTCCAATCTTTTGCTTAACAGCCGACGCACTAGCAGATGGCGCCACGGAGACAGTCGTGCTCCACTCTCATCACCGTCAGAACCTTTCTCAATAGCTGTCAGCGCAAAGAAAAAAGCGAAACGTCGCTCCCAAGAGGGCTCAAACCTCCCAACTTTCGGTAAACAGCCGATCGCGCTAGCCAAATGCGCCACGTAGACAGTCGTGCTCTACTCTCACCACAGTGAGAACATTTCTCCACAGCTGTCACCGCGAAGAAAAAAGAGACACACCACTCTCGGGAGGGCTCGAACCTCCAACCTTTTGGTTAACAGCTGAACGCGCTAGCCAATTGCACCAAGGAGGTAGTCGTGCTCTACTCTCACCACCGTCAGAAAATTTCTCCAAAGCTGTCAGCGCAAAGAAATAAAGTGACACACTGCTCCCGGGAGGGCTCGAACCTCCAACCTTTTAGTTAACAGCCGAACGCGCTAGCCAATTGCGTCACGGAGGTAGTCGTGCTGCACTCTCACCACCATCAGAACATTTTTCCAAAGGTATCAGCGCAAAGAAAAAAAGAGACACACTGCTCATGGGAGGGTTCGAAACTCCAACCTTTTGGTTAACAGCACAAAGCGCTAGCCAAATGCGCCACGGAGACAGTCGTGCTCCACTCTCACCATGGTCAGAACACTTCTCCAAAGATATCAGTGCAAAGAAAAAAAGCGACACACTGCTCATGGGAGGGCTCGAACCTCCAACCTTTTGGGTAACAGCCGATTGCGCTAGCCAATTGCGCCAAGGAGATAGTCCTGTTCTACTTTCACCACTGTCAGAACATTTCTCCAAAGCTATCAGCGCATAGAGAAAAAAGAGACACACCACTCTCGGGAGGGCTCGAGCCTCCAACCTTTTGGTTAACAGCCGAACGCGCTAGCCAATTGCGCCACGGAGACAGTCAAGCTCCACTCTCACCACAATCAGAAAAATTTTCTAAAGGTATCAGCGCAAAGAAAAAAAAGAGACACACCGCACATGGGAGGGTTCGAACCTCCAACCTGTTGGTTAACAGCCCAACGCGCTAGCCAATTGCGCTACGGAGACAGTCGTGCTCCACACTCACCACGGTCAGAACACTTCTCCAAAGTCATCAGTGCAAAGAAAAAAAACAGACACACCGCTCATGGAAGGTTTCGAACCTCCAACCTTTTGCTTAACAGCCGACGAACTAGCAGATGGCGCCAAGGAGACAGTCGTGCTCCACTCTCATCACCGTCAGAACCTTTCTCAATAGCTGTCAGCGCAAAGAAAAAAGCGAAACGTCGCTCCCAAGAGGGCTCAAACCTCCCACCTTTCGGTAAACAGCCGATCGCGCTAGCCAAATGCGCCACGTAGACAGTCGTGCTCTACTCTCACCACAGTGAGAACATTTCTCCACAGCTGTCACCGCGAAGAAAAAAGAGACACACCACTCTCGGGAGGGCTCGAACCTCCAACCTTTTGGTTAACAGCTGAACGCGCTAGCCAATTGCACCAAGGTGGTAGTCGTGCTCTACTCTCACCACCGTCAGAAAATTTCTCCAAAGCTGTACGCGCAAAGAAATAAAGTGACACATTGCTCCCGGGAGGGCTTGAACCACCAACCTTTAAGTTAACAGTTAATCGCGCTAGTCGATTTTGCCACGGAAATAGTCGCGCTCCACTCTCACCACCATCAGCACATTTTTCCAAAGGTATCATGCAAAGAAAAAAAGCGACACAACGCTCATGGGAGGCCTCGAACCTCCAACCTTTTGGTTATCAGCCGATCGCGCTAGCCATTGCACCACGGACCCAACCGCGCCCCACTCTCACCACCGTCAGAACGTTTCTCCAAAGCTATCAGCGCAAAGAAAAAAAAAGAGACACACCGCTCTAAGGAAGGCTCGAACCTCCAAACTTTTGTTTAACAGCCAAACGCGCTAGCCAATTGCGTCACGGAGGTAGTCGTGCTCCACTCTCACCACCATCAGAACATTTTTTCAAAGCTATCAGCGCAAAGAAAAAAAGCGACACACTGCTCCCGGGAGGGCTTGAACCTCCAACCTTTCAGTTAACAGTTGATCGCGCTAGCCGATTCTGCCACGGAAACAGTCGTGCTCCACTCTCACCACCGCCAGAACATTTCTCCAAAGCTATCAGCGCGAAGAAAAAAAAGAGACACACTGCTCTCGGGAGGGCTCGAACCTCCAACCTTTTAGTTAACAGCCGAACGCGCTAGCCAATTGCGCCAAAGAGATAGTCCTGTTCTACTCTCACAACCGTCAGAACATTTCTTCAAAGCTATCAGCGCATAGAGAAAAAAGAGACACACCACTCTCGGGAGGGCTCAAGCCTCCAACTTTTTGGTTAACAGCCGAACGCGCTAGCCAATTGCGCCACGGAGACAGTCAAGCTCCACTCTCACCACAATCAGAACAATTTTCTAAAGGTATCAGCGCAAAGAAAAAAAGAGACACACCGCACATGGGAGGGTTTGAACCTCCAACCTGTTGGTTAACAGCCCAACGCGCTAGCCAATTGCGCCACGGAGACAGTCGTGCTCCACACTCACCACGGTCAGAACACTTCTCCAAAGTTATCAGTGCAAAGAAAAAAAAGAGACACACCGCTCACGGGAGGGCTCGAACCTCCAACCTTTTGGTTAACAGCGCAACGTGCCAGCCAATTGCGCCACGGAGACAGTCCTGCTCCACTCTCACTACGGTAAGAACACTTCTCCGAAAATATCAGTGCAAAGAAAAAAAAGCGACACACCGCTCATGGGAGGTCTCGAACCTCCAACCTTTTGCTTAACAGCCGACGCACTAGCAGATGGCGCCACGGAGACAGTCGTGCTCCACTCTCATCACCGTCAGAACCTTTCTCAATAGCTGTCAGCGCAAAAAAAAAAGCGAAACGCCGCTCCCAAGAGGGCTCAAACCTCCCACCTTTCGGTAAACAGCCGATCGCGCAAGCCAAATGCGCCACGTAGACAGTCGTGCTCTACTCTCACCACAGTGAGAACATTTCTCCACAGCTGTCACCGCGAAGAAAAAAGAGACACACCACTCTCGGGAGGGCTCGAACCTCCAACCTTTTGGTTAACAGCTGAACGCGCTAGCCAAGTGCACCAAGGAGGTAGTCGTGCTCTACTCTCACCACCGTCAGAAAATTTCTCCAAAGCTGTCAGCGCAAAGAAATAAAGTGACACACTGCTCCCGGGAGGGCTTGAACCACCAACCTTTCAGTTAACAGTTAATCGCGCTAGTCGATTCTGCCACGGAAATAGTCGCGCTCCACTCTCACCACCATCAGCACATTTTTCCAAAGCTATCAGTGCAAAGAAAAAAAGCGACACACCGCTCATGGGAGGCCGCGAACCTCCAACCTTTTGGTTATCAGCCGATCGCGCTAGCCAGTGCACCACAAACCCAACCACGCCCCACTCTCACCACCGTCAGAACGTTTCCCCAAAGCTATCAGCGCAAAGAAAAAAAAGAGACACACCGCTCATGGGAGGGCTCGAACCTCCAACCTTTTGGTTAACAGCCGATTGCGCTAGCCATTGCATCACGGACCCAACCGCGCTTCACTCTCACCACCGCCAGAACATTTCTCCAAAGCTATCAGCGCGAAGAAAAAAAAGAGACACACTGCTCTCGGGAGGGCTCGAACCTCCAACCTTTTAGTTAACAGCCGAACGCGCTAGCCAATTGCGTCACGGAGGTAGTCGTGCTGCACTCTCACCACCATCAGAACATTTTTCCAAAGGTATCAGCGCAAAGAAAAAAAGAGGCACACTGCTCATGGGAGGGTTCGAACCTCAAATCTTTTGGTTAACAGCACAAAGCGCTAGCCAAATGCGCCACGGAGACAGTCGTGCTCCACACTCACCACGGTCAGAACACTTCTCCAAAGTCATCAGTGCAAAGAAAAAAAAGAAACACACCGCTCATGGGAGGTCTCGAACCTCAAACCTTTTGCTTAACAGCCGACGCACTAGCAGATAGCGCCACGGAGACAGTCGTGCTCCACTCTCATCACCGTCAGAACCTTTCTCAATAGCTGTCAGCGCAAAGAAAAAAGCGAAACGTCGCTCCCAAGAGGGCTCAAACCTCCCAACTTTCGGTAAACAGCCGATCGCGCTAGCCAAATGCGCCACGTAGACAGTCGTGCTCTACTCTCACCACAGTGAGAACATTTCTCCAAAGATATCAGTCCAAAGAAAAAAAAGCGACACACTGCTCTCGGGAGGGCTCGAACCTCCAACCTTTTGGTTAACAGCCGATCGCGTTACTAATTGCGCCAAGGAGATAGTTGTGCTCTACTCTCACCACCGTCAGAACATTTCTCCAAAGCTATCAGCGCAAAGAAAAAAAAAGAGACACACTGCTCTCGGGAGGGCTCGAACCTCCAAACTTTTGGTTAACAGCCGAACGCGCTAGCCAATTGTATCACGGAGGTAGTCGGGCTCCACTCTCACCACCATCAGCACTTTTTTTCAAAGCTATCAGCGCAAAGAAAAAAAGCGACACACTGCTCCCGGGAGGGCTTGAACCTCCAACCGTTCAGTTAACAGTTGACCGCGCTAGCCGATTCTTCCACGGAAACAGTCGTGCTCTATTCATACCACGCTCAGAACACTTCTCAAAAGATATCAGTGCAAAGAAAAAAAAGCGAAACACCGCTCATGGGAGGCCTCTAACCTCCAACCTTTTGGTTAACAGCCGATCGCGCTAGCCATTGCACCACGGACCCAACCGCGCCCCACTCTCACCACCGTCAGAACGTTTCTCCAAAGCTATCAGCGCAAAGAAAAAAAAGAGACACACCGCTCTCGGGAGGGCTCGAACCTCCAAACTTTTTTTTAACAGCCGAACGCGCTAGCCAATTGCGTCACGGAGGTAGTCGTGCTCCACTCTCACCACCATCAGAACATTTTTTCAAAGCTATCAGCGCAAAGAAAAAAAGCGACACACTGCTCCCGGGAGGGCTTGAACCTCCAACCTTTCAGTTAACAGTTGATCGCGCTAGCCGATTCTGCCACGAAAACAGTCATGCTCCACTCTCACCACAGCCAGAACATTTCTCCAAAGCTATCAGCGCGAAGAAAAAAAAGAGACACACTGCTCTCGGGAGGGCTCGAACCTCCAACCTTTTAGTTAACAGCCGAACGCGCTAGCCAAGTGCGTCACGGAGGTAGTCGTGCTGCACTCTCACCACCATCAGAACATTTTTCCAAAGGTATCAGCGCAAAGAAAAAAAGAGACACACTGCTTATGGGAGGGTTCGAACCTCCAACCTTTTGGTTAACAGCACAAAGCGCTAGCCAAATGCGCCACGGAGACAGTCGTGCTCCACTCTCACCACGGTCAGAACACTTCTCCAAAGATATCAGTGCAAAGAAAAAAAACGACACACCGCTCAAGGGAGGGCTCGAACCTCCAACATTTTGAGTAACAGCTGATAGCGCTAGCCAATTGCGCCAAAGAGATAGTCGTGCTCTACTCTCACCACCGTGAGAACATTTCTCCGAAGCTATCAGCGCATAGAAAAAAGAGACACACTGCTCATGGGAGGGTTCGAACCTCCAACCTTTTGGTTAACAGCCGAACGCGCTAGCCAATCGCGCCACGGAGACAGTTAAGCTCCACTCTCACCACCATCAGAACAATTTTCCAAAGATATCAGTGCAAAGAAAAAAAGCGACACACCGCTCATGGGAGGGCTCGAACCTCCAACCTTTTGGTTAACAACCGATCGCGCTAGCCAATTGCGCCAAGGAGTTGGTCGTGCTCAACTCTCACTACCGTCAGAACATTTCTCCAAAGCTATCAGCGCAAAGAAAAGAAGAGACACACCGCTCTCGGGAGGGCTCGAACCTCCAACCTTTTGGTTAACAGCCGAACGCGCTAGCCAATTGCGTCACGGAGGTAGTCGTGCTCCACTCTCACCACCATCAGAACATTATTTCAATGGTATCAGCGCAAAAAAAAGAGACACACCGCTCATGGGAGGGTTCGAACCTCCAACCTTTTGGTTAACAGCACAACGCGCTAGCCAATTGCGCCACGGAGACAGTCGTGCTCCACTCTCACCAAGATCAGAACACTTCTCCAGAAATATCAGTGCAAAGAAAGGAAAAGCGACACACCGCTCATGGGAGGGCTCGAATCTCCAACCTTTTGCTTAACAGCCGACGCACTAGCAAATTGCGCCACGGAGACAGTCGTGCTCCACTCTTACCACCGTCAGAACATTTCTCCATAGCTGTCAGCGCAAAGAAAAAAGCGAACGCCGCTCCCGGGAGGGCTCCAACCTCCAACCTTTCGTTAAACAGCCGATCGCGCTATCCAAATGCGCCACGAAGACAGTCGTGCTCCACTCTCACCATGGTCAGAACACTTCTCCAAAGATATGAGTCCAAAGAAAAAAAAGCGACACACTGCTCTCGGGAGGGCTCGAACCTCCAACCTTTTGGTTAACAGCCGATCGCGCTAGCCAATTGCGCCAAGGAGATAGTCGTGCTCTAGTCTCACCACCGTCAGAACATTTCTCCAAAGCTATCAGCGCAAAGAAAAAAAAGAGACACACTGCTCTCGGGAGAGCTCGAACCTCCAAACTTTTGGTTAACAGCCGAACGCGCTAGCCAATTGCGTCACGGAGGAAGTCGGGCTCCACTCTCACCACCATCAGAACATTTTTTCAAAGCTATCAGCGCAAAGAAAAAAAGCGACACACTGCTCCCGGGAGGGCTTGAACCTCCAACAATTCAGTTAACAGTTGACCGCGCTAGCCAATTCTTCCACGGAAACAGTCGTACTCTATTCTCACCACGCTGAGAACACTTCTCCAAAGCTATCAGCGCGAAGAAAAAAAAGAGACACACTGCTCTCGGGAGGGCTCGAACCTCCAACCTTTTAGTTAACAGCCGAACGCGCTAGCCAATTGCGTCACGGAGGTAGTCGTGCTGCACTCTCACCACCATCAGAATATTTTTGCAAAGGTATCAGCGCAAAGAAAAAAAGAGACACACTGCTCATGGGAGGGTTCGAACCTCCAACCTTTTGGTTAACAGCACAAAGCGCTAGCCAAATGCGCCACGGAGACAGTCGTGCTCCACTCTCACCACGGTCAGAACACTTCTCCAAATATATCAGTGCAAAGAAAAAAAGCGACACACTGCTCATGGGAGGGCTCGAACCTCCAACCTTTTGGGTAACAGCCGATCGCGCTAGCCAATTGCGCCAAAGAGATAGTCCTGTTCTACTCTCACCACCGTCAGAACATTTCTCCAAAGCTATAAGCGCATAGAGAAAAAAGAGACACACCACTCTAGGGAGGGCTCGAGCCTCCAACCTTTTGGTTAACAGCCGAACGCGCTAGCCAATCGCGCCACGGAGACAGTTAAGCTCCACTCTCACCACCATCAGAACAATTTTCCAAAGGTATCAGCGCAAAGAAAAAAAGAGACACACCGCTCATGGGAGGGTTCGAACCTCCAACCTTTTGGTTAACAGCCCAACGCGCTAGCCAATTGCGCCACAGAGACAGTCGTGCTCCTCACTCACCACGGTCAGAACACTTCTCCAAAGTTATCAGTGCAAAGAAAAAAAAGCGACACACCGCTCATGGGAGGGCTCGAACGTCCAACCTTTTGGGTAACAGCCGATTGCGCTAGCCAATTGCGCCAAAGAGATAGTCCTGTTCTACTTTCACCACTGTCAGAACATTTCTCCAAAGCTATCAGCGCATAGAGAAAAAAGAGACACACCACTCTCGGGAGGGCTCGAGCCTCCAACCTTTTGGTTAACAGCCGAACGCGCTAGCCAATTGCGCCACGGAGACAGTCAAGCTCCACTCTCACCACAATCAGAACAATTTTCTAAAGGTATCAGCGCAAAGAAAAAAAGAGACACACCGCACATGGGAGGGTTCGAACCTCCAACCTGTTGGTTAACAGCCCAACGCGCTAGCCAATTGCGCCACGGAGACAGTCGTGCTCCACACTCACCACGGTCAGAACACTTCTCCAAAGTAATCAGTGCAAAGAAAAAAAAGAGACACACCGCTCATGGGAGGTCTCGAACCTCCAGTCTTTTGCTTAACAGCCGACGCACTAGCAGATGGCGCCACGGAGACAGTCGTGCTCCACTCTCATCACCGTCAGAGCCTTTCTCAATAGCTGTCAGCGCAAAGAAAAAAGCGAAACGTCGCTCCCAAGAGGGCTCAAACCTCCCAACTTTCGGTAAACAGCCGATCGCGCTAGCCAAATGCGCCACGTAGACAGTCGTGTTCTACTCTCACCACAGTGAGAACATTTCTCCACAGCTGTCACCGCGAAGAAAAAAGAGACACACCACTCTCGGGAGGGCTCGAACCTCCAACCTTTTGGTTAACAGCTGAACGCGCTAGCCAATTGCACCAAGGAGGTAGTCGTGCTCTACTCTCACCACCGTCAGAAAATTTCTCCAAAGCTGTCAGCGCAAAGAAATAAAGTGACACACTGCTCCCGGGAGGGCTCGAACCTCCAACCTTTTAGTTAACAGCCGAACGCGCTAGCCAATTGCGTCACGGAGGTAGTCGTGCTGCACTCTCACCACCATCAGAACATTTTTCCAAAGGTATCAGCGCAAAGAAAAAAAGAGACACACTGCTCATGGGAGGGTTCGAACCTCCAACCTTTTGGTTAACAGCACAAAGCGCTAGCCAAATGCGCCACGGAGACAGTCGTGCTCCACTCTCACCACGGTCAGAACACTTCTCCAAAGATATCAGTGCAAAGAAAAAAAGCGACACACTGCTCATGGGAGGGCTCGAACCTCCAACCTTTTGGGTAACAGCCGATTGCGCTAGCCAATTGCGCCAAGGAGATAGTCCTGTTCTACTTTCACCACTGTCAGAACATTTCTCCAAAGCTATCAGCGCATAGAGAAAAAAGAGACACACCACTCTCGGGAGGGCTCGAGCCTCCAACCTTTTGGTTAACAGCCGAACGCGCTAGCCAATTGCGCCACGGAGACAGTCAAGCTCCACTGTCACCACAATCAGAACAATTTTCTAAAGGTATCAGCGCAAAGGAAAAAAGAGACACACCGCACATGGGAGGGTTCGAACCTCCAACCTGTTGGTTAACAGCCCAACGCGCTAGCCAATTGCGCTACGGAGACAGTCGTGCTCCACACTCACCACGGTCAGAACACTTCTCCAAAGTCATCAGTGCAAAGAAAAAAAAGAGACACACCGCTCATGGGAGGTCTCGAACCTCCAACCTTTTGCTTAACAGCCGACGAACTAGCAGATGGCGCCACGGAGACAGTCGTGCTCCACTCTCATCACCGTCAGAACCTTTCTCAATAGCTGTCAGCGCAAAGAAAAAAGCGAAACGTCGCTCCCAAGAGGGCTCAAACCTCCCACCTTTCGGTAAACAGCCGATCGCGCTAGCCAAATGCGCCACGTAGACAGTCGTGCTCTACTCTCACCACAGTGAGAACATTTCTCCACAGCTGTCACCGCGAAGAAAAAAGAGACACACCACTCTCGGGAGGGCTCGAACCTCCAACCTTTTGGTTAACAGCTGAACGCGCTAGCCAATTGCACCAAGGAGGTAGTCGTGCTCTACTCTCACCACCGTCAGAAAATTTCTCCAAAGCTGTCAGCGCAAAGAAATAAAGTGACACACTGCTCCCGGGAGGGCTCGAACCTCCAACCTTTTAGTTAACAGCCGAACGCGCTAGCCAATTGCGTCACGGAGGTAGTCGTGCTGCACTCTCACCACCATCAGAACATTTTTCCAAAGGTATCAGCGCAAAGAAAAAAAGAGACACACTGCTCACGGGAGGGTTCGAACCTCCAACCTTTTGGTTAACAGCACAAAGCGCTTGCCAAATGCGCCACGGAGACAGTCGTGCTCCACTCTCACCACGGTCAGAACACTTCTCCAAAGATATCAGTGCAAAGAAAAAAAGCGACACACTGCTCATGGGAGGGCTCGAACCTCCAACCTTTTGGGTAACAGCCGATTGCGCTAGCCAATTGCGCCAAGGAGATAGTCCTGTTCTACTTTCACCACTGTCAGAACATTTCTCCAAAGCTATCAGCGCAAAGAGAAAAAAGAGACACACCACTCTCGGGAGGGCTCGAGCCTCCAACCTTTTGGTTAACAGCCAAACGCGCTAGCCAATTGCGCCACGGAGACAGTCAAGCTCCACTCTCACCACAATCAGAACAATTTTCTAAAGGTATCAGCGCAAAGAAAAAAAGAGACACACCGCACATGGGAGGGTTCGAACCTCCAACCTGTTGGTTAACAGCCCAACGCGCTAGACAATTGCGCTACGGAGACAGTCGTGCTCCACACTCACCACGGTCAGAACACTTCTCCAAAGTCATCAGTGCAAAGAAAAAAAAGAGACACACCGCTCATGGGAGGTCTCGAACCTCCAACCTTTTGCTTAACAGCCGACGCACTAGCAGATGGCGCCACGGAGACAGTCGTGCTCCACTCTCATCACCGTCAGAACCTTTCTCAATAGCTGTCAGCGCAAAGAAAAAAGCGAAACGTCGCTCCCAAGAGGGCTCAAACCTCCCACCTTTCGGTAAACAGCCGATCGCGCTAGCCAAATGCGCCACGTAGACAGTCGTGCTCTACTCTCACCACAGTGAGAACATTTCTCCACAGCTGTCACCGCGAAGAAAAAAGAGACACACCACTCTCGGGAGGGCAAGAAACTCCAACCTTTTGGTTAACAGCTGAACGCGCTAGCCAATTGCACCAAGGAGGTAGTCGTGCTCTACTCTCACCACCGTCAGAAAATTTCTCCAAAGCTGTCAGCGCAAAGAAATAAAGTGACACACTGCTCCCGGGAGGGCTTGAACCACCAACCTTTCAGTTAACAGTTAATCGCGCTAGTCGATTCTGCCACGGAAATAGTCGCGCTCCACTCTCACCACCGCCAGAACATTTCTCCAAAGCTATCAGCGCGAAGAAAAAAAAGAGACACACTGCTCTCGGGAGGGCTCGAACCTCCAACCTTTTAGTTAACAGCCGAACGCGCTAGCCAATTGCGTCACGGAGGTAGTCGTGCTGCACTCTCACCACCATCAGAACATTTTTCCAAAGGTATCAGCGCAAAGAAAAAAAGAGACACACTGCTCATGGGAGGGTTCGAACCTCCAACCTTTTGGTTAACAGCACAAAGCGCTAGCCAAATGCGCCACGGAGACAGTCGTGCTCCACTCTCACCACGGTCAGAACACTTCTCCAAAGATATCAGTGCAAAGAAAAAAAAGCGACACACCGCTCAAGGGAGAACTCGAACCTCCAACATTTCGGGTAACAGCCGATCGCGCTAGCCAATTGCGCCAAAGAGATAGTCGTGCTCTACTCTCACCACCGTCAGAACATTTCTCCGAAGCTATCAGCGCATAGAAAAAAGAGACACACCACTCTCGGGAGGGCTCGAACCTCCAACCTTTTGGTTAACAGCCGAACGCGCTAGCCAATCGCGCCACGGAGACAGTTAGGCTCCACTCTCAACACCATCAGAACAATTTTCCAAAGGTATCAGCGCAAAGAAAAAAAGAGACACACCGCTCATGGGAGGGTTCGAACCTCCAACCTTTTGGTAAACAGCCGATCGCGCTATCCAAATGCGCCACGAAGACAGTCGTGCTCCACTCTCACCATGGTCAGAACACTTCTCCAAAGATATCAGTCCAAAGAAAAAAAAGCGACACACTGCTCTCGGGAGGGCTCGAACCTCCAACCTTTTGGTTAACAGCCGATCGCGCTAGCCAATTGCGCCAAGGAGATAGTTGTGCTCTACTCTCACCACCGTCAGAACATTTCTCCAAAGCTATCAGCGCAAAGAAAAAAAAAGAGACACACTGCTCTCGGGAGGGCTCGAACCTCCAAAATTTTGGTTAACAGCCGAACGCGCTAGCCAATTGCGTCACTGAGGTAGTCGGGGTCCACTCTCACCACCATCAGAACATTTTTTCAAAGCTATCAGCGCAAAGAAAAAAAGCGACACACTGCTTCCGGGAGGGCTTGATCCTCCAACCGTTCAGTTAACAGTTGACCGCGCTAGCCGATTCTTCCACGGAAACAGTCGTGCTCTATTCTCACCACGCTCAGAACACTTCTCAAAAGATATCAGTGCAAAGAAAAAAAAGCGACACACCGCTCAAGGGAGGGCTCGAACCTCCAACCTTTTGGTTAACAGCCGATTGCGCTAGCCATTGCATCAAGGACCCAACCGCGCTTCACTCTCACCACCGTCAGAACGTTTCTCCAAAGCTATCAGTGCAAAGAAAAAAGAGACACACCACTCTCGGGAGGGCTCGAACCTCCAACCTTTTGGTTAAAAGCCGAACGCGCTAGCCAATTGCGCCACGGAGACAGTTAAGCTCCACTCTCACCACCATCAGAACAATTTTCTAAAGGTATCAGCGCAAAGAAAAAAAGAGACACACCGCTCATGCGAGGGTTCGAACCTCCAACCTTTTGGTTAACAGCCCATCGCGCTAGCCAATTGCGCCACGGAGACAGTCGTGCTCCACACTCACCATGGTCAGAACACTTCTCCAAAGTTATCAGTGCAAAAAAAAGCGACACACCGCTCATGGGAGGGCTCGAACCTCCAACCTTTTGGTTAACAACCGATCGGGCTAGCCAATTGCGCCAAGGAGTTGGTCGTGCTCAACTCTCACTACCGTCAGAACATTTCTCCAAAGCTATCAGTGCGAAGAAAAAAAAGCGACACACCGCTGATGGGAGGGCTCGAACCTCCAACCTTTTGCTTAACAGCTGACGCACAAGCAGATTGCGCCACGAAGACAGTCGTGCTTCACTCTCACCACCGTCAGAACATTTCTCCATAGCTGTCAGCGCAAAGAAAAAAGGGAAATGCCGCTCCCGGGAGGGCTCCAACCTCCAACCTTTCGGTAAACAGCCGATCGCGCTAGCCAAATTCGCCACGTGGACAGTCGTGCTCTACTCTCACCACAGTCAGAACATTTCTCCACAGCTGTCAGCGCAAAGAAAAAAGAGACACACCGCTCTCGGGAGGGCTCGAACCTCCAAACTTTTGGTTTACAGCCGAACGCGCTAGCCAATTGCGTCACGGAGGTAGTCGTGCTCCACTCTCACCACCATCAGAACATTTTTTCAAAGCTATAAGCACGAAGATAAAAAGCGACACACTGCTCCCGGGAGGGCTTGAACATCCAACCTTTTGGTTAACAGCCGAACGTGCTAGCCAATTGCGTCACGGAGGTAGTCTTGCTACACTCTCACCACCATCAGAACATTATTTCAAAGGTATCAGCGCAAAAAAAGAGACACGCCACTCATGGGAGGGTTTGAACCTCCAACTTTTTGGTTAACAGCGCAACGTGCTAGCCAATTGCGCCACGGAGACAGTCCTGCTCCACTCTCACTACGGTCAGAACACTTCTCCGAAAATATCAGTGCAAAGAAAAAAAAGCGACACACCGCTCATGGGAGGGCTGGAACCTCCAACCTTTTGCGTAACAGCCGACGCACTAGCAGATGGCTCCACGGAGACACTCGTGCTCCACTCTCATCACCGTCAGAACATTTCTCAATAGCTGTCAGCGCAAAGAAAAAAGCGAAACGCCGCTCCCAAGAGGGCTCAAACCTCCCACCTTTCGGTAAACAGCCGATCGCGCTAGCCAAATGCGCCACGTAGACAGTCGTGCCCTACTCTCACCACAGTGAGAACATTTCTCCACAGCTGTCACCGCAAAGAAAAAAGAGACACACCACTCTCGGGAGGGCTCGAACCTCCAACCTTTTGGCTAACAGCTGAACGCGCTAGCCAATTGCACCAAGGAGGTAGTCGTGCTCTACTCTCATCAACGTCAGAAAATTTCTCCAAATCTATCAGCGAAGAGAAATAAAGCGACACACTGCTCCCGGGAGCACTTGAACCACCAACCTTTCAGTTAACAGTTAATCGCGCTAGTCGATTCTGCCACGGAAATAGTCGCGCTCCACTCTCACCACCATCAGAACATTTTTCCAAAGGTATCAGTGCAAAGAAAAAAAAGAGACACACCGCTCTCGGGAGGGCTCGAACCTCCAACCTTTTAGTTAACAGCCGAACGCGCTAGCCAATTGCGTCACGGAGGTAGTCATGCTGCACTCTCACCACCATCAGAACATTTTTCCAAAGGTATCAGCGCAAAGAAAAAAAGAGACACACTGCTCATGGGAGGGTTCG
The DNA here is from genome assembly GCF_043290135.1 of Rhipicephalus microplus. NCBI lineage: Eukaryota > Metazoa > Arthropoda > Arachnida > Ixodida > Ixodidae > Rhipicephalus > Rhipicephalus microplus. The sequence goes on from NW_027464592.1 coordinate 8,298,115, forward strand.
AACCTCCAACCTTTTGGTTAACAGCGCAAAGCGCTAGCCAAATGCGCCACAGAAACAGTCGTGCTCCATTCTCACCACGGTCAGACACTTCTCCAAAGATATCAGTGCAAAAAAAGCGACACACCGCTCATGGGAGGACTCGAACCTCCAACCTTTTGGGTAACAGCCGATCGCGCTAGCCAATTGCGCCAAAGAGATAGTCGTGCTCTACTCTCACCACCGTCAGAACATTTCTCCGAAGCTATCAGCGCATAGAAAAAGAGAGACACACCACACTCGGGAGGGCTCAAACCTCCAACCTTTTGGTTAACAGCCCAACGCGCTAGCCAATTGCGCCACAGAGACAGTTAGGCTCCCTTTCCCCACCATCAGAAAACTTTTCCAAAGGTATCAGCACAAAGAAAAAAAGAGACACTCCGCTCATGGGAGGGTTTGAACCTCCAACTATTTGGTTAACAGCGCAACGCGCTAGCCAATTGCGCCACGGAGACAGTGCTGCTCCACTCTCACCACGGTCAGAACACTTCTCCAAAAATATCAGTGCGAAGAAAAAAAAGCGACACACCGCTGATGGGAGGGCTCGAACCTCCAACCTTTTGCTTAACAGCTGACGCACAAGCAGATTGCGCCACAAAGACAGTCGTGCTTCACTCTCACCACCGTCAGAACATTTCTCCATAGCTGTCAGCGCAAAGAAAAAAGGGAAATGCCGCTCCCGGGAGGGCTCCATCCTCCAACCTTTCGGTAAACAGCCGATCGCGCTAGCCAAATTCGCCACGTGAACAGTCGTGCTCTACTCTCACCACAGTCAGAACATTTCTCCACAGCTGTCAGCGCAAAGAAAAAAGAGACACACCGCTCTCGGGAGGGCTCGAACCTCCAAACTTTTGGTTTACAGCCGAACGCGCTAGCCAATTGCGTCACGGAGGTAGTCGTGCTCCACTCTCACCACCATCAGAACATTTTTTCAAAGCTATAAGCGCGAAGATAAAAAGCGACACACTGCTCCCGGGAGGGCTTGAACATCCAACCTTTTGGTTAACAGCCGAACGTGCTAGCCAATTGCGTCACGGAGGTAGTCGTGCTACACTCTCACCACCATCAGAACATTTTTCCAAAGGTATCAGCGCAAAGAAAAAAAGAGACACACTGCTCATGGGATGGTTCGAACCTCCAACCTTTTGGTTAACAGCGCAAAGTGCTAGCCAAATGCGCCACAGATACAGTCGTGCTCCACTCTCACCACGGTCAGACACTTCTCGAAAGATATCAGTGCAAAAAAAAAAGCGACACACCACTCATGGGAGGGCTCGAACCTCCAACCTTTTGGGTAACAGCTGAACGCGCTAGCCAACTGCGCCACGGAGACAGTCAAGCTCCACTCTCACCACCATCAGAACAATTTTCCAAAGGTATCAGCGCAAAGAAAAAAACAGACACACCGCTCATGGGAGGGTTCGAACCTCCAACCTTTTGGTTAACAGCCCAACGCGCTAGCCAATTACGCCACAGATACAGTCGTGCTCCACACTCACCACGGTCAGAACACTTCTCCAAAGTTATCAGTACAAAGAAAAAAAAATCGACACACCGCTCATGGAAGGGCTCGAACCTCCAACCTTTTGGTTAACAACCGATCGCGCTAGCCAATTGCGCCAAGGAGTTGGTCGTGCTCAACTCTCACTACCGTCAGAACATTTCTCCAAAGCAATCAGCGCAAAGAAAAAAAGCGACACCCTGCTCCCGGGAGGGCTTGAACCTCCAACCTTTTGGTTAACAGCCGATTGCGCTAGCCAATTGCGTCACGGAGGTAGTCGGGCTCCACTCTCACCACCGTCAGAACGCTTCTCCAAAGCTATCAGCGCAAAGAAAAAAAAAGAGACACACCGCTCTCGGGAGGGCTCGAACCTCCAACCTTTTGGTTAACAGCGCAACGCGCTAGCCAAATGCGCCACGGAGACAGTCGTGCTCCACTCTCACCACGGTCAGAACACTTCTCCAAAGATATCAGTGCAAAGAAAAAATGCGACACACCGCTCATGGGAGGGCTCGAACCTCCAACCTTTTGGGTAACAGCCGATCGCGCTAGCCAATTGCGCCAAGGAGATAGTCCTGTTCTACTCTCACCCCCGTCAGAGCATTTCTCCAAAGCCATTAGCGCCTAGAGAAAAAAGAGACACACCACTCTCGGGAGGGCTCGAGCCTCCAACCTTTTGGTAACAGCTGAACGCGCTAGCCAATTGCGCCACGGAGACAGTCAAGCTCCAATCTCACCACCATCAGAACAATTTTCTAATAGTATCAGCGCAAGGAAAAAAAGAGACACACCGCTCATGGGAGGGTTCGAACCTCCAACCTGTTGGTTAACAGCCCAACGCGCTAGCCAATTGCGCCACGGAGACAGTCGTGCTCCACACTCACCACGGTCAGAACACTTCTCCAAAGTTATCAGTGCAAAGAAAAAAAGCGACACTCCGCTCATGGGAGGGCTCGAACCTCCAACCTTTTCGTTAACAGCCGACGCACTAGCAGATTGCGCCACGGAGACAGTCGTGCTCCACTCTCACCACTGTCGGAACATTTCTCCATAGCTGTCACGCAAAAAAAAGAGACACACTGCTCCCGGGAGGGCTCAAACCTCCAACCTTTTGCTTAACAGCCGAAGCACTAGCAGATTGCGCCACGGAGACAGTCGTGCTCCACTCTCACCACTGTCGGAACATTTCTCCATACCTGTCAGCGCGAAGAAAAAAGCGAAACGCCGCTCCTGGGAGGGCTCCAACCTCCAAACTTTCGGTAAACAGCCGATCGCGCTAGCCATTACACCACGGAAACAGTCATGCTCCACTCTCACTACCGTCAGAACATTTCTCCAAAGCTATCAGCGCAAAGAAAAAAAAGAGACACACTGCTCCCGGGAGGGCTCGAACCTCCAACCTTTTGCGTAATAGCCGACGCACTAGCAGATTGCGCCACGGAGACAGTCGTACTCCACCCTCACCACTGTCGGAACATTTCTCCATAGCTGTCAGCGCAAAGAAAAAAAAGAGACACACCGATCTCGGGAGAGCTCGAACCTCCAACCTTTTGGTTAACAGCCGAACGCGCTAGCCAATTGCGTCACGGAGGTAGTCGTGCTCCACTCTCACTACCGTCAGAACATTTCTCCAAAGACATAAGCGCAAAGAAAAAAAAGAGACACACCGCTCTCGGGAGAGCTCAAACCTCCAACTTTTTGGTTAACAGCCGAACGCGCTAGCCAATTGCGTCACAGAGGTAGTCGTGCTCCACTCTCACTACCGTCAGAACATTTCTCCAAAGCTATCAGCGCAAAGAAAAAAAAAGACACACTGCTCCCGGGAGGGCTCAAACCTCCAACCTTTTGCTTAACAGCCGACGCACTCGCAGATTGCGCCACGGAGACAGTCGTGCTCCACCCTCACCACTGTCGGAACATTTCTCCATAGCTGTCAGCGCAAAAAAAGTGAAACGCCACTCCTGGGAGGGCTCCAACCTCCAAACTTTCAGTAAACAGCCGATCGCGCTAGCCAAATGCGCCACGTAGACAGTCGTGCTCTACTCTCACCACCGTCAGAACATTTCTCCACAGCTGTCAGCGCAAAGAAAAAAAGAGACACACCGCTCTCGGGAGGGCTCGAACCTCCAACCTTTTGGTTAACAGCTGAACGCCCTCGCCAATCGGGCCAAAGAGATTGTCGTGCTCTACTCTCACCACCGTCAGAACATTTCTCCAAAGCTATCAGCGCAAAGATAAAAAGCGACACACCCCTCTTGGGAGGGCTCGAACCTTCAACCTTTTGGTTAACAGCCGATCGCGCTAGCCATTACACCACGGAAACAGTCGTGCTCCACTCTCACTACCGTCCGAACATTTCTCTAAAGCTATCAGCGCATAGAAAAAAAAGAGACACACCGCTCTCGGGAGGGCTCGAACCTCCAACCTTTTGCTTGACTGCCGACGCACTAGCAGATTGCGCCACGGAGACAGTCGCGCTCCACTCTCACCACTGTCGGAACATTTCTCCATAGCTGTCAGCGCAAAGAAATAAGCGAAACGCCACTCCTGGGAGGGCTCCAACCTCCAAACTTTCGGTAAACTGCCGATCGCGCTAGCGAAATGCGCCACGTAGACAGTCGTGCTCTACTCTCACCACCATCAGAACATTTTCAAAGGTATCAGCGCAAAGAAAAAAAGAGACACACTGCTCGTGGGAGGGCTCGGACCTCCAACCTTTTGTTAAACAGCCCAACGCGCAAGCCAATTGCACAACGGAGACAGTCGTGCTCCACTCTCACCGCGGTCAGAACACTTCTCCAAAGATATTAGCGCAAAGAAAAAAAAGAGACACACCGCTCTCGGGAGGGCACGAACCTCCAACCTTTTGGTTAACAGCCGAACACGCTAGCCAATTGCGTCACGGAGGTAGTCGTGCTCCACTCTCACAACCATCAGAACATTTTTCCAAAGGTATCAGCGCAAAGAAAAAAAGAGACACACTGCTCATGGGAGGGTTCGAACCTCCAACCTTTTGGTTAACAGCGCAAAGCGCTTGCCAAATGCGCCACAGAAACAGTCGTGCTCCATTCTCACCACGGTCAGACACTTCTCCTAAGATATCAGTGCAAAAAAAGCGACACACTGCTCATGGGAGGGCTCGAACCTCCAACCTTTTGGGTAACAGCCGATCGCGCTAGCCAATTGCGCCAAAGAGATAGTCGTGCTCTACTCTCACCACCGTCAGAACATTTCTCCGAAGCTATCAGCGCATAGAAAAAGAGAGACACACCACTCTCGGGAGGGCTCCAACCTCCAACCTTTTGGTTAACAGCCCAACGCGCTAGCCAATTGCGCCACAGAGACAGTTAGGCTCCACTCTCACCACCATCAGAACACTTTTCCAAAGGTATCAGCGCAAAGAAAAAAAGAGACACACCACTCATGGGAGGGTTCGAACCTCCAACCTTTTGGTTAACAGCCCAACGCGCTAGCCAATTGCGCCACGGAGACAGTCGTGCTCCACACTCACCATGGTCAGAACACTTCTCCAAAGTTATCAGTGCAAAGAAAAAAAGCGACACACCGCTCATGGGAGGGCTCGAACCTCCAATCTTTTGGTTAACAACTGATCGCGCTAGCCAATTGCGCCAAGGAGGTAGTCGTGCTCCACTCTCACCTCCATCAAAACATTATTTCTATGGTATCAGCGCAAAAAAAAAGACACTCCGCTCATGGGAGGGTTTGAACCTCCAACTATTTGGTTAACAGCGCAACGCGCTAGCCAATTGCGCCACGGAGACAGTGGTGCTCCACTCTCACCACGGTCAGAACACTTCTCCAAAAATATCAGTGCGAAGAAAAAAAAGCGACACACCGCTCATGGGAGGGCTCGAACCTCCAACCTTTTGCTTAACAGCTGACGCACAAGCAGATTGCGCCACGAAGACAGTCGTGCTTCACTCTCACCACCGTCAGAACATTTCTCCATAGCTGTCAGCGTAAAAAAAAAAGGGAAATGCCGCTCCCGGGAGGGCTCCAACCTCCAACCTTTCGGTAAACAGCCGATCGCGCTAGCCAAATTCGCCACGTGGACAGTCGTGCTCTACTCTCACCACAGTCAGAACATTTCTCCACAGCTGTCAGCGCAAAGAAAAAAGAGACACACCGCTCTCGGGAGGGCTCGAACCTACAAACTTTTGGTTTACAGCCGAACGCGCTAGCCAATTGCGTCACGGAGGTAGTCGTGCTCCACTCTCACCACCATCAGAACATTTTTTCAAAGCTATCAGCGCAAAGATAAAAAGCGACACACTGCTCCCGGGAGGGCTTGAACATCCAACCTTTTGGTTAACAGCCGAACGCGCTAGCCAATTGCGTCACGGAGGTAGTCGTGCTACACTCTCACCACCATCAGAACATTTTTCCAAAGGTATCAGCGCAAAGAAAAAAAGAGACACACTGCTCATGGGAGGGTTCGAACCTCCAACCTTTTGGTTTACAGCGCAAAGTGCTAGCCAAATGCGCCACAGAGACAGTCGTGCTCCACTCTCACCACGGTCAGACACTTCTCGAAAGATATCAGTGCAAAGAAAAAAAAAGCGACACACCACTCATGGGAGGGCTCGAACCTCAAACCTTTTGGGTAACAGCTGAACGCGCTAGCCAACTGCGCCACGGAGACAGTCAAGCTCCACTCTCACCACCATCAGAACAATTTTCCAAAGGTATCAGTGCAAAGAAAAAAACAGACACACTGCTCATGGGAGGGTTCGAACCTCCAACCTTTTGGTTAACAGCCCAACGCGCTAGCCAATTACGCCACAGATATAGTCGCGCTCCACACTCACCACGGTCAGAACACTTCTCCAAAGGTATCAGCGCAAAGAAAAAAAGAGACACACCGCTCATGGGAGGGTTCGAACCTCCAACCTTTTGGTTAACAGCCCAACGCGCTAGCCAATTGCGCCACGGAGACAGTCGTGCTCCACACTCACCACTGTCGGAACATTTCTCCATAGCTGTCAGCGCAAAGAAAAAAGCGAAACGCCACTCCTGGGAGGGCTCCAACCTCCAAACTTTCGGTAAACAGCCGATCGCGCTAGCGAAATGCGCCACGTAGACAGTCGTGCTCTACTCTCACCACCGTCAGAACATTTTCAAAGGTATCAGCGCAAAGAAAAGAAGAGACACACTGCTCATGGGAGGGTTCGAACCTCCAACCTTTTGGTTAACAGCGCAAAGCGCTAGCCAAATGCGCCACAGAAACAGTCGTGCTCCATTCTCACCACGGTCAGACACTTCTCCAAAGATATCAGTGCAAAAAAAGCGACACACTGCTCATGGGAGGGCTCGAACCTCCAACCTTTTGGGTAACAGCCGATCGCGCTGGCCAATTGCGCCAAAGAGATAGTCGTGCTCTACTCTCGCCACCGTCAGAACATTTCTCCGAAGCTATCAGCGCATAGAAAAAGAGAGACACACCTCTCTCGGGAGGGCTCAAACCTCCAACCTTTTGGTTAACAGCCCAACGCGCTAGCCAATTGCGCCACAGAGACAGTTAGGCTCCACTCTCACCACCATCAGAACACTTTTCCATAGGTATCAGCGCAAAGAAAAAAAGAGACACACCGCTCATGGGAGGGTTCGAACCTCCAACCTTTTGGTTAACAGCCCAACGCGCTAGCCAATTGCGCCACGGAGACAGTCGTGCTCCACACTCACCATGGTCAGAACACTTCTCCAAAGTTATCAGTGCAAAGAAAAAAAGCGACACACCGCTCATGGGAGGGCTCGAACCTCCAATCTTTTGGTTAACAACTGATCGCGCTAGCGAATTGCGCCAAGGAGGTAGTCGTGCTCCACTCTCACCACCATCAAAACATTATTTCTATGGTATCAGTGCAAAAAAAAGAGACACTCCGCTCATGGGAGGGTTTGAACCTCCAACTATTTGGTTAACAGCGCAACGCGCTAGCCAATTGCGCCACGGAGACAGTGGCGCTCCACTCTCACCACGGTCAGAACACTTCTCCAAAAATATCAGTGCGAAGAAAAAAAAGCGACACACCGCTCATGGGAGGGCTCGAACCTCCAACCTTTTGCTTAACAGCTGACGCACAAGCAGATTGCGCCACGAAGACAGTCGTGCTTCACTCTCACCACCGTCAGAACATTTCTCCATAGCTGTCAGCGCAAAGAAAAAAGGGAAATGCCGCTCCCGGGAGGGCTCCAACCTCCAACCTTTCGGTAAACAGCCGATCGCGCTAGCCAAATTCGCCACGTGGACAGTCGTGCTCTACTCTCACCACAGTCAGAACATTTCTCCACAGCTGTCAGCGCAAAGAAAAAAGAGACACACCGCTCTCGGGAGGGCTCGAACCTCCAAACTTTTGGTTTACAGCCGAACGCGCTAGCCAATTGCGTCACGGAGGTAGTCGTGCTCCACTCTCACCACCATCAGAACATTTTTTCAAAGCTATCAGCGCAAAGATAAAAAGCGACACACTGCTCCCGGGAGGGCTTTAACATCCAACCTTTTGGTTAACAGCCGAACGCGCTAGCCAATTGCGTCACGGAGGTAGTCGTGCTACACTCTCACCACCATCAGAACATTTTTCCAAAGGTATCAGCGCAAAGAAAAAAAGAGACACACTGCTCATGGGAGGGTTCGAACCTCCAACCTTTTGGTTAACAGCCCAACGCCCTAGCCAATTACGCCACAGATACAGTCGTGCTCCACACTCACCACATTCAGAACACTTCTCCAAAGTTATCAGTACAAAGAAAAAAAATCGACACACCGCTCATGGGAGGGCTCGAACCTCGAACCTTTTGGTTAACAACCGATCGCGCTAGCCAATTGCGCCAAGGAGTTGGTCGTGCTCAACTCTCACTACCGTCAGAACATTTCTCCAAAGCTATCAGCGCAAAAAAAAGAGACACACCGCTCTCGGTAGGGCTCGAACCTCCAACCTTTTGGTTAACAGCCGAACGCGCTAGCAAATTGCGTCATGGAGGTAGTCGTGCTCCACTCTCACCACCACCAGAACATTATTTCAAAGGTATCAGCGCAAAAAAAGAGACCCACCGCTGTTGGGAGGGTTTGAACCTGCAACCATTTGGTTAACAGCGCAACGCGCTAGCCAATTGCGCCACGGAGACAGTCGTGCTCCACTCTCACCACGGTCAGAACACTTCTCCAAAAATATCAGTGCGAAGAAAAAAAAGGGACACACCGCTCATGGGAGGGTTCGAACCTCCAACCTTTTGGTTAAAAGCCCAACGCGCTATCCAAATGCGCCACGAAGACAGTCGTGCTCCACTCTCACCACGGTCAGAACACTTCTCCAAAGATATCAGTCCAAAGAAAAAAAGCGACACACTGCTCTCGGGAGGGCTCGAACCTCCCACCTTTTGGTTAACAGCCGATCGCGCTAGCCAATTGCGCTAAGAAGATAGTCGTGCTCTACTCTCACCATTGTCAGAACTTTTCTCCAAAGCTATCAGCGCAAAGAAAAAAAAGAGACACACTGCTCTCGGGAGGGCTCGAACCTCCAAACTTTTGGTTAACAGCCGAACGCGTTAGCCAATTGCGTCACGGAGGTAGTCGGGCTCCACTCTTACCACCATCAGAACATTTTTTCAAAGCTATCAGCGCAAAGAAAAAAAGCGACACCCTGCTCCCGGGAGGGCTTGAACCTCCAACCGTTCAGTTAACAGTTGACCGCGCTAGCCGATTCTTCCACGGAAACAGTCGTGCTCCATTCTCACCACGATCAGAACACTTCTCAAAAGATATCAGTGCAAAGAAAAAAAAAGCGACACACCGCTCATGGGAGGGCTCGAACCTCCAACCTTTTGGTTAACAGCCGATTGCGCTAGCCATTGCACCACGGACCCAACCGCGCTTCACTCTCACCACCGTCAGAACGCTTCTCCAAAGCTATCAGCGCAAAGAAAAAAAAGAGACACACCGCTCTCGGGAGGGCTCGAACCTCCAACCTTTTGGTTAACAGCACAACGCGCTAGCCAAATGCGCCACGGAGACAGTCGTGCTCCACTCTCACCACGGTCAGAACACTTCTCCAAAGATATCAGTGCAAAGAAAAAATGCGACACACCGCTCATGGGAGGGCTCGAACCTCCAACCTTTTGGGTAACAGCCGATCGCGCTAGCCAATTGCGCCAAAGAGATAGTCCTGTTCTACTCTCACCACCGTCAGAGCATTTCTCAAAAGCTATTAGCGCCTAGAGAAAAAAGAGACACACCACTCTCGGGAGGGCTCGAGCCTCCAACCTTTTGGTTAACAGCTGAACGCGCTAGCCAATTGCGCCACGGAGACAGTCAAGCTCCAATCTCACCACCATCAGAACAATTTTCTAATAGTATCAGCGCAAAGAAAAAAAGAGACACACCGCTCATGGGAGGGTTCGAACCTCCAACCTGTTGGTTAACAGCCCAACGCGCTAGCCGATTGCGCCACGGAGACAGTCATGCTCCACACTCACCACGGTCAGAACACTTCTCCAAAGTTATCAGTGCAAAGAAAAAAAGCGACACTCCGCTCATGGGAGGGCTCGAACCTCCGACCTTTTCGTTAACAGCCGACGCACTAGCAGATTGCGCCACGGAGACAGTCGTGCTCCACTCCCACCACTGTCGGAACATTTCTCCATAGCTGTCAGCGCAAAAAAAAAGAGACACACTGCTCCCGGGAGGGCTCGAACCTCCAACCTTTTGCTTAACAGCCGAAGCACTAGCAGATTGCGCCACGGAGACAGTCGTGCTCCACTCTCACCACTGTCGGATCATTTCTCCATACCTGTCAGCGCAAAGAAAAAAGCGAAACGCCGCTCCTGGGAGGGCTCCAACCTCCAAACTTTCGTTAAACAGCCGATCGCGCTAGCCATTACACCACGGAAACAGTCATGCTCCACTCTCACTACCGTCAGAACATTTCTCCAAAGCTATCAGCGCAAAGAAAAAAAAGAGACACACTGCTCCCGGGAGGGCTCGAACCTCCAACCTTTTGCGTAATAGCCGACGCACTAGCAGATTGCGCCACGGAGACAGTCGTACTCCACCCTCACCACTGTCGGAACATTTCTCCATAGCTCTCAGCGCAAAGAAAAAAAAGAGACACACCGATCTCGCGAGAGCTCGAACCTCCAACCTTTTGGTTAACAGCCGAACGCGCTAGCCAATTGCGTCACGGAGGTAGTCGTGCTCCACTCTCACTACCGTCAGAACATTTCTCCAAAGACATCAGCGCAAAGAAAAAAAAGAGACACACCGCTCTCGGGAGAGCTCAAACCTCCAACCTTTTGGTTAACAGCCGAACGCGCTAGCCAATTGCGTCACAGAGGTAGTCGTGCTCCACTCTCACTACCGTCAGAACATTTCTCCAAAGCTATCAGCGCAAAGAAAAAAAAAGACACACTGCTCCCGGGAGGGCTCAAACCTCCAACCTTTTGCTTAACAGCCGACGCACTCGCAGATTGCGCCACGGAGACAGTCGTGCTCCACCCTCACCACTGTCGGAACATTTCTCCATAGCTGTCAGCGCAAAAAAAAGCGAAACGCCACTCCTGGGAGGGCTCCAACCTCCAAACTTTCAGTAAACAGCCGATCGCGCTAGCCAAATCGCCACGTAGACAGTCGTGCTCTACTCTCACCACCGTCAGAACATTTCTCCACAGCTGTCAGCGCAATGAAAAAAGAGACACACCGCTCTCGGGAGGGCTCGAACGTCCAACCTTTTGGTTAACAGCTGAACGCCCTCGCCAATCGGGCCAAAGAGATTGTCGTGCTCTACTCTCACCACCGTCAGAACATTTCTCCAAAGCTATCAGCGCAAAGATAAAAAGCGACACACCCCTCTTGGGAGGGCTCGAACCTTCAACCTTTTGGTTAACAGCCGATCGCGCTAGCCATTACACCACGGAAACAGTCGTGCTCCACTCTCACTACCGTCCGAACATTTCTCTAAAGCTATCAGCGCATAGAAAAAAAAGAGACACACCGCTCTCGGGAGGGCTCGAACCTCCATCCTTTTGCTTGACCGCCGACGCACTAGAAGATTGCGCCACGGAGACAGTCGTGCTCCACTCTCACCACTGTCGGAACATTTCTCCATAGCTGTCAGCGCAAAGAAAAAAGCGAAACGCCACTCCTGGGAGGGCTCCAACCTCCAAACTTTCGGTAAACAGCCAACGCACTAGCAGATTGTGCCACGGAGACAGTCATGCTCCACTCTCACCACCGTGAGAACACTTCTCCAAAGATATCAGCGCAAAGAAAAAAAGAGACACACCGATCATGGGAAGGTTCGAACCTCCAACCTTTTGGTTAACAGCCCAACGCGCTAGCCGATTGTGCCATGGAGACAGTCGTGCTCCACTCTCACCACGGTCAGAACACTTCTCCAAAGATATCAGTGCAAAGAAAAAAAGCGACACACCACTCATGGGAGGGCTCGAACCTCCAACCTCTTACTTAACAGCCGACGCACTAGCAGATTGCGCCACGGAGACAGTCGTGCTCCACTTTCACCACTGTCGGAACATTTCTCCATAGCTGTCAGTGCAAAGAAAAAAGCGAAACGCCGCTCCTGGGAGGGCTCCAACCTCCAAACTTTCGGTAAACAGCCGACCGCGCTAGCCAATTGCGTCACGGAGGTAGTCGTGGTCCACTCTCACAACCATCAGAACATTTTTCAAAGGTATCAGCGCAAAGAAAAAAATTGACAAACCGTTCATCGGAGGGCTCGAACCTCAACCTTTTGGTTAACAGCCGATCGCGCTAGCCATTGCACCACGGACCCAACCGCGCTCCACTCTCACCACCGTCAGAAAATTTCTTCAAAGCTATCAGCGCAAAGAAAAAAAAGAGACACACCGCTCTCAGGAGGGCACGAACCTCCTGCCTTTTGGTTAACAGCCGAACGCGCTAGCCAATTGCGTCACGGAGGTAGTCGTGCTCCGCTCTCACAACCATCAGAACATTTTTTCAAAGGTATCAGCGCAAAGAAAAAAATCGACAATCCGTTCATGGGAGGGCTCGAACCTCCAACCTTTTGGTTAACAGCCGATCGCGCTAACCATTGCACCACGGACCCAACCGCGCTCCACTCTCACCACCGTCAGAACGTTTCTCCAAAGCTATCAGCGCAAAGAAAAAAAGCCACACTGCTCCCGGGAGGGCTCGAAACTCCAACCTTTTGGTTAACAGCCGAACGCGCTAGTTAATTGCGTCACGGAGGTAGTCGTGCACCATTCTCACCACCATCGGAACATTTTCAAAGGTATCAGCGCAAAGAAATAGAGAGACACACTGCTCATGGGAGGGCTCGAACCTCCAACCTTTTGGTTAACAGCCCAACGCATAGGCCAATTGCACCACGGAGACAGTCGTGCTCTACTCTCACCGCGGTCAGAACACTTCTCCAAAGATATCAGCGCAAAGAAAAAAAGCGACACACTGCTCCCGGGAGGGCTCGAGCCTCCCACCTTTTGCTTAACAGCCGACGCACTATCAGATTGCGCCATGGAGACAGTCATGCTCCACTCTCACCACCGTCAGAACATTTCTCCAAAGCTATCAGCGCAAAGAAAAAAAAGAGACACACTGCTCCCGAGAGGGCTCGAACCTTCAACCTTTTGCTTAACAGCCGACGCACTAACAGATTGCGCCACGGAGACAGTCGTGCTCCACTCTCACCACCGTCAGAACATTTCTCCAAAGCTATCAGCGCAAAGAAAAAAAAGAGACACACCGCTCTCGGGAGAGCTCGAACCTCCAACTATTTGGTTAACAGCCGAACGCCCTAGCCAATTGCGTCACGGAGGTAGTCGTGCTCGACTCTCACCACCATCAGAACATTTTTCTAAAGGTATCAGCGCAAAGAAAAAAAGAGACACACCCTTCATGGGAGGGTTCGAAGCTCCAACCCTTTGGTTAACAGCCCGACGCACTAGCCAATTGCGCCACAGAGACAGTCCTGCTCCACTCTCGCCACGGTCAGAACACTTCTCCAAAGCTATCAGCGCAAAGAAAAAAAAGACTCACCGCTCTTGAGGGGGTTTGAACCTACAACCTTTTCGTTAACAGTTGAACGCGCTAGCCGATTCTGCCACAGAAACAGTCGTGCTCCACTCTCACTACCATCAGAACATTTCTCCAAAGCTATCAGTGCAAAGAAAAAAAAACACACAGCTCCTGGGAGGTTCGAACCTCCAACCTTTTGTTTAACAGCTGACGCACTAGCAGATTGCGCCACGGAGACAGTCGTGCTTCACTCTCACCACTGACAGAACATATCTCCAAAGCTATCAGCGCAAAGAAAAAAAAGAGACACACCGCTCTCGTGAGGGCACGAACCTCCAACCTTTTGGTTAACAGCCGAACACGCAAGCCAATTGCGTAACGGAGGTAGTCGTGCTCCATTCTCACAACCATCAGAACATTTTTTCATAGGTATCAGCGCAAAGAAAAAAATCGACAAACCGTTCATGGGAGGGCTCCAACCTCCAAACTTTTGGTTAAGAGCCCAACGCGCTAGCCGATTGTGCCACGGAGACAGTCGTGCTCCACTCTCACCACGGTCAGAACACTTCTCCAAAGATATCAGGGCAAAGAAAAAAAAGCGACACACCGCTCATGGGAGGGCTCGAACCTCCAACCTTTTGCTTAACAGCCGACGCACTAGCAGATTGCGCCACGGAGACAGTCGTGCTCCACTCTCACCACTGTCGGAACATTGCTCCATAGCTATCAGTGCAAAGAAAAAAGCGAAACGCCGCTCCTGTTAGGGCTCCAATCTCCAAACGTTCGGTAAACAGCCGATCGCGCTAGCCAAGTGCCCCACGTAGACAGTCCTGCTCTACTCTCACCACCGTCAGAACATTTCTCCACAGCTGTCAGCGCAAAGAAAAAAAAGACACACCGCTCTCGGGAGGGCTCGAACCTCCAACCTTTTGGTTAACAGCTGAACGCGCTAGCCAATTGCGCCAAGGAGATTGTCGTGATCTACTGTCACCACCGTCAGAGCATTTCTCCAAAGCTATCAGCGCAAAGAAAAAAAGCGACACACTGCTCCCGGGATGGCTTTAACCTCCAACCTTTCAGTTAACAGTTGATCGCGCTAGCAGATTCTGCCACGGAAACAGTCGTGCTCCACTCTCACCACCGTCAGAACATTTCTCCATAGCTATCAGCGCAAAGAAAAAAAAGACACACCGCTCTCGGGGGGGCTCGAACCTACAACCTTTTCGTTAACAGTTGAACGCGCTAGCCGATTCTGCCACAGAAACAGTCGTGCTCCACTCTCACTACCGTCAGAACATTTCTCCAAAGCTATCAGCGCAAAGAAAAAAAAAGAGACACACCACTCTCGTGAGGGCACGAACCTCCAACCTTTTGGTTAACAGCCGAACGCGCAAGCCAATTGCGTCTCGGAGATAGTCGTGCTCCACTCTCACAACCATCAGAACATTTTTTCAAAGGTATCAGCGCAAAGAAAAAAATTGACACACCGTTCATGGGAGGGCTCGAACCTCCAACCTTTTGGTTAACAGCCGATTGCGCTGGCCTTTGCACCACAGATCCAACCGCGCTCCACTCTCACATCGTCAGAACGTTTCTCCAAAGCTATCAGCGAAAAGAAAAAAGTGACACACTGCTTCCGGGAGGGCTCGAACCTCCAACGTTTTGCTTAACAGCACACGCACTAGCAGATTGCGCCACGGAGAAAGTCATGCTCCACTCTCACCACCGTCAGAACATTTCCAAAGCTATCAGCGTAAAGAAAAAAAAAGAGGCACACCACTCTCAGGAGGGCTCGAACCTCCAACCTTTTGGTTAACAGTTGATCGCGCTAGCCGATTCTGCCACGGACACAGTCGTGCTCCGCTCTCACCAGCGTCAGAACATTTCTCCAAAGCTATCAGCGCAAAGAAAAAAAAAGACACCACTCTCGGGAGGGCTCGAACCTCCAACCTTTTGCTTAACTGCCGAACGCGCTAGCCAATTGCGTCACGGAGGTAGTCGTGCTCCACTCTCACCACCATCAGAACATTTTCCCAAAAGTATCAGCGCAAAGAAAAAAATTGACACACCGTTCATGGGAGGGCTCGAACCTCCAACCTTTTGGTTAACAGCCGATTGCGCTAGCCCTTGCACCACAGACCCAACCGCGCTCCACTCTCACACCGTCAGAACGTTTCTCCAAAGCTATCAGCGCAAAGAAAAAAAGTGACACACTGCTCCCGGGAGGACTCGAACCTCCAACCTTTTGCTTAACAGCCGACGCTCTAGCAGATTGCGCCACGGAGAAAGTCATGCTCCACTCTCACCACCGTCAGAACATTTCTCCATAGCTGTCAGCGGAAAGAAAAAAGCGAAACGCCGCTCCTGGGAGGGCTCCAACCTCCAACCTTTTGGTTAACAGCTGAACGCGATAGCCAATTGCGCCAAGAAGATAGTCGTGCTCTACTCTCACCACAGTCAGAACATTTCTCCAAAGCTATCAGAGCAAAGAAAAAAAGCGACACAATGCTGCCGGGATGGCTTGAACCTCCAACCTTTCAGTTAACAGTTGATCGCGCTAGCCGATTCTGCCACGGAAACGGTCGTGCTCCACTCTCATCACCGTCAGAACATTTCTCCAAAGCTATCAGCGCAAAGAAAAAAAGACACACCACTCTCGGGAGGGCTCGAACCTCCAACCTTTTTGTTAACAGCCGGACGCACTAGTCAATTGCGTCACCGAGGTATCGTGCTCCACTCTCACCACCATCAGAACATTTTTTCAAAGGTATCAGCGCAAAGAAAAAAAGAGACACACCGCTCATGGAAGGGTTTGAACCTCCAACCTTTTGGTTAACAGCCCAACGCGCAAGCCAATTGCGCCACTGAGACAGTCGTGCTCCACTCTCACCACGGTCGGAACACTTCTCCAAAGATATCAGTGCAAAGAAAAAAAAGCGACACACCGCTCATGGGAGGGCTCGAACCTCCAACCTTTGGTTAACAGCCGATCGCGCTAGCCATTACACCACGGAAACAGTCGTGCTCCACTTTCACTACTGTGAGAACATTTCTCCAAAGCTATCAGCGCCAAGAAAAAAAAAGAGACACACTGCTCCCGGGAGGGCTCGAACCTCCAACCTTTTGCTTAACAGCCGACGCACTAGCCAAATGCGCCACGTACACAGTCGTGCTCTACTCTCACCACCGTCAGAACATTTCTCCACAGCTGTCAGCGCAAAGAAAAAAGAGACACACTGCTCTCGGGAGGGCTCGAACCTCCAACCTTTTGGTTACCAGCTGAACGCGATAGCCAATTGCGCCAAGAAAATAGTCATGCTCTACTCTCACCACCTTAAGAACATTTCTCCAAAGCTATCAGTGGAAAGAAAAAAAAGCGACACACTGCTCCCGGGACGGCTTGAATCTCCAACCTTTCTGCTAACAGTTGATCGCGCTAGCCGATTTTGCCACGGAAACAGTCGTGCTCGACTATCACCACCGTCAGAACATTTCTCCAAAGCTATCAGCGCAAAGAAAAAAAAAGAGACACAGCGCTCTCGGGAGGACTCGAACCTCCAACCTTTTGGTTAACAGTTGAACGCGCTAGCCGATTGCGCCAAGGAGATAGTCGTGCCCTACTCTCACCACCGTCAGAACATTTCTCCAAAGCTATCAGCGCAAAGAAAAAAAAGAGACACACCGCTCTCGGGAGGGCTTGAACCTCCAACCTTTTGGTTAACAGTTGAACGCTCTAGCCGATTCTGCCACGGAGGTAGTCGTGCTCCACTCTCACCACCATCAGAACAATTTTCCAAAGGTATCAGCGCAAAGAAAAAAAAGAGACACACCGCTCATGGGAGGGTTCGAAACTCCAAAATTTTGGTTAAAAGCCCAACGCGCTAGCCAATTACGCCACGGAAACAGTCGTGCTCCACTCTCACCACAGTCAGAACACTTCTCCAAAGATATTAGTGCAAAGAAAAAAAGCGACACACCGCTCATGGGAGGGCTCGAACCTCAAACCTTTTGGTTAACAGCCGACGCACTAGCAGATTGCGCCACGGAGACAGTCGTGCTCCACTCTCACCACTGTCGGAACATTTCTCCAAGGCTGTTTGCGCAAAGAAAAAAACAGACACACTGCTCCCGGGAAGGCTCGAACCTCCAACCTTTAGCTTAACAGCCGACGCACTAGCAGATTGCGCCACGGAGACAGTCGTGCTCCACTCCCACCACTCTCAGAACATTTCTCCATAGCTGTCAGCGCAAAGAAAAAAGCGAAACGCCGCTCCTGGGAGGGCTCCAACCTCCAAACTCTCAGTAAACGGCCGATCGCGCTAGCCAAATGCGCCACATACACAGTCGTGCTCTACTCTCACCACCGTCAGAACATTTCTCAACAGCTGTCAGCGCAAAAAAAAGAGACACACCACTCTCGGGAGGGCTCGAACCTCCAACCTTTTGGTTACCAGCTGAACGCGCCAACCAATTGCGCCAAGGAGATAATCGTGCTCTACTCTCACCACCGTCAGAACATTTCTCCAAAGCTATCAGTGCAAAGAAAAAAAGCGACACACTGCTCCCGGGAGGGCTCGAACATCCAACCTTTTGCTTATCAGCCGACGCACTGGCAGATTGCGCCACGGAGACAGTCATGCTCCACTCTTACCACTGTCGGAACAATTCTTCATAGCTGTCAGCGCAAAGAAAAAAGCGAAACGCTGCTCCTGGGAGGCCTCCAACCTCCAACCTTTTGGTTAACACCTGAACGCGATAGCCAATTGCGCCAAGAAGATAGTCGTGCTCTACTCTCACCACCGTCAGAACATTTCTCCAAAGCTATCAGCGCAAAGAAAAAAAGCGACACAATGCTCCCGGTATGCTTGAACCTCCAAACTTTCAGTTAACAGTTGATCGCGCTAGCCGATTCTGCCACGGAAACGGTCGTGCTCCACTCTCACCACTGTCAGAACATTTCTCTAAAGCTATCAGCGCAAAGAAAAAAAAGACACACCGCTCTCGGGAGGGCTCGAACCTCCAACCTATTTGTTAACAGCCGAACGCGCTAGTCAATTGCGTCACGGAGGTAGTCGTGCACAACTCTCACCACCATCAGAAAATTTTCCAAAGGTATCAGCGCAAAGAAAAAAAGATACACACCGCTCGTGGGAGGGTTCGAACCTCCAACCTTTTGGTTAACAGCCCAACGCGCAAGCCAATTGCGCCACAGAGACAGTCGTGCTCCCCTCTCACCACGGTCAGAACACTTCTCCAAAGATATCAGTGCAAAGAAAAAAAAGCGACACACCGCTCAAGGCAGGGCTCTAACCTCCAACCTTTTGGTTAACAGCCGATCGCGCTAGCCATTACCCCACGAAAACAGTAGTGCTCCACTCTCACTACTGTCAGAACGTTTCTCCAAAGCTATCAGCGCCAAGAAAAAAAAGAGACACACTGCTCCCGGGAGGGCTCGAACCTCCAACCTTTTGCTTAACAGCCGACGCACTAGCCAAAGGCGCCACGTACACAGTCGTGCTCTACTCTCGCCACCGTCAGAACATTTCTCCACAGCGGTCAGCGCAAAGAAAAAAGAGACACACCGATCATGGGAGGGTTCGAACCTCCACCTTTATGTTAACAGCCCAACCCGCTAGCCGATTGTGCCACGGAGACAGTCGTGCTCCACTCTCACCACGGTCAGAACATTTCTCCACAGCTGTCAGCGCAAAGAAAAAAGAGACAAACCGCTCTCGGGAGGATCGAACCTCCAACCTTTTGCTTAACAGCCGACGCACTAACAGATTGCGCCACGGAGACAGTCGTGCTCCACTCTCATCACCGTCAGAACATTTCTCCAAAGCTACCAGCGCAAAGAAAAAAAAGAGACACACCGCTTTCGGGAGGGCTCGAGCCTCCAACCTTTTGGTTAACAGCCGAACGCGCTAGCCAATTGCGTCACGGAGGTAGTCGTGCTCGACTCTCACCACCATCAGAACATTTTTCTAAAGGTATCAGCGCAAAGAAAAAAAAACACCGCTAATGGAAGGGTTCGCACCTCCAACCTTTTGGTTAACAGCCCGACGCACTAGCCAATTGCGCCACGGAGACAGTCGTGCTCCACTCTCACTATCGTCAGAACATTTCTTCAAAGATATCAGTGCAAAGAAAAAAAGCGACACACCGCTCATGGGAGGGCTCGAACCTCAGACCTTTTGTTAAAAGCCGATGCACTAGCAGATTGTGCCACGGAGACAATCGTGCTTCACTCTCAACACTGTCCGAACATTGCTCCA
Source organism: Rhipicephalus microplus (assembly GCF_043290135.1). Classification (NCBI taxonomy): domain Eukaryota; kingdom Metazoa; phylum Arthropoda; class Arachnida; order Ixodida; family Ixodidae; genus Rhipicephalus; species Rhipicephalus microplus. Next base: position 8,317,955 of record NW_027464592.1, read on the forward strand.
TGGCTGTCAGCGCAAAGAAAAAAGCGAAACGCCGTTCCTGGGAGGGCTCCAACCTCCACACTTTCGGTAAACAACTGATCGCGCTAGCCAAATGCGCCACGTAGACAGTCGTGCTCTACTCTCACCACCGTCAGAACATTTCTCCACAGCTGTCAGCGCAAAGAAAAAAGAGACACACCGCTCTCGGGAGGGCTCGAACCTCCAACCTTTTGCTTAACAGCCGAACGCGCTAGCCAATTGCGTCACCGAGGTAGTCGTGCTCCACTCTCACCACCGTCAGAACATTTCTCCACAGCTGTCAGCGCAAAGAAAAAAAAGACACACCAGTCTCGGGAGGGTTCGAAACTCCAACCTTTTGGTTAACAACCCCACGCGCAAGCCAAATATGCCATGGAGACAGTCGGGCTCCACTCTCACCATGGTCAGAACACTTATCCAAAATTATCAGTGCAAGGAAAAAAAAGCGACACACTGCTCATGGGAGGGCTCGAACCTCCAACCTTTTGGTTAACAGCCGATCGCGCTAGCCATTACACCACGGAAACAGTCGTGCTCCACTCTCACTACTGTCAGAACATTTCTCCAAAGCTATCAGCACCAAGAAAAAAAAAGAGACACACTGCTCCCGGGAGGGCTCGAACCTCCAACCTTTTGCTTAACAGCCGATGCACCAGCAGATTGCGCCACGGAGACAGTCATGCTCCACTCTCGCCACACTCGGAACATTTCTCCATAGCAGCGCAATGAAAAAAGCGAAACGCCGCTCCTGGGAGGGCTCCAACCTTTAACCTTTTGGTTAACAGCTGAACGCGATAGCCGATTGCGTCACGGAGGTAGTCGTGCTCCACTCTCACAACCATCAGAACATTTTTTCAAAGGTATCAGCGCAAAGAAAAAAAGAGACACACCGCTCATGGGAGGGTTCGAACCTCCAAACTTTTGGTTAACAGCCGAACGCGCTAGCCAAGTGCGTCACGGAGGTAGTCGTGCTCCACTCTCACCACCATCAGAACAATTTTCCAAAGGTATCAGCGCAAAGAAAAAAAAGAGACACACCGCTCATGGGAGGGTTCGAACCTCCAACTTTTTGGTTAACAGCCCAACGCGCTAGCCAATTACGCCACGGAAACAGTCGTGCTCCACACTTACCACGGTCAGAACACTTCTCCAATGATATAAGTGCAAAGAAAAAAAGCGACACACCGCTCATGGGAGGGCTCGAACCTCCAACCTTTTGGTTAACAGCCGATCGCGCTAGCCATTGCACCACGGACCCAACCGCGCTCCACTCTCCCCACCGTCAGAACGTTTCTCCAAAGCTATCAGCGCAAAGAAAAAGCGAAACACTGCTCCCGGGAGGGCTCGAACCTCCAACCTTTTCCTTAACAGCCGACGCACAAGCAGATTGCGCCACGGAGACAGTCGGGCTCCACTCTCACCACTGTCGGAACATTTCTCCAAGGCTGTTTGCGCAAAGAAAAACAAGAGACACACTGCTCCCACGAGGGCTCGAACCTCCAACCTTTAGCTTAACAACCGACGCACTAGCAGATTGCGCCACGGTGACAGTCATGCCCCACTCTCACCACTGTCAGAACATTTCTCCATAGCTGTCAGCGCAAAGAAAAAAGCGAAACGCCACTCCTGGGAGGGCTCTAACCTCCAAACTCTCGGTAAACAGCCGATCGCGCTAGCCAAATGCGCCACGGAAACAGTCGTGCTCTACTCTCACCACCGTCAGAACATTTCTCCACAGCTGTCAGCGCAAAGAAAAAAGAGACACACCACTCTCGGGAGGCCTCGAACCTCCAACCTTTTGGTTAACAGTTGAACGCGCTAGCCGATTGCGCCAAGGAGATAGTCGTGCTCTACTCTCACCACCGTCAGAACAATTCTCCAAAGCTATCAGCGCAAAGAAAAAAAGCGACACACTGCTCCCGGGACGGCTTGAACCTCCAACCTTTCAGTTAACAGTTGATCGCGCTATACATCTGCAACGAAAACAGTCGTGCTTCACTCTCACCACCGTCAGAACATTTCTCCAAAGCTATCAGCGCAAAGAAAAAAAATAGACACACCAACCTCGGGAGGGCTCGAACCTCCAACCTTTTGGTTAACAGCCGAACGCGCTAGCCAATTGCGTCATGGAGGTAGTCGTGCTCCACTCTCACAACCATCAGAACATTTTTTCAAAGGTATCAGCGCAAAAAAAAAGAGACACACCGCTCATGGGAGGGTTCTAACCTCCAACCTTTTGGTTAACAGCCGAACGCGCTAGCCAAGTGCGTCACGGAGGTAGTTGTGCTCCACTCTCTCCACCATCAGAACAATTTTTCAAAGATATCAGTGCAAAGAAAAAAAGCGACACACCGCTCATGGGAGGGCTCGAGCCTCCAACCTTTTGGTTAACAGCCGATCGTGCTAGCCATTACACCATGGAAACAGTCGTGCTCCACACTCACTATCGTCAGAACATTTCTCCAAAGCTATCAGCGCAAAGAAAAAAAAATTGCCCGCAGCTTCCCTCGGGGGAACACTGAGAAGGATGCGGAGCATATAATTGATTAACGGGGTGTTAGAGTGCGACTTACTTGGGTCGATTTCTAAATTGGTTAACGTGGTTGTGAAATGGGGTGTTAAATTGCGACTTACTTGGGTCGATGGCTAAATTGGTTAACTAGGTTGTAGGAGGGTGTGTTAAATGAGTGAACACGTACACACGTATGCGAAAGGGCGGCGCTGGTCGAAGGGACGTCGATCATTGTGTTTGTGGATTCGTTGGAATTCATTTCACCGCGACCTTGAATGTCGACGCGCCGTACAAACCAACCGACGAGCGGCAACTGAGCGAGCGATCGCCGACCTTGAGTATATATACAGCGCGACGGCACATGCACTGTCAGCTGTCGAATGTTCGAGAAGGGGAAGAAGCGCAACGGCGCATGCGCGCGCGTCAGGTGCCGATGTTCTCGAAGCGCGACGGCGCATGCGCGCGCGTCAGCTGCCGATGTTCTCGAAGCGTGACGGCGCGTGCGCGCTACATTATACAGCTAGCGAATGTTCGTGAAGAGGAGAAGCGCACGCGGTGTGTAGAGGAGGAAGGGTGCACAGATGGTGGAGGAGTGACACACGCGCAGTGTGTAGAGGAGGAAGGGATGCACAGATGGTGGAAGAAGGAGGAGGAAGCTTGCGGACGGCGCCGCACTACAAGCCTCGAGTATTAGATGCTCCGCATCTAAACAAAGAGACACACTGCTCCAGGGAGGGCTTGAACCTCCAACCTTTTGCTTAAAAGCCGATGCACTAGCAGATTGCGCCACGGAGACAGTCGTGCTCGACTCTCATCACTGTCGGAACATTGCTCCCTAGCTGTCGGCGCAAAGAAAAAAGCGAAACGCCGCTCCTGGGAGGGCTCCAACCTCCAAACTTTCGGTAAACAGCTGATCGCGCTAGCCAAATGCGCCACGGAGACAGTCATGCTCAACTCTCACCACTGTCGGAACATTTCTCCATAGCTGTCAGCGCAAAGAAAAAAGCGAAACGCCGCTCCTGGGAGGGCTCCAACCTCCAACCTTTTAGTTAACAGCTGAACGCGATAGCCGATTGCGCAAAAAGATAGTCGTGCTCTACTCTCACCACCGTCACAACATTTCTCCAAAGCTATCAGCGCAAAGAAAAAAAGCGACACAATGCTCCTGGGACGGCTTGAAGCTCCAACCTTTAGTTAACAGTTGATCGCGCTAGCCAATTCTGCCACGGAAACGGTCGTGCTCCACTCTGACCACCGTCAGAATATTTCTCCAAAGCTATCAGCGCAAAGAAAAAAAAGACACACCGCTCTCGGGAGGGCTCGAACCTCCAACCTTTTTGTTAACAGCCGAACGCGCTAGTCAATTGCGTCACGGAGGTAGTCGTGCTCCACTCTCACCACCATCAGAACATTTTTCCAAAGGTATCGGTGCAAAGAAAAAAAGAGACACACCGCTCATGGAAGAGTTCGAACCTCCAATGTTTTGGTTAACAGCCCAACGCGCAAGCCAATTGCGTCACAGAGACAGTCGTGCTCCACTCTCACCACGGCCAGAACACTTCTCCAAAAATATCAGTGCAAAGAAAAAAAAGCGACTCACCGCTCATGGGACGGCTTGAACCTCCAACCTTTCAGTTAACAGTTGATCGCGCTAGCCGATTCTGCCACGGAAACAGTCGTGCTCGACCCTCACCACCGTCAGAACTTTTCTCCAAAGCTATCAGCGCAAAGAAAAAAAGAGACACACCGCTCTCGGGAGGGCTCGAACCTCCAACCTTTTGGTTACAGTTGAACGCGCTAGCCGATTTTGCCACGCAAACAGTCGTGCTCCACTCTCACCACCGTCAGAATATTTCTCCAAAGCTATCAGCGCAAAGAAAAAAAAAGAGACACACTGCTCCCGGGAGGGCTCGAACCTCCAACCTTTTGCTTAACAGCCCAACGCGCAAGCCAATTGCGCCATGGAGACAGTCGTGCTCCACTCTCACCACGGTCAGAACACTTCTCCAAAATTATCAGTGCAAAGAAAAAAAAAGCGACACACCGCTCATGCGAGGGCTCGAACCTTCAACCTTTTGGTTAACAGCCGATCGCGCTAGCCATTACACCACGGAAACAGTCGTGCTCCACTCTCACTTCTGTCAGAACATTTCTCCAAAGCTATCAGCGCCAAGAAAAAAAAAGACACACTGCTCCCGGGAGGGCTCCAACCTCCAACCTTTTGCTTAACAGCCGATGCACTATCAGATTGCGCCACGGAGACAGTCATGCTCCACTCTCGCCACTGTCGGAACATTTCTCCATAGCTGTCAGCGGAAAGAAAAAAGCGAAACGCCGCTCCTGGGAGGGCTCCAACCTCCAACCTTTTGGTTAACAGCTGAACGCGATAGCCAATTGCGCCAAGAAGATAGTCGTGCTCTACTCTCACCACAGTCAGAACATTTCTCCAAAGCTATCAGAGCAAAGAAAAAAAGCGACACAATGCTGCCGGGATGGCTTGAACCTCCAACCTTTTAGTTAACAGTTGATCGCGCTAGCCGATTCTGCCACGGAAACGGTCGTGCTCCACTCTCATCACCGTCAGAACATTTCTCCAAAGCTATCAGCGCAAAGAAAAAAAGACACACCGCTATCGGGAGGGCTCGAACCTCCAACCTTTTTGTTAACAGCCGAACGCACTAGTCAATTGCGTCACGGAGGTATCGTGCTCCACTCTCACCACCATCAGAACATTTTTTCAAAGGTATCAGCGCAAAGAAAAAAAGAGACACACCGCTCATGGAAGGGTTTGAACCTCCAACCTTTTGGTTAACAGCCCAACGCGCAAGCCAATTGCGCCACTGAGACAGTCGTGCTCCACTCTCACCACGGTCAGAACACTTCTCCAAAGATATCAGTGCAAAGAAAAAAAAGCGACACACCGCTCATGGGAGGGCTCGAACCTCCAACCTTTGGTTAACAGCCGATCGCGCTAGCCATTACACCACGGAAACAGTCGTGCTCCACTTTCACTACTGTGAGAACATTTCTCCAAAGCTATCAGCGCCAAGAAAAAAAAAGAGACACACTGCTCCCGGGAGGGCTCGAACTTCCAACCTTTTGCTTAACAGCCGACGCACTAGCCAAATGCGCCACGTACACAGTCATGCTCTACTCTCACCACCGTCAGAACATTTCTCCACAGCTGTCAGCGCAAAGAAAAAAGAGACACACTGCTCTCGGGAGGGCTCGAACCTCCAACCTTTTGGTTAACAGCTGAACGCGATAGCCAATTGCGCCAAGAAAATAGTCATGCTCTACTCTCACCACCTTAAGAACATTTCTCCAAAGCTATCAGTGCAAAGAAAAAAAAGCGACACACTGCTCCCGGGACGGCTTGAATCTCCAACCTTTCTGCTAACAGTTGATCGCGCTAGCCGATTTTGCCACGGAAACAGTCGTGCTCGACTATCACCACCGTCAGAACATTTCTCCAAAGCTATCAGCGCAAAGAAAAAAAAGAGACACACCGCTCTCGGGAGGATTCGAACCTCCAACCTTTTGGTTAACAGTTGAACGCGCTAGCCGATTGCGCCAAGGAGATAGTCGTGCTCTACTCTCACCACCGTCAGAACATTTCTCCAAAGCTATCAGCGCAAAGAAAAAAAAGAGACACACCGCTCTCGGGAGGGCTTGAACCTCCAACCTTTTGGTTAACAGTTGAACGCTCTAGCCGATTCTGCCACGGAGGTAGTCGTGCTCCACTCTCACCACCATCAGAACAATTTTCCAAAGGTATCAGCGCAAAGAAAAAAAAGAGACACACCGCTCATGGGAGGGTTCGAAACTCCAAAATTTTGGTTAAAAGCCCAACGCGCTAGCCAATTACGCCACGGAAACAGTCGTGCTCCACTCTCACCACGGTCCGAACACTTCTCCAAAGATATTAGTGCAAAGAAAAAAAGCGACACACCGCTCATGGGAGGGCTCGAACCTCAAACCTTTTGGTTAACAGCCTATCGCGCTAGCCATTGAACCACGGACCCCACTGCGCTCCACTCTCACCACCGTCAGAACGTTTCTCCAAAGCTATCAGCACAAAGAAAAAAAGCGACACACTGCTCCCGGGAGGGCTCGAACCTCCAACCTTTTGCTTAACAGCCGACGCACTAGCAGATTGCGCCACGGAGACAGTCGTGCTCCACTCTCACCACTGTCGGAACATTTCTCCAAGGCTGTTTGCGCAAAGAAAAAAAGAGACACACTGCTCCCGGGAGGGCTCGAACCTCCAACCTTTAGCTTAACAGCCGACGCACTAGCAGATTGCGCCACGGAGACAGTCGTGCTCCACTCCCACCACTCTCAGAACATTTCTCCATAGCTGTCAGCGCAAAGAAAAAAGCGAAACGCCGCTCCTGGGAGGGCTCCAACCTCCAAACTCTCGGTAAACGGCCGATCGCGCTAGCCAAATGCGCCACGTACACAGTCGTGCTCTACTCTCACCACCGTCAGAACATTTCTCAACAGCTGTCAGCGCAAAAAAAAAAGAGACACACCACTCTCGGGAGGGCTCGAACCTCCAACCTTTTGGTTACCAGCTGAACGCGCCAACCAATTGCGCCAAGGAGATAGTCGTGCTCTACTCTCACCACCGTCAGAACATTTCTCCAAAGCTATCAGTGCAAAGAAAAAAAGCGACACACTGCTCCCGGGAGGGCTCGAACATCCAACCTTTTGCTTATCAGCCGACGCACTGGCAGATTGCGCCACGGAGACAGTCATGCTCCACTCTTACCACTGTCGGAACAATTCTTCATAGCTGTCAGCGCAAAGAAAAAAGCGAAACGCTGCTCCTGGGAGGGCTCCAACCTCCAACCTTTTGGTTAACACCTGAACGCGATAGCCAATTGCGCCAAGAAGATAGTCGTGCTCTACTCTCACCACCGTCAGAACATTTCTCCAAAGCTATCAGCGCAAAGAAAAAAAGCGACACAATGCTCCCGGTATGGCTTGAACCTCCAAACTTTCAGTTAACAGTTGATCGCGCTAGCCGATTCTGCCACGGAAACGGTCGTGCTCCACTCTCACCACTGTCAGAACATTTCTCTAAAGCTATCAGCGCAAAGAAAAAAAAGACACACCGCTCTCGGGAGGGCTCGAACCTCCAACCTATTTGTTAACAGCCGAACGCGCTAGTCAATTGCGTCACGGAGGTAGTCGTGCACAACTCTCACCACCATCAGAAAATTTTCCAAAGGTATCAGCGCAAAGAAAAAAAGATACACACCGCTCAAGGCAGGGCTCGAACCTCCAACCTTTTGGTTAACAGCCGATCGCGCTAGCCATTACACCACGAAAACAGTAGTGCTCCACTCTCACTACTGTCAGAACGTTTCTCCAAAGCTATCAGCGCCAAGAAAAAAAAGAGACACACTGCTCCCGGGAGGGCTCGAACCTCCAACCTTTTGCTTAACAGCCGACGCACTAGCCAAATGCGCCACGTACACAGTCGTGCTCTACTCTCGCCACCGTCAGAACATTTCTCCACAGCGGTCAGCGCAAAGAAAAAAGAGACATACTGCTCTCGGGGGGGCTTGAACCTCCAACCTTTTGGTTAACAGCTGAACGCGATAGCCAATTGCGCCAAGAAGATAGTCGTGCTCTACTCTCACCACCGTAAGAACATTTTTCCAAAGCTATCAGTTCAAAGATAAAAAAGCGACACATAGCTCTTGGGAGGGCACGAACCTCCAAACTTTTGTTTAAGAGCCGAACGCGCTAGCGAATTGCGCCACGGAGACAGTCGTGCTCCACTCTCACCACGGTCAGAACACTTCTCCAAAGATATCAGTGCAAAGAAAAAAAAAGCGACACACCGCTCATGGGAGGGCTCGAACCTCCAACCTTTTGGTTAACAGGCGATCGCGCTAGCCATTACACCACGGAAACAGTCGTGCTCCACTCTCACCACCGTCAGAACATTTCTCCAAAGCTATCAGCGCAAAGAAAAATAAAGAGACACACCGCTTTCGGGAGGGCTCAAACCTCCAACCTTTTGGTTAACAGCCGAAGGCGCTAGCCAAGTGCGTCACGGAGGTAGTCGTGCTCCACTCTCACCACCATTAGAACATTTTCCAAAGGTATCAGTGCAAAGAAAAAAAAAGACACACCGCTCATGCGAGGGTTGAACCTCCAACCTTTTGGTTAACAGCCGAACGCGCTAGCCAAGTGCGTCACAAAGGTAGTCGTGATCCACTCTCACCACCGTCAGAACATTTCTCCAAAGCTATGAGCGCAAAGAAAAAAAAAGAGACACCGCTCTCGGGAGGGCTCGAACCTCCAACCTTTTGGTTAACAGCCCAACGCGCAAGCAAATTGCGCCAAGGAGACAGTCGTGCTCCACTCTCACCATGGTCAGAACATTTCTCCACAGCTGTCAGCGCAAAGAAGAAAGAGACACACCGCTCTCGGGAGGACTCGAACCTCCAACCTTTTGGGTAACAGCTGAACGCGCTAGCCAATTGCGCCAAGGAGATTGTCGTGCTCTACTCTCACCACCGTCAGAACCTTTCTCCAAAGCTATCAGCGCAAAGAAAAAAAGCGACACACTGCTCCCGGGATGGCTTTAACCTCCAACCTTTCAGTTAACAGTTGATCGCGCTAGCAGATTCTACCACGGAAACAGTCGCGCTCCACTCTCACCACCGTCAGAACATTTCTCAAAAGCTATCAGCGCAAAGAAAAAAAGCGACACAATGCTCCTGGGACGGCTTGAACTTCCAACCTTTCAGTTAACAGTTAATCGCGCTAGCCGATTCTGCCACGGAAACGGTCGTGCTCCACTCTGACCACCGTCAGAATATTTCTCCAAAGCTATCAGCGCAAAGAAAAAAAAGACACACCGCTCTCGGGAGGGCTCGAACCTCCAACCTTTTTGTTAACAGCCGAACGCGCTAGTCAATTGCGTCACGGAGGTAGTCGTGCTCCACTCTCACCACCATCAGAACATTTTTCCAAAGGTATCGGCGCAAAGAAAAAAAGAGACACACCGCTCATGGGAGAGTTCGAACCTCCAACGTTTTCGTTAACAGCCCAACGCGCAAGCCAATTGCGCCACAGAGACAGTCGTGCTCCACTCTCACCACGGTCAGAACACTTCTCCAAAGATATCAGTGCAAAGAAAAAAAAGCGACACACCGCTCATGGGAGGGCTCGAACCTCCAACCTTTTGGTTAACAGCCGATCGCGCTAGCCATTGCACCGCGGAAACAGTCGTGCTCCACTTTCACTACTGTCAAAACATTTCTCCAAAGCTATCAGCGCAAAGAAAAAAAAGAGACACACTGCTCCCGAGAGGGCTCAAACCTCCAACCTTTTGCTTAAAGCCCAACGCGCAAGCCAATTGCGCCATGGAGACAGTCGTGCTCCACTCTCACCACGATCAGAACACTTCTCCAAAATTATCAGTGCAAAGAAAAAAAGCGACAAACAGCTCATGGGAGGGCTCGAACCTCCAACCTTTTGGTTAACAGCCGATCGCGCTAGCCATTACTCCACGGAAACAGTCGTGCTCCACTCTCACTACTGTCAGAACATTTCTCCAAAGCTATCAGCGCCAAGAAACAAAAAGAGACACACTGCTCCCGGGAGGGCTCGAATCTCCAACCTTTTGCTTAACAGCCGATGCACTATCAAATTGCGCTACGGAGACAGTCATGCTCCACTCTCGCCACTGTCGGAACAATTCTCCATAGCTGTCAGCGCAAAGAAAAAAGCGAAACGCTGCTCCTGGGAGGGCTCCAACCTCCAACCTTTTGGTTAACACCTGAACGCGATAGCGAATTGCGCCAAGAAGATAGTCGTGCTCTACTCTCACCACCGTCAGAACATTTCTCCAAAGCTATCAGCGCAAAGAAAAAAAAGCGACACAATGCTCCCGGTATGGCTTGAACCTCCAAACTTTCAGTTAACAGTTGATCGCGCTAGCCGATTCTGCCACGGAAACGGTCGTGCTCCACTCTCACCACCATCAGAACATTTCTCCAAAGCTATCAGCGCAAAGAAAAAAAAGACACACCGCTCTCGGGAGGGCTCGAACCTCCAACCTATTTGTTAACAGCCGAACGCGCTAGTCAATTGCGTCACGGAGGTAGTAGTGCTCAACTCTCACCTCTATCAGAACATTTTTCCAAAGGTATCAGCGCAAAGAATAAAAGATACACACCGCTCGTGGGAGGGTTCGAACCTCCAACCTTTTGGTTAACAGCCCAACGCGCAAGCCAATTGCGCCACAGAGACAGTCGTGCTCCCCTCTCACCACGGTCAGAACACTTCTCCAAAGATATCAGTGCAAAGAAAAAAAAGCGACACACCGCTCAAGGGAGGGCTCGAACCTCCAACCTCTTGGTTAACAGCCGATCGCGCTAGCCATTACACCACGAAAACAGTAGTGCTCCACTCTCACTACTGTCAGAACGTTTCTCCAAAGCTATCAGCGCCAAGAAAAAAAAGAGACACACTGCTCCCGGGAGGGCTCGAACCTCCAACCTTTTGCTTAACAGCCGACGCACTAGCCAAATGCGCCACGTACACAGTCGTGCTCTACTCTCGCCACCGTCAGAACATTTCTCCACAGCTGTCAGCGCAAAGAAAAAAGAGACATACTGCTCTCGGGGGGGCTCGAACCTCCAACCTTTTGGTTAACAGCTGAACGCGATAGCCAATTGCGCCAAGAAGATAGTCGTGCTCTACTCTCATCACCGTAAGAACATTTCTCCAAAGCTATCAAGTGCAAAGATAAAAAAGCGACACATAGCTCTTGGGAGGGCACGAACCTCCAAACTTTTGGTTAAGAGCCGAACGCGCTAGCGAATTGCGCCACGGAGACAGTCGTGCTCCACTCTCACCACGGTCAGAACACTTCTCCAAAGATATCAGTGCAAAGAAAAAAAAAGCGACACACCGCTCATGGGAGGGCTCGAACCTCCAACCTTTTGGTTAACAGCCGATCGCGCTAGCCATTACACCACGGAAACAGTCGTGCTCCACTCTCACCACCGTCAGAACATTTCTCCAAAGCTATGAGCGCAAAGAAAAATAAAGAGACACACCGCTTTCGGGAGGGCTCGAACCTCCAACCTTTTGGTTAACAGCCGAAGGCGCTAGCCAAGTGCGTCACGGAGGTAGTCGTGCTCCACTCTCACCACCATTAGAACATTTTTCCAAAGGTATCAGCGCAAAGAAAAAAAAAGACACACCGCTCATGGGAGGGTTCGAACCTCCAACCTTTTGGTTAACAGCCGAACGCGCTAGCCAAGTGCGTCACAAAGGTAGTCGTGATCCACTCTCACCACCGTCAGAACATTTCTCCAAAGCTATCAGCGCAAAGAAAAAAAAAAGAGACACCGCTCTCGGGAGGGCTCGAACCTCCAACCTTTTGGTTAACAGCCCAACGCGCAAGCAAATTGCGCCACGGAGACAGTCGTGCTCCACTCTCACCATGGTCAGAACATTTCTCCACAGCTGTCAGCGCAAAGAAGAAAGAGACACACCGCTCTCGGGAGGGCTCGAACCTCCAACCTTTTTGTTAACAGCCGAACGCGCTAGTCAATTGCGTCACGGAGGTAGTCATGCTCCACTCTCACCACCATCAGAACGTTTTTCCAAAGGTATCGGCGCAAAGAAAAAAAAGAGACACACCGCTCATGGGAGAGTTCGAACCTCCAACGTTTTGGTTAACAGCCCAACGCGCAAGCCAATTGCGTCACGGAGGTAGTCGTGCTCCACTCTCACCACCATCAGAACATTTTTCCAAAGGTATCGGCGCAAAGAAAAAAAGAGACACACCGCTCATGGGAGAGTTCGAACCTCCAACGTTTTGGTTAACAGCCCAACGCGCAAGCCAATTGCGCCACAGAGACAGTCGTGCTCCACTCTCACCACGGTCAGAACACTTCTCCAAAGATATCAGTGCAAAGAAAAAAAAGCGACACACCGCTCATGGGAGGGCTCGAACCTCCAACCTTTTGGTTAACAGCCGATCGCGCTAGCCATTGCACCACGGAAACAGTCGTGCTCCACTTTCACTACTGTCAGAACATTTCTCCAAAGCTATCAGCGCAAAGAAAAAAAAGAGACACACTGCTCCCGAGAGGGCTCGAACCTCCAACCTTTTGCTTAACAGCCCAACGCGCAAGCCAATTGCGCCATGGAGACAGTCGTGCTCCACTCTCACCACGATCAGAACACTTCTCCAAAATTATCAGTGCAAAGAAAAAAAGCGACAAACAGCTCATGGGAGGGCTCGAACCTCCAACCTTTTGGTTAACAGCCGATCGCGCTAGCCATTACTCCACGGAAACAGTCGTGCTCCACTCTCACTACTGTCAGAACATTTCTCCAAAGCTATCAGCGCCAAGAAACAAAAAGAGACACACTGCTCCCGGGAGGGCTCGAATCTCCAACCTTTTGCCTAACAGCCGATGCACTATCACATTGCGCCACGGAGACAGTCATGCTCCACTCTCGCCACTGTCGGAACATTTCTCCATAGCTGTCAGCGCAAAAAAATGCGAAACGCCGCTCCTGGGAGGGCTCCAACCTCCAACCTTTTGGTTAACAGCTGAACGCGATAGCAAATTGCGCCAAGAAGATAGTCGTGCTCTACTCTCACCACAGTCAGAACATTTCTCCAAAGCTATCAGCGCAAAGAAAAAAAGAGACACAATGCTGCCGGGATGGCTTGAACCTCCAACCTTTCAGTTAACAGTTGATCGCGCTAGCCGATTCTGCCACGGAAACGGTCGTGCTCCACTCTCACCACCGTCAGAACATTTCTCCAAAGCTATCAGCGCAAAGAAAAAAAGACACACCACTCTCGGGAGGGCTCGAACCTCCAACCTTTTTGTTAACAGCCGAACACACTAGTCAATTGCGTCACGGAGTTAGTCGTGCTCCACTCTCACCACCATCAGAACATTTTTCCAAAGGTATCAGGGCAAAGAAAAAAGAGACACACCGCTCATGGGAGGGTTTGAACCTCCAACCTTTTGGTTAACAGCCCAACGCGCAAGCCAATTGCGCCACAGAGACAGTCGTGCTCCACTCTCACCACGGTCAGAACACTTCTGCAAAGATATCAGTGCAAAGAAAAAAAAGCGACACACCGCTCATGGGAGGGCTCGAACCTCCAACCTTTTGGGTAAATGCCGATCCCGCTAGCCATTACACCACGGAAACAGTCGTGCTCCACTTTCACTACTGTCAGAACATTTCTCCAAAGCTATCAGCGCCAAGAAAAAAAAAGAGACACACTGCTCCCGGGAGGACTCTAACCTCCAACCTTTTGCTTAACAGCCGACGCACTAGCCCAATGCACCACGTACACAGTCGTGCTCTACACTCACCACCGTCAGAACATTTCTCTACAGCTGTCAGCGCAAAGAAAAAAGAGACACACCGCTCTCGGGAGGGCTCGAACCTCCAACCTTTTGGTTAACAGCTGAACGCGATAGACAATTGCGCCAAGAAGATAGTCGTGCTCTACTCTCACCACCGTAAGAACATTTCTCCAAAGCTATCAGTGCAAAGAAAAAAAAGCGACACACTGCTCCCGGGACGGCTTGAACCTCCAATCTTTCAGTTAACAGTTGATCGCGCTAGCGGATTCGGCCAAGGAAACAGTCGCGCTCGACTATCACCACCGTCAGAACCTTTCTCCAAAGCTATCAGCGCAAAGAAGAAAAAAGAGACACACTGCTCTCAGGAGGACTCAAACCTCTAACCTTTTGGTTAATAGTTGAACGCGCTAGCCGATTGCGCCAACGAGATAGTCGTGCTCTACTCTCACCACCGTCAGAACATTTCTCCAAAGCTATCAGCGCAAAGAAAAAAAAGAGACACACCGCTCTCGGGAGGGCTTGAACCTCCAACTTTTTGGTTAACAGTTGAACGCTCTAGCCGATTCTGCTACGGAAACAGTCGTGCTCCACTCTCACAACCATCAGAACAATTTTTCAAAGGTATCAGCGAAAAAAAGCGACACACCGCTCATGGGAGGGCTCGAACCTCCAACCTTTTGGTTAACAGCCGATCGCGCTAGCCATTGCACCACGGACCCAACCGCGCTCCACTCTCACCACCGTCAGAACGTTTCTCCAAAGCTATCAGCGCAAAGAAAAAAAAGCGACACACTGCTCCCGGGAGGGCTCGAACCTCCAACCTTTTGCTTAACAGCCGACGCACTAGCATATTGCACCACGGAGACAGTCGTGCTCCACTCTCACCACTGTCAGAACATTTCTCCAAGGCTGTTTGCGCAAAGAAAAAAAAGAGAAACACTGCTCCCGGGAGGGCTCGAACCTCCAAACTTTATCTTAACAGCCGACGCACTAGCAGATTGCGTCACTGAGACAGTCGTGCTCCACTCTCACCACTGTCAGAACATTTCTCCACAGCTGTCAGCGCAAAGAAAAAAGAGACATACTGCTCTCGGGGGGGCTCGAACCTCCAACCTTTTGGTTAACAGCTGAACGCGATAGCCAATTGCGCCAAGAAGATAGTCGTGCTCTACTCTCACCACCGTAAGAACATTTCTCCAAAGCTATCAGTGCAAAGATAAAAAAGCGACACATAGCTCTTGGGAGGGCACGAACCTCCAAACTTTTGGTTAAGAGCCGAACGCGCTAGCGAATTGCGCCACGGAGACAGTCGTGCTCCACTCTCACCACGGTCAGAACACTTCTCCAAAGATATCAGTGCAAAGAAAAAAAAAGCGACACACCGCTCATGGGAGGGCTCGAACCTCCAACCTTTTGGTTAACAGCCGATCGCGCTAGCCATTACACCACGGAAACAGTCGTGCTCCACTCTCACCACCGTCAGAACATTTCTCCAAAGCTATGAGCGCAAAGAAAAATAAAGAGACACACCGCTTTCGGGAGGGCTCGAACCTCCAACCTTTTGGTTAACAGCCGAAGGCGCTAGCCAAGTGCGTCACGGAGGTAGTCGTGCTCCACTCTCACCACCATTAGAACATTTTTCCAAAGGTATCAGCGCAAAGAAAAAAAAAGACACACCGCTCATGGGAGGGTTCGAACCTCCAACCTTTTGGTTAACAGCCGAACGCGCTAGCCAAGTGCGTCACAAAGGTAGTCGTGATCCACTCTCACCACCGTCAGAACATTTCTCCAAAGCTATCAGCGCAAAGAAAAAAAAAGAGACACCGCTCTCGGGAGGGCTCGAACCTCCAACCTTTTGGTTAACAGCCCAACGCGCAAGCAAATTGCGCCACGGAGATTGTCGTGCTCCACTCTCACCATGGTCAGAACATTTCTCCACAGCTGTCAGCGCAAAGAAGAAAGAGACACACCGCTCTCGGGAGGACTCGAACCTCCAACCTTTTTGGTAACAGCTGAACGCGCTAGCCAATTGCGCCAGGGAGATTGTCGTGCTCTACTCTCACCACCGTCAGAACCTTTCTCCAAAGCTATCAGCGCAAAGAAAAAAAGCGACACACTGCTCCCGGGATGGCTTTAACCTCCAACCTTTCAGTTAACAGTTGATCGCGCTAGCAGATTCTACCACGGAAACAGTCGCGCTCCACTCTCACCACCGTCAGAACATTTCTCCAAAGCTATCAGCGCAAAGAAAAAAAGCGACACAATGCTCCCGGGACGGCTTGAACCTCCAACCTTTCAGTTAACAGTTGATCGCGCTAGCCGATTCTGCCACGGAAACGGTCGTGCTCCACTCTGACCACCGTCAGAATATTTCTCCAAAGCTATCAGCGCAAAGAAAAAAAAAGACACACCGCTCTCGGGAGGGCTCGAACCTCCAACCTTTTTGTTAACAGCCGAACGCGCTAGTCAATTGCGTCACGGAGGTAGTGTGCTCCACTCTCACCACCATCAGAACATTTTTCCAAAGGTATCGGCGCAAAGAAAAAAAGAGACACACCGCTCATGGGAGAGTTCGAACCTCCAACGTTTTGGTTAACAGCCCAACGCGCAAGCCAATTGCGCCACAGAGACAGTCGTGCTCCACTCTCACCACGGTCAGAACACTTCTCCAAAGATATCAGCGCAAAGAAAAAAAGCGACACAATTCTCCCGGGACGGCTTGAACCTCCAACCTTTCAGTTAACAGTTGATCGCGCTAGCCGATTCTGCCACGGAAACGGTCGTGCTCCACTCTGACCACCGTCAGAATATTTCTCGAAAGCTATCAGCGCAAAGAAAAAAAAAGACACACCGCTCTCGGGAGGGCTCGAACCTCCAACCTTTTTGTTAACAGCCGAACGCGCTAGTCAATTGCGTCACGGAGGTAGTCGTGCTCCACTCTCACCACCATCAGAACGTTTTTCTAAAGCTATCAGCGCAAAGAAAAAAAAGAGACACACCGCTCATGGGAGGGCTCGAACCTCCAACCTTTTGGTTAACAGCCGATCGCGCTAGCCATTGCACCACGGAAACAGTCGTGCTCCACTTTCACTACTGTCAGAACATTTCTCCAAAGGTATCAGCGCAAAGAAAAAAAAGAGACACACCGCTCATGGGAAGGCTCGAACCTCCAACCTTTTGGTTAACAGCCGATCGCGCTAGCCATTGCACCACGGACCCAACCGCGCTCCACTCTCACCACCGTCAGAACGTTTCTCCAAAGCTATCAGCGCAAAGAAAAAAAGCGACACACTGCTCCCGGGAGGGCTCGAACCTCCAACCTTTTGCTTAACAGCCGACGCACTAGCATATTGCGCCACGGAGACAGTCGTGCTCCACTCTCACCACTGTCAGAACATTTCTCCAAGGCTGTTTGCACAAAGAAAAAAAAGAGAAAAACTGCTCCCGGGAGGGCTCGAACCTCCAACCTTTATCTTAACAGCCGACGCACTAGCAGATTGCGTCACTGAGACAGTCGTGCTCCACTCTCACCACTGTCAAAACATTTCTCCATAGCTGTTGCGCAAAGAAAAAAGAGACACACCACTCTCGGGAGGGCTCGAACCCCCAACCTTTTGAATAACAGCTGAACGCGCTAACCAATTGCGCCAAGGAGTTAGTCGTGCTCTACTCGCACCACCGTCAGAACATTTCTCCAAAGCTATCAGTGCAAAGAAAAAAAGCGACACACTGCTCCCGGTATGGCATGAACCTCCAACCTATTTGTTAACAGCCGAACGCGCTAGTCAATTGCGTCATGGAGGTAGTCGTGCTCAACTCTCACCACCATCACAACATTTCTCCAAAGCTATCAGCGCAAAGAAAAAAAAAAGAGACACACCACTCTTGGGAGGGCTCGAACCTCCAATCTTTTGGTTAACAGTTGAACGCGCTTGCCGATTCTGCCACGTACACAGTCGTGCTCTACACTCACCACCGTCAGAACATTTCTCTACAGCTGTCAGCGCAAAGAAAAAAAAAAGAGACACACTGCTCCCGGGAGGGCTCGAACCTCCAACCATTTCCTTAACAGCTGAACGCGATAGACAATTGCGCCAAGAAGATAGTCGTGCTCTACTCTCACCACCGTAAGAACATTTCTCCAAAGCTATCAGTGCAAAGAAAAAAAAGCGACACACTGCTCCCGGGACGGCTTGAACCTCCAACCTTTCAGTTAACAGTTGATCGCGCTAGCGGATTCGGCCACGGAAACAGTCGCGCTCGACTATCACCACCGTCAGAACCTTTCTCCAAAGCTATCAGCGCAAAGAAGAAAAAAGAGACACACTGCTCTCAGGAGGACTCAAACCTCTAACCTTTTGGTTAATAGTTGAACGTGCTAGCCGATTGCGCCAACGAGATAGTCGTGCTCTACTCTCACCACCGTCAGAACATTTCTCCAAAGCTATCAGCGCAAAGAAAAAAAAGAGACACACCGCTCTCGGGAGGGCTTGAACCTCCAACTTTTTGGTTAACAGTTGAACGCTCTAGCCGATTCTGCTACGGAAACAGTCGTGCTCCACTCTCACAACCATCAGAACAATTTTTCAAAGGTATCAGCGAAAAAAAGCGACACACCGCTCATGGGAGGGCTCGAACCTCCAACCTTTTGGTTAACAGCCGATCGCGCTAGCCATTGCACCACGGACCCAACCGCGCTCCACTCTCACCACCGTCAGAACGTTTCTCCAAAGCTATCAGCGCAAAGAAAAAAAAGCGACACACTGCTCCCGGGAGGGCTCGAACCTCCAACCTTTTGCTTAACAGCCGACGCACTAGCATATTGCGCCACGGAGACAGTCGTGCTCCACTCTCACCACTGTCAGAACATTTCTCCAAGGCTGTTTGCGCAAAGATAAAAAAGAGAAACACTGCTCCCGGGAGGGCTCGAACCTCCAAACTTTATCTTAACAGCCGACGCACTAGCAGATTGCGTCACTGAGACAGTCGTGCTCCACTCTCACCACTGTCAGAACATTTCTCCACAGCTGTCAGCGCAAAGAAAAAAGAGACATACTGCTCTCGGGGGGGGCTCGAACCTCCAACCTTTTGGTTAACAGCTGAACGCGATAGCCAATTGCGCCAAGAAGATAGTCGTGCTCTACTCTCACCACCGTAAGAACATTTCTCCAAAGCTATCAGTGCAAAGATAAAAAAGCGACACATAGCTCTTGGGAGGGCACGAACCTCCAAACTTTTGGTTAAGAGCCGAACGCGCTAGCGAATTGCGCCACGGAGACAGTCGTGCTCCACTCTCACCACGGTCAGAACACTTCTCCAAAGATATCAGTGCAAAGAAAAAAAAAGCGACACACCGCTCATGGGAGGGCTCGAACCTCCAACCTTTTGGTTAACAGCCGATCGCGCTAGCCATTACACCACGGAAACAGTCGTGCTGCACTCTCACCACCGTCAGAACATTTCTCCAAAGCAAAGGGTTCGAACCTCCAACCTTTTGGTTAACAGCCGAACGCGCTAGCCAAGTGCGTCACAAAGGTAGTCGTGATCCACTCTCACCACCGTCAGAACATTTCTCCAAAGCTATCAGCGCAAAGAAAAAAAAGAGACACCGCTCTCGGGAGGGCTCGAACCTCCAACCTTTTGGTTAACAGCCCAACGCGCAAGCAAATTGCGCCACGGAGACAGTCGTGCTCCACTCTCACCATGGTCAGAACATTTCTCCACAGCTGTCAGCGCAAAGAAGAAAGAGACACACCGCTCTCGGGAGGACTCGAACCTCCAACCTTTTTGGTAACAGCTGAACGCGCTAGCCAATTGCGCCAGGGAGATTGTCGTGCTCTACCCTCACCACCGTCAGAACCTTTCTCCAAAGCTATCAGCGCAAAGAAAAAAAGCGACACACTGCTCCCGGGATGGCTTTAACCTCCAACCTTTCAGTTAACAGTTGATCGCGCTAGCAGATTCTACCACGGAAACAGTCGCGCTCCACTCTCACCACCGTCAGAACATTTCTCCAAAGCTATCAGCGCAAAGAAAAAAAGCGACACAATGCTCCCGGGACGGCTTGAACCTCCAACCTTTCAGTTAACAGTTGATCGCGCTAGCAGATTCTGCCACGGAAACGGTCGTGCTCCACTCTGACCACCGTCAGAATATTTCTCCAAAGCTATCAGCGCAAAGAAAAAAAAAGACACACCGCTCTCGGGAGGGCTCGAACCTCCAACCTTTTTGTTAACAGCCGAACGCGCTAGTCAATTGCGTCACGGAGGTAGTGTGCTCCACTCTCACCACCATCAGAACATTTTTCCAAAGGTATCGGCGCAAAGAAAAAAAGAGACACACCGCTCATGGGAGAGTTCGAACCTCCAACGTTTTGGTTAACAGCCCAACGCGCAAGCCAATTGCGCCACAGAGACAGTCGTGCTCCACTCTCACCACAGTCAGAACACTTCTCCAAAGATATCAGCGCAAAGAAAAAAAGCGACACAATGCTCCCGGGACGGCTTGAACCTCCAACCTTTCAGTTAACAGTTGATCGCGCTAGCCGATTCTGCCACGGAAACGGTCGTGCTCCACTCTGACCACCGTCAGAATATTTCTCGAAAGCTATCAGCGCAAAGAAAAAAAAAGACACACCGCTCTCGGGAGGGCTCGAACCTCCAACCTTTTTCTTAACAGCCGAACGCGCTAGTCGAACGCGCTCCACAGCTGTCAGCGCAAAGAAAAAAGAGACATACTGCTCTCGGGGGGGCTCGAACCTCCAACCTTTTGGTTAACAGCCGAACGCGCGAGCCAATTGCGCCACGGAGACAGTCATGCTCCACTCTCACCACGGTCAGAACACTTCTCCAAAGATATTAGAGCAAAGAAAAAAAAGCGACACAACGCTCATGGGAGGGCTCGAACCTCCAACCTTTTGGGTAAATGCCGATCCCGCTAGCCATTACACCACGGAAACAGTCGTGCTCCACTTTCACTACTGTCAGAACATTTCTCCAAAGCTATCAGCGCCAAGAAAAAAAAAGAGACACACTGCTCCCGGGAGGACTCTAACCTCCAACCTTTTGCTTAACAGCCGACGCACTAGCCCAATGCACCACGTACACAGTCGTGCTCTACACTCACCACCGTCAGAACATTTCTCTACAGCTGTCAGCGCAAAGAAAAAAGAGACACACCGCTCTCGGGAGGGCTCGAACCTCCAACCTTTTGGTTAACAGCTGAACGCGATAGACAATTGCGCCAAGAAGATAGTCGTGCTCTACTCTCACCACCGTAAGAACATTTCTCCAAAGCTATCAGTGCAAAGAAAAAAAAGCGACACACTGCTCCCGGGACGGCTTGAACCTCCAATCTTTCAGTTAACAGTTGATCGCGCTAGCGGATTCGGCCACGGAAACAGTCGCGCTCGACTATCACCACCGTCAGAACCTTTCTCCAAAGCTATCAGCGCAAAGAAGAAAAAAGAGACACACTGCTCTCAGGAGGACTCAAACCTCTAACCTTTTGGTTAATAGTTGAACGCGCTAGCCGATTGCGCCAACGAGATAGTCGTGCTCTACTCTCACCACCGTCAGAACATTTCTCCAAAGCTATCAGCGCAAAGAAAAAAAAGAGACACACCGCTCTCGGGAGGGCTTGAACCTCCAACTTTTTGGTTAACAGTTGAACGCTCTAGCCGATTCTGCTACGGAAACAGTCGTGCTCCACTCTCACAACCATCAGAACAATTTTTCAAAGGTATCAGCGAAAAAAAGCGACACACCGCTCATGGGAGGGCTCGAACCTCCAACCTTTTGGTTAACAGCCGATCGCGCTAGCCATTGCACCACGGACCCAACCGCGCTCCACTCTCACCACCGTCAGAACGTTTCTCCAAAGCTATCAGCGCAAAGAAAAAAAAGCGACACACTGCTCCCGGGAGGGCTCGAACCTCCAACCTTTTGCTTAACAGCCGACGCACTAGCATATTGCGCCACGGAGACAGTCGTGCTCCACTCTCACCACTGTCAGAACATTTCTCCAAGGCTGTTTGCGCAAAGATAAAAAAGAGAAACACTGCTCCCGGGAGGGCTCGAACCTCCAAACTTTATCTTAACAGCCGACGCACTAGCAGATTGCGTCACTGAGACAGTCGTGCTCCACTCTCACCACTGTCAGAACATTTCTCCACAGCTGTCAGCGCAAAGAAAAAAGAGACATACTGCTCTCGGGGGGGGCTCGAACCTCCAACCAACAGCTGAACGCGATAGCCAATTGCGCCAAGAAGATAGTCGTGCTCTACTCTCACCACCGTAAGAACATTTCTCCAAAGCTATCAGTGCAAAGATAAAAAAGCGACACATAGCTCTTGGGAGGGCACGAACCTCCAAACTTTTGGTTAAGAGCCGAACGCGCTAGCGAATTGCGCCACGGAGACAGTCGTGCTCCACTCTCACCACGGTCAGAACACTTCTCCAAAGATATCAGTGCAAAGAAAAAAAAAGCGACACACCGCTCATGGGAGGGCTCGAACCTCCAACCTTTTGGTTAACAGCCGATCGCGCTAGCCATTACACCACGGAAACAGTCGTGCTGCACTCTCACCACCGTCAGAACATTTCTCCAAAGCAAAGGGTTCGAACCTCCAACCTTTTGGTTAACAGCCGAACGCGCTAGCCAAGTGCGTCACAAAGGTAGTCGTGATCCACTCTCACCACCGTCAGAACATTTCTCCAAAGCTATCAGCGCAAAGAAAAAAAAGAGACACCGCTCTCGGGAGGGCTCGAACCTCCAACCTTTTGGTTAACAGCCCAACGCGCAAGCAAATTGCGCCACGGAGACAGTCGTGCTCCACTCTCACCATGGTCAGAACATTTCTCCACAGCTGTCAGCGCAAAGAAGAAAGAGACACACCGCTCTCGGGAGGACTCGAACCTCCAACCTTTTTGGTAACAGCTGAACGCGCTAGCCAATTGCGCCAGGGAGATTGTCGTGCTCTACCCTCACCACCGTCAGAACCTTTCTCCAAAGCTATCAGCGCAAAGAAAAAAAGCGACACACTGCTCCCGGGATGGCTTTAACCTCCAACCTTTCAGTTAACAGTTGATCGCGCTAGCAGATTCTACCACGGAAACAGTCGCGCTCCACTCTCACCACCGTCAGAACATTTCTCCAAAGCTATCAGCGCAAAGAAAAAAAGCGACACAATGCTCCCGGGACGGCTTGAACCTCCAACCTTTCAGTTAACAGTTGATCGCGCTAGCAGATTCTGCCACGGAAACGGTCGTGCTCCACTCTGACCACCGTCAGAATATTTCTCCAAAGCTATCAGCGCAAAGAAAAAAAAAGACACACCGCTCTCGGGAGGGCTCGAACCTCCAACCTTTTTGTTAACAGCCGAACGCGCTAGTCAATTGCGTCACGGAGGTAGTGTGCTCCACTCTCACCACCATCAGAACATTTTTCCAAAGGTATCGGCGCAAAGAAAAAAAGAGACACACCGCTCATGGGAGAGTTCGAACCTCCAACGTTTTGGTTAACAGCCCAACGCGCAAGCCAATTGCGCCACAGAGACAGTCGTGCTCCACTCTCACCACAGTCAGAACACTTCTCCAAAGATATCAGCGCAAAGAAAAAAAGCGACACAATGCTCCCGGGACGGCTTGAACCTCCAACCTTTCAGTTAACAGTTGATCGCGCTAGCCGATTCTGCCACGGAAACGGTCGTGCTCCACTCTGACCACCGTCAGAATATTTCTCGAAAGCTATCAGCGCAAAGAAAAAAAAAGACACACCGCTCTCGGGAGGGCTCGAACCTCCAACCTTTTTCTTAACAGCCGAACGCGCTAGTCGAACGCGCTCCACAGCTGTCAGCGCAAAGAAAAAAGAGACATACTGCTCTCGGGGGGGCTCGAACCTCCAACCTTTTGGTTAACAGCCGAACGCGCGAGCCAATTGCGCCACGGAGACAGTCATGCTCCACTCTCACCACGGTCAGAACACTTCTCCAAAGATATTAGAGCAAAGAAAAAAAAGCGACACAACGCTCATGGGAGGGCTCGAACCTCCAACCTTTTGGGTAAATGCCGATCCCGCTAGCCATTACACCACGGAAACAGTCGTGCTCCACTTTCACTACTGTCAGAACATTTCTCCAAAGCTATCAGCGCCAAGAAAAAAAAAGAGACACACTGCTCCCGGGAGGACTCTAACCTCCAACCTTTTGCTTAACAGCCGACGCACTAGCCCAATGCACCACGTACACAGTCGTGCTCTACACTCACCACCGTCAGAACATTTCTCTACAGCTGTCAGCGCAAAGAAAAAAGAGACACACCGCTCTCGGGAGGGCTCGAACCTCCAACCTTTTGGTTAACAGCTGAACGCGATAGACAATTGCGCCAAGAAGATAGTCGTGCTCTACTCTCACCACCGTAAGAACATTTCTCCAAAGCTATCAGTGCAAAGAAAAAAAAGCGACACACTGCTCCCGGGACGGCTTGAACCTCCAATCTTTCAGTTAACAGTTGATCGCGCTAGCGGATTCGGCCACGGAAACAGTCGCGCTCGACTATCACCACCGTCAGAACCTTTCTCCAAAGCTATCAGCGCAAAGAAGAAAAAAGAGACACACTGCTCTCAGGAGGACTCAAACCTCTAACCTTTTGGTTAATAGTTGAACGCGCTAGCCGATTGCGCCAACGAGATAGTCGTGCTCTACTCTCACCACCGTCAGAACATTTCTCCAAAGCTATCAGCGCAAAGAAAAAAAAGAGACACACCGCTCTCGGGAGGGCTTGAACCTCCAACTTTTTGGTTAACAGTTGAACGCTCTAGCCGATTCTGCTACGGAAACAGTCGTGCTCCACTCTCACAACCATCAGAACAATTTTTCAAAGGTATCAGCGAAAAAAAGCGACACACCGCTCATGGGAGGGCTCGAACCTCCAACCTTTTGGTTAACAGCCGATCGCGCTAGCCATTGCACCACGGACCCAACCGCGCTCCACTCTCACCACCGTCAGAACGTTTCTCCAAAGCTATCAGCGCAAAGAAAAAAAAGCGACACACTGCTCCCGGGAGGGCTCGAACCTCCAACCTTTTGCTTAACAGCCGACGCACTAGCATATTGCACCACGGAGACAGTCGTGCTCCACTCTCACCACTGTCAGAACATTTCTCCAAGGCTGTTTGCGCAAAGAAAAAAAAGAGAAACACTGCTCCCGGGAGGGCTCGAACCTCCAAACTTTATCTTAACAGCCGACGCACTAGCAGATTGCGTCACTGAGACAGTCGTGCTCCACTCTCACCACTGTCAGAACATTTCTCCACAGCTGTCAGCGCAAAGAAAAAAGAGACATACTGCTCTCGGGGGGGCTCGAACCTCCAACCTTTTGGTTAACAGCCGATCGCGCTAGCCATTGCACCACGGACCCAACCGCGCTCCACTCTCACCACCGTCAGAACGTTTCTCCAAAGCTATCAGCGCAAAGAAAAAAAGCGACACACTGCTCCCGGGAGGGCTCGAACCTCCAACCTTTTGCTTAACAGCCGACGCACTAGCATATTGCGCCACGGAGACAGTCGTGCTCCACTCTCACCACTGTCAGAACATTTCTCCAAGGCTGTTTGCACAAAGAAAAAAAAGAGAAACACTGCTCCCGGGAGGGCTCGAACCTCCAACCTTTATCTTAACAGCCGACGCACTAGCAGATTGCGTCACTGAGACAGTCGTGCTCCACTCTCACCACTGTCAAAACATTTCTCCATAGCTGTTGCGCAAAGAAAAAAGAGACACACCACTCTCGGGAGGGCTCGAACCCCCAACCTTTTGAATAACAGCTGAACGCGCTAACCAATTGCGCCAAGGAGTTAGTCGTGCTCTACTCGCACCACCGTCAGAACATTTCTCCAAAGCTATCAGTGCAAAGAAAAAAAGCGACACACTGCTCCCGGTATGGCATGAACCTCCAACCTATTTGTTAACAGCCGAACGCGCTAGTCAATTGCGTCATGGAGGTAGTCGTGCTCAACTCTCACCACCATCACAACATTTCTCCAAAGCTATCAGCGCAAAGAAAAAAAAAGAGACACACCACTCTTGGGAGGGCTCGAACCTCCAATCTTTTGGTTAACAGTTGAACGCGCTTGCCGATTCTGCCACGTACACAGTCGTGCTCTACTCTCACCACCGTAAGAACATTTCTCCAAAGCTATCAGTGCAAAGAAAAAAAAGCGACACACTGCTCCCGGGACGGCTTGAACCTCCAACCATTTCCTTAACAGCTGAACGCGATAGACAATTGCGCCAAGAAGATAGTCGTGCTCTACTCTCACCACCGTAAGAACATTTCTCCAAAGCTATCAGTGCAAAGAAAAAAAAGCGACACACTGCTCCCGGGACGGCTTGAACCTCCAACCTTTCAGTTAACAGTTGATCGCGCTAGCGGATTCGGCCACGGAAACAGTCGCGCTCGACTATCACCACCGTCAGAACCTTTCTCCAAAGCTATCAGCGCAAAGAAGAAAAAAGAGACACACTGCTCTCAGGAGGACTCAAACCTCTAACCTTTTGGTTAATAGTTGAACGTGCTAGCCGATTGCGCCAACGAGATAGTCGTGCTCTACTCTCACCACCGTCAGAACATTTCTCCAAAGCTATCAGCGCAAAGAAAAAAAAGAGACACACCGCTCTCGGGAGGGCTTGAACCTCCAACTTTTTGGTTAACAGTTGAACGCTCTAGCCGATTCTGCTACGGAAACAGTCGTGCTCCACTCTCACAACCATCAGAACAATTTTTCAAAGGTATCAGCGAAAAAAAGCGACACACCGCTCATGGGAGGGCTCGAACCTCCAACCTTTTGGTTAACAGCCGATCGCGCTAGCCATTGCACCACGGACCCAACCGCGCTCCACTCTCACCACCGTCAGAACGTTTCTCCAAAGCTATCAGCGCAAAGAAAAAAAAGCGACACACTGCTCCCGGGAGGGCTCGAACCTCCAACCTTTTGCTTAACAGCCGACGCACTAGCATATTGCGCCACGGAGACAGTCGTGCTCCACTCTCACCACTGTCAGAACATTTCTCCAAGGCTGTTTGCGCAAAGATAAAAAAGAGAAACACTGCTCCCGGGAGGGCTCGAACCTCCAAACTTTATCTTAACAGCCGACGCACTAGCAGATTGCGTCACTGAGACAGTCGTGCTCCACTCTCACCACTGTCAGAACATTTCTCCACAGCTGTCAGCGCAAAGAAAAAAGAGACATACTGCTCTCGGGGGGGGCTCGAACCTCCAACCTTTTGGTTAACAGCTGAACGCGATAGCCAATTGCGCCAAGAAGATAGTCGTGCTCTACTCTCACCACCGTAAGAACATTTCTCCAAAGCTATCAGTGCAAAGATAAAAAAGCGACACATAGCTCTTGGGAGGGCACGAACCTCCAAACTTTTGGTTAAGAGCCGAACGCGCTAGCGAATTGCGCCACGGAGACAGTCGTGCTCCACTCTCACCACGGTCAGAACACTTCTCCAAAGATATCAGTGCAAAGAAAAAAAAAGCGACACACCGCTCATGGGAGGGCTCGAACCTCCAACCTTTTGGTTAACAGCCGATCGCGCTAGCCATTACACCACGGAAACAGTCGTGCTGCACTCTCACCACCGTCAGAACATTTCTCCAAAGCAAAGGGTTCGAACCTCCAACCTTTTGGTTAACAGCCGAACGCGCTAGCCAAGTGCGTCACAAAGGTAGTCGTGATCCACTCTCACCACCGTCAGAACATTTCTCCAAAGCTATCAGCGCAAAGAAAAAAAAGAGACACCGCTCTCGGGAGGGCTCGAACCTCCAACCTTTTGGTTAACAGCCCAACGCGCAAGCAAATTGCGCCACGGAGACAGTCGTGCTCCACTCTCACCATGGTCAGAACATTTCTCCACAGCTGTCAGCGCAAAGAAGAAAGAGACACACCGCTCTCGGGAGGACTCGAACCTCCAACCTTTTTGGTAACAGCTGAACGCGCTAGCCAATTGCGCCAGGGAGATTGTCGTGCTCTACCCTCACCACCGTCAGAACCTTTCTCCAAAGCTATCAGCGCAAAGAAAAAAAGCGACACACTGCTCCCGGGATGGCTTTAACCTCCAACCTTTCAGTTAACAGTTGATCGCGCTAGCAGATTCTACCACGGAAACAGTCGCGCTCCACTCTCACCACCGTCAGAACATTTCTCCAAAGCTATCAGCGCAAAGAAAAAAAGCGACACAATGCTCCCGGGACGGCTTGAACCTCCAACCTTTCAGTTAACAGTTGATCGCGCTAGCAGATTCTGCCACGGAAACGGTCGTGCTCCACTCTGACCACCGTCAGAATATTTCTCCAAAGCTATCAGCGCAAAGAAAAAAAAAGACACACCGCTCTCGGGAGGGCTCGAACCTCCAACCTTTTTGTTAACAGCCGAACGCGCTAGTCAATTGCGTCACGGAGGTAGTGTGCTCCACTCTCACCACCATCAGAACATTTTTCCAAAGGTATCGGCGCAAAGAAAAAAAGAGACACACCGCTCATGGGAGAGTTCGAACCTCCAACGTTTTGGTTAACAGCCCAACGCGCAAGCCAATTGCGCCACAGAGACAGTCGTGCTCCACTCTCACCACAGTCAGAACACTTCTCCAAAGATATCAGCGCAAAGAAAAAAAGCGACACAATGCTCCCGGGACGGCTTGAACCTCCAACCTTTCAGTTAACAGTTGATCGCGCTAGCCGATTCTGCCACGGAAACGGTCGTGCTCCACTCTGACCACCGTCAGAATATTTCTCGAAAGCTATCAGCGCAAAGAAAAAAAAAGACACACCGCTCTCGGGAGGGCTCGAACCTCCAACCTTTTTCTTAACAGCCGAACGCGCTAGTCGAACGCGCTCCACAGCTGTCAGCGCAAAGAAAAAAGAGACATACTGCTCTCGGGGGGGCTCGAACCTCCAACCTTTTGGTTAACAGCCGAACACGCGAGCCAATTGCGCCACGGAGACAGTCATGCTCCACTCTCACCACGGTCAGAACACTTCTCCAAAGATATTAGAGCAAAGAAAAAAAAGCGACACAACGCTCATGGGAGGGCTCGAACCTCCAACCTTTTGGTTAACAGCCGATCGCGCTAGCCATTACACCACGGAAACCGTTGTGCTCCACTCTCACCACCGTCAGAACATTTCTCCAAAGCTATCAGCGCAAAGAAAAAAAAAGAGACACACCGCTTTCGGGAGGGCTCGAACCTCCAACCTTTTGGTTAACAGCCGAAGGCGCTAGCCAAGTGCGTCACGGAGGTAGTCGTGCTCCACTCTCACCACCATTAGAACATTTTTCCAAAGGTATCAGCGCAAAGAAAAAAAGAGACACACCGCTCATGGGAGGGTTCGAACCTCCAACCTTTTGGTTAACAGCCGAACGCGCTAGCCAATTGCTACACGGAGGTAGTCATGCTCCACTCTCACCACCATCAGAACATTTCTCCAAAGCTATGAGCGCAAAGAAAAATAAAGAGACACACCGCTCATGGGAGGGTTCGAACCTCTAACCTTTTGGTTAACAGCCGAACGCGCTAGCCAAGTGCGTCACAAAGGTAGTCGTGATCCACTCTCACCACCGTCAGAACATTTCTCCAAAGCTATCAGCGCAAAGAAAAAAAAAGAGACACCGCTCTCGGGAGGGCTCGAACCTCCAACCTTTTGGTTAACAGCCCAACGCGCAAGCAAATTGCGCCACGGAGACAGTCGTGCTCCACTCTCACCATGGTCAAAACATTTCTCCACAGCTGTCAGCGCAAAGAAGAAAGAGACACACCGCTCTCGGGAGGACTCGAACCTCCAACCTTTTGGGTAACAGCTGAACGCGCTAGCCAATTGCGCCAGGGAGATTGTCGTGCTCTACTCTCACCACCGTCAGAACCTTTCTCCAAAGCTATCAGCGCAAAGAAAAAAAGCGACACACTGCTCCCGGGATGGCTTTAACCTCCAAACTTTCAGTTAACAGTTGATCGCGCTAGCAGATTCTACCACGGAAACAGTCGCGCTCCACTCTCACCACCGTCAGAACATTTCTCCAAAGCTATCAGCGCAAAGAAAAAAAGCGACACAATGCTCCCGGGACGGCTTGAACCTCCAACCTTTCAGTTAACAGTTGATCGCGCTAGCCGATTCTGCCACGGAAACGGTCGTGCTCTACTCTGACCACCGTCAGAATATTTCTCCAAAGCTATCAGTGCAAAGAAAAAAAAGACACACCGCTCTCGGGAGGGCTCGAACCTCCAACCTTTTTGTTAACAGCCGAACGCGCTAGTCAATTGCGTCACGGAGGTAGTCGTGCTCCACTCTCACCACCATCAGAACATTTTTCCAAAGGTATCGGCGCAAAGAAAAAAAGAGACACACCGCTCATGGGAGAGTTCGAACCTACAACGTTTTGGTTAACAGCTGAACGCGATAGCCAATTGCGCCAAGAAGATAGTCGTGCTCTACTCTCACCACCGTAAGAACATTTCTCCAAAGCTATCAGTGCAAAGATAAAAAAGCGACACATAGCTCTTGGGAGGGCACGAACCTCCAAACTTTTGGTTAAGAGCCGAACGCGCTAGCGAATTGCGCCACGGAGACAGTCGTGCTCCACTCTCACCACGGTCAGAACACTTCTCCAAAGATATCAGTGCAAAGAAAAAAAAAGCGACACACCGCTCATGGGAGGGCTCGAACCTCCAACCTTTTGGTTAACAGCCGATCGCGCTAGCCATTACACCACGGAAACAGTCGTGCTGCACTCTCACCACCGTCAGAACATTTCTCCAAAGCAAAGGGTTCGAACCTCCAACCTTTTGGTTAACAGCCGAACGCGCTAGCCAAGTGCGTCACAAAGGTAGTCGTGATCCACTCTCACCACCGTCAGAACATTTCTCCAAAGCTATCAGCGCAAAGAAAAAAAAAGAGACACCGCTCTCGGGAGGGCTCGAACCTCCAACCTTTTGGTTAACAGCCCAACGCGCAAGCAAATTGCGCCACGGAGACAGTCGTGCTCCACTCTCACCATGGTCAGAACATTTCTCCACAGCTGTCAGCGCAAAGAAGAAAGAGACACACCGCTCTCGGGAGGACTCGAACCTCCAACCTTTTTGGTAACAGCTGAACGCGCTAGCCAATTGCGCCAGGGAGATTGTCGTGCTCTACCCTCACCACCGTCAGAACCTTTCTCCAAAGCTATCAGCGCAAAGAAAAAAAGCGACACACTGCTCCCGGGATGGCTTTAACCTCCAACCTTTCAGTTAACAGTTGATCGCGCTAGCAGATTCTACCACGGAAACAGTCGCGCTCCACTCTCACCACCGTCAGAACATTTCTCCAAAGCTATCAGCGCAAAGAAAAAAAGCGACACAATGCTCCCGGGACGGCTTGAACCTCCAACCTTTCAGTTAACAGTTGATCGCGCTAGCAGATTCTGCCACGGAAACGGTCGTGCTCCACTCTGACCACCGTCAGAATATTTCTCCAAAGCTATCAGCGCAAAGAAAAAAAAAGACACACCGCTCTCGGGAGGGCTCGAACCTCCAACCTTTTTGTTAACAGCCGAACGCGCTAGTCAATTGCGTCACGGAGGTAGTGTGCTCCACTCTCACCACCATCAGAACATTTTTCCAAAGGTATCGGCGCAAAGAAAAAAAGAGACACACCGCTCATGGGAGAGTTCGAACCTCCAACGTTTTGGTTAACAGCCCAACGCGCAAGCCAATTGCGCCACAGAGACAGTCGTGCTCCACTCTCACCACGGTCAGAACACTTCTCCAAAGATATCAGCGCAAAGAAAAAAAGCGACACAATGCTCCCGGGACGGCTTGAACCTCCAACCTTTCAGTTAACAGTTGATCGCGCTAGCCGATTCTGCCACGGAAACGGTCGTGCTCCACTCTGACCACCGTCAGAATATTTCTCGAAAGCTATCAGCGCAAAGAAAAAAAAAGACACACCGCTCTCGGGAGGGCTCGAACCTCCAACCTTTTTCTTAACAGCCGAACGCGCTAGTCGAACGCGCTCCACAGCTGTCAGCGCAAAGAAAAAAGAGACATACTGCTCTCGGGGGGGCTCGAACCTCCAACCTTTTGGTTAACAGCCGAACGCGCGAGCCAATTGCGCCACGGAGACAGTCATGCTCCACTCTCACCACGGTCAGAACACTTCTCCAAAGATATTAGAGCAAAGAAAAAAAAGCGACACAACGCTCATGGGAGGGCTCGAACCTCCAACCTTTTGGTTAACAGCCGATCGCGCTAGCCATTACACCACGGAAACCGTTGTGCTCCACTCTCACCACCGTCAGAACATTTCTCCAAAGCTATCAGCGCAAAGAAAAAAAAAGAGACACACCGCTTTCGGGAGGGCTCGAACCTCCAACCTTTTGGTTAACAGCCGAAGGCGCTAGCCAAGTGCGTCACGGAGGTAGTCGTGCTCCACTCTCACCACCATTAGAACATTTTTCCAAAGGTATCAGCGCAAAGAAAAAAAGAGACACACCGCTCATGGGAGGGTTCGAACCTCCAACCTTTTGGTTAACAGCCGAACGCGCTAGCCAATTGCTACACGGAGGTAGTCGTGCTCCACTCTCACCACCATCAGAACATTTCTCCAAAGCTATGAGCGCAAAGAAAAATAAAGAGACACACCGCTCATGGGAGGGTTCGAACCTCTAACCTTTTGGTTAACAGCCGAACGCGCTAGCCAAGTGCGTCACAAAGGTAGTCGTGATCCACTCTCACCACCGTCAGAACATTTCTCCAAAGCTATCAGCGCAAAGAAAAAAAAAGAGACACCGCTCTCGGGAGGGCTCGAACCTCCAACCTTTTGGTTAACAGCCCAACGCGCAAGCAAATTGCGCCACGGAGACAGTCGTGCTCCACTCTCACCATGGTCAAAACATTTCTCCACAGCTGTCAGCGCAAAGAAGAAAGAGACACACCGCTCTCGGGAGGACTCGAACCTCCAACCTTTTGGGTAACAGCTGAACGCGCTAGCCAATTGCGCCAGGGAGATTGTCGTGCTCTACTCTCACCACCGTCAGAACCTTTCTCCAAAGCTATCAGCGCAAAGAAAAAAAGCGACACACTGCTCCCGGGATGGCTTTAACCTCCAAACTTTCAGTTAACAGTTGATCGCGCTAGCAGATTCTACCACGGAAACAGTCGCGCTCCACTCTCACCACCGTCAGAACATTTCTCCAAAGCTATCAGCGCAAAGAAAAAAAGCGACACAATGCTCCCGGGACGGCTTGAACCTCCAACCTTTCAGTTAACAGTTGATCGCGCTAGCCGATTCTGCCACGGAAACGGTCGTGCTCTACTCTGACCACCGTCAGAATATTTCTCCAAAGCTATCAGTGCAAAGAAAAAAAAGACACACCGCTCTCGGGAGGGCTCGAACCTCCAACCTTTTTGTTAACAGCCGAACGCGCTAGTCAATTGCGTCACGGAGGTAGTCGTGCTCCACTCTCACCACCATCAGAACATTTTTCCAAAGGTATCGGCGCAAAGAAAAAAAGAGACACACCGCTCATGGGAGAGTTCGAACCTACAACGTTTTGGTTAACAGCCCAACGCGCAAGCCAATTGCGCCACAGAGACAGTCGTGCTCCACTCTCACCACGGTCAGAACACTTCTCCAAAGATATCAGTGCAAAGAAAAAAAAGCGACACACCGCTCATGGGAGGGCTCGAACCTCCAACCTTTTGGTTAACAGCCGATCGCGCTAGCCATTGCACCACGGAAACAGTCGTGCTCCACTTTCACTACTGTCAGAACATTTCTCCAAAGCTATCAGCGCAAAGAAAAAAAAGAGACACACTGCTCCCGAGAGGGCTCGAACCTCCAACCTTTTGCTTAACAGCCCAACGCGCAAGCCAATTGCGCCATGGAGACAGTCGTGCTCCACTCTCACCACGATCAGAACACTTCTCCAAAATTATCAGTGCAAAGAAAAAAAGCGACAAACAGCTCATGGGAGGGCTCGAACCTCCAACCTTTTGGTTAACAGCCGATCGCGCTAGCCATTACTCCACGGAAACAGTCGTGCTCCACTCTCACTACTGTCAGAACATTTCTCCAAAGCTATCAGTGCCAAGAAACAAAAAGAGACACACTGCTCCCGGGAGGGCTCGAATCTCCAACCTTTTGCTTAACAGCCGATGCACTATCAGATTGCGCCACGGAGACAGTCATGCTCCACTCTCGCCACTGTCGGAACATTTCTCCATAGCTGTCAGCGCAAAAAAAATGCGAAACGCCGCTCCTGGGAGGGCTCCAACCTCCAACCTTTTGGTTAACAGCTGAACGCGATAGCCAATTGCGCCAAGAAGATAGTCGTGCTCTACTCTCACCACAGTCAGAACATTTCTCCAAAGCTATCAGTGCAAAGAAAAAAAAGCGACACACTGCTCCCGGGATGGCATGAACCTCCAACCTATTTGTTAACAGCCGAACGCGCTAGTCAATTGCGTCACGGAGGTAGTCGTGCTTAACTCTCACCACCATCACAACATTTCTCCAAAGCTATCAGCGCAAAGAAAAAAAAAGAGACACACCGCTCTTGGGAGGGCTCGAACCTCCAATCTTTTGGTTAACAGTTGAACGCGCTTGCCGATTTTGCCACGCAAACAGTCGTGCTCCACTCTCACCACCGTCAGAACATTTCTCCAAAGCTATCAGCGCAAAGAAAAAAAAAGAGGCACACTGCTCCCGGGAGGGCTCGAACCTCCGACCATTTCCTTAACAGCTGACGCACTAGTAGATTGCGCCACGGAGACAGTCGTGCTCCACTCTCTCCACCGTCAGAACATTTCTCCAAAGCTATCAGCGCAAAGAAAAAAAAGAGACACATAGCTCTCGGGAGGGCACGAACCTCCAAACTTTTGGTTAACAACCGAACGCGCGAGCCAATTGCGCCACGGAGACAGTCGTGCTCCACTCTCACCACGGTCAGAACACTTCTCCAAAGATATTAGTGCAAAGAAAAAAAAAGCGACACACCGCTCATGGGAGGGCTCGAACCTCCAACCTTTTGGTTAACAGCCGATCGCGCTAGCCATTACACCACGGAAACCGTTGTGCTCCACTCTCACCACCGTCAGAACATTTCTCCAAAGCTATCAGCGCAAAGAAAAAAAAAGAGACACACCGCTTTCGGGAGGGCTCAAACCTCCAACCTTTTGGTTAACAGCCGAAGGCGCTAGCCAAGTGCGTCACGGAGGTAGTCGTGCTCCACTCTCACCACCGTCAGAACATTTCTCCAAAGCTATCAGCGCAAAGAAAAAAAAAGAGACGCACTGCTCCCGGGAGGCGTCGAACCTCAAACCTTTTGCTTAACAGCCGACGCACTAGCAGATTGCGCCACGGAGAGAGTCGTGCTTCACTCTCACCACCGTCAGAACATTTCTCCAAAGCTATCAGCGCAAAGAAAAAAAAGAGAACCACCGCTCTCGTGAGGGCACGAACCTCCAACCCTTTGGTTAACAGCTGAACGCGATAGCCGATTGCGCCAAGAAGATAGTCGTGCTCTACTCTCACCACCGTGAGAACATTTCTCCAAAGCTATCAGCGCAAAGAAAAAAAGCGACACAATGCTCCCGGGACGGCTTGAACCTCCAACCTTTCAGTTAACAGTTGATCGCGCAAGCCGATTCTGCCACGGTAACGGTCGTGCTCCACTCTGACCACCGTCAGAATATTTCTCCAAAGCTATCAGCGCAAAGAAAAAAGACACACCGCTCTCGGGAGGGCTCGAACCTCCAACCTTTTTGTTAACAGCCGAACGCGCTAGCCAAGTGCGTCACGGAGGTAGTCGTGCTCCATTCTCACCTTCATCAGAACAATTTTCCAAAGGTATCAGCGCAAAAAAAAAGAGACACACCGCTCATTGGAGGGTTTGAAACTCCAAACTTTTGGTTAAAAGCCCAACGCGCTAGCCAATTACGCCCCGGAAACAGTCGCGTTCCACTCTCACCACGGTCAGAACACTTCTCCAAAGATATCAGTGCAAAGAAAAAAAGCGACACACCGCTCATGGGAGGGCTGGAACCTCCAACCTTTTGGTTAACAGCCGATCGCGCTAGCCATTGCACCACGGACCCAACCGCGCTCCACTCTCACCACCATCAGAACGTTTCTCCAAAGCTATCAGTGCAAAGAAAAAAAGCGACACACAGCTCCCGGGAGGGCTCAAACCTCCAACCTTTTGCTTAACAGCCGACGCACTAGCAGATTGCGCCACTGAGACAGTCGAGCTCCACTCTCACCACTGTCAGAACATTTCTCCATAGCTGTCAGCGCGAAGAAAAGAGACACACCACTCTCGGGAGGGCTCGAACCTCCAACCTTTTGAATAACAGCTGAACGCGCTAACCAATTGCGCCAAAGAGATAGTCGTGCTCTACTCTCACCACCGTCAGAACATTTCTCCAAAGCTATCAGTGCAAAGAAAAAAAGCGACACACTGCTCCCGGTATGGCTTGAACCTCCAACCTTTCAGTTAACAGTTGATCGCGCTAGCCGATTCTGCCACGGAAACGGTCGTGCTCCACTCTCACCACCGTCAGAACATTTCTCAAAAGCTATCAGCGCAAAGAAAAAAAAGACACACCGCTCTCGGGAGGGCTCGAACCTCCAACCTATTTGTTAACAGCCGAACGCGCTAGTCAATTGCGTCCCGGAGGTAGTCGTGCTCAACTCTCACCACCATCACAACATTTCTCCAAAGCTATCAGCACAAAGAAAAAAAAGAGACACACCGCTCTCGGGAGGGCTCGAACCTCCAACCTTTTGGTTAACAGTTGAACGCGCTTGCCGATTCTGCCACGCAAACAGTCGTGCTCCACTCTCACCACCGTCAGAACATTTCTCCAAAGCTATCAGCGCAAAGAAAAAAAAGAGACACACTGCTCCCGTGAGGGCTCGAACCTCCAACCTTTTGCTTAACAGCTGACGCACTAGTAGATTGCGCCACGGAGACAGTCGTGCTGCAATCTCTCCACCGTCAGAACATTTCTCCAAAGCTATCAGCGCAAAGAAAAAAAGAGACACATAGCTCTCGGGAGGGCACGAACCTCCAAACTTTTGGTTAACAGCCGAACGCGCTAGCCAATTGCGCCACGGAGACAGTCGTGCTCCACTCTCACCACGGTCAGAACACTTCTCCAAAGATATCAGTGCAAAGAAAAAAAAGCGACACACCGCTCATGGGAGGGCTCGAACCTCCAACCTTTTGGTTAACAGCCGATCGCGCTAGCCATTACACCACGGAAACCGTTGTGCTCCACTCTCACCACCATCAGAACATTTCTCCAAAGCTATCAGCGCAAAGAAAAAAAAAGAGACACACCGCTTTCGGGAGGGCTCGAACCTCCAACCTTTTGGTTAACAGCCGAAGGCGCTAGCCAAGTGCGTCACGGAGGTAGTCGTGCTCCACTCTCACCACCATTAGAACATTTTTCCAAAGGTATCAGCGCAAAGAAAAAAAGAGACACACCGCTCATGGGAGGGTTCGAACCTCCAACCTTTTGGTTAACAGCCGAACGCGCTAGCCAATTGCTACACGGAGGTAGTCGTGCTCCACTCTCACCACCATCAGAACATTTCTCCAAAGCTATGAGCGCAAAGAAAAATAAAGAGACACACCGCTGATGGGAGGGTTCGAACCTCTAACCTTTTGGTTAACAGCCGAACGCGCTAGCCAAGTGCGTCACAAAGGTAGTCGTGATCCACTCTCACCACCGTCAGAACATTTCTCCAAAGCTATCAGCGCAAAGAAAAAAAAAGAGACACCGCTCTCGGGAGGGCTCGAACCTCCAACCTTTTGGTTAACAGCCCAACGCGCAAGCAAATTGCGCCACGGAGACAGTCGTGCTCCACTCTCACCATGGTCAAAACATTTCTCCACAGCTGTCAGCGCAAAGAAGAAAGAGACACACCGCTCTCGGGAGGACTCGAACCTCCAACCTTTTGGGTAACAGCTGAACGCGCTAGCCAATTGCGCCAGGGAGATTGTCGTGCTCTACTCTCACCACCGTCAGAACCTTTCTCCAAAGCTATCAGCGCAAAGAAAAAAAGCGACACACTGCTCCCGGGATGGCTTTAACCTCCAAACTTTCAGTTAACAGTTGATCGCGCTAGCAGATTCTACCACGGAAACAGTCGCGCTCCACTCTCACCACCGTCAGAACATTTCTCCAAAGCTATCAGCGCAAAGAAAAAAAGCGACACAATGCTCCCGGGACGGCTTGAACCTCCAACCTTTCAGTTAACAGTTGATCGCGCTAGCCGATTCTGCCACGGAAACGGTCGTGCTCTACTCTGACCACCGTCAGAATATTTCTCCAAAGCTATCAGTGCAAAGAAAAAAAAGACACACCGCTCTCGGGAGGGCTCGAACCTCCAACCTTTTTGTTAACAGCCGAACGCGCTAGTCAATTGCGTCACGGAGGTAGTCGTGCTCCACTCTCACCACCATCAGAACATTTTTCCAAAGGTATCGGCGCAAAGAAAAAAAGAGACACACCGCTCATGGGAGAGTTCGAACCTACAACGTTTTGGTTAACAGCCCAACGCGCAAGCCAATTGCGCCACAGAGACAGTCGTGCTCCACTCTCACCACGGTCAGAACACTTCTCCAAAGATATCAGTGCAAAGAAAAAAAAGCGACAAACAGCTCATGGGAGGGCTCGAACCTCCAACCTTTTGGTTAACAGCCGATCGCGCTAGCCATTACTCCACGGAAACAGTCGTGCTCCACTCTCACTACTGTCAGAACATTTCTCCAAAGCTATCAGTGCCAAGAAAAAAAAGCGACACACCGCTCATGGGAGGGCTCGAACCTCCAACCTTTTGGTTAACAGCCGATCGCGCTAGCCATTACACCACGGAAACCGTTGTGCTCCACTCTCACCACCATCAGAACATTTCTCCAAAGCTATCAGCGCAAAGAAAAAAAAAAGAGACACACCGCTTTCGGGAGGGCTCGAACCTCCAACCTTTTGGTTAACAGCCGAAGGCGCTAGCCAAGTGCGTCACGGAGGTAGTCGTGCTCCACTCTCACAACCATTAGAACATTTTTCCAAAGTTATCAGCGCAAAGAAAAAAAGAGACACACCGCTCATGGGAGGGTTCGAACCTCAACCTTTTGGTTAACAGCCGAACGCGCTGGCCAAGTTCGTCACGGAGGTAGTCGTGCTCCACTCTCACCACCGTCAGAACATTTCTCCAAAGCTATCAGCGCAAAGAAAAAAAAGAGACACCGCTCTCGGGAGGGCTCGAACCTCAAACCTTTTGGTTAACAGCCCAACGCGCAAGCAAATTGCGCCACGGAGACAGTCGTGCTCCACTCTCACCACGGTCAGAACATTTCTCCACAGCTGTCAGCGCAAAGAAAAAAGAGACACACCGCTCTCGGGAGGGCTCGAACCTCCAACCTTTTAGTTAACAGCTGAACGCGCTAGCCAATTGCGCCAAGGAGATTGTCGTGCTCTACTCTCACCACCGTCAGAACATTTCTCCAAAGCTATCAGCGCAAAGAAAAAAAAAGACACACCACTCTCGGGAGGGCTCGAACCTCCAACCTTTTGGTTAACAGCCGAACGCGCTAGCCAATTGCGTCACGGAGGTAGTCGTGCTCCACTCTCACCACCACCAGAACATTTTCCCAAAGGTATCAGTGCAAAGAAAAAAGAGACACACCGCTCATGGGAGGGTTCGAACCTCCAACCTTTTGGTTAACAGCCCAACGCGCAAGCAAATTGCGCCACGGAGACAGTCGTGCTCCACTCTCACCGCGGTCAGAACACTTCTCCAAAGATATCAGTGCAAAGAAAACAAGCGACACACCGCTCATGGGAGGGCTCAAACCTCCAACCTTTTGGTTAACAGCCGATCGCGCTAGCCATTACACCACGGAAACAGTCGTGCTCCGCTCTCACTACTGTCAGAACATTTCTCCAAAGCTTTCAGCGCCAAGAAAAAAAAAAGAGACACACTGCTCCCGGGAGGGCTCGAACCTCCAACCTTTTGCTTAACAGCCGACGCACTAGCAGATTGCGCCATGGAGACAGTCATGCTCAACTCTCACTACTGTCAGAACATTTCTCCAAAGCTATCAGTGCAAAGAAAAAAAGCGACACACTGCTCCCGGTATGGCTTGAACCTCTAACCTTTCAGTTAACAGTTGATCGCGCTAGCCGATTCTGCCACGGAAACGGTCATGCTCCACTCTCACCACCGTCAGAACATTTCTCAAAAGCTATCAGCGCAAAGAAAAAAAGACACACCACTCTCGGGAGGGCTCGAACCTCCAACCTATTTGTTAACAGACGAACGCGCTAGTCAATTGCGTCACGGAGGTAGTCGTGCTCAACTCTCACCACCATCACAACATTTCTCCAAAGCTATGAGCGCAAAGAAAAATAAAGAGACACACCGCTCATGGGAGGGTTCGAACCTCTAACCTTTTGGTTAACAGCCGAACGCGCTAGCCAAGTGCGTCACAAAGGTAGTCGTGATCCACTCTCACCACCGTCAGAACATTTCTCCAAAGCTATCAGCGCAAAGAAAAAAAAAGAGACACCGCTCTCGGGAGGGCTCGAACCTCCAACCTTTTGGTTAACAGCCCAACGCGCAAGCAAATTGCGCCACGGAGACAGTCGTGCTCCACTCTCACCATGGTCAAAACATTTCTCCACAGCTGTCAGCGCAAAGAAGAAAGAGACACACCGCTCTCGGGAGGACTCGAACCTCCAACCTTTTGGGTAACAGCTGAACGCGCTAGCCAATTGCGCCAGGGAGATTGTCGTGCTCTACTCTCACCACCGTCAGAACCTTTCTCCAAAGCTATCAGCGCAAAGAAAAAAAGCGACACACTGCTCCCGGGATGGCTTTAACCTCCAAACTTTCAGTTAACAGTTGATCGCGCTAGCAGATTCTACCACGGAAACAGTCGCGCTCCACTCTCACCACCGTCAGAACATTTCTCCAAAGCTATCAGCGCAAAGAAAAAAAGCGACACAATGCTCCCGGGACGGCTTGAACCTCCAACCTTTCAGTTAACAGTTGATCGCGCTAGCCGATTCTGCCACGGAAACGGTCGTGCTCTACTCTGACCACCGTCAGAATATTTCTCCAAAGCTATCAGTGCAAAGAAAAAAAAGACACACCGCTCTCGGGAGGGCTCGAACCTCCAACCTTTTTGTTAACAGCCGAACGCGCTAGTCAATTGCGTCACGGAGGTAGTCGTGCTCCACTCTCACCACCATCAGAACATTTTTCCAAAGGTATCGGCGCAAAGAAAAAAAGAGACACACCGCTCATGGGAGAGTTCGAACCTACAACGTTTTGGTTAACAGCCCAACGCGCAAGCCAATTGCGCCACAGAGACAGTCGTGCTCCACTCTCACCACGGTCAGAACACTTCTCCAAAGATATCAGTGCAAAGAAAAAAAAGCGACAAACAGCTCATGGGAGGGCTCGAACCTCCAACCTTTTGGTTAACAGCCGATCGCGCTAGCCATTACTCCACGGAAACAGTCGTGCTCCACTCTCACTACTGTCAGAAC
The DNA here is from genome assembly GCF_043290135.1 of Rhipicephalus microplus. NCBI lineage: Eukaryota > Metazoa > Arthropoda > Arachnida > Ixodida > Ixodidae > Rhipicephalus > Rhipicephalus microplus. The sequence goes on from NW_027464592.1 coordinate 8,359,462, forward strand.
ATTTCTCCAAAGCTATCAGTGCCAAGAAAAAAAAGCGACACACCGCTCATGGGAGGGCTCGAACCTCCAACCTTTTGGTTAACAGCCGATCGCGCTAGCCATTACACCACGGAAACCGTTGTGCTCCACTCTCACCACCATCAGAACATTTCTCCAAAGCTATCAGCGCAAAGAAAAAAAAAGAGACACACCGCTTTCGGGAGGGCTCGAACCTCCAACCTTTTGGTTAACAGCCGAAGGCGCTAGCCAAGTGCGTCACGGAGGTAGTCGTGCTCCACTCTCACAACCATTAGAACATTTTTCCAAAGTTATCAGCGCAAAGAAAAAAAGAGACACACCGCTCATGGGAGGGTTCGAACCTCAACCTTTTGGTTAACAGCCGAACGCGCTGGCCAAGTTCGTCACGGAGGTAGTCGTGCTCCACTCTCACCACCGTCAGAACATTTCTCCAAAGCTATCAGCGCAAAGAAAAAAAAGAGACACCGCTCTCGGGAGGGCTCGAACCTCAAACCTTTTGGTTAACAGCCCAACGCGCAAGCAAATTGCGCCACGGAGACAGTCGTGCTCCACTCTCACCACGGTCAGAACATTTCTCCACAGCTGTCAGCGCAAAGAAAAAAGAGACACACCGCTCTCGGGAGGGCTCGAACCTCCAACCTTTTAGTTAACAGCTGAACGCGCTAGCCAATTGCGCCAAGGAGATTGTCGTGCTCTACTCTCACCACCGTCAGAACATTTCTCCAAAGCTATCAGCGCAAAGAAAAAAAAAGACACACCACTCTCGGGAGGGCTCGAACCTCCAACCTTTTGGTTAACAGCCGAACGCGCTAGCCAATTGCGTCACGGAGGTAGTCGTGCTCCACTCTCACCACCACCAGAACATTTTCCCAAAGGTATCAGTGCAAAGAAAAAAGAGACACACCGCTCATGGGAGGGTTCGAACCTCCAACCTTTTGGTTAACAGCCCAACGCGCAAGCAAATTGCGCCACGGAGACAGTCGTGCTCCACTCTCACCGCGGTCAGAACACTTCTCCAAAGATATCAGTGCAAAGAAAACAAGCGACACACCGCTCATGGGAGGGCTCAAACCTCCAACCTTTTGGTTAACAGCCGATCGCGCTAGCCATCACACCACGGAAACAGTCGTGCTCCGCTCTCACTACTGTCAGAACATTTCTCCAAAGCTTTCAGCGCCAAGAAAAAAAAAAGAGACACACTGCTCCCGGGAGGGCTCGAACCTCCAACCTTTTGCTTAACAGCCGACGCACTAGCAGATTGCGCCATGGAGACAGTCATGCTCAACTCTCACTACTGTCAGAACATTTCTCCAAAGCTATCAGTGCAAAGAAAAAAAGCGACACACTGCTCCCGGTATGGCTTGAACCTCTAACCTTTCAGTTAACAGTTGATCGCGCTAGCCGATTCTGCCACGGAAACGGTCATGCTCCACTCTCACCACCGTCAGAACATTTCTCAAAAGCTATCAGCGCAAAGAAAAAAAGACACACCACTCTCGGGAGGGCTCGAACCTCCAACCTATTTGTTAACAGACGAACGCGCTAGTCAATTGCGTCACGGAGGTAGTCGTGCTCAACTCTCACCACCATCACAACATTTCTCCAAAGCTATCAGCGCAAAGAAAAAAAAAGAGACACACCGCTCTCGGGAGGGCTCAAACCTCCAACCTTTTGGTTAACAGTTGAACGCGCTTGCCGATTCTGCCACGCAAACAGTCGTGCTCCACTCTCACCACCATCAGAACATTTCTCCAAAGCTATCAGCGCAAAGAAAAAAAAAGAAACACACTGCTCCCGGGAGGGCTCGAACCTCCAATCTTTTGCTAAACAGCTGACGCACTAGTAGATTGCGCCACGGAGACAGTCGTGCTCCACTCTCTCCACCGTCAGAACATTTCTCGAAAGCTATCAGCGCAAAGAAAAAAAAGAGACACATAGCTCTCGTGAGGGCACGAACCTCCAAACTTTTGGTTAACAGCCGAACGCGCTAGCCAATTGCGCCACGGAGACAGTCGTGCTCCACTCTCACCACGGTCAGAACACTTCTCCAAAGATATCAGTGCAAATAAAAAAAAGCCACACACCGCTCATGGCAGGGCTCGAACCTCCAACCTTTTGGTTAACAGCCGATCGCGCTAGCCATTACACCACGGAAACAGTCGTGCCCCACTCTCACCACTGTCAGAACATTTCTTCAAAGCTATCAGCGCAAAGAAAAAAAAGAGACACACCGCTTTCGGGAGGGCTCGAACCTCCAACCTTTTGGTTAACAGCCGGAAGCGCTAGCCAAGTGCGTCACGGGGGTAGTCGTGCTCCACTCTCACCACCATTAGAACATTTTTCCAAAGGTATCAGCGCAAAGAAGAAAAGAGACACACTGCTCCCGGGAGGGCTCGAACCTCCAACCTTTTGCTAAACAGCTGACGCACTAGTAGATTGCGCCACGGAGACAGTCGTGCTCCACTCTCTCCACCGTCAGAACATTTCTCCAAAGCTATCAGCGCAAAGAAAAAAAAGAGACACATAGCTCTCGGGAGGGCACGAACCTCCAAACTTTTGGTTAACAGCCGAACGCGCTAGCCAAGTGCGTCACGGAGGTAGTCGTGCTCCACTCTCACCACCGTCAGAACATTTCTCCAAAGCTATCAGCGCAAAGAAAAAAAAAGAGACACCGCTCTCGGGAGGGCTCGAACCTCCAACCTTTTGGTTAACAGCCCAACGCGCAAGCAAATTGCGCCACGGAGACAGTCGTGCTCCACTCTCACCACGGTCAGAACATTTCTCCACAGCTGTCAGCGCAAAGAAAAAAAAAGAGACACACCGCTCTCGGGAGGACTCGAACCTCCAACCTTTTGGTTAACAGCTGAACGCGCTAGCCAATTGCGCCAAGGAGATTGTCGTGCTCTACTCTCACCACCGTCAGAACATTTCTCCAAAGCTATCAGCGCAAAGAAAAAAAGCGACACACTGCTCCCGGGATGGCTTTAACCTCCAACCTTTCAGTTAACAGTTGATCGCGCTAGCAGATTCTGCCACGGAAACAGTCGCGCTCCACTCTCACCACCGTCAGAACATTTCTCCAAAGCTATCAGCGCGAAGAAAAAAAAAGACACACCGCTCTCGGGGTGGCTCGAACCTACAACCTTTTCGTTAACAGTTGAACGCGCTAGCCGATTCTGCCACAGAAACAGTCGTGCTCCACTCTCACTATCGTAAGAAAATTTCTCCAAAGCTATCAGCGCAAAGAAAAAAAAGAGACAGACTGCTCCCGGGAGGGGTCGAACCTCCAACCTTTTGCTTAACAGCCGACGCACTAGCAGATTGCGCCACGGAGAGAGTGGTGCTTCACTCTCACCACCGTCAGTACATTTTTCCAAAGCTATCAGCGCAAAGAAAAAAAAGAGACACACCGCTCTCGTGAGGGCACGAACCTCCACCCTTTTGGTTAACAGCCGAAAGCGCAAGCCAATTGCGTCACGGAGGTAGTCGTGCTGTACTCTCACAACCATGAGAACAATTTTTCAAAGGTATCATCGCAAAGAAAAAAATCGACACACCGTTCATGGGAGGACTCGAACCTCCAACCTTTTTGGTTAACAGCCGATTGCGCTAGCCATCGCACCACAGACGTAACCGCGCTCAACTATCACACCGTCAGAACGTTTCTCCAAAGCTATCAGCGCAAAGAAAAAAAGTGACACACTGCTCCCGGGAGGGCTCGAACCTCCAAACTTTTGCTTAACAGCCGACGCACTAGCAGATTGCGCCACGGAGAAAGTCATGCTCCACTCTCACCACCGTCCGAAAATTTCTCCAAAGCTATCAGCGCAAAGAAAAAAAAAGAGACACACCACTCTCAGGAGGGCTCGAACCTTCAACCTTTTGGTTAACAGTTGATCGCAATAGCCGATTCTGCCACGGAAACAGTCGTGCTCTACTCTCACCACCGTCAGAACATTTCTCCAAAGCTATCAGCGCAAAGAAAAAAAAAGACACACCGCTCTCGGGAGGGCTCGAACCTCCAACCTTTTGGTTAACAGCCGAACGCGCTAGCCAATTGCGTCACGGAGGTAGTCGTGCTCCACTCTCACCACCATCAGAACATTTTCCCAAAGGTATCAGCGCAAAGAAAAAAGAGACACACCGCTCATGGGAGGGTTCGCACCTCCAACCTTTCGGTTAACAGCCCAACGCGCAAGCAAATTGCGCCACGGAGACAGTCGTGCTCCACTCTCTGCACGGTCACAACACTTCTCCAAAGATATCAGTGCAAAGAAAAAAAGCGACACACCGCTCATGGGAGGGCTCAAACCTCCAACCTTTTGGTTAACAGCCGATCGCGCTAGCCTTTACACCACGGAAACAGTCGTGCTCCGCTCTCACTACTGTCAGAACATTTCTCCAAAGCCTTCAGCGCCAAGAAAAAAAAAGAGACACACTGCTCCCGGGAGGGCTCGAACCTCCAACCTTTTGCTTAACAGCCGACGCACTAGCAGACTGCGCCATGGAGACAGTCATGCTCAACTCTCACCACTGTCGGAACATTTCTCCATTGCTGTCAGCGCAAAGAAAAAAAGCGACACTATGCTCCCGGGACGGCTTGAACCTCCAACCTTTCAGTTAACAGTTGATCGCGCTAGCCGATTCTGCCACGGAAACGGTCGTGCTCCACTCTGACCACCGTCAGAATATTTCTCCAAAGCTATCAGCGCAAAGAAAAAAAGACACACCGCTCTCGGGAGGGCTCGAACCTCCAACCTATTTGTTAACAGCCGAACGCGCTAGTCAATTGCGTCACGGAGGTAGTCGTGCTCAACTCTCACCACCATCACAACATTTCTCCAAAGCTATCAGCGCAAAAAAAAAGAGACACACCGCTCTCGGGAGGGCTCAAACCTCCAACCTTCTGGTTAACAGTTGAACGCGCTTGCCGATTCTGCCACGCAAACAGTCGTGCTCCACTCTCTCCACCGTCAGAACATTTCTCCAAAGCTATCAGCGCAAAGAAAATAAAGAGACACATAGCTCTCGGGAGGGCACGAACCTCCAAACTTTTGGTTAACAGCCGAACGCGCTAGCCATTACACAACGGAAACAGTCGTTCCCCACTCTCACCACCGTCAGAACATTTCTCCAAAGCTATCAGCGCAAAGAAAAAAAAAGAGAGACACCGCTTTCGGGAGGGCTCGAACCTCCAACCTTTTGGTTAACAGCCGGAGGCGCTAGCCAAGTGCGTCACGGAGGTAGTCGCGCTCCACTCTCACCACCATTAGAACATTTTTCCAAAGGTATCAGCGCAAAGAAGAAAAGAGACACACTGCTCCCGGGAGGGCTCGAACCTCCAACCTTTTGCTAAACAGCTGACGCACTAGTAGATTGCGCCACGGAGACAGTCGTGCTCCACTCTCTCCACCGTCAGAACATTTCTCCAAAGCTATCAGCGCAAAGAAAAAAAGAGACACATAGCTCTCGGGAGGGCACGAACCTCCAAACTTTTGGTTAACAGCCGAACGCGCTAGCCAAGTGCGTCACGGAGGTAGTCGTGCTCCACTCTCACCACCGTCAGAACATTTCTCCAAAGCTGTCAGCGCAAAGAAAAAAAAAGAGACACACCGCTCTCGGGAGGATTCGAACCTCCAACCTTTTGCTAAACAGCTGACGCACTAGTAGATTGCGCCACGGAGACAGTCGTGCTCCACTCTCTCCACCGTCAGAACATTTCTCCGAAGCTATCAGCGCAAAGAAAAAAAAGAGACACCGCTCTCGGGAGGGCTCGAACCTCCAACCTTTTGGTTAACAGCCCAACGCGCTAGCCAATTGCGCCAAGGAGATTGTCGTGCTCTACTCTCACCACCGTCAGAACATTTTTCCAAAGCTATCAGCGCAAAGAAAAAAAGCGACACACTGCTCCCGGGATGGCTTTAACATCCAACCTTTTGGTTAACAGTTGAACGCGTTAGCCGATTCTGCCACAGAAACAGTCGTGCTCCACTCTCACTACCGTAAGAACATTTCTCCAAAGCTATCAGCGCAAAGAAAAAAAAGAGACAGACTGCTCCCGGGAGGGGTCGAACCTCCAACCTTTTGCTTAACAGCCGACGCAATAGCAGATTGCGCCACGGAGAGAGTGGTGCTTCACTCTCACCACCGTCAGAACATTTTTCCTAAGCTATCAGCGCAAAGAAAAAAAAGAGACACACCGCTCTCGTGAGGGCACGAACCTCCAACCTTTTGGTTAACAGCCGAAAGCGCAAGCCAATTGCGTCACGGAGGTAGTCGTGCTCTACTCTCACAACCATGAGAACAATTTTTCAAAGGTATCATCGCAAAGAAAAAAAGAGACACACCGTTCATGGGAGGACTCGAACCTCCAACCTTTTTGGTTAACAGCCCAACGCGCAAGCCAATTGCGCCACAGAGACAGTCGTACTCCACTCTCACCACGGTCAGAACACTTCTCCAAAGATATCAGTGCAAAGAAAAAAAGCGACACACCGCTCATGGGAGGGCTCGAACCTCCAAGCTTTTGGTTAACAGCCGATCGCGCTAGCCATTACACCACGGAAACAGTCGTGCTCCACTTTCACTACTGTCAGAACATTTCTCCAAAGCTATCAGCGCAAAGAAAAAAAAGAGACACACTGCTCCCGAGAGGGCTCGAACCTCCAACCTTTTGCTTAACAGCCCAACGCGCATGCCAATTGCGCCATGGAGACAGTCGTGCTCCACTCTCACCACGGTCAGAACACTTCTCCAAAATTATCAGTGCAAAGAAAAAAAGCGACAGACAGCTCATGGGAGGGCTCGAACCTCCAACCTTTTGGTTAACAGCCGACGCACTAGCCAAATGCGCCACGTACACAGTCGTGCTCTACTCTCACCACCGTCAGAACATTTCTCCACAGCTGTCAGCGCAAAGAAAAAAGAGACACACCGCTCTCGGGAGGGCTCGAACCTCCAACCTTTTGGGTAACAGCTGAACGCGATAGCCAATTGGGCCAAGAAGATAGTCGTGCTCTACTCTCACCACTGTAAGAACATTTCTCCAAAGCTATCAGTGCAAAGAAAAAAAAGCGAAACACTGCTCCCGGGACGGCTTGAACCTCCAACTTTTCAGTTAACAGTTGATCGCACTAGCCGATTCTGCCACGGAAACAGTCGTGCTCGACTATCACCACCGTCAGAACATTTCTCCAAAGCTATCAGCGCAAAGAAAAAAAAAGAGACACACCGCTCTCGGGAGGACTCGAACCTCCAACCTTTTGGTTAACAGTTGAACGCTCTAGCCGATTCTGCCACGGAAACAGTCGTGCTCCACTCTCACAACCATCAGAACATTTTTTCAAAGGTATCAGCGAAAAGAAAAAAAGACACACCGCTCTCGGGTGGGCTGGAACCTCCAACCTTTTGGTTAACAGTTGAACGCGCTAGCCGATTGTGCCACGGAAACAGTCGCGCTCCACTCTCACCACCGTCCGAACATTTCTCCAAAGCTATCAGCGCAAAGAAAAAAATCGACACACCGTTCATGGGTGGGCTCGAACCTCCAAACTTTTGGTTAACAGCCGATCGCGCTAGCCAACTGCGCCAAGGAGATAGTCGTGCTCTACTCTCACCACCGTCGGAACGTTTCTCCAAAGCTATCAGCGCAAAGAAAAAAAGCGATGCACTGTTCCCGGGAGGCCTCGAACCTCCAACCTTTTGCTTAACAGCCGACGCACTAGCAGATTGCGCCACGGAGACAGTCATACTCCACTCTCGCCACCGTCAGAACATTTCTCCAAAGCTACCAGCGCAAAGAACAAAAAAGAGACACCCCGCTCTCGGGAGGGCTCGAACCTCAACCTTTTGGTTAACAGCCGAACGCGCTAGCCAGTTGCGTCACGGAGGTAGTCGTGCTTCACTCTCACCACCATCAGAACATGTTTCCAATGTATCAGCGCAAAGAAAAAAAGAGACACACTGCTCATGGGAGGGTTCGAACCTCCAACCTTTTGGTTAACAGCGCTAGCCAATTGCGCCAAGGAGACGGTCGTGCTCCACTCTCACCACGGTCAGAACACTTCTCCAAAGATATCATTGCAAAGAAAAAAAAGCGACACACCGCTCATGGGAGGGCTCGAACCTCCAACCTTTTGGTTAACAGCCGATCGCGCTAGCCAATTGCGCCAAGGAGATAGTCGTGCTCTACTCTCACCCCCGTCAGAACAATTCTCCAAAGTTATCAGCGCAAAGAAAAAAAAAAGACACACCGCTCTCGGAAGGGGTCAAACCTCCAACCTTTTGGTTAACAGCTGAACACGCTAGCCAAATGCGCCACGGATACAGTCGTGATCCACTCTCACCACTGTCGGAACATTTCTCGATAGCTGTAAGTGCAAAGAAAAAAGCGAAACGCCGCTCCCGTGAGGGCTCGAAACTACAACCTTTCGGTAAACAGCCGATCGCGCAAGCCAAATGCGCCACGTAGACCGTCGTGCTCTACTTTCACCACCGTCAGAACATTTCTCCACAGCTGTCAGCGCAAAGAAAAAAAGCGATGCACTGTTCCCGGGAGGCCTCGAACCTCCAACCTTTTGCTTAACAGCCGACGCACTAGCAGATTGCGCGACGGAGACAGTCATACTCCACTCTCGCCACCGTCAGAACATTTCTCCAAAGCTACCAGCGCAAAGAACAAAAAAGAGACACTCCGCTCTCGGGAGGGCTCGAACCTCCAACCTTTTGGTTAACATCTGTACGCGCTAGCCAATTGCACCAAGGAGATAGTCGTGCTCCACTCTCACCACCGTCAGAACATTTCTCCAAAGCTCTCAGCGCAAAGAAAAAAAAAGAGACACACCGCTCTCGGGAGGGCTGGAACCTCCAACCTTTTGGTTAACAATTGATCGCGCTAGCCGATTCTGCCACGGAAACAGTCGTGCTCCACTCTCACTACCGTCAGAACATTTCTCCAAAGCTATCAGCGCAAAGAAAAAAAAGAGACACACTCCTCCCGGGAGGGCTCGAACCTCCAACCTTTTGCTTAACAGCCGACGCACTACCACATTGCGCCACGGAGACAGTCGTGCTCTACTCTCACCACCGTCACAACATTTCTCTGAAGCTGTCCGCGCAAAGAAAAAAAAAGAGATACACCGCTCTCGGGAGAGCTCGAACCTTCAACCTTTTGGTTAACAGCCGAACGCGCTAGCCAATTGCGTCACGGAGTAGTCGTGCTCCACTCTCACCACCATCAGAACATTTTTCTAAAGGTATCAGCGCAAAGAAAAAAAGAGACACACCGCTGATGGGAGGGTTCGAACCTCCAACCTTTTGGTTAACAGCCCAACGCGCTAGCCAATTGCGCCACGAAGGAAGTCGTGCTCCACTCTCACCACGGTCAGAACACTTCTCAAAAGATATCAGTGCAAAGAAAAAAAAGCGACATACCGCTCATGGGAGGGCTCGAACCTCCATTCTTTTGGTTAACAGGCGATCGCGCTAGCCATTACACCACGGAAACAGTCGTGCTCCACTCTCACTACCGTCAGAACATTTCTCCAAAGCTATCAGCGCAAAGAAAAAAAAGAGACACACTGCTTCTGGGAAGGCTCGAACCTTGAACCTTTAGCTTAACAGCCAACGCACTAGCAGATTGCGCCACGGAGACAGTCGTTCTCCACTCTCACCACTGTCAGAACATTTCTCCATAGCTGTCTGCGCAAAGAAAAAAGCGAAACACCGCTCCTATGAGGGCTCCATCCTCCAAACTCTCGGTGAACAGCCGATCGCGCTAGCCAAATCCGCCACGTATACAGTCGTGCTCTACTCTCACCACCGTCAGAACATTTCTCCACAGCTGTCAGCGCAAAGAAAAAAGAGACACACCGCTCTCGGTAGGGCTCGAACCTCCAACCTTTTCGTTAACAGCTGAACGCGCTAGCCGATTCTGCCACAGAAACAGTCGTGCTCCACTCTCACTACCGTAAGAACATTTCTCCAAAGCTATCAGCGCAAAGAAAAAAAAGAGACACACTGCTCCCGGGAGGGGTCGAACCTCCAACCTTTTGCTTAACAGCCGACGCACTAGCAGATTGCGCCACGGAGAGAGTCGTGCTTCACTCTCACCACCGTCAGAACATTTCTCCAAAGCTATCAGCGCAAAGAAAAAAAAAGAGACACACCGCTCTCGTGAGGGCACGAACCTCCAACCTTTTGGTTAACAGCCGAACGCGCAAGCCAATTGCGTCACGGAGGTAGTCGTGCTCTACTCTCACAACCATGAGAACATTTTTTCAAAGGTATCAGCGCAAAGAAAAAAATCGACACACCGTTCATGGGAGGACTCGAACCTCCAACCTTTTTGGTTAACAGCCGATTGCGCTAGCCATCGCACCACAGACGTAACCGCGCTCCACTATCACACCGTCAGAACGTTCCTCCAAAGCTATCAGCGCAAAGAAAAAAAGTGACACACTGCTCCCGGGAGGGCTCGAACCTCCAAACTTTTGCTTAACAGCCGACGCACTAGCAGATTGCGCCACGGAGAAAGTCATGCTCCACTCTCACCAACGTCCGAACATTTCTCCAAAGCTATCAGCGCAAAAAGTAAAAAGAGACACACCACTCTCAGGAGGGCTCGAACCTCCAACCTTTTGGTTAACAGTTGATCGCAATAGCCGATTCTGCCACGGAAACAGTCGTGCTCCACTCTCACCACCGTCAGAACATTTCTCCAAAGCTATCAGCGCAAAGAAAAAAAAAGACACACCGCTCTCGGGAGGGCTCAAACCTCCAACCTTTTGGTTAACAGCCGAACGCGCTAGCCAATTGCGTCACGGAGGTAGTCGTGCTCCAGTCTCACCACCATCAGAACATTTTCCCAAAGGTATCAGCGCAAAGAAAAAAGAGACACACCGCTCATGGGAGGGTTCGAACCTCCAATCTTTCGGTTAACAGCCCAACGCGCAAGCAAATTGCGCCACGGAGACAGTCGTGCTCCACACTCAGCACGGTCACAACACTTCTCCAAAGATATCAGTGCAAAGAAAAAAAGCGACAAACCGCTCATGGGAGGGCTCAAACCTCCAACCTTTTGGTTAACAGCCGATCGCGCTAGCCATTACACCACGGAAACAGTCGTGCTCCGCTCTCACTACTGTCCGAACATTTCTCCAAAGCTTTCAGCGCCAAGAAAAAAAAGAGACACACTGCTCCCGGTAGGGCTCGAACCCCCAACCTTTTGCTTAACAGCCGACGCACTAGCAGATTGCCCCATGGAGACAGTCATGCTCAACTCTCACCACTGTCGGAACATTTCTCCATTGCTGTCAGCGCAAAGAAAAAAGCGAAACGCCGCTCCTGGGAGGGCTCCAACCTCCAACCTTTTAGTTAACAGCTGAACGCGATAGCCGATTGCGCCAAGAAGATAGTCGTGCTCTACTCTCACCACCGTGAGAACATTTCTCCAAAGCTATCAGCGCAAAGAAAAAAAGCGACACAATGCTCCCGGGACGGCTTGAACCTCCAACCTTTCAGTTAACAGTTAATCGCGCTAGCCGATTCTGCCACGGAAACGGTCGTGCTCCACTCTGACCACCGTCAGAATATTTCTCCAAAGCTATCAGCGCAAAGAAAAAAAAGACACACCGCTCTCGGGAGGGCTCGAACCTCCAACCTTTTTGTTAACAGCCGAACGCGCTAGTCAATTGCGTCACGGAGGTAGTCGTGCTCCACTCTCACCACCATCAGAACATTTTCCCAAAGGTATCGGCGCAAAGAGAAAAGAGACACACCGCTCATGGGAGGGTTCGAACCTCCAGCCTTTCGGTTAACAGCCCAACGCGCAAGCAAATGGCGCCACGGAGACAGTCGTGCTCCACTCTCAGCACGGTCACAACACTTCTCCAAAGATATCAGTGCAAAGAAAAAAAGCGACACACCGCTCATGGGAGGGCTCAAACCTCCAACCTTTTGGTTAACAGCCGATCGCGCTAGCCATTACACCACGGAAACAGTCGTGCTCCGCTCTCACTACTGTGCGAACATTTCTCCAAAGCTTTCAGCGCCAAGAAAAAAAAGGGACACACTGCTCCCGGGAGGGCTCGAACCTCCAACCTTTCGCTTAACAGCCGACGCACTAGCAGATTGCGCCATGGAGGCAGTCATGCTCAACTCTCACCACTGTCGGAACATTTCTCCATTGCTGTCAGCGCAAAGAAAAAAGCGAAATGCCGCTCCTGGGAGGGCTCCAACCTCCAACCTTTTAGTTAACAGCTGAACGCGATAGCCGATTGCGCCAAGAAGATAGTCGTGCTCTACTCTCACCACCGTGAGAACATTTCTCCAAAGCTATCAGCGCAAAGAAAAAAGCGACACAATGCTCCCGGGACGGCTTGAACCTCCAACCTTTCAGTTAACAGTTGATCGCGCGAGCCGATTCTGCCACGGAAACGATCGTGCTCCACTCTGACCACCGTCAGAATATTTCTTCAAAGCTATCAGCGCAAAGAAAAAAAAGACACACCGCTCTCGGGAGGGCTCGAACCTCCAACCTTTCGGTTAACAGCCCAACGCGCAAGCCAATTGCGCCACAGAGACAGTCGTGCTCCACTCTCACCACGCTTAGAACACTTCTCCAAAGATATCAGTTCAAAGAAAAAAAGCGACAAACCGCTCAAGGGAGGGCTCGAACCTCAATTCTTTTGGTTAACAGGCGATCGCGCTAGCCATTACACCACGGAAACAGTCGTGCTCCACTCTCACTACCGTCAGAACATTTCTCCAAAGCTATCAGCGCAAAGAAAAAAAAAGAGACACACTGCTCCTGGGAGGGCTCGAACCTCGAACCTTCAGCTTAACAGCCAACGCACTAGCAGATTGCGCCACAGAGACAGTCGTTCTCCACTCTCACCACTGTCAGAACATTTCTCCATAGCTGTCAGCGCAAAGAAAAAAGCGAAACGCCGCTCCTGGGAGGGCTCCAACCTCCAAACTCTCGGTAAACAGCCGATTGCGCTAGCCAAATGCGCCACGTAGACAGTCGTGCTCTACTCTCACCACCGTCAGAACATTTCTCTAAAGCTATCAGCGCAAAGAACAAAAAAGAGACACACCGCTCTTGGGAGGGCTCGAACCTCCAACCTTTTGGTTAACAGCCGAACGCGCTAGCCAATTGCGTCACGGAGGTAGTCGTGCTCCACTCTCACCACCATCAGAACATGTTTCCAATGGTATCAGCGCGAAGAAAAAAGAGACACACCGCTCATGGGGGGGTTCGAACCTCGAACCTTTTGGTTAACAGTGCTAGCCAATTGCGCCACGGAGACAGTCGTGCTCCACTCTCACCACGGTCAGAACACTTCTCCAAAGATATCAGTGCAAAGAAAAAAAAGCGACACACCACTCATAGGAGGGCTCGAACCTCCAACCTTTTGGTTAACAGCCGATCGCGCTAGCCAATTGCGCCAAGGAGATAGTCGTGCTCTACTCTCACCCCCGTCAAAACAATTCTCCAAAGCTATCAGCGCAAAGAAAAAAAAGAGACACACCGCTCTCAGGAGGGTCAAACCTCCAACATTTTGGTTAACAGCTGAACAAGCTAGCCAATTCCGCCACGGAGACAGTCGTGCTCCACTCTCACCACTGTCGGAACATTTCTCCATAGCTATCAGTGCAAAGAAAAAAAAGACACACTGTTCCCGGGAGGGCTCAAACCTCCAACCTTTTGCTTAACAGCTGACGCACTAACAGATTGGGCCATGGAGACAGTCGTGCTCCACTCTCACCACCGTCAGAACATTTCTCCAAAGCTATCAGCGCAAAGAAAAAAAAGAGACACACCGCTCTCGGGAGAGCTCGAACCTTCAACTTTTTGGTTAACAGCCGAACGCGCTAGCCAATTGCGTCACGGAGGTAGTCGTGCTCCACTCTCACCACCATCAGAACATTTTTCTAAATGTATCAGCGCAAAGAAAAAAAGTGACACACCGCTCAAGGGAGGGTTGGACCCTCCAACCTTTTGGTTAATAGCCCAACGCGCTAGCCAATTGCGCCACGAAGACAGTCGTGCTCCACTCTCACCACGGTCAGAACACTTCTCCAAAGATATCAGTGCAAAGAAAAAATGTCACATACCGCTCATGGGAGGGCTCGAACCTCCAATCTTTTGGTTAACAACCGATCGCGCTAGCCATTACACCACGGAAACAGTCGTGCTCCACTCTCACTACCGTCAGAACATTTCTCCAAAGCTATCAGCGCAAAGAAAAAAAAGAGACACACTGCTACCGGGAGGGCTCGAACCTCCAACCTTTAGCTTAACAGCCAACGCACTAGCAGATTGCGCCACGGAGACAATCGTTCTCCACTCTCACCACTGTCAGAACATTTCTCCATAGCTATCAGCGCAAAGAAAAAAGCGAAACGCCGCTCCTGGGAGGGCTCCAACCTCCAACCTTTCAGTTAACAGTTGATCGCGCAATACATCTGCCACGGAAACAGTCGTGCTCCACTCTCACTACCGTCAGAACATTTCTCCAAAGCTATCCGCGCAAAGAAAAAAAAAACACACCGCTCTCGGGAGAGCTCGAACCTTCAACCTTTTGGTTATAAGCCGAACGCGCTAGCCAATTGCGTCACGGAGGTAGTCGTGCTCCACTCTCAACACCATCAGAACATTTTTCTAAAGGTATCAGCGCAAAGAAAAAAAGAGACACACCGCTCATGGGCGGGTTCGAACCTCCAACCTTTTGGTTAATAGCCGATCGCGCTAGCCAATTGCGCCAAGGAGATAGTCGTGCTCTACTCTCACCCCCGTCAAAACAATTCTCCAAAGCTATCAGCGCAAAGAAAAAAAAAGAGACACACCGCTCTCGGGAGGGTCAAACCTCCAACATTTTGGTTAACAGCTGAACAAGCTAGAAAGTTCCGCCACGGAGACAGTCGTGCTCCATTCTCACCACTGTCGGAACATTTCTCCATAGCTATCAGCGCAAAGAAAAAAAAAAGACACACTGCTCCCGGGAGGGCTCAAACCTCCAACCTTTTGCTTAACAGCTGACGCACTAACAGATTGGGCCATGGAGACAGTCGTGCTCCACTCTCACCACCGTCAGAACATTTCTCCAAAGCTATCAGCGCAAAGAAAAAAAAGAGACACACCGCTCTCGGGAGAGCTCGAACCTTCAACTTTTTGGTTAACAGCCGAACGCGCTAGCCAATTGCGTCACGGAGGTAGTCGTGCTCCACTCTCACCACCATCAGAACATTTTTCTAAATGTATCAGCGCAAAGAAAAAAAGTGACACACCGCTCAAGAGAGGGTTGGACCCTCCAACCTTTTGGTTAATAGCCCAACACGCTAGCCAATTGCGCCACGAAGACAGTCGTGCTCCACTCTCACCACGGTCAGAACACTTCTCCAAAGATATCAGTGCAAAAAAAAAAATGTCACATACCGCTCATGGGAGGGCTCGAACCTCCAATCTTTTGGTTAACAACCGATCGCGCTAGCCATTACACCACGGAAACAGTCGTGCTCCACTCTCACTACCGTCAGAACATTTCTCCAAAGCTATCAGCGCAAAGAAAAAAAAAGAGACACACTGCTACCGGGAGGGCTCGAAACTCCAACCTTTAGCTTAACAGCCAACGCACTAGCAGATTGCGCCACGGAGACAATCGTTCTCCACTCTCACCACTGTCAGAACATTTCTCCATAGCTATCAGCGCAAAGAAAAAAGCGAAACGCCGCTCCTGGGAGGGCTCCAACCTCCAACCTTTCAGTTAACAGTTGATCGCGCTATACATCTGCCACGGAAACAGTCGTGCTCCACTCTCACTACCGTCAGAACATTTCTCCAAAGCTATCCGCGCAAAGAAAAAAAAAGAGACACACCGCTCTCGGGAGAGCTCGAACCTTCAACCTTTTGGTTAACAGCCGAACGCGCTAGCCAATTGCGTCACGGAGGTAGTCGTGCTCCACTCTCACCACCATCAGAACATTTTTCTAAAGGTATCAGCGCAAAGAAAAAAAGAGACACACCGCTCATGGGAGGGTTCGAACCTCCAACCTTTTGGTTAATAGCCCAACGCGCTAGCCAATTGCGCCACGAAGACAGTCGTGCTCCACTCTCACCACGGTCAGAACAATTCTCCAAAGCTATCAGCGCAAAGAAAAAAAAAGAGACGCACTGCTCCCGGGAGGGCTCGAACCTCCAACCTTTAGCTTAACAGCCAACGCACTAGCAGATTGCGCCACGGAGACAATCGTTCTCCACTCTCACCACTGTCAGAACATTTCTCCATAGCTGTCAGCGCAAAGAAAAAAGCGAAACGCCGCTCCTGGGAGGGCTCCAACCTCCAACCTTTCAGTTAACAGTTGATCGCGCAACGGAAACAGTCGTGCTCCACTCTCACCACCGTCAGAACGTTTCTCCAAAGCTATCAGCGCAAAGAAAAAAAGCGACACACTGCTCCCGGGAGGGCTCTAACCTCCAACCTTTTGCTTAACAGTTGATCGCGCTAGCCAATTCTGCCACGGAAACAACCGTGCTCTACTCTCGCCACCGTCAGAACATTTCAGCAAAGCTATCAGCGCAAAAAAAAAAGAGACACACCGCTCTCGGGAGGGCTCGAACCTCCAACCTTTTGGTTAACAATTGATCGCGCTAGCCGATTCGGGCACGGAAACAGTCCTGCTCCACTCTCACTACCATCAGAACATTTCTCCAAAGCTATCAGCGCAAAGAAAAAAAGAGACACACTGCTCCCGGGAGGGCTCGAACCTCCAAGCTTTTGATTAACAGCCGACGCACTAACAGATTGCGCCACGGAGACAGTCGTGCTCCACTCTCACCACCGTCACAACATTTCTCCAACGCTATCAGCGCAAAGAAAAAAAAAGAGACACACCGCTCTCGGGAGAGCTCGAACCTCCAACCTTTTGGTTAACAGCCGAACGCGCTAGCCAATTGCGTCACGGCGGTAGTCGTGCTCCACTTTCACCACCATCAGAACATTCTTCCAAAGGTATCAGCGCAAAGAAAAAAAGAGACACACCGCTCATGGGAGGGTTGGAACCTCCAACCTTTTGGTTAACAGCCCAACGCGCAAGCCAATTGCGCCACGGAGACAGCCGTGCTCCACTCTCACCACGGTCAGAACACTTCTCCAAAGATATCAGTGGAAAGAAAAAAAAGCGACACACCGCTCATGGGAGGGCTCGAACCTCCAACCTTTTGGTTAACACCCGATAGCGCTAGCCAATTGCGCCAAGAAGATAGGCGTTCTCTACTCTCACCACCGTCAGAACATTTCTCCAAAGCTATCAGCGCAAAGAAAAAAAAGAGACACACCACTCTCGGGAGGGCTCGAACCTTCAACCTTTTGGTTAACAGCCGAACGCGCTAGCCAATTGCGTCACGGAGGTAGTCGTGCTCCATTCTCAGCACCGTCAGAACATTCCTCCAAAGCTATCAGCGCAAAGAAAAAAAAGCGACACACCGCTCATGGAAGGCTCGAACCTCCAACCTTTTGGCTAACAGCCGACCGCGCTAGCCAATTGCGTCACGGAGGTAGTCGTGCTGCACTCTCACCACCATCAGAACAGTTTTCCAAAGGTATCTGCGCAAAGAAAAAAAGAGACACACCGCTCATGGGAGGGCTCGAGCCTCCAACCTTTTGGTTAACAGCCGATCGCGCTAGCCATTGCACCACGGACCCAACCGCACTCCACTCTCACCACCAACAGAACGTTTCTCCAAAGCTATCAGTGCAAAGAAAAAAAGTGACACACTGCTCCCGGGAGGGCTTGAACCTCCAACCTTTTGCTTAACAGCCGACGCACTAGCAGATTGCGCCACGGAGACAGTCGTGCTCCACTCTCACCACCATCAGAACATTTCTCCAAAGTTATCAGCGCAAAGAAAAAAAAGAGACACACTGCTCCTGGGAGGGCTCGAACCTCCAACCTTTAGCTGAACAGCCAACGCACTAGCAGATTGAGCCACGGAGACAATCATTCTCCACTCTCACCACTGTCAGAACATTTCTCCATAGCTGTCAGCGCAAAGAAAAAAGCGAAACGCCGCTCCTGGGAGGGCTCCAACCTCCAACCTTTCAGTTTACAGTTGATCGCGCTATACATTTGCAACGAAAACAGTCGTGCTCCAATCTCACCACCGTCAGAACATTTCTCCAAAGCTATCAACGCAAAGAAAAAAAAAGAGACACACCACTCTCGCGAGGGCTTGAACCTCAAACGTTTTGGTTAACAGTTGAACGCTCTAGCCGATTCTGCCACGGAAACAGTCGTGCTCCACTCTCACTACCGTCAGAACATTTCTCCAAAGCTATCCGCGCAAAGAAAAAAAAAGAGACACACCGCTCTCGAGAGGGTTCGAACCTCCATCCTTTTGGTTAACAGCCGAACGCGCTAGCCAATTGCGTCATGGAGGTAGTCGTGCTCCACTCTCACAACCATCAGAACATTTTTTCAAAGGTGTCAGCGCAAAGAAAAAAATTGACACACCGTTCATGGGAGAGCTCGAACCTCCAACCTTTTGGTTAACAGCCGATCGCTCTAGCCATTGCACCACGGACCCAACCGCGCTCCACTCTCACCACCGTCAGAACGTTTCTCCAAAGCTATCAGCGCAAAGAAAAAAAGCGACACACTGCTCCCGGGAGGGCTCGAACCTCCAACCTTTTGCTTAACAGTTGATCGTGCTAGCCGATTCTGCCACGGAAACAACCGTGCTCTACTCCCGCCACCGTCAGAACATTTCTGCAAAGCTATCAGCGCAAAGAAAAAAAAGAGACACACCGCTCTCGGGAGGGCTCGAACCTCCAACCTTTTGGTTAACAATTGATCGCACTAGCCGATTCTGACACGGAAACAGTCGTGCTCCACTCTCACTACCATCAGAACATTTCTCCAAAGCTATCAGCGCAAAGAAAAAAAGAGACACACTGCTCCCGGGAGGGCTCGAACCTCCAAGCTTTTGATTAACAATTGATCGCGCTAGCCGATTCGGGCACGGAAACAGTCCTGCTCCACTCTCACTACCATCAGAACATTTCTCCAAAGCTATCAGCGCAAAGAAAAAAAGAGACACACTGCTCCCGGGAGGGCTCGAACCTCCAAGCTTTTGATTAACAGCCGACGCACTAACAGATTGCGCCACGGAGACAGTCGTGCTCCACTCTCACCACCGTCACAACATTTCTCCAACGCTATCAGCGCAAAGAAAAAAAAAAGAGACACACCGCTCTCGGGAGAGCTCGAACCTCCAACCTTTTGGTTAACAGCCGAACGCGCTAGCCAATTGCGTCACGGCGGTAGTCGTGCTCCACTTTCACCACCATCAGAACATTCTTCCAAAGGTATCAGCGCAAAGAAAAAAAGAGACACACCGCTCATGGGAGGGTTGGAACCTCCAACCTTTTGGTTAACAGCCCAACGCGCAAGCCAATTGCGCCACGGAGACAGCCGTGCTCCACTCTCACCACGGTCAGAACACTTCTCCAAAGATATCAGTGGAAAGAAAAAAAAGCGACACACCGCTCATGGGAGGGCTCGAACCTCCAACCTTTTGGTTAACACCCGATAGCGCTAGCCAATTGCGCCAAGAAGATAGGCGTTCTCTACTCTCACCACCGTCAGAACATTTCTCCAAAGCTATCAGCGCAAAGAAAAAAAAGAGACACACCACTCTCGGGAGGGCTCGAACCTTCAACCTTTTGGTTAACAGCCGAACGCGCTAGCCAATTGCGTCACGGAGGTAGTCGTGCTCCATTCTCAGCACCGTCAGAACATTCCTCCAAAGCTATCAGCGCAAAGAAAAAAAAGCGACACACCGCTCATGGAAGGCTCGAACCTCCAACCTTTTGGCTAACAGCCGACCGCGCTAGCCAATTGCGTCACGGAGGTAGTCGTGCTGCACTCTCACCACCATCAGAACAGTTTTCCAAAGGTATCTGCGCAAAGAAAAAAAGAGACACACCGCTCATGGGAGGGCTCGAGCCTCCAACCTTTTGGTTAACAGCCGATCGCGCTAGCCATTGCACCACGGACCCAACCGCACTCCACTCTCACCACCAACAGAACGTTTCTCCAAAGCTATCAGTGCAAAGAAAAAAAGTGACACACTGCTCCCGGGAGGGCTTGAACCTCCAACCTTTTGCTTAACAGCCGACGCACTAGCAGATTGCGCCACGGAGACAGTCGTGCTCCACTCTCACCACCATCAGAACATTTCTCCAAAGTTATCAGCGCAAAGAAAAAAAAGAGACACACTGCTCCTGGGAGGGCTCGAACCTCCAACCTTTAGCTGAACAGCCAACGCACTAGCAGATTGAGCCACGGAGACAATCATTCTCCACTCTCACCACTGTCAGAACATTTCTCCATAGCTGTCAGCGCAAAGAAAAAAGCGAAACGCCGCTCCTGGGAGGGCTCCAACCTCCAACCTTTCAGTTTACAGTTGATCGCGCTATACATTTGCAACGAAAACAGTCGTGCTCCAATCTCACCACCGTCAGAACATTTCTCCAAAGCTATCAACGCAAAGAAAAAAAAGAGACACACCACTCTCGCGAGGGCTTGAACCTCAAACGTTTTGGTTAACAGTTGAATGCTCTAGCCGATTCTGCCACGGAAACAGTCGTGCTCCACTCTCACTACCGTCAGAACATTTCTCCAAAGCTATCCGCGCAAAGAAAAAAAAAGAGACACACCGCTCTCGAGAGGGTTCGAACCTCCATCCTTTTGGTTAACAGCCGAACGCGCTAGCCAATTGCGTCATGGAGGTAGTCGTGCTCCACTCTCACAACCATCAGAACATTTTTTCAAAGGTGTCAGCGCAAAGAAAAAAATTGACACACCGTTCATGGGAGAGCTCGAACCTCCAACCTTTTGGTTAACAGCCGATCGCTCTAGCCATTGCACCACGGACCCAACCGCGCTCCACTCTCACCACCGTCAGAACGTTTCTCCAAAGCTATCAGCGCAAAGAAAAAAAGCGACACACTGCTCCCGGGAGGGCTCGAACCTCCAACCTTTTGCTTAACAGTTGATCGTGCTAGCCGATTCTGCCACGGAAACAACCGTGCTCTACTCCCGCCACCGTCAGAACATTTCTGCAAAGCTATCAGCGCAAAGAAAAAAAAGAGACACACCGCTCTCGGGAGGGCTCGAACCTCCAACCTTTTGGTTAACAGCCCAACGCACAAGCCAATTGCGCCACGGAGACAGCCGTGCTCCACTCTCACCACGGTCAGAACACTTCTCAAAAGATATCAGTGGAAAGAAAAAAAAGCGACACACCGCTCATGGAAGGCTCGAACCTGCAACCATTTGGTTAACAGCCGATCGCGCTAGCCCATTGCGCCAAGGAGGTAGTCGTGCTCTACTCTCACCACCGTCAGAACATTTCTCCAAAGCTATCAGTGCAAAGAAAAAAAAGAGACATACCGCTCTCGGGAGGGCTCGAACCTCCAAGATTTTGGCTAACAGCCGACCGCGCTAGCCAATTGCGTCACGGAGGTAGTCGTGCTGCACTCTCACCACCATCAGAACAGTTTTCCAAAGGTATCTGCGCAAAGAAAAAAAGAGACACACCGCTCATGGGAGGGCTCGAGCCTCCAACCTTTTGGTTAACAGCCGACCGCGCTAGCCAATTGCGTCACGGAGGTAGTCGTGCTGCACTCTCACCACCATCAGAACAGTTTTCCAAAGGTATCTGCGCAAAGAAAAAAAGAGACACACCGCTCATGGGAGGGCTCGAGCCTCCAACCTTTTGGTTAACAGCCGATCGCGCTAGCCATTGCACCACGGACCCAACCACACTCCACTCTCACCACCAACAGAACGTTTCTCCAAAGCTATCAGTGCAAAGAAAAAAAGTGACACACTGCTCCCGGGAGGGCTTGAACCTCCAACCTTTTGCTTAACAGCCGACGCACTAGCAGATTGCGCCACGGAGACAGTCGTGCTCCACTCTCACCACCATCAGAACATTTCTCCAAAGTTATCAGCGCAAAGAAAAAAAAGAGACACACTGCTCCTGGGAGGGCTCGAACCTCCAACCTTTAGCTGAACAGCCAACGCACTAGCAGATTGAGCCACGGAGACAATCATTCTCCACTCTCACCACTGTCAGAACATTTCTCCATAGCTGTCAGCGCAAAGAAAAAAGCGAAACGCCGCTCCTGGGAGGGCTCCAACCTCCAACCTTTCAGTTTACAGTTGATCGCGCTATACATTTGCAACGAAAACAGTCGTGCTCCAATCTCACCACCGTCAGAACATTTCTCCAAAGCTATCAACGCAAAGAAAAAAAAGAGACACACCACTCTCGCGAGGGCTTGAACCTCAAACGTTTTGGTTAACAGTTGAACGCTCTAGCCGATTCTGCCACGGAAACAGTCGTGCTCCACTCTCACTACCGTCAGAACATTTCTCCAAAGCTATCCGCGCAAAGAAAAAAAAAGAGACACACCGCTCTCGAGAGGGTTCGAACCTCCATCCTTTTGGTTAACAGCCGAACGCGCTAGCCAATTGCGTCATGGAGGTAGTCGTGCTCCACTCTCACAACCATCAGAACATTTTTTCAAAGGTGTCAGCGCAAAGAAAAAAATTGACACACCGTTCATGGGAGAGCTCGAACCTCCAACCTTTTGGTTAACAGCCGATCGCTCTAGCCATTGCACCACGGACCCAACCGCGCTCCACTCTCACCACCGTCAGAACGTTTCTCCAAAGCTATCAGCGCAAAGAAAAAAAGCGACACACTGCTCCCGGGAGGGCTCGAACCTCCAACCTTTTGCTTAACAGTTGATCGTGCTAGCCGATTCTGCCACGGAAACAACCGTGCTCTACTCCCGCCACCGTCAGAACATTTCTGCAAAGCTATCAGCGCAAAGAAAAAAAAGAGACACACCGCTTTCGGGAGGGCTCGAACCTCCAACCTTTTGGTTAACAGCCCAACGCACAAGCCAATTGCGCCACGGAGACAGCCGTGCTCCACTCTCACCACGGTCAGAACACTTCTCAAAAGATATCAGTGGAAAGAAAAAAAAGCGACACACCGCTCATGGAAGGCTCGAACCTGCAACCATTTGGTTAACAGCCGATCGCGCTAGCCCATTGCGCCAAGGAGGTAGTCGTGCTCTACTCTCACCACCGTCAGAACATTTCTCCAAAGCTATCAGTGCAAAGAAAAAAAAGAGACATACCGCTCTCGGGAGGGCTCGAACCTCCAAGATTTTGGCTAACAGCCGACCGCGCTAGCCAATTGCGTCACGGAGGTAGTCGTGCTGCACTCTCACCACCATCAGAACAGTTTTCCAAAGGTATCTGCGCAAAGAAAAAAAGAGACACACCGCTCATGGGAGGGCTCGAGCCTCCAACCTTTTGGTTAACAGCCGATCGCGCTAGCCATTGCACCACGAACCCAACCGCACTTCACTCTCACCACCAACAGAACGTTTCTCCAAAGCTATCAGTGCAGAGAAAAAAAGTGACACACTGCTCCCGGGAGGGCTTGAACCTCCAACCTTTTGCTTAGAAGCCGACGCACTAGCAGATTGCGCCACGGAGACAGTCGTGCTCCACTCTCACCACCATCAGAACATCTCTCCAAAGCTATCAGCGCAAAGAAAAAAAAGAGACACACCGCTCTCGGGAGGGCTCGAACCTCCAAACTTTCGGTTAACAGTTGATCGCGCAAGCCGATTCGGCCACGGAAACAGTCGCGCTCCACTCTCACCATCGTCAGAACATTTCTCCAAAGTTATCAGCGCAAAGAAAAAAAAGAGACACACTGCTCCTGGGAGGGCTCGAACCTCCAACCTTTAGCTGAACAGCCAACGCACTAGCAGATTGCGCCACGGACACAATCGTTCTCCACTCTCACCACTGTCAGAACATTTCTTCATAGCTGTAAGCGTAAAGAAAAAAGCGAAACGCCGCTCCTGGGAGGGCTCCAACCTCCAACCTTTCAGTTAACAGTTGATCGCGCTATACATCTGCAATGGAAACAGTCGTGCTCCACTCTCACCACCGTCAGAACATTTCTCCAAAGCTATCAACGCAAAGAAAAAAAAGAGACATACCGCTCTCGGGAGGGCTCGAACCTCCAACCTTTTGGCTAACAGCCGACCGCGCTAGCCAATTGCACCACGGACCCAACCGCTCTCCACTCTCACCACCTTCAAAACGTTTCTCCAAAGGTATCAGCGCAAAGAAAAAAATTGACACACCGTTCATGGGAGGGCTCGAACCTCCAACCTTTTGGTTAACAGCCGATCGCGCTAGCCATTGCACCACGGACCCAACCGCGCTCCACTCTCACCACCGTCAGAACGTTTCTCCAAAGCTATCAGCGCAAAGAAAAAAAGCGACACACTGCTCCCGGGAGGGCTCGAACCTCCAATCTTTTGCTTAACAGTTGATCGTGCTAGCCGATTCTGCCACGGAAACAACCGTGCTCTACTCCCGCCACCGTCAGAACATTTCTGCAATGCTATCAGCGCAAAGAAAAAAAAAGAGACACACCGCTCTCGGGAGGGCTCGAACCTCCAACCTTTTGGTTAACAATTGATCGCGCTAGCCGATTCTGACACGGAAACAGTCGTGCTCCACTCTCACTACAGTCAGCACATTTCTCCAAAGCTATCAGCGCAAAAAAAAGAGACACACTGCTCCCGGGAGGGCTCGAACCTCCAACCTTTTGGTTAACAGCCCAACGCGCAAGCCAATTGCGCCACGGAGACAGCCGTGCTCCACTCTCACCACGGTCAGAACACTTCTCAAAAGATATCAGTGGAAAGAAAAAAAAGCGACACACCGCTCATGGGAGGGCTCGATTCTCTAACCTTTTGGTTAACAGCCGATAGCGCTAGCCAATTGCGCCATGAAGATAGTCGTTCTCTACTCTCACCACCGTCAGAACATTTCTCCAAAGCTATCAGCGCAAAGAAAAAAAAGAGACACACCACTCTCGGGAGGGCTCGAACCTTCAACCTTTTGGTTAACAGCCGAACGCGCTAGCCAATGGCGTCACGGAGGTAGTCGTGCGCCAATCTCATCACCGTCAGACCATTCCTCCAAAGCTATCAGCGCAAAGAA
Organism: Rhipicephalus microplus; assembly: GCF_043290135.1. Classification (NCBI taxonomy): domain Eukaryota; kingdom Metazoa; phylum Arthropoda; class Arachnida; order Ixodida; family Ixodidae; genus Rhipicephalus; species Rhipicephalus microplus. The sequence goes on from NW_027464592.1 coordinate 8,384,593, forward strand.
AAAAAACAGACACACCGCTCTCGGGAGGGCTCGAACCTCCAACCTTTTGGTTATCAGTTGATCGCGCTAGCCGCTTCTGCCACGGACACAGTCGCGCTCTACTCTCTCCACCGTCAGAACATTTCTCCAAAGCTATCAGCGCAAAGAAAAAAAAGAGACACACTGCTCACGGGAGGGCTGGAACCTCTAACCTTTTGCTTAACAGCCGACGCACTAGCAGATTGCGTCACGGAGACAGTCGTGCTCCACTCTCACCACGGTCAGAACACTTCTCCAAAGATATCAGTGCAAAGAAAAAAAAGCGACACACCGCTCATGGAAGGCTCGAACCTCCAACCTTTTGGTTAACAGCCGATCGCGCTAGCGAATTTCGCCAAGGAGGTAGTCGTGCTCTACTCTCACAACCGTCAGAACATTTCTCCAAAGCTATCAGTGCAAAGAAAAAAAAGAGACATACCGCTCTCGGGAGGGCTCGAACCTCCAACCTTTTGGCTAACAGCCGACCGCGCTAGCCAATTGCGTCACGGAGGTAGTCGTGCTGCACTCTCACCACCATCAGAACAGTTTTCCAAAGGTATCTGCGCAAAGAAAAAAAGAGACACACCGCTCATGGGAGGGCTCGAGCTTCCAACCTTTTGGTTAACAGCCGATCGCGCTAGCCATTGAACCACGAACCCAACCGCACTTCACTCTCACCACCAACAGAACGTTTCTCCAAAGCTATCAGTGCAGAGAAAAAAAGTGACACACTGCTCCCGGGAGGGCTTGAACCTCCAACCTTTTGCTTAACATCCGACGCACTAGCAGATTGCGCCACGGAGACAGTCGTGCTCCACTCTCACCACCGTCAGAACATCTCTCCAAAGCTATCAGCGCAAAGAAAAAAAAGAGACACACCGCTCTCGGGAGGGCTCGAACCTCCAACCTTTTGGTTAACAGTTGATCGCGCAAGCCGATTCGGCCACGGAAACAGTCGCGCTCCACTCTCACCATCGTCAGAACATTTCTCCAAAGTTATCAGCGCAAAGAAAAAAAAAGAGACACACTGCTCCTGGGAGGGCTCGAACCTCCAACCTTTAGCTGAACAGCCAACGCACTAGCAGATTGCGCCACGGAGACAATCGTTCTCCACTCTCACCACTGTCAGAACATTTCTCCATAGCTGTAAGCGTAAAGAAAAAAGCGAAACGCCGCTCCTGGGAGGGCTCCAACCTCCAACCTTTCAGTTAACTGTTGATCGCGCTATACATCTGCAATGGAAACAGTCGTGCTCCACTCTCTCCACCGTCAGAACATTTCTCCAAAGCTATCAACGCAAAGAAAAAAAAGAGGCACACCGCTCTCGGGAGGGCTAGAACCTCAAACCTTTTGGTTAAACGCCGAACGCGCTAGCCAATGACGTCACGGAGGTAGTCGTGCTCCACTCTCACAAACATCAGAACATTATTTCAAAGGTATCAGCGCAAAGAAAAAAATTGACACACCGTTCATGGGAGGGCTCGAACCTCCAACCTTTTGGTTAAGAGCCGATCGCGCTAGCCATTGCACCACGGACCCAACCGCGCTCCACTCTCACCACCGTCAGAACGTTTCTCCAAAGCTATCAGCGCAAAGAAAAAAAGCGACACACTGCTCCCGGGAGGGCTCGAACCTCCAACCTTTTGCTTAACAGTTGATCGTGCTAGCCGATTCTGCCACGGAAACAACCGTGCTCTACTCCCGCCACCGTCATAACATTTCTGCAAAGCTATCAGCGCGAAGAAAAAAAAAGAGACACACCGCTCTCGGGAGGGCTCGAACCTCCAACCTTTTGGTAAACAATTGATCGCGCTAGCCGATTCTGACACGGAAACAGTCGTGCTCCACTCTCACTACCATCAGCACATTTCTCCAAAGCTATCAGCGCAAAAAAAAGAGACACACTGCTCCCGGGAGGGCTCGAACCTCCAACCTTTTGGTTAACAGCCCAACGCGCAAGCCAATTGCGCCACGGAGACAGCCGTGCTCCACTCTCACCACGGTCAGATCACTTCTCAAAAGATATCAGTGGAAAGAAAAAAAAGCGACACACCGCTCATGGGAGGGCTCGAACCTCCAACCTTTTGGTTAAAAGCCGATAGCGCTAGCCAATTGCGCCAAGAAGATAGTCGTTCTCCACTCTCACCACGGTCAGAACACTTCTCCAAAGATATCAGTGCAAAGAAAAAAAAAGCGACACACCGCTCATGGGAGGGCTCGAACCTCCAACCTTTTGGTTAACAGCCGATCGCGCTAGCCATTACACCACGGAAACAGTCGTGTCCCACTCTCATCACCGTCAGAACATTCCTCCAAAGCTATCAGCGCAAAGAAAAAAAAAGAGACACACCGCTCTCGGGAGGACTCGAACCTCCAAACTTTTGGTTATCAGTTGATCGCGCTAGCCGCTTCTGCCACGGACACATCGCGCTCTACTCTCTCCACCGTCAGAACATTTCTCCAAAGCTATCAGCGCAAAGAAAAAAAAGAGACACACCGCTCTCGGGAGGGCTCGAACCTCTAACCTTTTGCTTAACAGCCGACGCACTAGCAGATTGCGTCACGGAGACAGTCGTGCTCCACTCTCACCACGGTCAGAACACTTCTCCAAAGATATCAGTGCAAAGAAAAAAAAGCGACACACCGCTCATGGAAGGCTCGAACCTCCAACCTTTTGGTTAACAGCCGATCGCGCTAGCCAATTGCGCCAAGGAGGTAGTCGTGCTCTACTCTCACCACCGTCAGAACATTTCTCCAAAGCTATCAGTGCAAAGAAAAAAAAGAGACATACCGCTCTCGGGAGGGCTCGAACCTCCAACCTTTTGGCTAACAGCCGACCGCGCTAGCCAATTGCGTCACGGAGGTAGTCGTGCTGCACTCTCACCACCATCAGAACAGTTTTCCAAAGGTATCTGCGCAAAGAAAAAAAGAGACACACCGCTCATGGGAGGGCTCGAGCTTCCAACCTTTTGGTTAACAGCCGATCGCGCTAGCCATTGCACCACGAACCCAACCGCACTTCACTCTCACCACCAACAGAACGTTTCTCCAAAGCTATCAGTGCAGAGAAAAAAAGTGACACACTGCTCCCGGGAGGGATTGAACCTCAAACCTTTTGCTTAACAGCCGACGCACTAGCAGATTGCGCCACGGAGACAGTCGTGCTCCACTCTCACCACCGTCAGAACATCTCTCCAAAGCTATCAGCGCAAAGAAAAAAAAAGAGACACACCGCTCTCGGGAGGGCTCGAACCTCCAACCTTTTGGTTAACAGTTGATCGCGCAAGCCGATTCGGCCACGGAAACAGTCGCGCTCCACTCTCACCATCGTCAGAACATTTCTCCAAAGTTATCAGCGCAAAGAAAAAAAAAGAGACACACTGCTCCTGGGAGGGCTCGAACCTCCAACCTTTATCTGAACAGCCAACGCACTAGCAGATTGCGCCACGGAGACAATCGTAACCTCCAACCTTTCAGTTAACAATTGATCGCGCTAGCCGATTCTGCCACGGAAACGGTCGTGCTCCACTCTCATCACCGTCAGAACATTTCTCCAAAGCTATCAGCGCAAAGAAAAAAAGACACACCGCTCATGGGAGGGCTCGAACTTCAGACCTTTTGTTAAAAGCCGATGCACTAGCAGGTTGTGCCACGGAGACAGTCGTGCTTCACTCTCAACACTGTCCGAACATTGCTGCATAGCTGTCAGCGCAAAGAAAAAAGCGAAACGCCGCTCCTGGGAGGGCTCCAACCTCCAAACTTTCGGTAAACAACTGATCGCGCTAGCCAAATGCGCCACGTAGACAGTCGTGCTCTACTCTCACCACCGTCAGAACATTTCTCCACAGCTGTCAGCGCAAAGAAAAAAGAGACACACCGCTCTCGGGAGGGCTCGAACCTCCAACCTTTTGGTTAACAGCTGAACGCGCTAGCCAATTGCGCCAAGGAGATTGTCGTGCTCTACTGTCACCACCGTCAGAACATTTCTCCAAAGCTATAAGCGCAAAGAAAAAAAGCGACACACTGCTCCCGGGATGGCTTTAACCTCCAACCTTTCAGTTAACAGTTGATCGCGCTAGCAGATTCTGCCACGGAAACAGTCGTGCTCCACTCTCACCACCGTCAGAACATTTCTCCAAAGCTATCAGCGCAAAGAAAAAAAGAGGCACACCACTCTCAGGAGGGCTCGAACCTCCAACCTTTTGGTTAACAGTTGATCGCGCTAGCCGATTCTGCCACGGAAACAGTTGTGCTCTACTCTCACCACCGTCAGAACATTTCTCCAAAGCTATCAGCGCAAAGAAAAAAAAGACACACCGCTCTCGGGAGAGCTAGAACCTCCAACCTTTTGCCTAAAAGCCGAACGCGCTAGCCAATTGCGTCACGGAGGTAGTCGTGCTCCACTCTCACCACCATCAGAACATTTTCCCAAAGGTATCAGCGCAAAGAAAAAAAGAGACGCCGCTCATGGGAGGGTTCGAACCTCCAACCTTTCGGTTAACAGCCCAACGCGCAAGCCAATTGCGCCACGGAGACAGTCGTGCTCCACTCTCACCACGGTCAGAGCACTTCTCCAAAGATATCAGTGCAAAGAAAAAAAGCGACACACCGCTCATGGGAGCGCTCGAACCTTCAACCTTTTGGTTAACAGCCGATCGCGCTAGCCATTACACCACGGCAACTGTCGTGCTCCACTCTCACTACCGTCAGAACATTTCTCCTAAGCTATGAGCGCAAAGAAAAAAAAGAGACACACTGCTCCCGGAGGGCTCGAACCTCCAACCTTTTTCTTAACAGCCGACGCACTAGCAGATTGCGCCACGGAGACAGTCGTGCTCCACTCTCACCACTGTCGGAACATTTCTCCATAGTTGTCAGCGCAAAGAAAAAAGCGAAATGCCACTCCTGGGAGGGCTCCAACCTCCAAACTTTCGGTAAACAGCCGATCGCACTAGCCAAATGCGCCACGGAGACAGTCGTGCTCCACTCTCACCACCGTCAGAACATTTCTCCAAAGCTATCAGCGCAAAGAAAAAAAAAGTCACACCGCTCTCGGGAGGGCACGAACCTCCAACCTTTTGGTTAACAGCCGAACACGCTAGCCAATTGCGTCACGGAGGTACTCGTGCTCCACTCTCACAACCATCAGAACATTTTTTCAAAGGTATCAGCGCAAAGAAAAAAATCGACAAACCGTTCATGGGAGGGCTCGAGCCTCCAACCTTTTGTTTAACAGCCGATCGCGCTAGCCATTGCACCACGGACCCAACCGCGCTCCACTCTCACCACCATCAGAACGTTTCTCCAAAGCTATCAGCGCAAAGAAAAAAAGCGAGACACTGCTCCCGGGAGGGCTCGAACCTCCAACCTTTTGCTTAACAGCCGACGCACTAGCAGATTGCGCCACGGAGACAGTCTTGCTCCACTCTCACCACTGTCGGAACATTTCTCCATAGCTGTCAGCGCAAAGAAAAAAGCGAAACGCCACTCCTGGGAGGGCTCGAAACTCCAACCTTTCGGTAAACAGCCGATCGCGCTAGCCAAATGTGCCACGTAGACAGTCGTGCTCCACACTCACCACCGTCAGAACATTTCTCCAAAGCTATCAGCGCAAAGAAGAAAAAGAGACACACCGCTCTCGGGAGGCCTCGAACCTCCAACCTTTTGGTTAACAGCCGAACGCGCTAGCTAATTGCGTCACGGAGGTAGTCGTGCTCCACTCTCACCACCATCTGAACATTTTCCTAAAGGTACCAGCGCAAAGAAAAATAGAGACACACCGATCATGAGAGGGTTTGAACTTCCACCTTTAGGTTAACAGCCCAACCCGCTAGCCGATTGTGCCACGGAGACAGTCGCGCTCCACTCTCACCACGGTCAGAACATTTCTCGACAGCTGTCAGCGCAAAGAAAAAAGAGACAAACCGCTCTCGGGAGGATCGAACCTCCAACCTTTTGCTTAACAGCCGACGCACTAACAGATTGCGCCACGGAGACAGTCGTGCTCCACTCTCACCACCGCCAGAACATTTCTCCAAAGCTACCAGCGCAAAGAAAAAAAAAGAGACACACCGCTTTCGGAAGGGCTCGAGCCTCCAACCTTTTGGTTAACAGCCGAACGCGCTAGCCAATTGCGTCACGGAGGTAGTCGTGCTCGACTCTCACCACCATCAGAACCTTTTTCTAAAGGTATCAGCGCAAAGAAAAAAAACACCGCTCATGGGAAGGTTCGAACCTCCAACCTTTTGGTTAACAGCCCGACGCACTAGCCAATTGCGCCACGGAGACAGTCGTGCTCCACTCTCACTATCGTCAGAACATTTCTTCAAAGATATCAGTGCAAAGAAAAAAAGCGACACACCGCTCATGGGAGGGCTCGAACCTCAGACCTTTTGTTAAAAGCCGATGCACTAGCAGGTTGTGCCACGGAGACAGTCGTGCTTCACTCTCAACACTGTCCGAACATTGCTGCATAGCTGTCAGCGCAAAGAAAAAAGCGAAACGCCGCTCCTGGGAGGGCTCCAACCTCCAAACTTTCGGTAAACAACTGATCGCGCTAGCCAAATGCGCCACGTAGACAGTCGTGCTCTACTCTCACCACCGTCAGAACATTTCTCCACAGCTGTCAGCGCAAAGAAAAAAGAGACACACCGCTCTCGGGAGGGCTCGAACCTCCAACCTTTTGGTTAACAGCTGAACGCGCTAGCCAATTGCGCCAAGGAGATTGTCGTGCTCTACTGTCACCACCGTCAGAGCATTTCTCCAAAGCTATAAGCGCAAAGAAAAAAAGCGACACACTTCTCCCGGGATGGCTTTAACCTCCAACCTTTCAGTTAACAGTTGATCGCGCTAGCAGATTCTGCCACGGAAACAGTCGTGCTCCACTCTCACCACCGTCAGAACATTTCTCCAAAGCTATCAGCGCAAAGAAAAAAAAAGACACACCGCTCTCGGGGGGGCTCGAACCTACAAGCTTTTCGTTAACAGTGTAACGCGCTAGCCGATTCTGCCACAGAAACAGTCGTGCTTCACTCTCACTACCGTCAGAACATTTCTCCAAAGCTATCAGCGCAAAGAAAAAAAAGAGACACACTGCTCCTGGGAGGGGTCGAACCTCCAACCTTTTGCTTAACAGCCGAACGCGCAAGCCAATTGCGTCACGGAGGTAGTCGTGCTCCACTCTCACCACCATCAGAACATTTCTCCAAAGCTATCAGCGCAAAGAGAAAAAGAGACACCGCTCATGGGAGGGTTCCAACCTCCAACCTTTCGGTTAACAGCCCAACGCGCAAGCCAATTGCGCCACAGAGATAGTCGTGCTCCACTCTCACCACGGTCAGAACACTTCTCCAAAGATATCAGTGCAAAGAAAAAAAGCGACACACCGCTCATGGGAGGGCTCGAACCTCCAACCTTTTGGTTAACAGCCGATCGTGCTAGCCATTACACCACGGAAACTGTCGTGCTCCACTCTCACTACCGTCAGAACATTTCTCCTAAGCTATCAGCGCAAAGAAAAAAAAAGAGACACACTGCTCCCGGAGGGCTCGAACCTCCAACCTTTTTCTTAACAGCCGACGCACTAGCAGATTGCGCCACGGAGACAGTCGTGCTCCACTCTCACCACTGTCGGAACATTTCTCCATAGTTGTCAGCGCAAAGAAAAAAGCGAAACGCCACTCCTGGGAGGGCTCCAACCTCCAAACTTTCGGTAAACAGCCGATCGCGCTAGCCAAATGGGCCACGGAGACAGTCGTGCTCCACTCTCACCACCGTCAGAACATTTCTCCAAAGCTATCAGCGCAAAGAAAAAAAAAGAGTCACACCACTCTCGGGAGGGCACGAACCTCCAATCTTTTGGTTAACAGCCGAACACGCTAGCCAATTGCGTCACGGAGGTAGTCGTGCTCCAATCTCACAACCATCAGAACATTTTATCAAAGGTATCAGCGCAAAGAAAAAAATCGACAAACCGTTCATGGGAGGGCTCGAGCCTCCAACCTTTTGGTTAACAGCCGATCGCGCTAGCCATTGCACCACGGACCCAACCGCGCTCCACTCTCACCACCATCAGAACGTTTCTAAAAAGCTATCAGCGCAAAGAAAAAAAGCGACACACTGCTCCCGGGAGGGCTCGAACCTCCAACCTTTTGCTTAACAGCCGACGCACTAGCAGATTGCGCCACGGAGACAGTCTTGCTCCACTCTCACCACTGTCGGAACATTTCTCCATAGCTGTCAGCGCAAAGAAAAAAGCGAAACGCCGCTCCTGGGAGGGCTCGAAACTCCAACCTTTCGGTAAACAGCCGATCGCGCTAGCCAAATTTGCCACGTAGACAGTCGTGCTCCACACTCACCACCGTCAGAACATTTCTCCAAAGCTATCAGCGCAAAGAAGAAAAAGAGACACACCGATCTCGGGAGGGCTCGAACCTCCAACCTTTTGGTTAACAGCGGAACGCGCTAGCCAATTGCGTCACGGAGGTAGTCGTGCTCCCCTCTCACCACCATCTGAACATTTTTCTAAAGGTACCAGCGCAAAGAAAAATAGAGACACACCGATCATGGGAGGGTTCGAACCTCCACCTTTATGTTAACAGCCCAACCCGCTAGCCGATTGTGCCACGGAGACAGTCGTGCTCCACTCTCACCACGGTCAGAACATTTCTCCACAGCTGTCAGCGCAAAGAAAAAAGAGACAAACCGCTCTCGGGAGGATCGAACCTCCAACCTTTTGCTTAACAGCCGACGCACTAACAGATAGCGCCACGGAGACAGTCGTGCTCCACTCTCATCACCGTCAGAACATTTCTCCAAAGCTACCAGCGCAAAGAAAAAAAAGAGACACACCGCTTTCGGGAGGGCTCGAGCCTCCAACCTTTTGGTTAACAGCCGAACGCGCTAGCCAATTGCGTCACGGAGGTAGTCGTGCTCGACTCTCACCACCATCAGAACATTTTTCTAAAGGTATCAGCGCAAAGAAAAAAAAACACCGCTAATGGAAGGGTTCGCACCTCCAACCTTTTGGTTAACAGCCCGACGCACTAGCCAATTGCGCCACGGAGACAGTCGTGCTCCACTCTCACTATCGTCAGAACATTTCTTCAAAGATATCAGTGCAAAGAAAAAAAGCGACACACCGCTCATGGGAGGGCTCGAACCTCAGACCTTTTGTTAAAAGCCGATGCACTAGCAGATTGTGCCACGGAGACAATCGTGCTCTACTCTCACCACCGTCAGAACATTTCTCCACAGCTGTCAGCGCAAAGAAAAAAGAGACACACCGCTCTCGGGAGGGCTCGAACCTCCAACCTTTTGCTTAACAGCCGAACGCGCTAGCCAATTGCTCACGGAGGTAGTCGTGCTCCACTCTCACCACCGTCAGAACATTTCTCCACAGCTGTCAGCGCAAAGAAAAAAGAGACACACCAGTCTCGGGAGGGCTCGAAACTCCAACCTTTTGGTTAACAGCCCCACGCGCAAGCCAAATATGCCATGGAGACAGTCGGGCTCCACTCTCACCATGGTCAGAACACTTATCCAAAATTATCAGTGCAAGGAAAAAAAAGCGACACACTGCTCATGGGAGGGCTCGAACCTCCAACCTTTTGGTTAACAGCCGATCGCGCTAGCCATTACACCACGGAAACAGTCGTGCTCCACTCTCACTACTGTCAGAACATTTCTCCAAAGCTATCAGCACCAAGAAAAAAAAAGAGACACACTGCTCCCGGGAGGGCTCGAACCTCCAACCTTTTGCTTAACAGCCGATGCACCAGCAGATTGCGCCACGGAGACAGTCATGCTCCACTCTCGCCACTGTCGGAACATTTCTCCATAGCTGTCAGCGCAATGAAAAAAGCGAAACGCCGCTCCTGGGAGGGCTCCAACCTTTAACCTTTTGGTTAACAGCTGAACGCGATAGCCGATTGCGTCACGGAGGTAGTCGTGCTCCACTCTCACAACCATCAGAACATTTTTTCAAAGGTATCAGCGCAAAGAAAAAAAAGAGACACACCGCTCATGGGAGGGTTCGAACCTCCAACTTTTTGGTTAACAGCCCAACGCGCTAGCCAATTACGCCACGGAAACAGTCGTGCTCCACACTCACTATCGTCAGAACATTTCTCCAAAGCTATTAGCGCAAAGAAAAAAAAATTGCCCGCAGCTTCCCTCGGGGGAACACTGAGAAGGATGCGGAGCATATAATTGATTAACGGGGTGTTAAAGTGAGACTTACTTGGGTCGATTTCTAAATTGGTTAACGTGGTTGTGAAATGGGGTGTTAAATTGCGACTTACTTGGGTCGATGGCTAAATTGGTTAACTAGGTTGTAGGAGGGGGTGTTAAATGAGTGAACACGTACACACGTATGCGAAAGGGCGGCGCTGGTCGAAGGGACGTTGATCATTGTGTTTGTGGATTCGTTGGAATTAATTTCACCGCGACCTTGGACGTCGACGCGCCGTACAAACCAACCGACGAGCGGCAACTGAGCGAGCGATCGCCGACCTTGAGTATATATACAGCGCGACGGCACATGCACTGTCAGCTGTCGAATGTTCGAGAAGGGGAAGAAGCGCAACGGCGCATGCGCGCGCGTCAGGTGCCGATGTTCTCGAAGCGCGACGGCGCATGCGCGCGCGTCAGCTGCCGATGTTCTCGAAGCGTGACGGCGCGTGCGCGCTACATTATACAGCTAGCGAATGTTCGTGAAGAGGAGAAGCGCACGCGGTGTGTAGAGGAGGAAGGGTGCACAGATGGTGGAGGAGTGACACGCGCGCAGTGTGTAGAGGAGGAAGGGATGCACAGATGGTGGAAGAAGGAGGAGGAAGCTTGCGGACGGCGCCGCACTACAAGCCTCGAGTATTAGATGCTCCGCATCTAAACAAAGAGACACACTGCTCCAGGGAGGGCTTGAACCTCCAACCTTTTGCTTAAAAGCCGATGCACTAGCAGATTGCGCCACGGAGACAGTCGTGCTCGACTCTCATCACTGTCGGAACATTGCTCCCTAGCTGTCGGCGCAAAGAAAAAAGCGAAACGCCGCTCCTGGGAGGGCTCCAACCTCCAAACTTTCGGTAAACAGCTGATCGCGCTAGCCAAATGCGCCACGGAGACAGTCATGCTCAACTCTCACCACTGTCGGAACATTTCTCCATAGCTGTCAGCGCAAAGAAAAAAGCGAAACGCCGCTCCTGGGAGGGCTCCAACCTCCAACCTTTTAGTTAACAGCTGAACGCGATAGCCGATTGCGCCAAAAAGATAGTCGTGCTCTACTCTCACCACCGTCACAACATTTCTCCAAAGCTATCAGCGCAAAGAAAAAAAGCGACACAATGCTCCTGGGACGGCTTGAACCTCCAACCTTTAGTTAACAGTTGATCGCGCTAGCCAATTCTGCCACGGAAACGGTCGTGCTCCACTCTGACCACCGTCAGAATATTTCTCCAAAGCTATCAGCGCAAAGAAAAAAAAGACACACCGCTCTCGGGAGGGCTCGAACCTCCAACCTTTTTGTTAACAGCCGAACGCGCTAGTCAATTGCGTCACGGAGGTAGTCGTGCTCCACTCTCACCACCATCAGAACATTTTTCCAAAGGTATCGGTGCAAAGAAAAAAAGAGACACACCGCTCATGGAAGAGTTCGAACCTCCAATGTTTTGGTTAACAGCCCAACGCGCAAGCCAATTGCGTCACAGAGACAGTCGTGCTCCACTCTCACCACGGCCAGAACACTTCTCCAAAAATATCAGTGCAAAGAAAAAAAAGCGACACACCGCTCATGGGACGGCTTGAACCTCCAACCTTTCAGTTAACAGTTGATCGCGCTAGCCGATTCTGCCACGGAAACAGTCGTGCTCGACTCTCACCACCGTCAGAACTTTTCTCCAAAGCTATCAGCGCAAAGAAAAAAAGAGACACACCGCTCTCGGGAGGGCTCGAACCTCCAACCTTTTGGTTACAGTTGAACGCGCTAGCCGATTTTGCCACGCAAACAGTCGTGCTCCACTCTCACCACCGTCAGAATATTTCTCCAAAGCTATCAGCGCAAAGAAAAAAAAAGAGACACACTGCTCCCGGGAGGGCTCGAACCTCCAACCTTTTGCTTAACAGCCCAACGCGCAAGCCAATTGCGCCCTGGAGACAGTCGTGCTCCACTCTCACCACGGTCAGAACACTTCTCCAAAGATATCAGTGCAAAGAAAAAAAAGCGACACACCGCTCATGGGAGGGCTCGAACCTCCAACCTTTGGTTAACAGCCGATCGCGCTAGCCATTACACCACGGAAACAGTCGTGCTCCACTTTCACTACTGTGAGAACATTTCTCCAAAGCTATCAGCGCCAAGAAAAAAAAAGAGACACACTGCTCCCGGGAGGGCTCGAACCTCCAACCTTTTGCTTAACAGCCGACGCACTAGCCAAATGCGCCACGTACACAGTCGTGCTCTACTCTCACCACCGTCAGAACATTTCTCCACAGCTGTCAGCGCAAAGAAAAAAGAGACACACTGCTCTCGGGAGGGCTCGAACCTCCAACCTTTTGGTTAACAGCTGAACGCGATAGCCAATTGCGCCAAGAAAATAGTCATGCTCTAATCTCACCACCTTAAGAACATTTCTCCAAAGCTATCAGTGCAAAGAAAAAAAAGCGACACACTGCTCCCGGGACGGCTTGAATCTCCAACCTTTCTGCTAACAGTTGATCGCGCTAGCCGATTTTGCCACGGAAACAGTCATGCTCGACTATCACCACCGTCAGAACATTTCTCCAAAGCTATCAGCGCAAAGAAAAAAAAAGAGACACACCGCTCTCGGGAGGATTCGAACCTCCAACCTTTTGGTTAACAGTTGAACGCGCTAGCCGATTGCGCCAAGGAGATAGTCGTGCTCTACTCTCACCACTGTCAGAACATTTCTCCAAAGCTATCAGCGCAAAGAAAAAAAAGAGACACACCGCTCTCGGGAGGGCTTGAACCTCCAACCTTTTGGTTAACAGTTGAACGCTCTAGCCGATTCTGCCACGGAGGTAGTCGTGCTCCACTCTCACCACCATCAGAACAATTTTCCAAAGGTATCAGCGCAAAGAAAAAAAAGAGACACACCGCTCATGGGAGGGTTCGAAACTCCAAAATTTTGGTTAAAAGCCCAACGCGCTAGCCAATTACGCCACGGAAACAGTCGTGCTCCACTCTCACCACGGTCCGAACACTTCTCCAAAGATATTAGTGCAAAGAAAAAAAGCGACACACCGCTCATGGGAGGGCTCGAACCTCAAACCTTTTGGTTAACAGCCTATCGCGCTAGCCATTGCACCACGGACCCCACTGCGCTCCACTCTCACCACCGTCAGAACGTTTCTCCAAAGCTATCAGCACAAAGAAAAAAAGCGACACACTGCTCCCGGGAGGGCTCGAACCTCCAACCTTTTGCTTAACAGCCGACGCACTAGCAGATTGCGCCACGGAGACAGTCGTGCTCCACTCTCACCACTGTCGGAACATTTCTCCAAGGCTGTTTGCGCAAAGAAAAAAAGAGACACACTGCTCCCGGGAGGGCTCGAACCTCCAACCTTTAGCTTAACAGCCGACGCACTAGCAGATTGCGCCACGGAGACAGTCGTGCTCCACTCCCACCACTCTCAGAACATTTCTCCATAGCTGTCAGCGCAAAGAAAAAAGCGAAACGCCGCTCCTGGGAGGGCTCCAACCTCCAAACTCTCGGTAAACGGCCGATCGCTCTAGCCAAATGCGCCACGTACACAGTCGTGCTCTACTCTCACCACCGTCAGAACATTTCTCAACAGCTGTCAGCGCAAAAAAAAAGAGACACACCACTCTCGGGAGGGCTCGAACCTCCAACCTTTTGGTTACCAGCTGAACGCGCCAACCAATTGCGCCAAGGAGATAGTCGTGCTCTACTCTCACCACCGTCAGAACATTTCTCCAAAGCTATCAGTGCAAAGAAAAAAAGCGACACACTGCTCCCGGGAGGGCTCGAACATCCAACCTTTTGCTTATCAGCCGATGCACTGGCAGATTGCGCCACGGAGACAGTCATGCTCCACTCTTACCACTGTCGGAACAATTCTTCATAGCTGTCAGCGCAAAGAAAAAAGCGAAACGCTGCTCCTGGGAGGGCTCCAACCTCCAACCTTTTGGTTAACACCTGAACGCGATAGCCAATTGCGCCAAGAAGATAGTCGTGCTCCACTCTCACCACTGTCAGAACATTTCTCTAAAGCTATCAGCGCAAAGAAAAAAAAGACACACCGCTCTCGGAAGGGCTCGAACCTCCAACCTATTTGTTAACAGCCGAACGCGCTAGTCAATTGCGTCACAGAGGTAGTCGTGCACAACTCTCACCACCATCAGAAAATTTTCCAAAGGTATCAGCGCAAAGAAAAAAAGATACACACCGCTCGTGGGAGGGTTCGAACCTCCAACCTTTTGGTTAACAGCCCAACGCGCAAGCCAATTGCGCCACAGAGACAGTCGTGCTCCCCTCTCACCACGGTCAGAACACTTCTCCAAAGATATCAGTGCAAAGAAAAAAAAGCGACACACCGCTCAAGGCAGGGCTCGAACCTCCAACCTTTTGGTTAACAGCCGATCGCGCTAGCCATTACACCACGAAAACAGTAGTGCTCCACTCTCACTACTGTCAGAACGTTTCTCCAAAGCTATCAGCGCCAAGAAAAAAAAGAGACACACTGCTCCCGGGAGGGCTCGAACCTCCAACCTTTTGCTTAACAGCCGACGCACTAGCCAAATGCGCCACGTACACAGTCGTGCTCTACTCTCGCCACCGTCAGAACATTTCTCCACAGCGGTCAGCGCAAAGAAAAAAGAGACATACTGCTCTCGGGGGGGCTCGAACCTCCAACCTTTTGGTTAACAGCTGAACGCGATAGCCAATTGCGCCAAGAAGATAGTCGTGCTCTACTCTCACCACCGTAAGAACATTTCTCCAAAGCTATCAGTGCAAAGATAAAAAAGCGACACATAGCTCTTGGGAGGGCACGAACCTCCAAACTTTTGTTTAAGAGCCGAACGCGCTAGCGAATTGCGCCACGGAGACAGTCGTGCTCCACTCTCACCACGGTCAGAACACTTCTCCAAAGATATCAGTGCAAAGAAAAAAAAAGCGACACACCGCTCATGGGAGGGCTCGAACCTCCAACCTTTTGGTTAACAGGCGATCGCGCTAGCCATTACACCACGGAAACAGTCGTGCTCCACTCTCACCACCGTCAGAACATTTCTCCAAAGCTATCAGCGCAAAGAAAAATAAAGAGACACACCGCTTTCGGGAGGGCTCAAACCTCCAACCTTTTGGTTAACAGCCGAAGGCGCTAGCCAAGTGCGTCACGGAGGTAGTCGTGCTCCACTCTCACCACCATTAGAACATTTTCCAAAGGTATCAGTGCAAAGAAAAAAAAAGACACACCGCTCATGCGAGGGTTGAACCTCCAACCTTTTGGTTAACAGCCGAACGCGCTAGCCAAGTGCGTCACAAAGGTAGTCGTGATCCACTCTCACCACCGTCAGAACATTTCTCCAAAGCTATCAGCGCAAAGAAAAAAAAAGAGACACCGCTCTCGGGAGGGCTCGAACCTCCAACCTTTTGGTTAACAGCCCAACGCGCAAGCAAATGCGCCACGGAGACAGTCGTGCTCCACTCTCACCATGGTCAGAACATTTCTCCACAGCTGTCAGCGCAAAGAAGAAAGAGACACACCGCTCTCGGGAGGACTCGAACCTCCAACCTTTTGGGTAACAGCTGAACGCGCTAGCCAATTGCGCCAAGGAGATTGTCGTGCTCTACTCTCACCACCGTCAGAACCTTTCTCCAAAGCTATCAGCGCAAAGAAAAAAAGCGACACACTGCTCCCGGGATGGCTTTAACCTCCAACCTTTCAGTTAACAGTTGATCGCGCTAGCAGATTCTACCACGGAAACAGTCGCGCTCCACTCTCACCACCGTCAGAACATTTCTCCAAAGCTATCAGCGCAAAGAAAAAAAGCGACACAATGCTCCTGGGACGGCTTGAACCTCCAACCTTTCAGTTAACAGTTAATCGCGCTAGCCGATTCTGCCACGGAAACGGTCGTGCTCCACTCTGACCACCGTCAGAATATTTCTCCAAAGCTATCAGCGCAAAGAAAAAAAAGACACACCGCTCTCGGGAGGGCTCGAACCTCCAACCTTTTTGTTAACAGCCGAACGCGCTAGTCAATTGCGTCACGGAGGTAGTCGTGCTCCACTCTCACCACCATCAGAACATTTTTCCAAAGGTATCGGCGCAAAGAAAAAAAGAGACACACCGCTCATGGGAGAGTTCGAACCTACAACGTTTTGGTTAACAGCCCAACGCGCAAGCCAATTGCGCCACAGAGACAGTCGTGCTCCACTCTCACCACGGTCAGAACACTTCTCCAAAGATATCAGTGCAAAGAAAAAAAAGCGACACACCGCTCATGGGAGGGCTCGAACCTCCAACCTTTTGGTTAACAGCCGATCGCGCTAGCCATTGCACCGCGGAAACAGTCGTGCTCCACATTCACTACTGTCAAAACATTTCTCCAAAGCTATCAGCGCAAAGAAAAAAAAGAGACACAGTGCTCCCGAGAGGGCTCAAACCTCTAACCTTTTGCTTAACAGCCCAACGCGCAAGCCAATTGCGCCATGGAGACAGTCGTGCTCCACTCTCACCACGATCAGAACACTTCTCCAAAATTATCAGTGCAAAGAAAAAAAGCGACAAACAGCTCATGGGAGGGCTCGAACCTCCAACCTTTTGGTTAACAGCCGATCGCGCTAGCCATTACTCCACGGAAACAGTCGTGCTCCACTCTCACTACTGTCAGAACATTTCTCCAAAGCTATCAGCGCCAAGAAACAAAAAGAGACACACTGCTCCCGGGAGGGCTCGAATCTCCAACCTTTTGCTTAACAGCCGATGCACTATCAAATTGCGCTACGGAGACAGTCATGCTCCACTCTCGCCACTGTCGGAACATTTTTCCATAGCTGTCAGCGCAAAGAAAAAAGCGAAACGCCGCTCCTGGGAGGGCTCCAACCTCCAAACTCTCGGTAAACGGCCGATCGCGCTAGCCAAATGCGCCACGTACACAGTCGTGCTCTACTCTCACCACCGTCAGAACATTTCTCAACAGCTGTCAGCGCAAAAAAAAGAGACACACCACTCTCGGGAGGGCTCGAACCTCCAACCTTTTGGTTACCAGCTGAACGCGCCAACCAATTGCGCCAAGGAGATAGTCGTGCTCTACTCTCACCACCGTCAGAACATTTCTCCAAAGCTATCAGTGCAAAGAAAAAAAGCGACACACTGCTCCCGGGAGGGCTCGAACATCCAACCTTTTGCTTATCAGCTGACGCACTGGCAGATTGCGCCACGGAGACAGTCATGCTCTACTCTTACCACTGTCGGAACAATTCTCCATAGCTGTCAGCGCAAAGAAAAAAGCGAAACGCTGCTCCTGGGAGGGCTCCAACCTCCAACCTTTTGGTTAACACCTGAACGCGATAGCGAATTGCGCCAAGAAGATAGTCGTGCTCTACTCTCACCACCGTCAGAACATTTCTCCAAAGCTATCAGCGCAAAGAAAAAAAAGCGACACAATGCTCCCGGTATGGCTTGAACCTCCAAACTTTCAGTTAACAGTTGATCGCGCTAGCCGATTCTGCCACGGAAACGGTCGTGCTCCACTCTCACCACCATCAGAACATTTCTCCAAAGCTATCAGCGCAAAGAAAAAAAAGACACACCGCTCTCGGGAGGGCTCGAACCTCCAACCTATTTGTTAACAGCCGAACGCGCTAGTCAATTGCGTCACGGAGGTAGTAGTGCTCAACTCTCACCTCTATCAGAACATTTTTCCAAAGGTATCAGCGCAAAGAAAAAAAGATATACACCGCTCGTGGGAGGGTTCGAACCTCCAACCTTTTGGTTAACAGCCCAACGCGCAAGCCAATTGCGCCACAGAGACAGTCGTGCTCCCCTCTCACCACGGTCAGAACACTTCTCCAAAGATATCAGTGCAAAGAAAAAAAAGCGACACACCGCTCAAGGGAGGGCTCGAACCTCCAACCTCTTGGTTAACAGCCGATCGCGCTAGCCATTACACCACGAAAACAGTAGTGCTCCAGTCTCACTACTGTCAGAACGTTTCTCCAAAGCTATCAGCGCCAAGAAAAAAAAGAGACACACTGCTCCCGGGAGGGCTCGAACCTCCAAACTTTTGCTTAACAGCCGACGCACTAGCCAAATGCGCCACGTACACAGTCGTGCTCTACTCTCGCCACCGTCAGAACATTTCTCCACAGCTGTCAGCGCAAAGAAAAAAGAGACATACTGCTCTCGGGGGGGCTCGAACCTCCAACCTTTTGGTTAACAGCTGAACGCGATAGCCAATTGCGCCAAGAAGATAGTCGTGCTCTACTCTCATCACCGTAAGAACATTTCTCCAAAGCTATCAAGTGCAAAGATAAAAAAGCGACACATAGCTCTTGGGAGGGCACGAACCTCCAAACTTTTGGTTAAGAGCCGAACGCGCTAGCGAATTGCGCCACGGAGACAGTCGTGCTCCGCTCTCACCACGGTCAGAACACTTCTCCAAAGATATCAGTGCAAAGAAAAAAAAAGCGACACACCGCTCATGGGAGGGCTCGAACCTCCAACCTTTTGGTTAACAGCCGATCGCGCTAGCCATTACACCACGGAAACAGTCGTGCTCCACTCTCACCACCGTCAGAACATTTCTCCAAAGCTATGAGCGCAAAGAAAAATAAAGAGACACACCGCTTTCGGGAGGGCTCGAACCTCCAACCTTTTGGTTAACAGCCGAAGGCGCTAGCCAAGTGCGTCACGGAGGTAGTCGTGCTCCACTCTCACCACCATTAGAACATTTTTCCAAAGGTATCAGCGCAAAGAAAAAAAAAGACACACCGCTCATGGGAGGGTTCGAACCTCCAACCTTTTGGTTAACAGCCGAACGCGCTAGCCAAGTGCGTCACAAAGGTAGTCGTGATCCACTCTCACCACCGTCAGAACATTTCTCCAAAGCTATCAGCGCAAAGAAAAAAAAAAGAGACACCGCTCTCGGGAGGGCTCGAACCTCCAACCTTTTGGTTAACAGCCCAACGCGCAAGCAAATTGCGCCACGGAGACAGTCGTGCTCCACTCTCACCACCGTCAGAACATTTCTCAACAGCTGTCAGCGCAAAAAAAAAGAGACACACCACTCTCGGGAGGGCTCGAACCTCCAACCTTTTGGTTACCAGCTGAACGCGCCAACCAATTGCGCCAAGGAGATAGTCGTGCTCTACTCTCACCACCGTCAGAACATTTCTCCAAAGCTATCAGTGCAAAGAAAAAAAGCGACACACTGCTCCCGGGAGGGCTCGAACATCCAACCTTTTGCTTATCAGCCGATGCACTGGCAGATTGCGCCACGGAGACAGTCATGCTCCACTCTTACCACTGTCGGAACAATTCTTCATAGCTGTCAGCGCAAAGAAAAAAGCGAAACGCTGCTCCTGGGAGGGCTCCAACCTCCAACCTTTTGGTTAACACCTGAACGCGATAGCCAATTGCGCCAAGAAGATAGTCGTGCTCCACTCTCACCACTGTCAGAACATTTCTCTAAAGCTATCAGCGCAAAGAAAAAAAAGACACACCGCTCTCGGGAGGGCTCGAACCTCCAACCTATTTGTTAACAGCCGAACGCGCTAGTCAATTGCGTCACGGAGGTAGTCGTGCACAACTCTCACCACCATCAGAAAATTTTCAAAAGGTATCAGCGCAAAGAAAAAAAGATACACACCGCTCGTGGGAGGGTTCGAACCTCCAACCTTTTGGTTAACAGCCCAACGCGCAAGCCGATTGCGCCACAGAGACAGTCGTGCTCCCCTCTCACCACGGTCAGAACACTTCTCCAAAGATATCAGTGCAAAGAAAAAAAAGCGACACACCGCTCAAGGCAGGGCTCGAACCTCCAACCTTTTGGTTAACAGCCGATCGCGCTAGCCATTACACCACGAAAACAGTAGTGCTCCACTCTCACTACTGTCAGAACGTTTCTCCAAAGCTATCAGCGCCAAGAAACAAAAAGAGACACACTGCTCCCGGGAGGGCTCGAATCTCCAACCTTTTGCTTAACAGCCGATGCACTATCAAATTGCGCTACGGAGACAGTCATGCTCCACTCTCGCCACTGTCGGAACATTTCTCCATAGCTGTCAGCGCAAAGAAAAAAGCGAAACGCCGCTCCTGGGAGGGCTCCAACCTCCAACCTTTTGGTTAACAGCTGAACGCGATAGCCAATTGCGCCAAGAAGATAGTCGTGCTCTACTCTCACCACCGTAAGAACATTTCTCCAAAGCTATCAGTGCAAAGATAAAAAAGCGACACATAGCTTTGGAGAAGTGTTCTCACCACGGTCAGAACACTTCTCCAAAGATATCAGTGCAAAGAAAAAAAAGCGACACACCGCTCAAGGGAGGGCTCGAACCTCCAACCTCTTGGTTAACAGCCGATCGCGCTAGCCATTACACCACGAAAACAGTAGTGCTCCAGTCTCACTACTGTCAGAACGTTTCTCCAAAGCTATCAGCGCCAAGAAAAAAAAGAGACACACTGCTCCCGGGAGGGCTCGAACCTCCAAACTTTTGCTTAACAGCCGACGCACTAGCCAAATGCGCCACGTACACAGTCGTGCTCTACTCTCGCCACCGTCAGAACATTTCTCCACAGCTGTCAGCGCAAAGAAAAAAGAGACATACTGCTCTCGGGGGGGCTCGAACCTCCAACCTTTTGGTTAACAGCTGAACGCGATAGCCAATTGCGCCAAGAAGATAGTCGTGCTCTACTCTCATCACCGTAAGAACATTTCTCCAAAGCTATCAAGTGCAAAGATAAAAAAGCGACACATAGCTCTTGGGAGGGCACGAACCTCCAAACTTTTGGTTAAGAGCCGAACGCGCTAGCGAATTGCGCCACGGAGACAGTCGTGCTCCGCTCTCACCACGGTCAGAACACTTCTCCAAAGATATCAGTGCAAAGAAAAAAAAAGCGACACACCGCTCATGGGAGGGCTCGAACCTCCAACCTTTTGGTTAACAGCCGATCGCGCTAGCCATTACACCACGGAAACAGTCGTGCTCCACTCTCACCACCGTCAGAACATTTCTCCAAAGCTATGAGCGCAAAGAAAAATAAAGAGACACACCGCTTTCGGGAGGGCTCGAACCTCCAACCTTTTGGTTAACAGCCGAAGGCGCTAGCCAAGTGCGTCACGGAGGTAGTCGTGCTCCACTCTCACCACCATTAGAACATTTTTCCAAAGGTATCAGCGCAAAGAAAAAAAAAGACACACCGCTCATGGGAGGGTTCGAACCTCCAACCTTTTGGTTAACAGCCGAACGCGCTAGCCAAGTGCGTCACAAAAGTAGTCGTGATCCACTCTCACCACCGTCAGAACATTTCTCCAAAGCTATCAGCGCAAAGAAAAAAAAAAGAGACACCGCTCTCGGGAGGGCTCGAACCTCCAACCTTTTGGTTAACAGCCCAACGCGCAAGCAAATTGCGCCACGGAGACAGTCGTGCTCCACTCTCACCATGGTCAGAACATTTCTCCACAGCTGTCAGCGCAAAGAAGAAAGAGACACACCGCTCTCGGGAGGGCTCGAACCTCCAACATTTTTGTTAACAGCCGAACGCGCTAGTCAATTGCGTCACGGAGGTAGTCGTGCTCCACTCTCACCACCATCAGAACATTTTTCCAAAGGTATCGGCGCAAAGAAAAAAAGAGACACACCGCTCATGGGAGAGTTCGAACCTCCAACGTTTTGGTTAACAGCCCAACGCGCAAGCCAATTGCGTCACGGAGGTAGTCGTGCTCCACTCTCACCACCATCAGAACATTTTTCCAAAGGTATCGGCGCAAAGAAAAAAAGAGACACACCGCTCATGGGAGAGTTCGAACCTCCAACGTTTTGGTTAACAGCCCAACGCGCAAGCCAGTTGCGCCACAGAGACAGTCGTGCTCCACTCTCACCACGGTCAGAACACTTCTCCAAAGATATCAGTGCAAAGAAAAAAAAGCGACACACCGCTCATGGGAGGGCTCGAACCTCCAACCTTTTGGTTAACAGCCGATCGCGCTAGCCATTGCACCACGGAAACAGTCGTGCTCCACTTTCACTACTGTCAGAACATTTCTCCAAAGCTATCAGCGCAAAGAAAAAAAAGAGACACACTGCTCCCGAGAGGGCTCGAACCTCCAACCTTTTGCTTAACAGCCCAACGCGCAAGCCAATTGCGCCATGGAGACAGTCGTGCTCCACTCTCACCACGATCAGAACACTTCTCCAAAATTATCAGTGCAAAGAAAAAAAGCGACAAACAGCTCATGGGAGGGCTCGAACCTCCAACCTTTTGGTTAACAGCCGATCGCGCTAGCCATTACTCCACGGAAACAGTCGTGCTCCACTCTCACTACTGTCAGAACATTTCTCCAAAGCTATCAGCGCCAAGAAACAAAAAGAGACACACTGCTCCCGGGAGGGCTCGAATCTCCAACCTTTTGCCTAACAGCCGATGCACTATCACATTGCGCCACGGAGACAGTCATGCTCCACTCTCGCCACTGTCGGAACATTTCTCCATAGCTGTCAGCGCAAAAAAATGCGAAACGCTGCTCCTGGGAGGGCTCCAACCTCCAACCTTTTGGTTAACAGCTGAACGCGATAGCAAATTGCGCCAAGAAGATAGTCGTGCTCTACTCTCACCACAGTCAGAACATTTCTCCAAAGCTATCAGCGCAAAGAAAAAAAGAGACACAATGCTGCCGGGATGGCTTGAACCTCCAACCTTTCAGTTAACAGTTGATCGCGCTAGCCGATTCTGCCACGGAAACGGTCGTGCTCCACTCTCACCACCGTCAGAACATTTCTCCAAAGCTATCAGCGCAAAGAAAAAAAGACACACCACTCTCGGGAGGGCTCGAACCTCCAACCTTTTTGTTAACAGCCGAACACACTAGTCAATTGCGTCACGGAGTTAGTCGTGCTCCACTCTCACCACCATCAGAACATTTTTCCAAAGGTATCAGGGCAAAGAAAAAAGAGACACACCGCTCATGGGAGGGTTTGAACCTCCAACCTTTTGGTTAACAGCCCAACGCGCAAGCCAATTGCGCCACAGAGACAGTCGTGCTCCACTCTCACCACGGTCAGAACACTTCTGCAAAGATATCAGTGCAAAGAAAAAAAAGCGACACACCGCTCATGGGAGGGCTCGAACCTCCAACTTTTTGGGTAAATGCCGATCCCGCTAGCCATTACACCACGGAAACAGTCGTGCTCCACTTTCACTACTGTCAGAACATTTCTCCAAAGCTATCAGCGCCAAGAAAAAAAAAGAGACACACTGCTCCCGGGAGGACTCTAACCTCCAACCTTTTGCTTAACAGCCGACGCACTAGCCCAATGCGCCACGTACACAGTCGTGCTCTACACTCACCACCGTCAGAACATTTCTCTACAGCTGTCAGCGCAAAGAAAAAAGAGACACACCGCTCTCGGGAGGGCTCGAACCTCCAACCTTTTGGTTAACAGCTGAACGCGATAGACAGTTGCGCCAAGAAGATAGTCGTGCTCTACTCTCACCACCGTAAGAACATTTCTCCAAAGCTATCAGTGCAAAGAAAAAAAAGCGACACACTGCTCCCGGGACGGCTTGAACCTCCAACCTTTCAGTTAACAGTTGATCGCGCTAGCGGATTCGGCCACGGAAACAGTCGCGCTCGACTATCACCACCGTCAGAACCTTTCTCCAAAGCTATCAGCGCAAAGAAGAAAAAAGAGACACACTGCTCTCAGGAGGACTCGAACCTCTAACCTTTTGGTTAATAGTTGAACGCGCTAGCCGATTGCGCCAACGAGATAGTCGTGCTCTACTCTCACCACCGTCAGAACATTTCTCCAAAGCTATCAGCGCAAAGAAAAAAAAGAGACACACCGCTCTCGGGAGGGCTTGAACCTCCAACTTTTTGGTTAACAGTTGAACGCTCTAGCCGATTCTGCTACGGAAACAGTCGTGCTCCACTCTCACAACCATCAGAACAATTTTTCAAAGGTATCAGCGAAAAAAAGCGACACACCGCTCATGGGAGGGCTCGAACCTCCAACCTTTTGGTTAACAGCCGATCGCGCTAGCCATTGCACCACGGACCCAACCGCGCTCCACTCTCACCACCGTCAGAACGTTTCTCCAAAGCTATCAGCGCAAAGAAAAAAAAGCGACACACTGCTCCCGGGAGGGCTCGAACCTCCAACCTTTTGCTTAACAGCCGACGCACTAGCATATTGCGCCACGGAGACAGTCGTGCTCCACTCTCACCACTGTCAGACATTTCTCCAAGGCTGTTTGCGCAAAGAAAAAAAAGAGAAACACTGCTCCCGGGAGTGCTCGAACCTCCAACCTTTATCTTAACAGCCGACGCACTAGCAGATTGCGTCACTGAGACAGTCGTGCTCCACTCTCACCACTGTCAGAACATTTCTCCATAGCTGTTGCGCAAAGAAAAAAGAGACACACCACTCTCGGGAGGGCTCGAACCTCCAACCTTTTGAATAACAGCTGAACGCGCTAACCAATTGCGCCAAGGAGTTAGTCGTGCTCTACTCGCACCACCGTCAGAACATTTCTCCAAAGCTATCAGTGCAAAGAAAAAAAGCGACACACTGCTCCCGGTATGGCATGAACCTTCAACCTATTTGTTAACAGCCGAACGCGCTAGTCAATTGCGCCATGGAGGTAGTCGTGCTCAACTCTCATCACCATCACAACATTTCTCCAAAGCTATCAGCGCAAAGAAAAAAAAAGAGACACACCACTCTTGGGAGGGCTCGAACCTCCAATCTTTTGGTTAACAGTTGAACGCGCTTGCCGATTCTGCCACGCAAACAGTCGTGCTCCACTCTCACCACCGTCAGAACATTTCTCCAAAGCTATCAGCGCAAAGAAAATAAAAAGAGACACACTGCTCCCGGGAGGGCTCGAACCTCCAACCATTTCCTTAACAGCTGACGCACTAGTAGACTGCGCCACGGAGACAGTCGTGCTCCACTCTCTCCACCGTCAGAACATTTCTCCAAAGCTATCAGCGCAAAGAAAAAAAAGAGACACATAGCTCTCGGGAGGGCACGAACCTCCAAACTTTTGGTTAACAGCCGAACGCGCGAGCCAATTGCGCCACGGAGACAGTCATGCTCCACTCTCACCACGGTCAGAACACTTCTCCAAAGATATTAGTGCAAAGAAAAAAAAGCGACACAACGCTCATGGGAGGGCTCGAACCTCCAACCTTTTGGTTAACAGCCGATCGCGCAAGCCAATACACCACGGAAACCGTTGTGCTCCACTCTCACCACCGTCAGAACATTTCTCCAAAGCTATCAGCGCAAAGAAAAAAAAAAGACACACCGCTCATGGGAGGGTTCGAACCTCTAACCTTTTGGTTAACAGCCGAACGCGCTAGCCAAGTGCGTCACAAAGGTAGTCGTGATCCACTCTCACCACCGTCAGAACATTTCTCCAAAGCTATCAGCGCAAAGAAAAAAAAAGAGACACCGCTCTCGGGAGGGCTCGAACCTCCAACCTTTTGGTTAACAGCCCAACGCGCAAGCAAATTGCGCCACGGAGACAGTCGTGCTCCACTCTCACCATGGTCAAAACATTTCTCCACAGCTGTCAGCGCAAAGAAGAAAGAGACACACCGCTCTCGGGAGGACTCGAACCTCCAACCTTTTGGGTAACAGCTGAACGCGCTAGCCAATTGCGCCAGGGAGATTGTCGTGCTCTACTCTCACCACCGTCAGAACCTTTCTCCAAAGCTATCAGCGCAAAGAAAAAAAGCGACACACTGCTCCCGGGATAGCTTTAACCTCCAAACTTTCAGTTAACAGTTGATCGCGCTAGCAGATTCTACCACGGAAACAGTCGCGCTCCACTCTCACCACCGTCAGAACATTTCTCCAAAGCTATCAGCGCAAAGAAAAAAAGCGACACAATGCTCCCGGGACGGCTTGAACCTCCAACCTTTCAGTTAACAGTTGATCGCGCTAGCCGATTCTGCCACGGAAACGGTCGTGCTCCACTCTGACCACCGTCAGAATATTTCTCCAAAGCTATCAGCGCAAAGAAAAAAAAGACACACCGCTCTCGGGAGGGCTCGAACCTCCAACCTTTTTGTTAACAGCCGAACGCGCTAGTCAATTGCGTCACGGAGGTAGTCGTGCTCCACTCTCACAACCATCAGAACATTTTTCCAAAGGTATCGGCGCAAAGAAAAAAAGAGACACACCGCTCATGGGAGAGTTCGAACCTACAACGTTTTGGTTAACAGCCCAACGCGCAAGCCAATTGCGCCACAGAGACAGTCGTGCTCCACTCTCACCACGGTCAGAACACTTCTCCAAAGATATCAGTGCAAAGAAAAAAAAGCGACACACCGCTCATGGGAGGGCTCGAACCTCCAACCTTTTGGTTAACAGCCGATCGCGCTAGCCATTGCACCACGGAAACAGTCGTGCTCCACTTTCACTACTGTCAGAACATTTCTCCAAAGCTATCAGCGCAAAGAAAAAAAAGAGACACACTGCTCCCGAGAGGGCTCGAACCTCCAACCTTTTGCTTAACAGCCCAACGCGCAAGCCAATTTCGCCATGGAGACAGTCGTGCTCCACTCTCACCACGATCAGAACACTTCTCCAAAATTATCAGTGCAAAGAAAAAAAGCGACAAACAGCTCATGGGAGGGCTCGAACCTCCAACCTTTTGGTTAACAGCCGATCGCGCTAGCCATTACTCCACGGAAACAGTCGTGCTCCACTCTCACTACTGTCAGAACATTTCTCCAAAGCTATCAGCGCCAAGAAACAAAAAGAGACACACTGCTCCCGGGAGGGCTCGAATCTCCAACCTTTTGCTTAACAGCCGATGCACTATCAGATTGCGCCACGGAGACAGTCATGCTCCACTCTCGCCACTGTCGGAACATTTCTCCATAGCTGTCAGCGCAAAAAAATGCGAAACGCCGCTCCTGGGAGGGCTCCAACCTCCAACCTTTTGGTTAACAGCTGAACGCGATAGCCAATTGCGCCAAGAAGATAGTCGTGCTCTACTCTCACCACAGTCAGAACATTTCTCCAAAGCTATCAGTGCAAAGAAAAAAAAGCGACACACTGCTCCCGGTATGGCATGAACCTCCAACCTATTTGTTAACAGCCGAACGCGCTAGTCAATTGCGTCACGGAGGTAGTCGTGCTCAACTCTCACCACCATCACAACATTTCTCCAAAGCTATCAGCGCAAAGAAAAAAAAAGAGACACACCGCTCTTGGGAGGGCTCGAACCTCCAATCTTTTGGTTAACAGTTGAACGCGCTTGCCGATTTTGCCACGCAAACAGTCGTGCTCCACTCTCACCACCGTCAGAACATTTCTCCAAAGCTATCAGCGCAAAGAAAAAAAAAGAGACACACTGCTCCCGGGAGGGCTCGAACCTCCGACCATTTCCTTAACAGCTGACGCACTAGTAGATTGCGCCACGGAGACAGTCGTGCTCCACTCTCTCCACCGTCAGAACATTTCTCCAAAGCTATCAGCGCAAAGAAAAAAAAGAGACACATAGCTCTCGGGAGGGCACGAACCTCCAAACTTTTGGTTAACAGCCGAACGCGCGAGCCAATTGCGCCACGGAGACAGTCGTGCTCCACTCTCACCACGGTCAGAACACTTCTCCAAAGATATTAGTGCAAAGAAAAAAAAAGCGACACACCGCTCATGGGAGGGCTCGAACCTCCAACCTTTTGGTTAACAGCCGATCGCGCTAGCCATTACACCACGGAAACCGTTGTGCTCCACTCTCACCACCGTCAGAACATTTCTCCAAAGCTATCAGCGCAAAGAAAAAAAAAGAGACACACCGCTTTCGGGAGGGCTCAAACCTCCAACCTTTTGGTTAACAGCCGAAGGCGCTAGCCAAGTGCGTCACGGAGGTAGTCGTGCTCCACTCTCACCACCGTCAGAACATTTCTCCAAAGCTATCAGCGCAAAGAAAAAAAAGAGACGCACTGCTCCCGGGAGGCGTCGAACCTCAAACCTTTTGCTTAACAGCCGACGCACTAGCAGATTGCGCCACGGAGAGAATCGTGCTTCACTCTCACCACCGTCAGAACATTTCTCCAAAGCTATCAGCGCAAAGAAAAAAAAGAGAACCACCGCTCTCGTGAGGGCACGAACCTCCAACCCTTTGGTTAACAGCTGAACGCGATAGCCGATTGCGCCAAGAAGATAGTCGTGCTCTACTCTCACCACCGTGAGAACATTTCTCCAAAGCTATCAGCGCAAAGAAAAAAAGCGACACAATGCTCCCGGGACGGCTTGAACCTCCAACCTTTCAGTTAACAGTTGATCGCGCAAGCCGATTCTGCCACGGTAACGGTCGTGCTCCACTCTGACCACCGTCAGAATATTTCTCCAAAGCTATCAGCGCAAAGAAAAAAGACACACCGCTCTCGGGAGGGCTCGAACCTCCAACCTTTTTGTTAACAGCCGAACGCGCTAGTCAATTGCGTCACGGAGGTAGTCGTGCTCCACTCTCACCACCATCAGAACATTTTTCCAAAGGTATCGGCGCAAAGAAAAAAAGAGACACACCGCTCATGGGAGAGTTCGAACTTCCAACGATTTGGTTAACAGCCCAACGCGCAAGCCAATTGCGCCACAGAGACTGTCGTGCTCCACTCTCACCACGGTCAGAACACTTCTCCAAAGATATCAGCGCAAAGAAAAAAAAGAGACACACCGCTCTCGGGAGGGCTTGAACCTCCACTTTTTTGGTTAACAGTTGAACGCGCCAGCCTATTGCGCAAACGAGATAGCGTGCTCTACTCTCACCACCGTCAGAACATTTCTCCAAAGCTATCAGCGCAAAGAAAAAAAAGAGACACACCACTCTCGGGAGGGCTTGAACCTCCAACTTTTTGGTTAACAGTTGAACGCTCTAGCCGATTCTGCTACGGAAACAGTCGTGCTCCACTCTCACAACCATCAGAACATTTTTTCAAAGGTATCAGCGAAAAGAAAAAAAGAGACACACCGCTCATGGGAGGGTTCGAACCTCCAACCTTTTGGTTAACAGCCGAACGCGCTAGCCAAGTGCGTCACGGAGGTAGTCGTGCTCCATTCTCACCTTCATCAGAACAATTTTCCAAAGGTATCAGCGCAAAAAAAAGAGACACACCGCTCATTGGAGGGTTTGAAACTCCAAACTTTTGGTTAAAAGCCCAACGCGCTAGCCAATTACGCCACGGAAACAGTCGCGTTCCACTCTCACCACGGTCAGAACACTTCTCCAAAGATATCAGTGCAAAGAAAAAAAGCGACACACCGCTCATGGGAGGGCTGGAACCTCCAACCTTTTGGTTAACAGCCGATCGCGCTAGCCATTGCACCACGGACCCAACCGCGCTCCACTCTCACCACCATCAGAACGTTTCTCCAAAGCTATCAGTGCAAAGAAAAAAAGCGACACACAGCTCCCGGGAGGGCTCAAACCTCCAACCTTTTGCTTAACAGCCGACGCACTAGCAGATTGCGCCACTGAGACAGTCGAGCTCCACTCTCACCACTGTCAGAACATTTCTCCATAGCTGTCAGCGCAAAGAAAAGAGACACACCACTCTCGGGAGGGCTCGAACCTCCAACCTTTTGAATAACAGCTGAACGCGCTAACCAATTGCGCCAAGGAGATAGTCGTGCTCTACTCTCACCACCGTCAGAACATTTCTCCAAAGCTATCAGTGCAAAGAAAAAAAGCGACACACTGCTCCCGGTATGGCTTGAACCTCCAACCTTTCAGTTAACAGTTGATCGCGCTAGCCGATTCTGCCACGGAAACGGTCGTGCTCCACTCTCACCACCGTCAGAACATTTCTCAAAAGCTATCAGCGCAAAGAAAAAAAAGGCACACCGCTCTCGGGAGGGCTCGAACCTCCAACCTATTTGTTAACAGCCGAACGCGCTAGTCAATTGCGTCCCGGAGGTAGTCGTGCTCAACTCTCACCACCATCACAACATTTCTCCAAAGCTATCAGCGCAAAGAAAAAAAAAGAGACACACCGCTCTCGGGAGGGCTCGAACCTCCAACCTTTTGGTTAACAGTTGAACGCGCTTGCCGATTCTGCCACGCAAACAGTCGTGCTCCACTCTCACCACCGTCAGAACATTTCTCCAAAGCTATCAGCGCAAAGAAAAAAAAGAGACACACTGCTCCCGTGAGGGCTCGAACCTCCAACCTTTTGCTTAACAGCTGACGCACTAGTAGATTGCGCCACGGAGACAGTCGTGCTCCAATCTCTCCACCGTCAGAACATTTCTCCAAAGCTATCAGCGCAAAGAAAAAAAGAGACACATAGCTCTCGGGAGGGCACGAACCTCCAAACTTTTGGTTAACAGCCGAACGCGCTAGCCAATTGCGCCACGGAGACAGTCGTGCTCCACTCTCACCACGGTCAGAACACTTCTCCAAAGATATCAGTGCAAAGAAAAAAAAGCGACACACCGCTCATGGGAGGGCTCGAACCTCCAACCTTTTGGTTAACAGCCGATCGCGCTAGCCATTACACCACGGAAACCGTTGTGCTCCACTCTCACCACCATCAGAACATTTCTCCAAAGCTATCAGCGCAAAGAAAAAAAAAGAGACACACCGCTTTCGGGAGGGCTCGAACCTCCAACCTTTTGGTTAACAGCCGAAGGCGCTAGCCAAGTGCGTCACGGAGGTAGTCGTGCTCCACTCTCACAACCATTAGAACATTTTTCCAAAGTTATCAGCGCAAAGAAAAAAAGAGACACACCGCTCATGGGAGAGTTCGAACCTACAACGTTTTGGTTAACAGCCCAACGCGCAAGCCAATTGCGCCACAGAGACAGTCGTGCTCCACTCTCACCACGGTCAGAACACTTCTCCAAAGATATCAGTGCAAAGAAAAAAAAGCGTCACACCGCTCATGGGAGGGCTCGAACCTCCAACCTTTTGGTTAACAGCCGTTCGCGCTAGCCATTGCACCACGGAAACAGTCGTGCTCCACTTTCACTACTGTCAGAACATTTCTCCAAAGCTATCAGCGCAAAGAAAAAAAAGAGACACACTGCTCCCGAGAGGGCTCGAACCTCCAACCTTTTGCTTAACAGCCCAACGCGCAAGCCAATTGCGCCATGGAGACAGTCGTGCTCCACTCTCACCACGATCAGAACACTTCTCCAAAATTATCAGTGCAAAGAAAAAAAGCGACAAACAGCTCATGGGAGGGCTCGAACCTCCAACCTTTTGGTTAACAGCCGATCGCGCTAGCCATTACTCCACGGAAACAGTCGTGCTCCACTCTCACTACTGTCAGAACATTTCTCCAAAGCTATCAGCGCCAAGAAACAAAAAGAGACACACTGCTCCCGGGAGGGCTCGAATCTCCAACCTTTTGCTTAACAGCCGATGCACTATCAGATTGCGCCACGGAGACAGTCATGCTCCACTCTCGCCACTGTCGGAACATTTCTCCATAGCTGTCAGCGCAAAAAAATGCGAAACGCCGCTCCTGGGAGGGCTCCAACCTCCAACCTTTTGGTTAACAGCTGAACGCGATAGCCAATTGCGCCAAGAAGATAGTCGTGCTCTACTCTCACCACAGTCAGAACATTTCTCCAAAGCTATCAGTGCAAAGAAAAAAAAGCGACACACTGCTCCCGGTATGGCATGAACCTCCAACCTATTTGTTAACAGCCGAACGCGCTAGTCAATTGCGTCACGGAGGTAGTCGTGCTCAACTCTCACCACCATCACAACATTTCTCCAAAGCTATCAGCGCAAAGAAAAAAAAAGAGACACACCGCTCTTGGGAGGGCTCGAACCTCCAATCTTTTGGTTAACAGTTGAACGCGCTTGCCGATTTTGCCACGCAAACAGTCGTGCTCCACTCTCACCACCGTCAGAACATTTCTCCAAAGCTATCAGCGCAAAGAAAAAAAAAGAGACACACTGCTCCCGGGAGGGCTCGAACCTCCAACCATTTCCTTAACAGCTGACGCACTAGTAGACTGCGCCACGGAGACAGTCGTGCTCCACTCTCTCCACCGTCAGAACATTTCTCCAAAGCTATCAGCGCAAAGAAAAAAAAGAGACACATAGCTCTCGGGAGGGCACGAACCTCCAAACTTTTGGTTAACAGCCGAACGCGCGAGCCAATTGCGCCACGGAGACAGTCATGCTCCACTCTCACCACGGTCAGAACACTTCTCCAAAGATATTAGTGCAAAGAAAAAAAAGCGACACAACGCTCATGGGAGGGCTCGAACCTCCAACCTTTTGGTTAACAGCCGATCGCGCAAGCCATTACACCACGGAAACCGTTGTGCTCCACTCTCACCACCGTCAGAACATTTCTCCAAAGCTATCAGCGCAAAGAAAAAAAAAGACACACCGCTCATGGGAGGGTTCGAACCTCTAACCTTTTGGTTAACAGCCGAACGCGCTAGCCAAGTGCGTCACAAAGGTAGTCGTGATCCACTCTCACCACCGTCAGAACATTTCTCCAAAGCTATCAGCGCAAAGAAAAAAAAAGAGACACCGCTCTCGGGAGGGCTCGAACCTCCAACCTTTTGGTTAACAGCCCAACGCGCAAGCAAATTGCGCCACGGAGACAGTCGTGCTCCACTCTCACCATGGTCAAAACATTTCTCCACAGCTGTCAGCGCAAAGAAGAAAGAGACACACCGCTCTCGGGAGGACTCGAACCTCCAACCTTTTGGGTAACAGCTGAACGCGCTAGCCAATTGCGCCAGGGAGATTGTCGTGCTCTACTCTCACCACCGTCAGAACCTTTCTCCAAAGCTATCAGCGCAAAGAAAAAAAGCGACACACTGCTCCCGGGATGGCTTTAACCTCCAAACTTTCAGTTAACAGTTGATCGCGCTAGCAGATTCTACCACGGAAACAGTCGCGCTCCACTCTCACCACCGTCAGAACATTTCTCCAAAGCTATCAGCGCAAAGAAAAAAAGCGACACAATGCTCCCGGGACGGCTTGAACCTCCAACCTTTCAGTTAACAGTTGATCGCGCTAGCCGATTCTGCCACGGAAACGGTCGTGCTCCACTCTGACCACCGTCAGAATATTTCTCCAAAGCTATCAGCGCAAAGAAAAAAAAGACACACCGCTCTCGGGAGGGCTCGAACCTCCAACCTTTTTGTTAACAGCCGAACGCGCTAGTCAATTGCGTCACGGAGGTAGTCGTGCTCCACTCTCACCACCATCAGAACATTTTTCCAAAGGTATCGGCGCAAAGAAAAAAAGAGACACACCGCTCATGGGAGAGTTCGAACCTACAACGTTTTGGTTAACAGCCCAACGCGCAAGCCAATTGCGCCACAGAGACAGTCGTGCTCCACTCTCACCACGGTCAGAACACTTCTCCAAAGATATCAGTGCAAAGAAAAAAAAGCGACACACCGCTCATGGGAGGGCTCGAACCTCCAACCTTTTGGTTAACAGCCGATCGCGCTAGCCATTGCACCACGGAAACAGTCGTGCTCCACTTTCACTACTGTCAGAACATTTCTCCAAAGCTATCAGCGCAAAGAAAAAAAAGAGACACACTGCTCCCGAGAGGGCTCGAAC
Organism: Rhipicephalus microplus; assembly: GCF_043290135.1. NCBI lineage: Eukaryota > Metazoa > Arthropoda > Arachnida > Ixodida > Ixodidae > Rhipicephalus > Rhipicephalus microplus. The sequence goes on from NW_027464592.1 coordinate 8,418,379, forward strand.
CTCCAACCTTTTGCTTAACAGCCCAACGCGCAAGCCAATTTCGCCATGGAGACAGTCGTGCTCCACTCTCACCACGATCAGAACACTTCTCCAAAATTATCAGTGCAAAGAAAAAAAGCGACAAACAGCTCATGGGAGGGCTCGAACCTCCAACCTTTTGGTTAACAGCCGATCGCGCTAGCCATTACTCCACGGAAACAGTCGTGCTCCACTCTCACTACTGTCAGAACATTTCTCCAAAGCTATCAGCGCCAAGAAACAAAAAGAGACACACTGCTCCCGGGAGGGCTCGAATCTCCAACCTTTTGCTTAACAGCCGATGCACTATCAGATTGCGCCACGGAGACAGTCATGCTCCACTCTCGCCACTGTCGGAACATTTCTCCATAGCTGTCAGCGCAAAAAAATGCGAAACGCCGCTCCTGGGAGGGCTCCAACCTCCAACCTTTTGGTTAACAGCTGAACGCGATAGCCAATTGCGCCAAGAAGATAGTCGTGCTCTACTCTCACCACAGTCAGAACATTTCTCCAAAGCTATCAGTGCAAAGAAAAAAAAGCGACACACTGCTCCCGGTATGGCATGAACCTCCAACCTATTTGTTAACAGCCGAACGCGCTAGTCAATTGCGTCACGGAGGTAGTCGTGCTCAACTCTCACCACCATCACAACATTTCTCCAAAGCTATCAGCGCAAAGAAGAAAAAAAGAGACACACCGCTCTTGGGAGGGCTCGAACCTCCAATCTTTTGGTTAACAGTTGAACGCGCTTGCCGATTTTGCCACGCAAACAGTCGTGCTCCACTCTCACCACCGTCAGAACATTTCTCCAAAGCTATCAGCGCAAAGAAAAAAAAAGAGACACACTGCTCCCGGGAGGGCTCGAACCTCCGACCATTTCCTTAACAGCTGACGCACTAGTAGATTGCGCCACGGAGACAGTCGTGCTCCACTCTCTCCACCGTCAGAACATTTCTCCAAAGCTATCAGCGCAAAGAAAAAAAAGAGACACATAGCTCTCGGGAGGGCACGAACCTCCAAACTTTTGGTTAACAGCCGAACGCGCGAGCCAATTGCGCCACGGAGACAGTCGTGCTCCACTCTCACCACGGTCAGAACACTTCTCCAAAGATATTAGTGCAAAGAAAAAAAAAGCGACACACCGCTCATGGGAGGGCTCGAACCTCCAACCTTTTGGTTAACAGCCGATCGCGCTAGCCATTACACCACGGAAACCGTTGTGCTCCACTCTCACCACCGTCAGAACATTTCTCCAAAGCTATCAGCGCAAAGAAAAAAAAAGAGACACACCGCTTTCGGGAGGGCTCAAACCTCCAACCTTTTGGTTAACAGCCGAAGGCGCTAGCCAAGTGCGTCACGGAGGTAGTCGTGCTCCACTCTCACCACCGTCAGAACATTTCTCCAAAGCTATCAGCGCAAAGAAAAAAAAGAGACGCACTGCTCCCGGGAGGCGTCGAACCTCAAACCTTTTGCTTAACAGCCGACGCACTAGCAGATTGCGCCACGGAGAGAATCGTGCTTCACTCTCACCACCGTCAGAACATTTCTCCAAAGCTATCAGCGCAAAGAAAAAAAAGAGAACCACCGCTCTCGTGGAGGAGGAAGAAGAAGAAGCCGACCAGTGCGGGCGTTAGAACATCGGCTTCCGCTATCTTCAATGATTGAGTGCGGTTTGCCGCCTACAATCACCGTGATTTGCGCACCAACGTACGCACCAAGTTACGAGAATTCCGTGGACACCGTATTTATTTCGGTGGGTGGACTCTTTCTCTACTTTTGGCCTTCTGAAGTGCTTACGCCGCCGCTGCCTCGCTACCCCTAGCGGGCTAAGCCTTGCTCCGGTGAGCCAAGGTGGGTAGGCTTGGGCCTATCCCGCAAGTTTACCCCGTTCATCATGGAAATCGTCGAAGGCGAAGCAATATCGCCTGAAGAAGCGAATGGCCCAGGCTGGATTACGGCGTACAACCGTAAGCCAAGCAAGAGCAAAGCTAACCAATCCCAAGACGCAAGACCAACAAGTACGCGAGGGAGACGTAGGGACGGCGGCCGCACCGCCGAACCGAGAAGCGCGTACCAACGCCTCGTCGCTACCTCAAGACTCCCTCAACTTCCGAGGGACACATATCGCATAATCGTAAGGCCCCGAGATGGCCTCAACGTGGCTAAAATCACGCCGGTGCAGTTTGAGCAAGCCCTGGCGATGGCCGCCGCCCTGGCTCCTCAAGACCTCAGGGAAGACTCTATATGCCCAAATGTCACCCAGAACATTTTTGTAGTGTGTACCCCAATCGAACGAAACGCACGAGCTTATACCATGGTACAGCAACTACGTCTGCGAGACACTCTGTACCGAGTTGCTGTATATCCGGCTCCACCCGATAACACGTGCAAAGGCGTCATCCGAGGCATTGACATTGACCTCACCGATACCCAGCTCCGAGAACTGATCGTCACAAAGCGCAACCCGAGTGCCCTGGAGGTGAAACGCATCAAGAACACCACAGCCGTCACCATCCTGTTCCAAGGAATGCAAGTTCCCAATTATGTATACTGCGGGGCGAGCATAGTTCGATGCACGCTTTTCCGCAGACACACGGAAGTTTGTTACAACTGCGGCAGCCTCGGCCATCGTGCAGACGTTTGCCCTAATCCTAACACAACGTGGTGCCGAAAGTGCGGACTCAAAACCCCACCCGAAAACCACCAATGTAAGCCCCACTGCACCCTCTGCGGTGGACCACACCCCACTGCCGATAAGGACTGCAAACGTAAATTTCAAGTTCCGTACATCGTACGCCAACGACGACGCCGACGCCGTCGACGCGGTCGTAGCCGCTCCCGAGGATCGAGTGGAGCCAGCTCCCGAGATTCCAGCGCCACCTCGAGCACCTATGCGACATCCAGGCGAAGCCGCTCCCTCACACCGACAGCGAGACGTCGCAGTGCCCAGCGCAGCCACTCCCGCTCCAGGAGACACTCCCCATCTCGCCAGGCTGAGCTGACATGGGCGGACCGAGTCCAAGGGAAGAAACCACCGCTACGGAGCACGCCGCCAGTCACAAAGGTAACGCGGCCCTCATTGCCAGAGCATGAAAGCGAGGTAGTTACAACTCTACGAGCAGAACTAGCAGGTCTTCGGGCAACCATACAACAGCTCACCACACAACTAAATGAGGCGAGGCACCAAATACAAACTCTCACAGCTCCTAAAGATCCCCCCTCATCCACTGTAGATGTTAGCAAACCTAAACGCAGAGCCCCACCACTCCGCGAAGCGGACACGAATGACAGCGACTCACCAGAAGACACTCTAAACGAAATCTTACGTCTCACGCGAGAAAACCACGATAACATCGACACGCTGTCACGCCGGGTGGAAGCACTAGAGCAAAAAGCCACCATAAAAGCTAAAACCAAAGCCAGAACAGTAGTTTCTGTGGATCCTACGGCAAATCTGCCTGGGCCACCAAATTCAATGTAATCATCATGGCTTCCACAACCCAAAACACGTTAGAAATTTGGCAGTGGAATTGCGCTAGCTTCGCGACCCGTAAAACCCCACTGCTGCAATACATTAAAGCGCAACCCAAGAAGCCTCACGTAATATTACTGCAGGAGACCCTTTGTGATACTCTCACATTATCGGGTTACCACCCCATCTCACAACGAGGGGATACCAAGAGAGGTATAGCCACGCTGATTAGCAAGAAATTTGCTCACATAGTACATGAGGTATTACCCACCCGCAGCCGCCTGGAAGCGATACTCGTCGAACTCGTACCAAACCGTTTTTTAAAACAAAGCGTTTTTATCCTTAACGTTTACAGCTCCCCGTCAGACTACAGACAGTCCTTCCATGCGCTCTTAACTAAAGCCACAACGCTCGCGCGAAACTCTCCGCTTGTTATAGCAGGCGACTTCAATGCCCCCCACCCGTCATGGGGTTACCCCCAGGCAACGGCTAAAGGCACTAACCTCACGCGAGCAATTGACGACTTGTCCCTCACACTCATCACAGATCACCGATTCCCTACGAGACTTGGAACATCGGTACAACGCGACACTACGCCGGACTTGGTATTTACCCGTAACGTCACAGGCCACACCTGGACCAATACGCAGGAAAACCTGGGCAGCGATCACTTCATCATACGAACCGAACTACCCAACGCATCAGCCCCACCCCGTACATTCACGCTAACGGACTGGGATGCCTTCCGCACCCTCCGCAAAAACAACACAAAGGAATACAACACATTCATCGAACTACTCACCTCACTTCAGGAAGACATAGCCAAAACAACGAAAACAATACAAACAGAACTCGAGGTCCCGAGAATGGACCCACATCTGGCACATATGCTCGAGGCAAAAGCGTCAATACTCGCGCGCTGGAAAACACAACGACTAAACAGACGCTTACGAAAACGTCTATCAATACTGAACCAAGACATTGCCAAATATTGCACGGAGCTCACACGACTCCAATGGCATGAACTCTGCTCGGCGGTCGACGGCCGCATGCGAACTGGGGGTAAATGGAACCTCCTAAAATACATGCTGGACGACTGCGAAACAAAAAACAACCAGAGTCATGCCATAGACCGGCTCCTACACTCGCACAAAAAGATGGGAGGAACAAACTCATCCTTTCTTGAAGAAATCTCCAAACGTCACCTCCCCTTAAACACAGCACAACCCACCGACTACCCAGAAATAGAATGCGAAACGATACCCGAACTCGACGAACCCTTCACGGAGTCAGAAATTCGGGAGGCATTACACAACCTCAACAGCAGATCAGCCCCCGGTCCTGACAAGGTAACCAACCGCCTGTTGCGAAATTTAGACGACCAAGCCATCACACTACTCACAAAAGACATTAATTACATGTGGGAAACTGGCCAGGTACCTGAACAATGGCGCACGGCCACGGTAATCCTTCTCTCAAAGCCAGGTAAACCACTCAACTTCGACAATCTACGCCCGATTTCCCTAACCTCATGCATAGGAAAAGCAGCTGAACATGTCATCCTAAATCGTGTATCGCGCTACATAGAGGATCACGAACTCTTCCCGTTCAACATGGTCGGGTTCCGTCCGCACCTTTCAACACAAGACGTCATGCTATTACTAAAGAAACAGATCTTCGACTCAAAAACGAGAGATGTTCGTGGCATTCTCGCCCTAGACCTCACTAAAGCATTCGACAGCGTCTCACACCGCTTTATACTGGAATCCATTGCCAGCCTTGGTCTCGGTAAAAGATTCCAGGCGTACATTCGTTCTTTTCTGCAAAATCGAAAAGCTCAGCTGCATTTATCGCAACTTACATCCGACACTTACACATTAGGTTCCAACGGGACACCACAAGGGGCAGTCATTTCTCCACTCCTTTTTAACATAGTAATGAAGGGACTATCTGACAAACTCCGCGAGATCCCAAACATAAACCATGCTATATACGCAGATGACATCACCATCTGGTGCCCGGGAGGCTCATTGGCGGAGTTGGAGCAAGCCCTTCAAACTGCTCTCAATACCACAGAAGCCTACTTAAAAAACACTGGACTTCGTTTGTCGCCCACAAAATCAGAGTTGCTACTGTACCGGCAATCTCGCCAAGGCGTTCGTAACTTAACACCCTTAGGTGATCTACCCATAGCGCTACACGCCAAAGATGGGCAGCGAATACCCCGCGTGGACTCCATACGCATTCTCGGCCTCCTCGTCGAGGCCACTGGCTGTCATGCAAGAACAATTAAACATATCACAGCTAAAACCGAGAACATGCTCCGACTCATTCAGCGAGTCTCGGGTCGTAGACGAGGCCTTGGAGAGGCCAACCTTCTGCGCATATACCACGCGTTCCTAATGAGTCACATCAATTACGTCGCCTCTGCCCACAACTGGACGAAGGTAGAAAAGACGAAACTAAACACACTCATGCGCAAAAGCATTAAACAAGTCCTTGGTTTGCCTCAAAACACGAGCACTTCCCGTCTCGACCAACTAGGCATGCACAACGGCATCGATGAAGTGATCGAGGCCCAGACCACGGCCCAAGTGATCCGCCTCTCCTCCTCCAAGGCAGGCCGCCGACTTCTAAGCGAGGCCGGCATGTCCCCACACCCCTGCCTTGAACGCGCAGTAACCCTCCCCAGAGTTGTCCGAGCTACTTACATGGTAACCCCATTTCCGCGAAATGTCCACCCACAACACAACAAAGGCAGACGGCTGGCCCGCGCTCGCGCGATCCTAAACCGTACCGCCGCGAATCGCAACTCTACCGCATTCGTCGACGCAGCGCAATACGGTAACTCCTCCTCTTTCGCACTCGCGGTAGTAGATGGCGACGGAGCCCTACGCTCAGCCGCCTCGGTTAGGCTATCAACAAGCGCCATAGCCGAACAAGTTGCTATAGCTTTAGCGATGACCGACCCCTCACTCACTAATGTCTTCACAGACTCTCGCGCCGCCATTCGGGCTTACGAAACCGGCAACATCGCTCCAGAAGCAGCCCGCATTTATACGGGCTCGCACTACCTCTCTTGGTTCCCTGCCCACATGGGCAAAGACGTTCACCCACAACAACCCAACCTCAACGAAATGGCTCATGATCGAGCACGAGAACTGACCCACCGTGACGATCAATCAGCCACCGAAGAGCTGGGCCCAGACGTGCAGTTTAATGACCCACTACTCACCTTCCATGAAATTACCTCCCACTACCGACACAACAGAAGCCGATACCCTTTACCCCATTCAAAACTCGAACGCGCGCAAGAAGTAGCCTTTAGAATGTTACAAACGAGATCGTACCCATCACGGGGCCGACTCAGCCATTATAATTCAGACATAAATTCACAGTGCCCAGATTGCACAGAAGTGTACTGTTCACTCGCGCACATGCTCTGGCAATGTCCCGCGTTACCTCAGGGACCTCTCACCAGTGAGTCCGACTGGGAGGAGGCACTCAGGAGCCCCAATCTCCGAAACCAACTTAAGGCAGTCCAGAGGGCCCAAGAACTGGCGGAACGCCACCACGTTCCCGCCCCGACTCGGGCGTCGCCTACGGTAGCGGCTGCTAGGATGTCCCACGTGGGCACCCTGGTGGCTTAAACTCCTCAGGACCATATATTAAAGTTCTTGACTGACTGACTGACCGCTCTCGTGAGGGCACGAACCTCCAACCCTTTGGTTAACAGCTGAACGCGATAGCCGATTGCGCCAAGAAGATAGTCGTGCTCTACTCTCACCACCGTGAGAACATTTCTCCAAAGCTATCAGCGCAAAGAAAAAAAGCGACACAATGCTCCCGGGACGGCTTGAACCTCCAACCTTTCAGTTAACAGTTGATCGCGCAAGCCGATTCTGCCACGGTAACGGTCGTGCTCCACTCTGACCACCGTCAGAATATTTCTCCAAAGCTATCAGCGCAAAGAAAAAAGACACACCGCTCTCGGGAGGGCTCGAACCTCCAACCTTTTTGTTAACAGCCGAACGCGCTAGTCAATTGCGTCACGGAGGTAGTCGTGCTCCACTCTCACCACCATCAGAACATTTTTCCAAAGGTATCGGCGCAAAGAAAAAAAGAGACACACCGCTCATGGGAGAGTTCGAACTTCCAACGATTTGGTTAACAGCCCAACGCGCAAGCCAATTGCGCCACAGAGACTGTCGTGCTCCACTCTCACCATGGTCAGAACACTTCTCCAAAGATATCAGCGCAAAGAAAAAAAAGAGACACACCGCTCTCGGGAGGGCTTGAACCTCCACTTTTTTGGTTAACAGTTGAACGCGCCAGCCTATTGCGCAAACGAGATAGCGTGCTCTACTCTCACCACCGTCAGAACATTTCTCCAAAGCTATCAGCGCAAAGAAAAAAAAGAGACACACCACTCTCGGGAGGGCTTGAACCTCCAACTTTTTGGTTAACAGTTGAACGCTCTAGCCGATTCTGCTACGGAAACAGTCGTGCTCCACTCTCACAACCATCAGAACATTTTTTCAAAGGTATCAGCGAAAAGAAAAAAAGAGACACACCGCTCATGGGAGGGTTCGAACCTCCAACCTTTTGGTTAACAGCCGAACGCGCTAGCCAAGTGCGTCACGGAGGTAGTCGTGCTCCATTCTCACCTTCATCAGAACAATTTTCCAAAGGTATCAGCGCAAAAAAAAGAGACACACCGCTCATTGGAGGGTTTGAAACTCCAAACTTTTGGTTAAAAGCCCAACGCGCTAGCCAATTACGCCACGGAAACAGTCGCGTTCCACTCTCACCACGGTCAGAACACTTCTCCAAAGATATCAGTGCAAAGAAAAAAAGCGACACACCGCTCATGGGAGGGCTGGAACCTCCAACCTTTTGGTTAACAGCCGATCGCGCTAGCCATTGCACCACGGACCCAACCGCGCTCCACTCTCACCACCATCAGAACGTTTCTCCAAAGCTATCAGTGCAAAGAAAAAAAGCGACACACAGCTCCCGGGAGGGCTCAAACCTCCAACCTTTTGCTTAACAGCCGACGCACTAGCAGATTGCGCCACTGAGACAGTCGAGCTCCACTCTCACCACTGTCAGAACATTTCTCCATAGCTGTCAGCGCAAAGAAAAGAGACACACCACTCTCGGGAGGGCTCGAACCTCCAACCTTTTGAATAACAGCTGAACGCGCTAACCAATTGCGCCAAGGAGATAGTCGTGCTCTACTCTCACCACCGTCAGAACATTTCTCCAAAGCTATCAGTGCAAAGAAAAAAAGCGACACACTGCTCCCGGTATGGCTTGAACCTCCAACCTTTCAGTTAACAGTTGATCGCGCTAGCCGATTCTGCCACGGAAACGGTCGTGCTTCACTCTCACCACCGTCAGAACATTTCTCAAAAGCTATCAGCGCAAAGAAAAAAAAGACACACCGCTCTCGGGAGGGCTCGAACCTCCAACCTATTTGTTAACAGCCGAACGCGCTAGTCAATTGCGTCCCGGAGGTAGTCGTGCTCAACTCTCACCACCATCACAACATTTCTCCAAAGCTATCAGCGCAAAGAAAAAAAAAGAGACACACCGCTCTCGGGAGGGCTCGAACCTCCAACCTTTTGGTTAACAGTTGAACGCGCTTGCCGATTCTGCCACGCAAACAGTCGTGCTCCACTCTCACCACCGTCAGAACATTTCTCCAAAGCTATCAGCGCAAAGAAAAAAAAGAGACACACTGCTCCCGTGAGGGCTCGAACCTCCAACCTTTTGCTTAACAGCTGACGCACTAGTAGATTGCGCCACGGAGACAGTCGTGCTCCAATCTCTCCACCGTCAGAACATTTCTCCAAAGCTATCAGCGCAAAGAAAAAAAGAGACACATAGCTCTCGGGAGGGCACGAACCTCCAAACTTTTGGTTAACAGCCGAACGCGCTAGCCAATTGCGCCACGGAGACAGTCGTGCTCCACTCTCACCACGGTCAGAACACTTCTCCAAAGATATCAGTGCAAAGAAAAAAAAGCGACACACCGCTCATGGGAGGGCTCGAACCTCCAACCTTTTGGTTAACAGCCGATCGCGCTAGCCATTACACCACGGAAACCGTTGTGCTCCACTCTCACCACCATCAGAACATTTCTCCAAAGCTATCAGCGCAAAGAAAAAAAAAAGAGACACACCGCTTTCGGGAGGGCTCGAACCTCCAACCTTTTGGTTAACAGCCGAAGGCGCTAGCCAAGTGCGTCACGGAGGTAGTCGTGCTCCACTCTCACAACCATTAGAACATTTTTCCAAAGTTATCAGCGCAAAGAAAAAAAGAGACACACCGCTCATGGGAGAGTTCGAACCTACAACGTTTTGGTTAACAGCCCAACGCGCAAGCCAATTGCGCCACAGAGACAGTCGTGCTCCACTCTCACCACGGTCAGAACACTTCTCCAAAGATATCAGTGCAAAGAAAAAAAAGCGACACACCGCTCATGGGAGGGCTCGAACCTCCAACCTTTTGGTTAACAGCCGATCGCGCTAGCCATTGCACCACGGAAACAGTCGTGCTCCACTTTCACTACTGTCAGAACATTTCTCCAAAGCTATCAGCGCAAAGAAAAAAAAGAGACACACTGCTCCCGATAGGGCTCGAACCTCCAACCTTTTGCTTAACAGCCCAACGCGCAAGCCAATTGCGCCATGGAGACAGTCGTGCTCCACTCTCACCACGATCAGAACACTTCTCCAAAATTATCAGTGCAAAGAAAAAAAGCGACAAACAGCTCATGGGAGGGCTCGAACCTCCAACCTTTTGGTTAACAGCCGATCGCGCTAGCCATTACTCCACGGAAACAGTCGTGCTCCACTCTCACTACTGTCAGAACATTTCTCCAAAGCTATCAGCGCCAAGAAACAAAAAGAGACACACTGCTCCCGGGAGGGCTCGAATCTCCAACCTTTTGCTTAACAGCCGATGCACTATCAGATTGCGCCACGGAGACAGTCATGCTCCACTCTCGCCACTGTCGGAACATTTCTCCATAGCTGTCAGCGCAAAAAAATGCGAAACGCCGCTCCTGGGAGGGCTCCAACCTCCAACCTTTTGGTTAACAGCTGAACGCGATAGCCAATTGCGCCAAGAAGATAGTCGTGCTCTACTCTCACCACAGTCAGAACATTTCTCCAAAGCTATCAGTGCAAAGAAAAAAAAGCGACACACTGCTCCCGGTATGGCATGAACCTCCAACCTATTTGTTAACAGCCGAACGCGCTAGTCAATTGCGTCACGGAGGTAGTCGTGCTCAACTCTCACCACCATCACAACATTTCTCCAAAGCTATCAGCGCAAAGAAAAAAAAAGAGACACACCGCTCTTGGGAGGGCTCGAACCTCCAATCTTTTGGTTAACAGTTGAACGCGCTTGCCGATTTTGCCACGCAAACAGTCGTGCTCCACTCTGACCACCGTCAGAACATTTCTCCAAAGCTATCAGCGCAAAGAAAAAAAAAGAGACACACTGCTCCCAGGAGGGCTCGAACCTCCGACCATTTCCTTAACAGCTGACGCACTAGTAGATTGCGCCACGGAGACAGTCGTGCTCCACTCTCTCCACCGTCAGAACATTTCTCCAAAGCTATCAGCGCAAAGAAAAAAAAGAGACACATAGCTCTCGGGAGGGCACGAACCTCCAAACTTTTGGTTAACAGCCGAACGCGCGAGCCAATTGCGCCACGGAGACAGTCGTGCTCCACTCTCACCACGGTCAGAACACTTCTCCAAAGATATTAGTGCAAAGAAAAAAAAAGCGACACACCGCTCACGGGAGGGCTCGAACCTCCAACCTTTTGGTTAACAGCCGATCGCGCTAGCCATTACACCACGGAAACCGTTGTGCTCCACTCTCACCACCGTCAGAACATTTCTCCAAAGCTATCAGCGCAAAGAAAAAAAAAGAGACACACCGCTTTCGGGAGGGCTCAAACCTCCAACCTTTTGGTTAACAGCCGAAGGCGCTAGCCAAGTGCGTCACGGAGGTAGTCGTGCTCCACTCTCACCACCGTCAGAACATTTCTCCAAAGCTATCAGCGCAAAGAAAAAAAAGAGACGCACTGCTCCCGGGAGGCGTCGAACCTCAAACCTTTTGCTTAACAGCCGACGCACTAGCAGATTGCGCCACGGAGAGAGTCGTGCTTCACTCTCACCACCGTCAGAACATTTCTCCAAAGCTATCAGCGCAAAGAAAAAAAAGAGAACCACCGCTCTCGTGAGGGCACGAACCTCCAACCCTTTGGTTAACAGCTGAACGCGATAGCCGATTGCGCCAAGAAGATAGTCGTGCTCTACTCTCACCACCGTGAGAACATTTCTCCAAAGCTATCAGCGCAAAGAAAAAAAGCGACACAATGCTCCCGGGACGGCTTGAACCTCCAACCTTTCAGTTAACAGTTGATCGCGCAAGCCGATTCTGCCACGGTAACGGTCGTGCTCCACTCTGACCACCGTCAGAATATTTCTCCAAAGCTATCAGCGCAAAGAAAAAAGACACACCGCTCTCGGGAGGGCTCGAACCTCCAACCTTTTTGTTAACAGCCGAACGCGCTAGTCAATTGCGTCACGGAGGTAGTCGTGCTCCACTCTCACCACCATCAGAACATTTTTCCAAAGGTATCGGCGCAAAGAAAAAAAGAGACACACCGCTCATGGGAGAGTTCGAACTTCCAACGATTTGGTTAACAGCCCAACGCGCAAGCCAATTGCGCCACAGAGACTGTCGTGCTCCACTCTCACCACGGTCAGAACACTTCTCCAAAGATATCAGCGCAAAGAAAAAAAAGAGACACACCGCTCTCGGGAGGGCTTGAACCTCCACTTTTTTGGTTAACAGTTGAACGCGCCAGCCTATTGCGCAAACGAGATAGCGTGCTCTACTCTCACCACCGTCAGAACATTTCTCCAAAGCTATCAGCGCAAAGAAAAAAAAGAGACACACCACTCTCGGGAGGGCTTGAACCTCCAACTTTTTGGTTAACAGCCGAACGCGCTAGCCAAGTGCGTCACGGAGGTAGTCGTGCTCCATTCTCACCTTCATCAGAACAATTTTCCAAAGGTATCAGCGCAAAAAAAAGAGACACACCACTCATTGGAGGGTTTGAAACTCCAAACTTTTGGTTAAAAGCCCAACGCGCTAGCCAATTACGCCACGGAAACAGTCGCGTTCCACTCTCACCACGGTCAGAACACTTCTCCAAAGATATCAGTGCAAAGAAAAAAAGCGACACACCGCTCATGGGAGGGCTGGAACCTCCAACCTTTTGGTTAACAGCCGATCGCGCTAGCCATTTCACCACGGACCCAACCGCGCTCCACTCTCACCACCATCAGAACGTTTCTCCAAAGCTATCAGTGCAAAGAAAAAAAGCGACACACAGCTCCCGGGAGGGCTCAAACCTCCAACCTTTTGCTTAACAGCCGACGCACTAGCAGATTGCGCCACTGAGACAGTCGAGCTCCACTCTCACCACTGTCAGAACATTTCTCCATAGCTGTCAGCGCAAAGAAAAGAGACACACCACTCTCGGGAGGGCTCGAACCTCCAACCTTTTGAATAACAGCTGAACGCGCTAACCAATTGCGCCAAGGAGATAGTCGTGCTCTACTCTCACCACCGTCAGAACATTTCTCCAAAGCTATCAGTGCAAAGAAAAAAAGCGACACACTGCTCCCGGTATGGCTTGAACCTCCAACCTTTCAGTTAACAGTTGATCGCGCTAGCCGATTCTGCCACGGAAACGGTCGTGCTCCACTCTCACCACCGTCAGAACATTTCTCAAAAGCTATCAGCGCAAAGAAAAAAAAGACACACCGCTCTCGGGAGGGCTCGAACCTCCAACCTATTTGTTAACAGCCGAACGCGCTAGTCAATTGCGTCCCGGAGGTAGTCGTGCTCAACTCTCACCACCATCACAACATTTCTCCAAAGCTATCAGCGCAAAGAAAAAAAAAGAGACACACCGCTCTCGGGAGGGCTCGAACCTCCAACCTTTTGGTTAACAGTTGAACGCGCTTGCCGATTCTGCCACGCAAACAGTCGTGCTCCACTCTCACCACCGTCAGAACATTTCTCCAAAGCTATCAGCGCAAAGAAAAAAAAGAGACACACTGCTCCCGTGAGGGCTCGAACCTCCAACCTTTTGCTTAACAGCTGACGCACTAGTAGATTGCGCCACGGAGACAGTCGTGCTCCAATCTCTCCACCGTCAGAACATTTCTCCAAAGTTATCAGCGCAAAGAAAAAAAGAGACACATAGCTCTCGGGAGGGCACGAACCTCCAAACTTTTGGTTAACAGCCGAACGCGCTAGCCAATTGCGCCACGGACACAGTCGTGCTCCACTCTCACCACGGTCAGAACACTTCTCCAAAGATATCAGTGCAAAGAAAAAAAAGCGACACACCGCTCATGGGAGGGCTCGAACCTCCAACCTTTTGGTTAACAGCCGATCGCGCTAGCCATTACACCACGGAAACCGTTGTGCTCCACTCTCACCACCATCAGAACATTTCTCCAAAGCTATCAGCGCAAAGAAAAAAAAAGAGACACACCGCTTTCGGGAGGGCTCGAACCTCCAACCTTTTGGTTAACAGCCGAAGGCGCTAGCCAAGTGCGTCACGGAGGTAGTCGTGCTCCACTCTCACAACCATTAGAACATTTTTCCAAAGTTATCAGCGCAAAGAAAAAAAGAGACACACCGCTCATGGGAGGGTTCGAACCTCAACCTTTTGGTTAACAGCCGAACGCGCTGGCCAAGTTCGTCACGGAGGTAGTCGTGCTCCACTCTCACCACCGTCAGAACATTTCTCCAAAGCTATCAGCGCAAAGAAAAAAAAGAGACACCGCTCTCGGGAGGGCTCGAACCTCAAACCTTTTGGTTAACAGCCCAACGCGCAAGCAAATTGCGCCACGGAGACAGTAGTGCTCCACTCTCACCACGGTCAGAACATTTCTCCACAGCTGTCAGCGCAAAGAAAAAAGAGACACACCACTCTCGGGAGGGCTCGAACCTCCAACCTTTTAGTTAACAGCTGAACGCGCTAGCCAATTGCGCCAAGGAGATTGTCGTGCTCTACTCTCACCACCGTCAGAACATTTCTCCAAAGCTATCAGCGCAAAGAAAAAAAAAGACACACCACTCTCGGGAGGGCTCGAACCTCCAACCTTTTGGTTAACAGCCGAACGCGCTAGCCAATTGCGTCACGGAGGTAGTCGTGCTCCACTCTCACCACCACCAGAACATTTTCCCAAAGGTATCAGTGCAAAGAAAAAAGAGACACACCGCTCATGGGAGGGTTCGAACCTCCAACCTTTCGGTTAACAGCCCAACGCGCAAGCAAATTGCGCCACGGAGACAGTCGTGCTCCACTCTCACCGCGGTCAGAACACTTCTCCAAAGATATCAGTGCAAAGAAAACAAGCGACACACCGCTCATGGGAGGGCTCAAACCTCCAACCTTTTGGTTAACAGCCGATCGCGCTAGCCATTACACCACGGAAACAGTCGTGCTCCGCTCTCACTACTGTCAGAACATTTCTCCAAAGCTTTCAGCGCCAAGAAAAAAAAAGAGACACACTGCTCCCGGGAGGGCTCGAACCTCCAACCTTTTGCTTAACAGCCGACGCACTAGCAGATTGCGCCATGGAGACAGTCATGCTCAACTCTCACTACTGTCAGAACATTTCTCCAAAGCTATCAGTGCAAAGAAAAAAAAGCGACACACTGCTCCCGGTATGGCTTGAACCTCTAACCTTTCAGTTAACAGTTGATCGCGCTAGCCGATTCTGCCACGGAAACAGTCGCGCTCCACTCTCACCACCGTCAGAACATTTCCCCAAAGCTATCAGCGCAAAGAAAAAAAAAGACACACCGCTCTCGGGGCGGCTCGAACCTACAACCTTTTCGTTAACAGTTGAACGCGCTAGCCGATTCTGCCACAGAAACAGTCGTGCTCCACTCTCACTATCGTAAGAAACTTTCTCCAAAGCTATCAGCGCAAAGAAAAAAAAGAGACAGACTGCTCCCGGGAGGGGTCGAACCTCCAACCTTTTGCTTAACAGCCGACGCACTAGCAGATTGCGCCACGGAGAGAGTGGTGCTTCACTCTCACCACCGTCAGTACATTTTTCCAAAGCTATCAGCGCAAAGAAAAAAAAGAGACACACCGCTCTCGTGAGGGCACGAACCTCCACCCTTTTGGTTAACAGCCGAAAGCGCAAGCCAATTGCGTCACGGAGGTAGTCGTGCTGTACTCTCACAACCATGAGAACAATTTTTCAAAGGTATCATCGCAAAGAAAAAAATCGACACACCGTTCATGGGAGGACTCGAACCTCCAACCTTTTTGGTTAACAGCCGATTGCGCTAGCCATCGCACCACAGACGTAACCGCGCTCAACTATCACACCGTCAGAACGTTTCTCCAAAGCTATCAGCGCAAAGAAAAAAAGTGACACACTGCTCCCGGGAGGGCTCGAACCTCCAAACTTTTGCTTAACAGCCGACGCACTAGCAGATTGCGCCACGGAGAAAGTCATGCTCCACTCTCACCACCGTCCGAAAATTTCTCCAAAGCTATCAGCGCAAAGAAAAAAAAAGAGACACACCACTCTCAGGAGGGCTCGAACCTTCAACCTTTTGGTTAACAGTTGATCGCAATAGCCGATTCTGCCACGGAAACAGTCGTGCTCTACTCTCACCACCGTCAGAACATTTCTCCAAAGCTATCAGCGCAAAGAAAAAAAAAGACACACCGCTCTCGGGAGGGCTCGAACCTCCAACCTTTTGGTTAACAGCCGAACGCGCTAGCCAATTGCGTCACGGAGGTAGTCGTGCTCCACTCTCACCACCATCAGAACATTTTCCCAAAGGTATCAGCGCAAAGAAAAAAGAGACACACCGCTCATGGGAGGGTTCGCACCTCCAACCTTTCGGTTAACAGCCCAACGCGCAAGAAAATTGCGCCACGGAGACAGTCGTGCTCCACTCTCTGCACGGTCACAACACTTCTCCAAAGATATCAGTGCAAAGAAAAAAAGCGACACACCGCTCATGGGAGGGCTCAAACCTCCAACCTTTTGGTTAACAGCCGATCGCGCTAGCCTTTACACCACGGAAACAGTCGTGCTCCGCTCTCACTACTGTCAGAACATTTCTCCAAAGCCTTCAGCGCCAAGAAAAAAAAAGAGACACACTGCTCCCGGGAGGGCTCGAACCTCCAACCTTTTGCTTAACAGCCGACGCACTAGCAGACTGCGCCATGGAGACAGTCATGCTCAACTCTCACCACTGTCGGAACATTTCTCCATTGCTGTCAGTGCAAAGAAAAAAAGTGACACACTGCTCCTGGCAGGGCTCCAACCACCAACCTTTTAGTTAACAGCTGAACGCGATAGCCGATTGCGCCAAGAAGATAGTCGTGCTCTACTCTCACCACCGTGAGAACATTTCTCCAAAGCTATCAGCGCAAAGAAAAAAAGCGACACAATGCTCCCGGGACGGCTTGAACCTCCAACCTTTCAGTTAACAGTTGATCGCGCTAGCCGATTCTGCCACGGAAACGGTCGTGCTCCACTCTGACCACCGTCAGAATATTTCTCCAAAGCTATCAGCGCAAAGAAAAAAAGACACACCGCTCTCGGGAGGGCTCGAACCTCCAACCTATTTGTTAACAGCCGAACGCGCTAGTCAATTGCGTCACGGAGGTAGTCGTGCTCAACTCTCACCACCATCACAACATTTCTCCAAAGCTATCAGCGCAAAAAAAAAAGAGACACACCGCTCTCGGGAGGGCTCAAACCTCCAACCTTTTGGTTAACAGTTGAACGCGCTTGCCGATTCTGCCACGCAAACAGTCGTGCTCCACTCTCTCCACCGTCAGAACATTTCTCCAAAGCTATCAGCGCAAAGAAAATAAAGAGACACATAGCTCTCGGGAGGGCACGAACCTCCAAACTTTTGGTTAACAGCCGAACGCGCTAGCCATTACACAACGGAAACAATCGTTCCCCACTCTCACCACCGTCAGAACATTTCTCCAAAGCTATCAGCGCAAAGAAAAAAAAAGAGAGACACCGCTTTCGGGAGGGCTCGAACCTCCAACCTTTTGGTTAACAGCCGGAGGCGCTAGCCAAGTGCGTCACGGAGGTAGTCGCGCTCCACTCTCACCACCATTAGAACATTTTTCCAAAGGTATCAGCGCAAAGAAGAAAAGAGACACACTGCTCCCGGGAGGGCTCGAACCTCCAACCTTTTGCTAAACAGCTGACGCACTAGTAGATTGCGCCACGGAGACAGTCGTGCTCCACTCTCTCCACCGTCAGAACATTTCTCCAAAGCTATCAGCGCAAAGAAAAAAAGAGACACATAGCTCTCGGGAGGGCTCGAACCTCCAACCTTTTGGTTAACAGCCCAACGCGCTAGCCAATTGCGCCAAGGAGATTGTCGTGCTCTACTCTCACCACCGTCAGAACATTTCTCCAAAGCTATCAGCGCAAAGAAAAAAAGCTACACACTGCTCCCGGGATGGCTTTAACATCCAACCTTTTCGTTAACAGTTGAACGCGTTAGCCGATTCTGCCACAGAAACAGTCGTGCTCCACTCTCACTACCGTAAGAACATTTCTCCAAAGTTATCAGCGCAAAGAAAAAAAAAGAGACACACTGCTCCTGGGAGGGCTCGAACCTCCAACCTTTAGCTGAACAGCCAACGCACTAGCAGATTGCGCCACGGAGACAATCGTTCTCCACTCTCACCACTGTCAGAACATTTCTCCATAGCTGTAAGCGTAAAGAAAAAAGCGAAACGCCGCTCCTGGGAGGGCTCCAACCTCCAACCTTTCAGTTAACTGTTGATCGCGCTATACATCTGCAATGGAAACAGTCGTGCTCCACTCTCTCCACCGTCAGAACATTTCTCCAAAGCTATCAACGCAAAGAAAAAAAAGAGGCACACCGCTCTCGGGAGGGCTAGAACCTCAAACCTTTTGGTTAAACGCCGAACGCGCTAGCCAATGACGTCACGGAGGTAGTCGTGCTCCACTCTCACAAACATCAGAACATTATTTCAAAGGTATCAGCGCAAAGAAAAAAATTGACACACCGTTCATGGGAGGGCTCGAACCTCCAACCTTTTGCTTAACAGCCGACGCAATAGCAGATTGCGCCACGGAGAGAGTGGTGCTTCACTCTCACCACCGTCAGAACATTTTTCCTAAGCTATCAGCGCAAAGAAAAAAAAAAGACACACCGCTCTCGTGAGGGCACGAACCTCCAACCTTTTGGTTAACAGCCGAAAGCGCAAGCCAATTTCGTCACGGAGGTAGTCGTGCTCTACTCTCACAACCATGAGAACAATTTTTCAAAGGTATCATCGCAAAGAAAAAAAGAGACACACCGTTCATGGGAGGACTCGAACCTCCAACCTTTTTGGTTAACAGCCCAACGCGCAAGCCAATTGCGCCACAGAGACAGTCGTGCTCCACTCTCACCACGGTCAGAACACTTCTCCAAAGATATCAGTGCAAAGAAAAAAAGCGACACACCGCTCATGGGAGGGCTCGAACCTCCAACCTTTTGGTTAACAGCCGACGCACTAGCCAAATGCGCCACGTACACAGTCGTGCTCTACTCTCACCACCGTCAGAACATTTCTCCACAGCTGTCAGCGCAAAGAAAAAAGAGACACACCGCTCTCGGGAGGGCTCGAACCTCCAACCTTTTGGGTAACAGCTGAACGCGATAGCCAATTGGGCCAAGAAGATAGTCGTGCTCTACTCTCACCACTGTAAGAACATTTCTCCAAAGCTATCAGTGCAAAGAAAAAAAAGCGAAACACTGCTCCCGGGACGGCTTGAACCTCCAACCTTTCAGTTAATAGTTGATCGCACTAGCCGATTCTGCCACGGAAACAGTCGTGCTCGACTATCACCACCGTCAGAACATTTCTCCAAAGCTATCAGCGCAAAGAAAAAAAAAGAGACACACCGCTCTCGGGAGGACTCGAACCTCCAACCTTTTGGTTAACAGTTGAACGCTCTAGCCGATTCTGCCACGGAAACAGTCGTGCTCCACTCTCACAACCATCAGAACATTTTTTCAAAGGTATCAGCGAAAAGAAAAAAAGACACACCGCTCTCGGGTGGGCTCGAACCTCCAACCTTTTGGTTAACAGCCGATCGCGCTAGCCAATTGCGCCAAGGAGATAGTCGTGCTCTACTCTCACCACCGTCGGAACGTTTCTCCAAAGCTATCAGCGCAAAGAAAAAAAGCGATGCACTGTTCCCGGGAGGCCTCGAACCTCCAACCTTTTGCTTAACAGCCGACGCACTAGCAGATTGCGCCACGGAGACAGTCATACTCCACTCTCGCCACCGTCAGAACATTTCTCCAAAGCTACCAGCGCAAAGAACAAAAAAGAGACACTCCGCTCTCGGGAGGGCTCGAACCTCAACCTTTTGGTTAACAGCCGAACGCGCTAGCCAGTTGCGTCACGGAGGTAGTCGTGCTTCACTCTCACCACCATCAGAACATGTTTCCAATGTATCAGCGCAAAGAAAAAAAGAGACACACTGCTCATGGGAGGGTTCGAACCTCCAACCTTTTGGTTAACAGCGCTAGCCAATTGCGCCAAGGAGACGGTCGTGCTCCACTCTCACCACGGTCAGAACACTTCTCCAAAGATATCATTGCAAAGAAAAAAAAGCGACACACCGCTCATGGGAGGGCTCGAACCTCCAACCTTTTGGTTAACAGCCGATCGCGCTAGCCAATTGCGCCAAGGAGATAGTCGTGCTCTACTCTCACCCCCGTCAGAACAATTCTCCAAAGTTATCAGCGCAAAGAAAAAAAAGACACACCGCTCTCGGAAGGGGTCAAACCTCCAACCTTTTGGTTAACAGCTGAACACGCTAGCCAAATGCGCCACGGATACAGTCGTGATCCACTCTCACCACTGTCGGAACATTTCTCGATAGCTGTAAGTGCAAAGAAAAAAGCGAAACGCCGCTCCCGTGAGGGCTCGAAACTACAACCTTTCGGTAAACAGCCGATCGCGCAAGCCAAATGCGCCACGTAGACTGTCGTGCTCTACTTTCACCACCGTCAGAACATTTCTCCACAGCTGTCAGCGCAAAGAAAAAAAGCGATGCACTGTTCCCGGGAGGCCTCGAACCTCCAACCTTTTGCTTAACAGCCGACGCACTAGCAGATTGCGCCACGGAGACAGTCATACTCCACTCTCGCCACCGTCAGAACATTTCTCCAAAGCTACCAGCGCAAAGAACAATAAAAGAGACACTCCGCTCTCGGGAGGGCTCGAACCTCCAACCTTTTGGTTAACAGCTGTACGCGCTAGTCAATTGCGCCAAGGAGATAGTCGTGCTCCACTCTCACCACCGTCAGAACATTTCTCCAAAGCTCTCAGCGCAAAGAAAAAAAAGAGACACACCGCTCTCGGGAGGGCTCGAACCTCCAACCTTTTGGTTAACAATTGATCGCGCTAGCCGATTCTGCCACGGAAACAGTCGTGCTCCACTCTCACTACCGTCAGAACATTTCTCCAAAGCTATCAGCGCAAAGAAAAAACAGAGACACACTCCTCCCGGGAGGGCTCGAACCTCCAACCTTTTGCTTAACAGCCGACGCACTACCAGATTGCGCCACGGAGACAGTCGTGCTCTACTCTCACCACCGTCACAACATTTCTCCGAAGCTGTCCGCGCAAAGAAAAAAAAAGAGATACACCGCTCTCGGGAGAGCTCGAACCTTCAACCTTTTGGTTAACAGCCGAACGCGCTAGCCAATTGCGTCACGGAGTAGTCGTGCTCCACTCTCACCACCATCAGAACATTTTTCTAAAGATATCAGCGCAAAGAAAAAAAGAGACACACCGCTGATGGGAGGGTTCGAACCTCCAACCTTTTGGTTAACAGCCCAACGCGCTAGCCAATTGCGCCACGAAGGAAGTTGTGCTCCACTCTCACCACGGTCAGAACACTTCTCAAAAGATATCAGTGCAAAGAAAAAAAAGCGACATACCGCTCATGGGAGGGCTCGAACCTCCATTCTTTTGGTTAACAGGCGATCGCGCTAGCCATTACACCACGGAAACAGTCGTGCTCCACTCTCACTACCGTCAGAACATTTCTCCAAAGCTATCAGCGCAAAGAAAAAAAAGAGACACACTGCTTCTGGGAAGGCTCGAACCTTGAACCTTTAGCTTAACAGCCAACGCACTAGCAGATTGCGCCACGGAGACAGTCGTTCTCCACTCTCACCACTGTCAGAACATTTCTCCATAGCTGTCTGCGCAAAGAAAAAAGCGAAACGCCGCTCCTAGGAGGGCTCCATCCTCCAAACTCTCGGTGAACAGCCGATCGCGCTAGCCAAATCCGCCACGTATACAGTCGTGCTCTACTCTCACCACCGTCAGAACATTTCTCCACAGCTGTCAGCGCAAAGAAAAAAGAGACACACCGCTCTCGGTAGGGCTCGAACCTCCAACCTTTTCGTTAACAGCTGAACGCGCTAGCCGATTCTGCCACAGAAACAGTCGTGCTCCACTCTCACTACCGTAAGAACATTTCTCCAAAGCTATCAGCGCAAAGAAAAAAAAGAGACACACTGCTCCCGGGAGGGGTCGAACCTCCAACCTTTTGCTTAACAGCCGACGCACTAGCAAATTGCGCCATGGAGAGAGTCGTGCTTCACTCTCACCACCATCAGAACATTTCTCCAAAGCTATCAGCGCAAAGAAAAAAAAGAGACACACCGCTCTCGTGAGGGCACGAACCTCCAACTTTTTGGTTAACAGCCGAACGCGCAAGCCAATTGCGTCACGGAGGTAGTCGTGCTCTACTCTCACAACCATGAGAACATTTTTTCAAAGGTATCAGCGCAAAGAAAAAAATCGACACACCGTTCATGGGAGGACTCGAACCTCCAACCTTTTTGGTTAACAGCCGATTGCGCTAGCCATCGCACCACAGACGTAACCGCGCTCCACTATCACACCGTCAGAACGTTCCTCCAAAGCTATCAGCGCAAAGAAAAAAAGTGACACACTGCTCCCGGGAGGGCTCGAACCTCCAAACTTTTGCTTAACAGCCGACGCACTAGCAGATTGCGCCACGGAGAAAGTCATGCTCCACTCTCACCAACGTCCGAACATTTCTCCAAAGCTATCAGCGCAAAAAGTAAAAAGAGACACACCACTCTCAGGAGGGCTCGAACCTCCAACCTTTTGGTTAACAGTTGATCGCAATAGCCGATTCTGCCAAGAAACAGTCGTGCTCCACTCTCACCACCGTCAGAACATTTCTCCAAAGCTATCAGCGCAAAGAAAAAAAAGACACACCGCTCTCGGGAGGGCTCAAACCTCCAACCTTTTGGTTAACAGCCGAACGCGCTAGCCAATTGCGTCACGGAGGTAGTCGTGCTCCAGTCTCACCACCATCAGAACATTTTCCCAAAGGTATCAGCGCAAAGAAAAAAGAGACACACCGCTCATGGGAGAGTTCGAACCTCCAATCTTTCGGTTAACAGCCCAACGCGCAAGCAAATTGCGCCACGGAGACAGTCGTGCTCCACACTCAGCACGGTCACAACACTTCTCCAAAGATATCAGTGCAAAGAAAAAAAGCGACAAACCGCTCATGGGAGGGCTCAAACCTCCAACCTTTTGGTTAACAGCCGATCGCGCTAGCCATTACACCACGGAAACAGTCGTGCTCCGCTCTCACTTCTGTCCGAACATTTCTCCAAAGCTTTCAGCGCCAAGAAAAAAAAGAGACACACTGCTCCCGGTAGGGCTCGAACCTCCAACCTTTTGCTTAACAGCCGACGCACTAGCAGATTGCCCATTGGAGACAGTCATGCTCAACTCTCACCACTGTCGGAACATTTCTCCATTGCTGTCAGCGCAAAGAAAAAAGCGAAACGCCGCTCCTGGGAGGGCTCCAACCTCCAACCTTTTAGTTAACAGCTGAACGCGATAGCCGATTGCGCCAAGAAGATAGTCGTGCTCTACTCTCACCACCGTCAGAACATTTCTCCACAGCTGTCAGCACAAAGAAAAAAGAGACACACCGCTCTCGGGAGGGCTCGAACCTCCAACCTTTTGGGTAACAGCTGAACGCGATAGCCAATTGGGCCAAGAAGATAGTCGTGCTCTACTCTCACCACTGTAAGAACATTTCTCCAAAGCTATCAGTGCAAAGAAAAAAAAGCGAAACACTGCTCCCGGGACGGCTTGAACCTCCAACCTTTCAGTTAACAGTTGATCGCGCTAGCCGATTCTGCCACGGAAACAGTCGTGCTCGACTATCACCACCGTCAGAACATTTCTCCAAAGCTATCAGCGCAAAGAAAAAAAAAGAGACACACCGCTCTCGGGAGGACTCGAACCTCCAACCTTTTGGTTAACAGTTGAACGCTCTAGCCGATTCTGCCACGGAGAGAGTCGTGCTTCACTCTCACCACCGTCAGAACATTTCTCCAAAGCTATCAGCGCAAAGAAAAAAAAAGAGACACACCGCTCTCGTGAGGGCACGAACCTCCAACCTTTTGGTTAACAGCCGAACGCGCAAGCCAATTGCGTCACGGAGGTAGTCGTGCTCTACTCTCACAACCATGAGAACATTTCTCCAAAGCTATCAGCGCAAAGAAAAAAATCGACACACCGTTCATGGGTGGGCTCGAACCTCCAAACTTTTGGTTAACAGCCGATCGCGCTAGCCAATTGCGCCAAGGAGATAGTCGTGCTCTACTCTCACCACCGTCGGAACGTTTCTCCAAAGCTATCAGCGCAAAGAAAAAAAGCGATGCACTGCTCCCGGGAGGCCTCGAACCTCCAACCTTTTGCTTAACAGCCGACGCACTAGCAGATTGCGCCACGGAGACAGTCATACTCCACTCTCGCCACCGTCAGAACATTTCTCCAAAGCTACCAGCGCAAAGAACAAAAAAGAGACACTCCGCTCTCGGGAGGGCTCGAACCTCAACCTTTTGGTTAACAGCCGAACGCGCTAGCCAGTTGCGTCACGGAGGTAGTCGCGCTCCACTCTCACCACCATCAGACCATGTTTCCAATGTATCAGCGCAAAGAAAAAAAGAGACACACTGCTCATGGGAGGGTTCGAACCTCCAACCTTTTGGTTAACAGCGCTAGCCAATTGCGCCAAGGAGACAGTCGTGCTCCACTCTCACCACGGTCAGAACACTTCTCCAAAGATATCATTGCAAAGAAAAAAAAGCGACACACCGCTCATGGGAGGGTTCGAACCTCCAACCTTTTGGTTAACAGCCGATCGCGCTAGCCAATTGCGCCAAGGAGATAGTCGTGCTCTACTCTCACCCCCGTCAGAACAATTCTCCAAAGTTATCAGCGCAAAGAAAAAAAAAGACACACCGCTCTCGGAAGGGGTCAAACCTCCAACCTTTTGGTTAACAGCTGAACACGCTAGCCAAATGCGCCACGGATACAGTCGTGATCCACTCTCACCACTGTCGGAACATTTCTCGATAGCTGTAAGTGCAAAGAAAAAAGCGAAACGCCGCTCCCGTGAGGGCTCAAAACTACAACCTTTCGGTAAACAGCCGATCGCGCAAGCCAAATGCGCCACGTAGACTGTCGTGCTCTACTTTCACCACCGTCAGAACATTTCTCCACAGCTGTCAGCGCAAAGAAAAAAAGCGATGCACTGTTCCCGGGAGGCCTCGAACCTCCAACCTTTTGGTTAACAGCCGACGCACTAGCAGATTGCGCCACGGAGACAGTCATACTCCACTCTCGCCACCGTCAGGACATTTCTCCAAAGCTACCAGCGCAAAGAACAAAAAAGAGACACTCCGCTCTCGGGAGGGCTCGAACCTCCAACCTTTTGGTTAACAGCTGTACGCGCTAGCCAATTGCACCAAGGAGATAGTCGTGCTCCACTCTCACCACCGTCAGAACATTTCTCCAAAGCTCTCAGCGCAAAGAAAAAAAAAGAGACACACCGCTCTCGGGAGGGCTGGAACCTCCAACCTTTTGGTTAACAATTGATCGCGCTAGCCGATTCTGCCACGGAAACAGTCGTGCTCCACTCTCACTACCGTCAGAACATTTCTCCAAAGCTATCAGCGCAAAGAAAAAAAAGAGACACACTCCTCCCGGGAGGGCTCGAACCTCCAACCTTTTGCTTAACAGCCGACGCACTACCACATTGCGCCACGGAGACAGTCGTGCTCTACTCTCACCACCGTCACAACATTTCTCCGAAGCTGTCCGCGCAAAGAAAAAAAAAGAGATACACCGCTCTCGGGAGAGCTCGAACCTTCGACCTTTTGGTTAACAGCCGAACGCGCTAGCCAATTGCGTCACGGAGTAGTCGTGCTCCACTCTCACCACCATCAGAACATTTTTCTAAAGGTATCAGGGCAAAGAAAAAAAAAGACACACCGCTGATGGGAGGGTTCGAACCTCCAACCTTTTGGTTAACAGCCCAACGCGCTAGCCAATTGCGCCACGAAGGAAGTCGTGCTCCACTCTCACCACGGTCAGAACACTTCTCAAAAGATATCAGTGCAAAGAAAAAAAAGCGACATACCGCTCATGGGAGGGCTCGAACCTCCATTCTTTTGGTTAACAGGCGATCGCGCTAGCCATTACACCACGGAAACAGTCGTGCTCCACTCTCACTACCGTCAGAACATTTCTCCAAAGCTATCAGCGCAAAGAAAAAAAAGAGACACACTACTTCTGGGAAGACTCGAACCTTGAACCTTTAGCTTAACAGCCAACGCACTAGCAGATTGCGCCACGGAGACAGTCGTTCTCCACTCTCACCACTGTCAGAACATTTCTCCATAGCTGTCTGCGCAAAGAAAAAAGCGAAACGCCGCTCCTAGGAGGGCTCCATCCTCCAAACTCTCGGTGAACAGCCGATCGCGCTAGCCAAATCCGCCACGTATACAGTCGTGCTCTACTCTCACCACCGTCAGAACATTTCTCCACAGCTGTCAGCGCAAAGAAAAAAGAGACACACCGCTCTCGGTAGGGCTCGAACCTCCAACCTTTTCGTTAACAGCTGAACGCGCTAGCCGATTCTGCCACAGAAACAGTCGTGCTCCACTCTCACTACCGTAAGAACTTTTCTCCAAAGCTATCAGCGCAAAGAAAAAAAAGAGACACACTGCTCCCGGGAGGGGTCGAACCTCCAACCTTTTGCTTAACAGCCGACGCACTAGCAGATTGCGCCACGGAGAGAGTCGTGCTTCACTCTCACCACCGTCAGAACATTTCTCCAAAGCTATCAGCGCAAAGAAAAAAAAAGAGACACACCGCTCTCGTGAGGGCACGAACCTCCAACCTTTTGGTTAACAGCCGAACGCGCAAGCCAATTGCGTCACGGAGGTAGTCGTGCTCTACTCTCACAACCATGAGAACATTTTTTCAAAGGTATCAGCGCAAAGAAAAAAATCGACACACCGTTCATGGGAGGACTCGAACCTCCAACCTTTTTGGTTAACAGCCGATTGCGCTAGCCATCGCACCACAGACGTAACCGCGCTCCACTATCACACCGTCAGAACGTTCCTCCAAAGCTATCAGCGCAAAGAAAAAAAGTGACACACTGCTCCTGGGAGGGCTCCAACCTCCAACCTTTTAGTTAACAGCTGAACGCGATAGCCGATTGCGCCAAGAAGATAGTCGTGCTCTACTCTCACCACCGTGAGAACATTTCTCCAAAGCTATCAGCGCAAAGAAAAAAAGCGACACAATGCTCCCGGGACGGCTTGAACCTCCAACCTTTCAGTTAACAGTTAATCGCGCTAGCCGATTCTGCCACGGAAACGGTCGTGCTCCACTCTGACCACCGTCAGAATATTTCTCCAAAGCTATCAGCGCAAAGAAAAAAAAGACACACCGCTCTCGGGAGGGCTCGAACCTCCAACCTTTTTGTTAACAGCCGAACGCGCTAGTCAATTGCGTCACGGAGGTAGTCGTGCTCCACTCTCACCACCATCAGAACATTTTCCCAAAGGTATCGGCGCAAAGAGAAAAGAGACACACCGCTCATGGGAGGGTTCGAACCTCCAGCCTTTCGGTTAACAGCCCAACGCGCAAGCAAATGGCGCCACGGAGACAGTCGTGCTCCACTCTCAGCACGGTCACAACACTTCTCCAAAGATATCAGTGCAAAGAAAAAAAGCGACACACCGCTCATGGGAGGGCTCAAACCTCCAACCTTTTGGTTAACAGCCGATCGCGCTAGCCATTACACCACGGAAACAGTCGTGCTCCGCTCTCACTACTGTGCGAACATTTCTCCAAAGCTTTCAGCGCCAAGAAAAAAAAGGGACACACTGCTCCCGGGAGGGCTCGAACCTCCAACCTTTTGCTTAACAGCCGACGCACTAGCAGATTGCGCCATGGAGGCAGTCATGCTCAACTCTCACCACTGTCGGAACATTTCTCCATTGCTGTCAGCGCAAAGAAAAAAGCGAAACGCCGCTCCTGGGAGGGCTCCAACCTCCAACCTTTTAGTTAACAGCTGAACGCGATAGCCGATTGCGCCAAGAAGATAGTCGTGCTCTACTCTCACCACCGTGAGAACATTTCTCCAAAGCTATCAGCGCAAAGAAAAAAGCGACACAATGCTCCCGGGACGGCTTGAACCTCCAAACTTTCAGTTAACAGTTGATCGCGCGAGCCGATTCTGCCACGGAAACGATCGTGCTCCACTCTGACCACCGTCAGAATATTTCTTCAAAGCTATCAGCGCAAAGAAAAAAAAAGACACACCGCTCTCGGGAGGGCTCGAACCTCCAACCTTTCGGTTAACAGCCCAACGCGCAAGCCAATTGCGCCACAGAGACAGTCGTGCTCCACTCTCACCACGCTTAGAACACTTCTCCAAAGATATCAGTGCAAAGAAAAAAAGCGACAAACCGCTCAAGGGAGGGCTCGAACCTCCATTCTTTTGGTTAACAGGCGATCGCGCTAGCCATTACACCACGGAAACAGTCGTGCTCCACTCTCACTACCGTCAGAACATTTCTCCAAAGCTATCAGCGCAAAGAAAAAAAAAGAGACACACTGCTCCTGGGAGGGCTCGAACCTCGAACCTTCAGCTTAACAGCCAACGCACTAGCAGATTGCGCCACAGAGACAGTCGTTCTCCACTCTCACCACTGTCAGAACATTTCTCCATAGCTGTCAGCGCAAAGAAAAAAGCGAAACGCCGCTCCTGGGAGGGCTCCAACCTCCAAACTCTCGGTAAACAGCCGACTGCGCTAGCCAAATGCGCCACGTAGACAGTCGGGCTCTACTCTCACCACCGTCAGAACATTTCTCTAAAGCTATCAGCGCAAAGAACAAAAAAGAGACACACCGCTCTTGGGAGGGCTCGAACCTCCAACCTTTTGGTTAACAGCCGAACGCGCTAGCCAATTGCGTCACGGAGGTAGTCGTGCTCCACTCTCACCACCATCAGAACATGTTTCCGATGGTATCAGCGCGAAGAAAAAAGAGACACACCGCTCATGGGGGGGTTCGAACCTCGAACCTTTTGGTTAACAGTGCTAGCCAATTGCGCCACGGAGACAGTCGTGCTCCACTCTCACCACGGTCAGAACACTTCTCCAAAGATATCAGTGCAAAGAAAAAAAAGCGACACACCACTCATAGGAGGGCTCGAACCTCCAACCTTTTGGTTAACAGCCGATCGCGCTAGCCAATTGCGCCAAGGAGATAGTCGTGCTCTACTCTCACCCCCGTCAAAACAATTCTCCAAAGCTATCAGCGCAAAGAAAAAAAAGAGACACACCGCTCTCAGGAGGGTCAAACCTCCAACATTTTGGTTAACAGCTGAACAAGCTAGCCAATTCCGCCACGGAGACAGTCGTGCTCCACTCTCACCACTGTCGGAACATTTCTCCATAGCTATCAGCGCAAAGAAAAAAAAAGACACACTGCTCCCGGGAGGGCTCAAACCTCCAACCTTTTGCTTAACAGCTGACGCACTAACAGATTGGGCCATGGAGACAGTCGTGCTCCACTCTCACCACCGTCAGAACATTTCTCCAAAGCTATCAGCGCAAAGAAAAAAAAGAGACACACCGCTCTCGGGAGAGCGCGAACCTTCAACTTTTTGGTTAACAGCCGAACGCGCTAGCCAATTGCGTCACGGAGGTAGTCGTGCTCCACTCTCACCACCATCAGAACATTTTTCTAAATGTATCAGCGCAAAGAAAAAAAGTGACACACCGCTCAAGGGAGGGTTGGACCCTCCAACCTTTTGGTTAATAGCCCAACGCGCTAGCCAATTGCGCCACGAAGACAGTCGTGCTCCACTCTCACCACGGTCAGAACACTTCTCCAAAGATATCAGTGCAAAGAAAAAAATGTCACATACCGCTCATGGGAGGGCTCGAACCTCCAATCTTTTGGTTAACAACCGATCGCGCTAGCCATTACACCACGGAAACAGTCGTGCTCCACTCTCACTACCGTCAGAACATTTCTCCAAAGCTATCAGCGCAAAGAAAAAAAAAGAGACACACTGCTACCGGGAGGGCTCGAACCTCCAACCTTTAGCTTAACAGCCAACGCACTAGCAGATTCCGCCACGGAGACAGTCGTGCTCCATTCTCACCACTGTCGGAACATTTCTCCATAGCTATCAGCGCAAAGAAAAAAAAAGACACACTGCTCCCGGGAGGGCTCAAACCTCCAACCTTTTGCTTAACAGCTGACGCACTAACAGATTGGGCCATGGAGACAGTCGTGCTCCACTCTCACCACCGTCCGAACATTTCTCCAAAGCTATCAGCGCAAAGAAAAAAAAGAGACACACCGCTCTCGGGAGAGCTCGAACCTTCAACTTTTTGGTTAACAGCCGAACGCGCTAGCCAATTGCGTCACGGAGGTAGTCGTGCTCCACTCTCACCACCATCAGAACATTTTTCTAAATGTATCAGCGCAAAGAAAAAAAGTGACACACCGCTCAAGAGAGGGTTGGACCCTCCAACCTTTTGGTTAATAGCCCAACACGCTAGCCAATTGCGCCACGAAGACAGTCGTGCTCCACTCTCACCACGGTCAGAACACTTCTCCAAAGATATCAGTGCAAAGAAAAAAATGTCACATACCGCTCATGGGAGGGCTCGAATTTCCAATCTTTTGGTTAACAACCGATCGCGCTAGCCATTACACCACGGAAACAGTCGTGCTCCACTCTCACTACCGTCAGAACATTTCTCCAAAGCTATCAGCGCAAAGAAAAAAAAGAGACACACTGCTACCGGGAGGGCTCGAACCTCCAACCTTTAGCTTAACAGCCAACGCACTAGCAGATTGCGCCACGGAGACAATCGTTCTCCACTCTCACCACTGTCAGAACATTTCTCCATAGCTATCAGCGCAAAGAAAAAAGCGAAACGCCGCTCCTGGGAGGGCTCCAACCTCCAACCTTTCAGTTAACAGTTGATCGCGCTATACATCTGCCACGGAAAGAGTCGTGCTCCACTCTCACTACCGTCAGAACATTTCTCCAAAGCTATCCGCGCAAAGAAAAAAAAAGAGACACACCGCTCTCGGGAGAGCTCGAACCTTCAACCTTTTGGTTAACAGCCGAACGCTCTAGCCAATTGCGTCACGGAGGTAGTCGTGCTCCACTCTCACCACCATCAGAACATTTTTCTAAAGGTATCAGCGCAAAGAAAAAAAGAGACACACCGCTCATGGGAGGGTTCGAACCTCCAACCTTTTGGGTTATAGCCCAACGCGCTAGCCAATTGCGCCACGAAGACAGTCGTGCTCCACTCTCACCACGGTCAGAACAATTCTCCAAAGCTATCAGCGCAAAGAAAAAAAAAGAGACACACTGCTCCCGGGAGGGCTCGAACCTCCAACCTTTAGCTTAACAGCCAACGCACTAGCAGATTGCGCCACGGAGACAATCGTTCTCCACTCTCACCACTGTCAGAACATTTCTCCATAGCTGTCAGCGCAAAGAAAAAAGCGAAACGCCGCTCCTGGGAGGGCTCCAACCTCCAACCTTTCAGTTAACAGTTGATCGCGCAACGGAAACAGTCGTGCTCCACTCTCACCACCGTCAGAACGTTTCTCCAAAGCTATCAGCGCAAAGAAAAAAAGCGACACACTGCTCCCGGGAGGGCTCTAACCTCCAACCTTTTGCTTAACAGTTGATCGCGCTAGCCGATTCTGCCACGGAAACAACCGTGCTCTACTCTCGCCACCGTCAGAACATTTCAGCAAAGCTATCAGCGCAAAAAAAAGAGACACACCGCTCTCGGGAGGGCTCGAACCTCCAACCTTTTGGTTAACAATTGATCGCGCTAGCCGATTCGGGCACGGAAACAGTCCTGCTCCACTCTCACTACCACCAGAACATTTCTCCAAAGCTATCACCGCAAAGAAAAAAAGAGACACACTGCTCCCGGGAGGGCTCGAACCTCCAAGCTTTTGAATAACAGCCGACGCACTAACAGATTGCGCCACGGAGACAGTCGTGCTCCACTCTCACCACCGTCACAACATTTCTCCAACGCTATCAGCGCAAAGAAAAAAAAAGAGACACACCGCTCTCGGGAGAGCTCGAACCTCCAACCTTTTGGTTAACAGCCGAACGCGCTAGCCAATTGCGTCACGGCGGTAGTCGTGCTCCACTTTCACCACCATCAGAACATTCTTCCAAAGGTATCAGCGCAAAGAAAAAAAGAGACACACCGCTCATGGGAGGGTTGGAACCTCCAACCTTTTGGTTAACAGCCGAACGCGCTAGCCAATTGCGTCACGGAGGTAGTCGTGCTCCATTCTCAGCACCGTCAGAACATTCCTCCAAAGCTATCAGCGCAAAGAAAAAAAAGCGACACACCGCTCATGGAAGGCTCGAACCTCCAACCTTTTGGCTAACAGCCGACCGCGCTAGCCAATTGCGTCACGGAGGTAGTCGTGCTGCACTCTCACCACCATCAGAACAGTTTTCCAAAGGTATCTGCGCAAAGAAAAAAAGAGACACACCGCTCATGGGAGGGCTCGAGCCTCCAACCTTTTGGTTAACAGCCGATCGCGCTAGCCATTGCACCACGGACCCAACCGCACTCCACTCTCACCACCAACAGAACGTTTCTCCAAAGCTATCAGTGCAAAGAAAAAAAGTGACACACTGCTCCCGGGAGGGCTTGAACCTCCAACCTTTTGCTTAACAGCCGACGCACTAGCAGATTGCGCCACGGAGACAGTCGTGCTCCACTCTCACCACCATCAGAACATTTCTCCAAAGTTATCAGCGCAAAGAAAAAAAAGAGACACACTGCTCCTGGGAGGGCTCGAACCTCCAACCTTTAGCTGAACAGCCAACGCACTAGCAGATTGAGCCACGGAGACAATCATTCTCCACTCTCACCACTGTCAGAACATTTCTCCATAGCTGTCAGCGCAAAGAAAAAAGCGAAACGCCGCTCCTTGGAGGGCTCCAACCTCCAACCTTTCAGTTAACAGTTGATCGCGCTATACATTTGCAACGAAAACAGTCGTGCTCCAATCTCACCACCGTCAGAACATTTCTCCAAAGCTATCAACGCAAAGAAAAAAAAGAGACACACCACTCTCGCGAGGGCTTGAACCTCAAACGTTTTGGTTAACAGTTGAACGCTCTAGCCGATTCTGCCACGGAAACAGTCGTGCTCCACTCTCACTACCGTCAGAACATTTCTCCAAAGCTATCCGCGCAAAGAAAAAAAAAGAGACACACCGCTCTCGAGAGGGTTCGAACCTCCATCCTTTTGGTTAACAGCCGAACGCACAAGCCAATTGCGCCACGGAGACAGCCGTGCTCCACTCTCACCACGGTCAGAACACTTCTCAAAAGATATCAGTGGAAAGAAAAAAAAGCGACACACCGCTCATAGAAGGCTCGAACCTGCAACCATTTGGTTAACAGCCGATCGCGCTAGCCAATTGCGCCAAGGAGGTAGTCGTGCTCTACTCTCACCACCGTCAGAACATTTCTCCAAAGCTATCAGTGCAAAGAAAAAAAAAGAGACATACCGCTCTCGGGAGGGCTCGAACCTCCAACATTTTGGCTAACAGCCGACCGCGCTAGCCAATTGCGTCACGGAGGTAGTCGTGCTGCACTCTCACCACCATCAGAACAGTTTTCCAAAGGTATCTGCGCAAAGAAAAAAAGAGACACACCGCTCATGGGAGGGCTCGAGCCTCCAACCTTTTGGTTAACAGCCGATCGCGCTAGCCATTGCACCACGAACCCAACCGCACTTCACTCTCACCACCAACAGAACGTTTCTCCAAAGCTATCAGTGCAGAGAAAAAAAGTGACACACTGCTCCCGGGAGGGCTTGAACCTCCAACCTTTTGCTTAGAAGCCGACGCACTAGCAGATTGCGCCACGGAGACAGTCGTGCTCCACTCTCACCACCGTCAGAACATCTCTCCAAAGCTATCAGCGCAAAGAAAAAAAGAGACACACCGCTCTCGGGAGGACTCGAACCTCCAACCTTTCGGTTAACAGTTGATCGCGCAAGCCGATTCGGCCACGGAAACAGTCGCGCTCCACTCTCACCATCGTCAGAACATTTCTCCAAAGTTATCAGCGCAAAGAAAAAAAAAGAGACACACTGCTCCTGGGAGGGCTCGAACCTCCAACCTTTAGCTGAACAGCCAACGCACTAGCAGATTGCGCCACGGACACAATCGTTCTCCACTCTCACCACTGTCAGAACATTTCTTCATAGCTGTAAGCGTAAAGAAAAAAGCGAAACGCCGCTCCTGGGAGGGCTCCAACCTCCAACCTTTCAGTTAACAGTTGATCGCGCTATACATCTGCAATGGAAACAGTCGTGCTCCACTCTCACCACCGTCAGAACATTTCTCCAAAGCTATCAACGCAAAGAAAAAAAAGAGACATACCGCTCTCGGGAGGGCTCGAACCTCCAACCTTTTGGCTAACAGCCGACCGCGCTAGCCAATTGCACCACGGACCCAACCGCTCTCCACTCTCACCACCTTCAAAACGTTTCTCCAAAGGTATCAGCGCAAAGAAAAAAATTGACACACCGTTCATGGGAGGGCTCGAACCTCCAACCTTTTGGTTAACAGCCGATCGCGCTAGCCATTGCACCACGGACCCAACCGCGCTCCACTCTCACCACCGTCAGAACGTTTCTCCAAAGCTATCAGCGCAAAGAAAAAAAGCGACACACTGCTCCCGGGAGGGCTCGAACCTCCAATCTTTTGCTTAACAGTTGATCGTGCTAGCCGATTCTGCCACGGAAACAACCGTGCTCTACTCCCGCCACCGTCAGAACATTTCTGCAATGCTATCAGCGCAAAGAAAAAAAAAGAGACACACCGCTCTCGGGAGGGCTCGAACCTCCAACCTTTTGGTTAACAATTGATCGCGCTAGCCGATTCTGACACGGAAACAGTCGTGCTCCACTCTCACTACAGTCAGCACATTTCTCCAAAGCTATCAGCGCAAAAAAAAGAGACACACTGCTCCCGGGAGGGCTCGAACCTCCAACCTTTTGGTTAACAGCCCAACGCGCAAGCCAATTGCGCCACGGAGACAGCCGTGCTCCACTCTCACCACGGTCAGAACACTTCTCAAAAGATATCAGTGGAAAGAAAAAAAAAGCGACACACCGCTCATGGGAGGGCTCGATTCTCTAACCTTTTGGTTAACAGCCGATAGCGCTAGCCAATTGCGCCATGAAGATAGTCGTTCTCTACTCTCACCACCGTCAGAACATTTCTCCAAAGCTATCAGCGCAAAGAAAAAAAAGAGACACACCACTCTCGGGAGGGCTCGAACCTTCAACCTTTTGGTTAACAGCCGAACGCGCTAGCCAATTGCGTCACGGAGGTAGTCGTGCCCCAATCTCATCACCGTCAGACCATTCCTCCAAAGCTATCAGCGCAAAGAAAAAAAACAGACACATCGCTCTCGGGAGGGCTCGAACCTCCAACCTTTTGGTTATCAGTTGATCGCGCTTGCCGCTTCTGCCACGGACACAGTCGCGCTCTACTCTCTCCACCGTCAGAACATTTCTCCAAAGCTATCAGCGCAAAGAAAAAAAAGAGACACACTGCTCTCGGGAGGGCTCGAACCTCTAACCTTTTGCTTAACAGCCGACGCACTAGCAGATTGCGTCACGGAGACAGTCGTGCTCCACTCTCACCACGGTCAGAACACTTCTCCAAAGATATCAGTGCAAAGAAAAAAAAGCGACACACCGCTCATGGAAGGCTCGAACCTCCAACCTTTTGGTTAACAGCCGATCGCGCTAGCGAATTTCGCCAAGGAGGTAGTCGTGCTCTACTCTCACAACCGTCAGAACATTTCTCCAAAGCTATCAGTGCAAAGAAAAAAAAGAGACATACCGCTCTCGGGAGGGCTCGAACCTCCAACCTTTTGGCTAACAGCCGACCGCGCTAGCCAATTGCGTCACGGAGGTAGTCGTGCTGCACTCTCACCACCATCAGAACAGTTTTCCAAAGGTATCTGCGCAAAGAAAAAAAGAGACACACCGCTCATGGGAGGGCTCGAGCTTCCAACCTTTTGGTTAACAGCCGATCGCGCTAGCCATTGAACCACGAACCCAACCGCACTTCACTCTCACCACCAACAGAACGTTTCTCCAAAGCTATCAGTGCAGAAAAAAAAAGTGACACACTGCTCCCGGGAGGGCTTGAACCTCCAACCTTTTGCTTAACAGCCGACGCACTAGCAGATTGCGCCACGGAGACAGTCGTGCTCCACTCTCACCACCGTCAGAACATCTCTCCAAAGCTATCAGCGCAAAGAAAAAAAAGAGACACACCGCTCTCGGGAGGGCTCGAACCTCCAACCTTTTGGTTAACAGTTGATCGCGCAAGCCGATTCAGCCACGGAAACAGTCGCGCTCCACTCTCACCATCGTCAGAACATTTCTCCAAAGTTATCAGCGCAAAGAAAAAAAAAAGAGACACACTGCTCCTGGGAGGGCTCGAACCTCCAACCTTTAGCTGAACAGCCAACGCACTAGCAGATTGCGCCACGGAGACAATCGTTCTCCACTCTCACCACTGTCAGAACATTTTTCCATAGCTGTAAGCGTAAAGAAAAAAGCGAAACGCCGCTCCTGGGAGGGCTCCAACCTCCAACCTTTCAGTTAACTGTTGATCGCGCTATACATCTGCAATGGAAACAGTCGTGCTCCACTCTCTCCACCGTCAGAACATTTCTCCAAAGCTATCAACGCAAAGAAAAAAAAGAGGCACACCGCTCTCGGGAGGGCTAGAACCTCAAACCTTTTGGTTAAACGCCGAACGCGCTAGCCAATGACGTCACGGAGGTAGTCGTGCTCCACTCTCACAAACATCAGAACATTATTTCAAAAGTATCAGCGCAAAAAACAAATTGACACACCGTTCATGGGAGGGCTCGAACCTCCAACCTTTTGGTTAACAGCCGATCGCGCTAGCCATTGCACCACGGACCCAACCGCGCTCCACTCTCACCACCGTCAGAACGTTTCTCCAAAGCTATCAGCGCAAAGAAAAAAAGCGACACACTGCTCCCGGGAGGGCTCGAACCTCCAACCTTTTGCTTAACAGTTGATCGTGCTAGCCGATTCTGCCACGGAAACAACCGTGCTCTACTCCCGCCACCGTCATAACATTTCTCCAAAGCTATCAGCGCAAAAAAAAGAGACACACTGCTCCCGGGAGGGCTCGAACCTCCAACCTTTTGGTTAACAGCCCGAAGCGCAAGCCAATTGCACCACGGAGACAGCCGTGCTCCACTCTCACCACGGTCAGATCACTTCTCAAAAGATATCAGTGGAAAGAAAAAAAAGCGACACACCGCTCATGGGAGGGCTCGAACCTCCAACCTTTTGGTTAAAAGCCGATAGCGCTAGCCAATTGCGCCAAGAAGATAGTCGTTCTCCTTTCTCACCACGGTCAGAACACTTCTCCAAAGATATCAGTGCAAAGAAAAAAAAAGCGACACACCGCTCATGGGAGGGCTCGAACCTCCAACCTTTTGGTTAACAGCCGATCGCGCTAGCCATTACACCACGGAAACAGTCGTGCCCCACTCTCATCACCGTCAGAACATTCCTCCAAAGCTATCAGCGCAAAGAAAAAAAAAGAGACACACCGCTCTCGGGAGGGCTCGAACCTCCAACCTTTTGGTTATCAGTTGATCGCGCTAGCCGCTTCTGCCACGGACACAGTCGCGCTCTACTCTCTCCACCGTCAGAACATTTCTCCAAAGCTATCAGCGCAAAGAAAAAAAAGAGACACACCGCTCTCGGGAGGGCTCGAACCTCTAACCTTTTGCTTAACAGCCGACGCACTAGCAGATTGCGTCACGGAGACAGTCGTGCTCCACTCTCACCACGGTCAGAACACTTCTCCAAAGATATCAGTGCAAAGAAAAAAAAAGCGACACACCGCTCATGGAAGGCTCGAACCTCCAACCTTTTGGTTAACAGCCGATCGCGCTAGCCAATTGCGCCAAGGAGGTAGTCGTGCTCTACTCTCACCACCGTCAGAACATTTCTCCAAAGCTATCAGTGCAAAGAAAAAAAAGAGACATACCGCTCTCGGGAGGGCTCGAACCTCCAACCTTTTGGCTAACAGCCGACCGCGCTAGCCAATTGCGTCACGGAGGTAGTCGTGCTGCACTCTCACCACCATCAGAACAGTTTTCCAAAGGTATCTGCGCAAAGAAAAAAAGAGACACACCGCTCATGGGAGGGCTCGAGCTTCCAACCTTTTGGTTAACAGCCGATCGCGCTAGCCATTGCACCACGAACCCAACCGCACTTCACTCTCACCACCAACAGAACATTTCTCCAAAGCTATCAGCGCAAAGAAAAAAAAGAGACACACCACTCTCGGGAGGGCTTGAACCTTCAACCTTTTGGTTAACAGCCGAACGCGCTAGCCAATTGCGTCAAGGAGGTAGTCGTGCTCCACTCTCATCACCGTCAGAACATTCCTCCAAAGCTATCAGCGCAAAGAAAAAAAAGAGACACACCGCTCTCGGGAGGGCTCGAACCTCCAAACTTTTGGTGATCAGTTGATCCCGCTAGCCGCTTCTGCCACGAAAACAGTCGCGCTCCACTCTCTCCACCGTCAGATCATTTCTCCAAAGCTATCAGCGCAAAGAAAAAAAAGAGACACACCGCTCTCGGGAGGGCTCGAACCTCCAACCTTTTGGTTAACAGTTGATTGCGCAAGCCGATTCGGCCACGGAAACAGTCGCGCTCCACTCTCACCATCGTCAGAACATTTCTCCAAAGTTATCAGCGCAAAGAAAAAAAAAGAGACACACTGCTCCTGGGAGGGCTCGAACCTCCAACCTTTAGCTGAACAGCCAACGCACTAGCAGGTTGCGCCACGGAGACAATCGTTCTCCACTCTCACCACTGTCAGAACATTTCTCAATAGCTGTAAGCGTAAAGAAAAAAGCGAAACGCCGCTCCTGGGAGGGCTCCAACCTTTCAGTTAACAGTTGATCGCGCTATACATCTGCAATGGAAACAGTCGTGCTCCACTCTCACCACCGTCAGAACATTTCTCCAAAGCTATCAACGCAAAGAAAAAAAAGAGACACACCGCTCTCGGGAGGGCTCGAACCTCAAACCTTTTGGTTAACAGCCGAACGCGCTAGCCAATGACGTCACGGAGGTAGTCGTGCTCCACTCTCACAACCATCAGAACATTATTTCAAAGGTATCAGCGCAAAGAAAAAAATCGACACACTGTTCATGGGAGGGCTCGAACCTCCAACCTTTTGGTTAACAGCCGATCGCGCTAGCCATTGCACCACGGACCCAACCGCTTTCCACTCTCACCACCTTCAAAACGTTTCTCCAAAGCTATCAGCACAAAGAAACTAATCGACACACTGCTCTCGGGAGGGCTCGAACCTCCAACCTTTTGCTTAACAGCCGACGCATTAGAAGATTGCGCCACGGAGACAGTCATGCTCCACTCTCACCACCGTCAGAACATTTCTCCAAAGCTACCAGCGCAAAGAAAAAAAGAGACACACCGCTCTCGGCAGGGCTCGAACCTCCAACATTTTGGTTAACAGTTGATCGCGCTAGCCGATTCTGCCACGGAAACAACCGTGCTCTACTCTCACCACCATCAGAACATTTTTCCAAAGGTATCAGCGCAAAAAAAGAGACACGCCGCTAATGGGAGGGTTCGAACCTCCAACCTTTTAGTTAACAGCCCAACGCGCAAGCCAATTGCACCACGGAGACAGCCGTGCTCCACTCTAACAACCATCAGAACATTTTTCCAACGGTATCAGCGCAAAGAAAAAAAGAGACACACCGCTCATCGGAGGGTTCGAACCTCCAAACTTTTGGTTAACAGCCCAACGCGCTAGCCAATTGCGTCACGGAGACAGTCGTGCTCTACTCTCACCACGGTCAGAACACTTCTCCAAAGATATCAGTGGAAAGAAAAAAAAGCGACACACCGCTCATGGGAGGGCTCGAACCTCCAACCTTTTGGTTAAAAGTTGATCGCGCAAGCCGATTCGGCCATGGAGACAGTCGTGCTCCACTCTCACCACCGTCACAACATTTTTCAAAAGCTATCAGCGCAAAGAACAAAAAAGAGACACACCGCTCTCGGGAGGGCTCGAACCTCCAACCTTTTGGTTAACAGCCGAACGCGCTAGCCAATTGCGTCACGGAGGTAGTCGTGCTCCACTCTCACCACCATCAGAACATGTTTCCACTGGTATCAGCGCAAAGTAGAAAAGAGACACACTGCACATGGGAGGGTTCGAACCTCCAACCTTTTGGTTAACAGCGCTAGCCAATTGCGCCGCGGAGACAGTCGTGCTCCACTCTCACCACGGTCAGAACACTTCTCCAAAGATATCAGTGCAAAAAAAAGCGACACACCGCTCGTGGGAGGGCTCGAACCTTCAACCTTTTGGTTAACAGCCGAACGCGCTAGCCAATTGCATCACGGAGGTAGTCGTGCTCCACTCTCACCCCCGTCAGAACAATTCTCCAAAGCTATCAGCGCAAAGAAAAAAAAAGAGACACACCGCTCTCGGGAGGCGTCAAACCTCCAACCTTTTGGTTAACAGCTGAACACGCTAGCCAATTGCGCCACGGAGACAGTCGTGCTCCACTCTCACCACTGTCAGAACATTTCTCCCAAGCTATCAGCGCAAATAAAAAAAGAGACACACTGCTCCCGGGAGGGCTCGAACCTCCAACCTTTTGCTTAACAGCCGACGCACTAACAGATTGCGCCACGGAGACAGTCGTGCTCCACTCTCCCCACCGAGACAACATTTCTCCAAAGCTATCAGCGCAAAGAAAAAAAAAGAGACACACCGCTTTCGGCAGAGCTCGAACCTCCAACCTTTTGGTTAACAGCCGAACGCGCTAGCCAATTGCGTCACGGCGGTAGTCGTGCTCCACTCTCACCACCATCAGAACATTCATAAAAAGGTATCAGCGCAAAGAAAAAAGAGACACACCGCTCATGGGAGGGTTGGAACCTCCAACCTTTTGGTTAACAGCCCAACGCGCAAGCCAATTGCGCCAAGAATATAGTCGTTCTCTACTCTCTTCACCGTCAGAACATTTCTCCAAAGCTATCAGCGCAAAGAAAAAAAGAGACACACCACTCTCGGGAGGGCTCGAACCTTCAACCTTTTGGTTAACAGCCGAACGCGCTAGCCAATTGCATCACGGAGGTAGTCGTGCTCCACTCTCATCACCGTCAGAACATTCCTCCAAAGCTATCAGCGCAAAGAAAAAAAAAAGACACACCGCTCTCGGGAGGGCTCGAACCTCCAACCTTTTGGTTAACAGTTGATCGCGCTAGCCGCTTCTGCCACGGAAACAGTCGCGCTCCACTCTCTCCACCGTTAGAACATTTCTCCAAAGCTATCAGCGCAAAGAAAAAAAAGAGACACACCGCTCTCGGGAGGGCTCGAACCTCTAACCTTTTGCTTAACAGCCGACGCACTAGCAGATTGCGTCACGGAGACAGTCGTGCTCCACTCTCACCACGGTCAGAACACTTCTCCAAAGATAACAGTGCAAAGAAAAAAAAGCGACACACCGCTCATGGAAGGCTCGAACCTCCAACCTTTTGTTTAACAGCCGACGCACTAGCAGATTGCGCCACGGAGACAGTCGTGCTCCACTCTCACCACCGTCAGAACATTTCTCCAAAGCTATCAGCGCAAAGAAAAAAAAGAGACACACCGCTCTCGGGAGGGCTCCAACCTCCAACCTTTTGGTTAAAAGTTGATCGCGCAAGCCGATTCGGCCACGGAAACAGTCGCGCTCCACTCTCACCACCGTCAGAACATTTCTCCAAAGTTATCAGAGCAAAGAAAAAAAAGAGACACACCGCTCTCGGGAGGGCTCGAACATCCAACCTTTTGCTTAACAGCCGACGCCCTAGCAGATTGCGCCATGGAGACAGTCGTGCTCCACTCTCACCACCGTCACAACATTTTTCCAAAGCTATCAGCGCAAAGAACAAAAAAGAGACACACCGCTCTCGGGAGGGCTCGAACCTCGAACCTTTTGGTTAACAGCCGAACGCGCTAGCCAATTGCGTCACGGAGGTAGTCGTGCTCCACTCTCACCACCATCAGAAATTGTTTCCACTGGTATCAGCACAAAGTAGAAAAGAGACACACTGCACATGGGAGGGTTCGAACCTCCAACCTTTTGGTTAACAGCGCTAGCCAATTGCGCCACGGAGACAGTCGTGCTCCACTCTCACCACGGTCAGAACACTTCTCCAAAGATATCAGTGCAAAAAAAAGCGACACACCGCTCATGGGAGGGCTCGAACCTCCAACCTTTTGGTTAACAGCCGCTCGCGCTAGCCAATTGCGTCACGGAGGTAGTCGTGCCGCACTCTCACCACCATCAGAACAGTTTTCCAAAGGTATCTGCGCAAAGAAAAAAAGAGACATACCACTCATGGGAGGGCTCGAGCCTACAACCTTTTGGTTAACAGCCGATAGTGCTAGCCATTTCACCACGGGCCCAACCGCACTCCACTCTCACCACCAACAGAACGTTTCTCCAAAGCATCAGAAAAAAATGACACACTGCTCCCGGGAGGGCTTGAACCTCCAACCTTTTGCTTAACAGGCGACGCACTAGCAGATTGCGCCACGGAGACAGTCGTGCTCCACTTTCACCACCGTCAGAACATTTCTCCAAAGCTATCAGCGCAAAGAAAAAAAGAGACACACCGCTCTCGCGAGGGCTTGAACCTCCAACCTTTTGGTTAACAGCCGATCGCGCTAGCCAATTGCGCCAAGGAGATAGTCGTGCTCTACTCTCACCCCCGTCAGAACAATTCTCCAAAGCTATCAGCGCAAAGAAAAAAAAGAGACACACCGCTCTCGGGAGGGGTCAAACCTCCAACCTTTTGGTTAACAGCTGAACACGCTAGCCAATTGCGCCACGGAGACAGTCGTGCTCCACTCTCACCACTGTCAGAACATGTCTCCAAAGCTATCAGCGCAAAGAAAAAAAGAGACACACTGCTCCCGGGAGGGCTCGAACCTCCAACCTTTTGCTTAACAGCCGACGCACTAACAGATTGCGCCACGGAGACAGTCGTGCTCCACTCTCCCCACCGTCACAACATTTCTCCAAAGCTATCAGCGCAAAGAAAAAAAAGAGACACACCGCTTTCGGGAGAGCTCGAACCTCCAACCTTTTGGTTAACAGCCGAACGCGCTAGCAGATTGCGTCACGGAGAAAGTCGCGCTCCACTCTCACCACCGTCAGAACACTTCTCCAAAGTTATCAGAGCAAAGAAAAAAAAGAGACACACCGCTCTCGGGAGGGCTCGAACATCCAACCTTTTGCTTAACAGCCGACGCCCTAGCAGATTGCGCCATGGAGACAGTCGTGCTCCACTCTCACCACCGTCACAACATTTTTCCAAAGCTATCAGCGCAAAGAACAAAAAAGAGACACACCGCTCTCGGGAGGGCTCGAACCTCGAACCTTTTGGTTAACAGCCGAACGCGCTAGCCAATTGCGTCACGGAGGTAGTCGTGCTCCACTCTCACCACCATCAGAAATTGTTTCCACTGGTATCAGCATAAAGTAGAAAAGAGACACACTGCACATGGGAGGGTTCGAACCTCCAACCTTTTGGTTAACAGCGCTAGCCAATTGCGCCACGGAGACAGTCGTGCTCCACTCTCACCACGGTCAGAACACTTCTCCAAAGATATCAGTGCAAAAAAAGCGACACACCGCTCATGGGAGGGCTCGAACCTCCAACCTTTTGGTTAACAGCCGATCGCGCTAGCCAATTGCGTCACGGAGGTAGTCGTGCCGCACTCTCACCACCATCAGAACAGTTTTGCAAAGGTATCTGCGCAAAGAAAAAAAGAGACATACCACTCATGGGAGGGCTCGAGCCTACAACCTTTTGGTTAACAGCCGATAGTGCTAGCCATTG
This sequence comes from Rhipicephalus microplus, assembly GCF_043290135.1. Lineage (NCBI taxonomy): Eukaryota > Metazoa > Arthropoda > Arachnida > Ixodida > Ixodidae > Rhipicephalus > Rhipicephalus microplus. The sequence continues at coordinate 8,462,427 of NW_027464592.1, forward strand.
CACCACGGGCCCAACCGCACTCCACTCTCACCACCAACAGAACGTTTCTCCAAAGCTATCAGTGCAAAGAAAAAAATGACACACTGCTCCCGGGAGGGCTTGAACCTCCAACCTTTTGCTTAACAGCCGACGCACTAGCAGATTGCGCCACGGAGACAGTCGTGCTCCACTTTCACCACCGTCAGAACATTTCTCCAAAGCTATCAGCGCAAAGAAAAAAAGAGCCACACCGCTCTCGCGAGGGCTTGAACCTCCAACCTTTTGGTTAACAGCCGATCGCGCTAGCCAATTGCGCCAAGGAGATAGTCGTGCTCTACTCTCACCCCCGTCAGAACAATTCTCCAAAGCTATCAGCGCAAAGAAAAAAAAAGAGACACACCGCTCTCGGGAGGGGTCAAACCTCCAACCTTTTGGTTAACAGCTGAACACGCTAGCCAATTGCGCCACGGAGACAGTCGTGCTCCACTCTCACCACTGTCAGAACATTTCTCCCAAGCTATCAGCGCAAAGAAAAAATGAGACACACTGCTCCCGGGAGGGCTCTAACATCCAACCTTTTGCTTAACAGCCGACGCACTAACAGATTGCGCCACGGAGACAGTCGTGCTCCACTCTCCCCACCGTCACAACATTTCTCCAAAGCTATCAGCGCAAAGAAAAAAAAAGAGACACACCGCTTTCGGGAGAGCTCGAACCTCCAACCTTTTGGTTAACAGCCGAACGCGCTAGCCAATTGCGTCACGGTGGTAGTCGTGCTCCACTCTCACCACCATCAAAACATTCATAAAAAGGTATCAGCGCAAAGAAAAAAGAGACACACCGCTCATGGGAGGGTTGGAACCTCCAACCTTTTGGTTAACAGCCCAACGCGCAAGCCAATTGCGCAAGGAAGATAGTCGTTCTCTACTCTCTTCACCGTCAGAACATTTCTCCAAAGCTATCAGCGCAAAGAAAAAAAGAGACACACCACTCTCGGGAGGGCTCGAACCTTCAACCTTTTGGTTAACAGCCGAACGCGCTAGCCAATTGCATCACGGAGGTAGTCGTGCTCCACTCTCATCACCGTCAGAACATTCCTCCAAAGCTATCAGCGCAAAAAAAAAGAGACACACCGCTCTCGGGAGGGCTCGAACCTCCAACCTTTTGGTTAACAGTTGATCGCGCTAGCCGCTTCTGCCACGGAAACAGTCGCGCTCCACTCTCTCCACCGTTAGAACATTTCTCCAAAGCTATCAGCGCAAAGAAAAAAAAGAGACACACCGCTCTCGGGAGGGCTCGAACCTCTAACCTTTTGCTTAACAGCCGACGCACTAGCAGATTGCGTCACGGAGACAGTCGTGCTCCACTCTCACCACGGTCAGAACACTTCTCCAAAGATAACAGTGCAAAGAAAAAAAAGCGACACACCGCTCATGGAAGGCTCGAACCTCCAACCTTTTGCTTAACAGCCGACGCACTAGCAGATTGCGCCACGGAGACAGTCGTGCTCCACTCTCACCACCGTCAGAACATTTCTCCAAAGCTATCAGCGCAAAGAAAAAAAAGAGACACACCGCTCTCGGGAGGGCTCGAACCTCCAACCTTTTGGTTAAAAGTTGATCGCGCAAGCCGATTCGGCCACGGAAACAGTCGCGCTCCACTCTCACCACCGTCAGAACATTTCTCCAAAGTTATCAACGCAAAGAAAACAAAGAGACACACCGCTCTCGGGAGGGCTCGAACATCCAACCTTTTGCTTAACAGCCGACGCCCTAGCAGATTGCGCCATGGAGACAGTCGTGCTCCACTCTCACCACCGTCACAACATTTTTCCAAAGCTATCAGCGCAAAGAACAAAAAAGAGACACACCGCTCTCGGGAGGGCTCGAACCTCCAACCTTTTGGTTAACAGCCGAACGCGCTAGCCAATTGCGTCACGGAGGTAGTCGTGCTCCACTCTCACCACCATCAGAACATGTTTCCACTGGTATCAGCGCAAAGTAGAAAAGAGACACACTGCACGTGGGAGGGTTCGAACCTCCAACCTTTTGGTTAACAGCGCTAGCCAATTGCGCCACGGAGACAGTCGTGCTCCACTCTCACCACGGTCAGAACACTTCTCCAAAGATATCAGTGCAAAAAAAAGCGACACACCGCTCGTGGGAGGGCTCGAACCTCCAACCTTTTGGTTAACAGCCGATCGCGCTAGCCAATTGCGCCAAGGAGATAGTCGTGCTCTACTCTCACCCCCGTCAGAACAATTCTCCAAAGCTATCAGCGCAAAGAAAAAAAAAGAGACACACCGCTCTCGGGAGGGGTCAAACCTCCAACCTTTTGGTTAACAGCTGAACACGCTAGCCAATTGCGCCACGGAGACAGTCGTGCTCCACTCTCACCACTGTCAGAACATTTCTCCCAAGCTATCAGCGCAAAGAAAAAAAGAGACACACTGCTCCCGGGAGGGCTCTAACCTCCAACCTTTTGCTTAACAGCCGACGCACTAACAGATTGCGCCACGGAGACAGTCGTGCTCCACTCTCCCCACCGTCACAACATTTCTCCAAAGCTATCAGCGCAAAGAAAAAAAAAGAGACACACCGCTTTCGGGAGAGCTCGAACCTCCAACCTTTTGGTTAACAGCCGAACGCGCTAGCCAATTGCGTCACGGTGGTAGTCGTGCTCCACTCTCACCACCATCAGAACATTCATAAAAAGGTATCAGCGCAAAGAAAAAAGAGACACACCGCTCATGGGAGGGTTGGAACCTCCAACCTTTTGGTTAACAGCCCAACGCGCAAGCCAATTGCGCCAAGAAGATAGTCGTTCTCTACTCTCTTCACCGTCAGAACATTTCTCCAAAGCTATCAGCGCAAAGAAAAAAAGAGACACACCACTCTCGGGAGGGCTCGAACCTTCAACCTTTTGGTTAACAGCCGAACGCGCTAGCCAATTGCATCACGGAGGTAGTCGTGCTCCACTCTCATCACCGTCAGAACATTCCTCCAAAGCTATCAGCGCAAAGAAAAAAAAGAGACACAACGCTCTCGGGAGGGCTCGAACCTCCAACCTTTTGGTTAACAGTTGATCGCGCTAGCCGCTTCTGCCACGGAAACAGTCGCGCTCCACTCTCTCCACCGTTAGAACATTTCTCCAAAGCTATCAGCGCAAAGAAAAAAAAGAGACACACCGCTCTCGGGAGGGCTCGAACCTATAACCTTTTGCTTAACAGCCGACGCACTAGCAGATTGCGTCACGGAGACAGTCGTGCTCCACTCTCACCACGGTCAGAACACTTCTCCAAAGATAACAGTGCAAAGAAAAAAAAGCGACACACCGCTCATGGAAGGCTCGAACCTCCAACCTTTTGCTTAACAGCCGACGCACTAGCAGATTGCGCCACGGAGACAGTCGTGCTCCACTCTCACCACCGTCAGAATATTTCTCCAAAGCTATCAGCGCAAAGAAAAAAAAGAGACACACTGCTCTCGGGAGGGCTCGAACCTCCAACCTTTTGGTTAAAAGTTGATCGCGCAAGCCGATTTGGCCACGGAAACAGTCGGGCTCCACTCTCACCACCGTCAGAACATTTCTCCAAAGTTATCAACGCAAAGAAAACAAAGAGACACACCGCTCTCGGGAGGGCTCGAACATCCAACCTTTTGCTTAACAGCCGACGCCCTAGCAGATTGCGCCATGGAGACAGTCGTGCTCCACTCTCACCACCGTCACAACATTTTTTCAAAGCTATCAGCGCAAAGAACAAAAAAGAGACACACCGCTCTCGGGAGGGCTCGAACCTCCAACCTTTTGGTTAACAGCCGAACGCGCTAGCCAATTGCGTCACGGAGGTAGTCGTGCTCCACTCTCACCACCATCAGAAAATGTTTCCACTGGTATCAGCACAAAGTAGAAAAGAGACCCACTGCACATGAGAGGGTTCGAACCTCCAACCTTTTGGTTAACAGCGCTAGCCAATTGCGCCACGGAGACAGTCGTGCTCCACTCCACGGTCAGAACACTTCTCCAAAGATATCAGTGCAAAAAAAAGCGACACACCGCTCATGGGAGGGCTCAAACCTCCAACCTTTTGGTTAACAGCCGATCGCGCTAGCCAATTGCGTCACGAAGGTAGTCGTGCTGCACTCTCACCACCATCAGAACAGTTTTCCAAAGGTATCTGCGCAAAGAAAAAAAGAGACATACCACTCATGGAAGGGCTCGAGCCTCCAACCTTTTGGTTAACAGCCGATAGCGCTCGCCATTGCACCACGGGCCCAACCGCACTCCACTCTCACCACCAACAGAACGTTTTTCCAAAGCTATCAGTGCAAAGAAAAAAAATGACACACTGCTCCCGGGAGGGCTTGAACCTCCAACCTTTTGCTTACCAGCCGACGCACTAGCAGATTGCGCCACGGAGACAGTCGTGCTCCACTTTCACCACCGTCAGAACATTTCTCCAAAGCTATCAGCGCAAAGAAAAAAAAACACAACGCTCTCGGGAGGGCTTGAACCTCCAACCTTTTGGTTAACAGCCGATCGCGCTAGCCAATTGCGCCAAGGAGATAGTCGTGCTCTACTCTCACCCCCGTCAGAACAATTCTCCAAAGCTATCAGCGCAAAGAAAAAAAAGAGACACACCGCTCTCGGGAGGGGTCAAACCTCCAACCTTTTGGTTAACAGCTGAACACGCTAGCCAATTGCGCCACGGAGACAGTCGTGCTCCACTCTCACCACTGTCAGAACATTTCTCCAAAGCTATCAGCGCAAAGAAAAAAAGAGACACACTGCTCCCGGGAGGGCTCGAACCTCCAACCTTTTGGTTAACAGCCGAACGCGCTAGCAGATTGCGTCACGGAGACAGTCGTGCTCCACTCTCACCACGGTCAGAACACTTCTCCAAAGATATCAGTGCAAAGAAAAAAAAGCGACACACCGCTCATGGAAGGCTCGAACCTCCAACCTTTTGCTTTACAGCCGATGCACTAGCAGATTGCGCCACGGAGACAGTCGTGCTCCACTCTCACCACCGTCAGAACATTTCTCTAAAGCTATCAGCGCAAAGAAAAAAAGAGACACACCGCTCTCGGGAGGGCTCGAACCTCCAACCTTTTGGTTAAAAGTTGATCGCGCAAGCCGATTGCGTCACGGAGGTAGTCGTGCTCTACTCTCACCCCCCTCAGAACAATTCTCCAAAGCTATCAGCGCAAAGAAAAAAAAAGAGACACACCGCTCTCGGGAGGGCTCGAACCTCCAACCTTTTGGTTAACAGTTGATCGCGCTAGCCGCTTCTGCCACGGAAACAGTCGCGCTCCACTCTCTCCACCGTCAGAACATTTCTCCAAAGCTATCAGTTCAAAGAAAAAAAAAGCGACACACCGCTCTCGGGAGGGCTCGAACCTCTAACCTTTTGCTTAACAGCCGACGCACTAGCAGATTGCGTCACGGAGACAGTCGTGCTCCACTTTCACCACGGTCAGAACACTTCTCCAAAGATATCAGTGCAAAGAAAAAAAGCGACACACCGCTCATGGAAGGCTCGAACCTCCAACATTTTGGTTAAAAGTTGATCGCGCAAGCCGATTCGGCCACGGAAACAGTCGCGCTCCACTCTCACCACCGTCAGAACATTTCTCCAAAGTGATCAGCGCAAAGAAAAAAAAGAGACACACCGCTCTCGGGAGGGCTCGAACATCCAACCTTTTGGTTAACAGCCGAACGCGCTAGCCAATTGCGTCACGGAGATAGTCGTGCTCCACTCTCACCACAATCAGAACATGTTTCCACTGGTATCAGCACAAAGTAAAAAAGAGACACACTGCACATTAGGGGGTTCGAACCTCCAACCTTTTGGTTAACAGCGCTAGCCAATTGCGCCATGGAGACAGTCATGCTCCACTCTCACCACGGTCAGAACACTTCTCCAAAGATATCAGTGCAAAAAAGCGACACACCGCTCATGGGAGGGCTCTAACCTCCAACATTTTGGTTAACAGCCGATCGCGCTAGCCAATTGCGCCAAGGAGATAGTCGTGCTCTACTCTCACCCCCGTCAGAACAATTCTCCAAAGCTATCAGCGCAAAGAAAAAAAAGAGACACACCGCTCTCGGGAGGGGTCAAACCTCCAACCTTTTGGTTAACAGCTGAACACGCTAGCCAATTGCGCCACGGAGACAGTCGTGCTCCACTCTCACCACTGTCAGAACATTTCTCCAAAGCTATCAGCGCAAAGAAAAAAAGAGACACACTGCTCCCGGGAGGGCTCGAACCTCCACCCTTTTGCTTAACAGCCGACGCACTAACAGATTGCGCCACGGAGACAGTCGTGCTCCACTCTCACCACCGTCACAACATTTCTCCAAAGCTATCAGCGCAAAGAAAAAAAAGAGACACACCACTCTCGGGAGAGCTCGAACCTCCAACCTTTTGGTTAACAGCCGAACGCGCTAGCCAATTGCGTCACGGCGGTAGCAGTGCTCCACTCTCACCACCATCAGAACATTCTTCCAAAGATATCAGCGCAAAGAAAAAAAGAGACACACCGCTCATGGGAGCGTTGGAACCTCCAACCTTTTGGTTAACGGCCGAACGCGCAAGCCAATTGCGCCACGGAGACAGCCGTGCTCCACTCTCACCACGGTCAGAACACTTCTCCAAAGATATCAGTGGAACGAAAAAAAAGCGACACACCGCTCATGGGAGGGCTCGAACCTCCAACCTTTTGGTTAACAGCCGATAGCGCTAGCCAATTGCGCCAAGAAGATAGTCGTTCTCTACTCTCACCACCGTCAGAACATTTCTCCAAAGCTATCAGCGCAAAGAAAAAAAAGAGACACACCACTCTCGGGAGGGCTCGAACCTTCAACCTTTTGGTTAACAGCCGAACGCGCTAGCCAATTGCGTCACGGAGGCAGTCGTGCTCCACTCTCATCACCATCAGAACATTCCTCCAAAGCTATCAGCGCAAAGAAAAAAAAAGAGACACACCGCTCTCGGTAGGGCTCGAACCTCCAACCTTTTGGTTTACAGTAGATCGCGCTAGCCGCTTCTGCCACGGAAACAGTCGCGCTCCACTCTCTCCAACATCAGAACATTTCTCCAAAGCTATCAGCGCAAAGAAAAAAAAAGAGACACACCGCTTTCGGGAGAGCTCGGACCTCCAACCTTTTGGTTAACAGCCGAACGCGCTAGCAGATTGCGTCACGGAGACAGTCGTGCTCCACTCTCACCACGGTCAGAACACTTCTCCAAAGATATCAGTGCAAAGAAAAAAAAGCGACACACCGCTCATGGAAGGCTCGAACCTCCAACCTTTTGCTTTACAGCCGACGCACTAGCAGATTGCGCCACGGAGACAGTCGTGCTCCACTCTCACCACCGTCAGAACATTTCTCCAAAGCTATCAGCGCAAAGAAAAAAAGAGACACACCGCTCTTGGGAGGGCTCGAACCTCCAACCTTTTGGTTAAAAGTTGATCGCGCAAGCCGATTGCGTCACGGAGGTAGTCGTGCTCTACTCTCACCCCCCTCAGAACAATTCTCCAAAGCTATCAGCGCAAAGAAAAAAAAAAGACACACCGCTCTCGGGAGGGCTCGAACCTCCAACCTTTTGGTTAACAGTTGATCGCGCTAGCCGCTTCTGCCACGGAAACAGTCGCGCTCCACTCTCTCCACCGTCAGAACATTTCTCCAAAGCTATCAGTTCAAAGAAAAAAAAGAGACACACCGCTCTCGGGAGGGCTCGAACCTCTAACCTTTTGCTTAACAGCCGACGCACTAGCAGATTGCGTCACGGAGACAGTCGTGCTCCACTCTCACCACCGTCAGAACATTTCTCCAAAGCTATCAGCGCAAAGAAAAAAAGAGACACACCGCTCTCGGGAGGGCTCGAACCTCCAACCTTTTGGTTTAAAGTTGATCGCGCAAGCCGATTGCGTCATGGAGGTAGTCGTGCTCTACTCTCACCCCCCTCAGAACAATTCTCCAAAGCTATCAGCGCAAAGAAAAAAAAAAGACACACCGCTCTCGGGAGGGCTCGAACCTCCAACCTTTTGGTTAACAGTTGATCGCGCTAGCCGCTTCTGCCACGGAAACAGTCGCGCTCCACTCTCTCCACCGTCAGAACATTTCTCCAAAGCTATCAGTTCAAAGAAAAAAAAGAGACACACCGCTCTCGGGAGGGCTCGAACCTCTAACCTTTTGCTTAACAGCCGACGCACTAGCAGATTGCGTCACGGAGACAGTCGTGCTCCACTTTCACCACGGTCAGAACACTTCTCCAAAGATATCAGTGCAAAGAAAAAAAGCGACACACCGCTCATGGAAGGCTCGAACCTCCAACCTTTTGGTTAAAAGTTGATCGCGCAAGCCGATTCGGCCACGGAAACAGTCGCGCTCCACTCTCACCACCGTCAGAACATTTCTCCAAAGTTATCAGCGCAAAGAAAAAAAGAGACACACCGCTCTCGGGAGGGCTCGAACATCCAACCTTTTGGTTAACAGCCGAACGCGCTAGCCAATTGCGTCACGGAGATAGTCGTGCTCCACTCTCACCACCATCAGAACATGTTTCCACTGGTATCAGCACAAAGTAAAAAAGAGACACACTGCACATTAGAGGGTTTGAACCTCCAACCTTTTGGTTAACAGCGCTAGCCAATTGCGCCATGCAGACAGTCATGCTCCGCCCTCACCACGGTCAGAACACTTCTCCAAAGATATCAGTGCAAAAAAAAGCGACACACCGCTCATGGGAGGGCTCTAACCTCCAATATTTTGGTTAACAGCCGATCGCGCTAGCCAATTGCGCCAAGGAGATAGTCGTGCTCTACTCTCACCCCCGTCAGAACAATTCTCCAAAGCTATCAGCGCAAAGAAAAAAAAGAGACACACCGCTCTCGGGAGGGGTCAAACCTCCAACCTTTTGGTTAACAGCTGAACACGCTAGCCAATTGCGCCACGGAGACAGTCGTGCTCCACTCTCACCACTGTCAGAACATTTCTCCAAAGCTATCAGCGCAAAGAAAAAAAGAGACACACTGCTCCCGGGAGGGCTCGAACCTCCACCCTTTTACTTAACAGCCGACGCACTAACAGATTGCGCCACGGAGACAGTCGTGCTCCACTCTCACCACCGTCACAACATTTCTCCAAAGCTATCAGCGCAAAGAAAAAAAAGAGACACGCCACTCTCGGGAGAGCTCGAACCTCCAACCTTTTGGTTAACAGCCGAACGCGCTAGCCAATTGCGTCACGGCGGTAGCAGTGCTCCACTCTCACCACCATCAGAACATTCTTCCAAAGGTATCAGCGCAAAGAAAAAAAAGAGACACACCGCTCATGGGAGGGTTGGAACCTCCAACCTTTTGGTTAACGGCCGAACGCGCAAGCCAATTGCGCCACGGAGACAGCCGTGCTCCACTCTCACCACGGTCAGAACACTTCTCCAAAGATATCAGTGGAACGAAAAAAAAGCGACACACCGCTCATGGGAGGGCTCGAACCTCCAACCTTTTGGTTAACAGCCGATAGCGCTAGCCAATTGCGCCAAGAAGATAGTCGTTCTGTACTCTCACCACCGTCAGAACATTTCTCCAAAGCTATCAGCGCAAAGAAAAAAAAGAGACACACCACTCTCGGGAGGGCTCGAACCTTCAACCTTTTGGTTAACAGCCGAACGCGCTAGCCAATTGCGTCACGGAGGCAGTCGTGCTCCACTCTCATCACCGTCAGAACATTCCTCCAAAGCTATCAGCGCAAAGAAAAAAAAAGAGACACACCGCTCTCGGTAGGGCTCGAACCTCCAACCTTTTAGTTTACAGTAGATCGCGCTAGCCGCTTCTGCCACGGAAACAGTCGCGCTCCACTCTCTCCAACATCAGAACATTTCTCCAAAGCTATCAGCGAAAAGAAAAAAAAGAGACACCCCGCTCTCGGGAGGGCTCGAACCTCTAACCTTTTGCTTAACAGCCGACGCACTAGCAGATTGCGTCACGGAGACAGTCGTGCTCCACTATCACCACGGTCAGAACACTTCTCCAAAGATATCAGTGCAAAGAAAAAAAAGCGACACACCGCTCATGGAAGGCTCGAACCTCCAACCTTTTGGTTAACAGCCGATCGCGCTAGCCAATTGCGCCAAGGAGGTAGTCGTGCTCTACTCTCACCACCGTCAGAACATTTCTCCAAAGCTATCAGTGCAAAGAAAAAAAAGAGACATACCGCTCTCGGGAGGGCTCGAACCTCCAACCTTTTGGCTAACAGCTGACCGCACTAGCCAATTGCGTCACGGAGGTAGTCGTGCTGCACTCTCACCACCATCAGAACAGTTTTCCAAAGGTATCTGCGCAAAGAAAAAAAGAGACACACCGCTCATGGGAGGGCTCGAGCCTCCAACCTTTTGGTTAACAGTTGATCGCGCAGGCCGATTCGGCCACGGAAACAGTCGCGCTCCACTCGAACCACCGTTAGAACATTTCTCCAAAGTTATCAGCGCAAAGAAAAAAAAAGAGACACACTGCTCCTGGGAGGGCTCGAACCTCCAACCTTTAGCTGAACAGCCAACGCACTAGCAGATTGCGCCACGGAGACAATGGTTCTCCACTCTCACCACTGACAGAACATTTCTCCTTAGTTGTCAGCGCAAAGAAAAAAGCGATACGCCGCTCCTGGGAGGGCTTCAACCTCCAACCTTTCAGTTAACAGTTGATCGCACTATACATCTGCAATGGAAACAGTCGTGCTCCACTCTCACCACCGTCAGAACATTTCTCCAAAGCTATCAACGCAAAGAAAAAAAAGAGACACACCGCTCTCGGGAGGGCTCTAACCTCAAACCTCTTGGTTAACAGCCAAACGCGCTAGCCAATTGCGTCACGGAGGTAGTCGTGCTCCACTCTCACAACCATCAGAACATTATTTCAAAGGTATCAGCGCAAAGAAAAAAATCGACACACTTTTCATGGGAGGGCTCGAACCTCCAACCTTTTGGTTAACAGCCGATCGCGCTAGCCATTGCACCACGGACCCAACCGCAATCCACTCTCACCACCGTCAGAACGTTTCTCCAAAGCTATCAGCGCAAAGAAAAAAAGCGACACACTGCTCCCGGGAGGGCTCGAACCTCCAACCTTTTGCTTAACAGCCGACGCACTAGAAGATTGCGCCACGGAGACAGTCATGCTCCACTCTCACCACCGTCAGAACATTTCTCCAAAGCTATCAGCGCAAAGATAAAAAAGAGACACACCGCTCTCGGGAGGGCTCGAACCTCCAACCTTTTGGTTAACAGTTGATCGCGCTAGCCTATTCTGCCACGGAAAAACCGTGCTCTACTCTCACCACCATCAGAACATTTTTCCAAAGGTATCAGCGCAAAGAAAAAAAAGAGACACACCGCTCTTGGGAGGGTTCGAACCTCCAAACTTTTGGTTAACAGCCCAACGCGCAAGCCAATTGCGTCACGGAGGTAGTCGTGCTCCACTCTCACCACAATCAGAACATTTTTCTGAAGGTATCATCGCAAAAAAAAGAGATGCACCGCTCATGGGAGGGTTGGAACCTTCAACCTTTTGATTAACAGCCCAACGCGCAAGCCAATTGTGCCACGGAGACAGTCGTGCTCCACTCTCACCACCGTCAGAACATTTCTCCAAAGCTATCAGCGCAAAGAAAAAAAAGAGACACACCGCTCTCGGTAGGGCTCGAACGTCCAACCTTTTGGTTAAAAGTTGATCGCGCAAGCCGATTCGGCCACGGAAACAGTCGCGCTCCACTCTCACCACCGTCAGAACATTTCTCCAAAGTTATCAGCGCAAAGAAAAAAAAGAGACACACCGCTCTCGGGAGGGCTCGAACATCCAGCCTTTTGCTTAACAGCCGACGCCCTAGCAGATTGCGCCATGGAGACAGTCGTGCTCCACTCTCACCACAGTCACAACATTTTACCAAAGCTATCAGCGCAAAGAACAAAAAAGAGACACACCGCTCTCGGGAGGGCTCGAACCTCCAACCTTTTGGTTAACAGCTGAACGCGCTAGCCAATTGCGTCACGGAGGTAGTCGTGCTCCACTCTCACCACCATCAGAACATGTTTCCATTGGTATCAGCACAAAGTAAAAAAGAGACACACTGCACATTAGAGGGTTCGAACCTCCAACCTTTTGGTTAACAGCCGAACGCGCTAGCCAATTGCGTCACGGAGACAATGGTTCTCCACTCTCACCACTGTCAGAACATTTCTCCATAGCTGTCAGCGCAAAGAAAAAAGCGAAACGCCGCTCCTGGGAGGGCTCCAACCTCCAACCTTTCAGTTAACAGTTGATCGCGCTATACATCTGCAATGGAAACAGTCGTGCTCCACTCTCACCACCGTCAGAACATTTCTCCAAAGCTATCAACGCAAAGAAAAAAAGAGACACACCGCTCTCGGGAGGGCTCGAACCTCAAACCTATTGGTTAACAGCCAAACGCGCTAGCCAATTGCGTCACGGCGGTAGCAGTGCTCCACTCTCACCACCATCAGAACATTCTTCCAAAGGTATCAGCGCAAAGAAAAAAAGAGACACACCGCTCATGGGAGGGTTGGAACCTCCAACCTTTTGGTTAACAGCCCAACGCGCAAGCCAATTGCGCCACGGAGACAGCCGTGCTCCACTCTCACCACAGTCAAAACACTTCTCCAAAGATATCAGTGGAACGAAAAAAAAGTGACACACCGCTCATGTGAGGGCTCGAACCTCCAACCTTTTGGTTAACAGCCGATAGCGCTAGCCAATTGCGCCAAGAAGATAGTCGTTCTCTACTCTCACCACCGTCAGAACATTTCTCCAAAGCTATCAGCGCAAAGAAAAAAAAGAGACACACCACTCTCGGGAGGGCTCGAACCTTCAACCTTTTGGTTAACAGCCGAACGCACTAGCAGATTGCGCCACGGAGACAGTCGTGCTCCACTCTCACCACCGTCAGAACATTTCTCCAAAGCTATCAGCGCAAAGAAAAAAAAGAGACACACCGCTCTCGGGAGGGCTCGAACCTCCAACCTTTTGGTTAACAGTTGATCGCGCAGGCCGATTCGGCCACGGAAACAGTCGCACTCCACTCGAACCACCGTTAGAACATTTCTCCAAAGCTTTCAGCGCAAAGAAAAAAAAAGAGACACACTGCTCCTGGGAGGGCTAGAACCTCCAACCTTTAGCTGAACAGCCAACGCACTAGCAGATTGCGCCACGGAGACAATGGTTCTCCACTCTCACCACTGTCAGAACATTTCTCCATAGCTGTCAGCGCAAAGAAAAAAGCGAAACGCCGCTCCTGGGAGGGCTCCAACCTCCAACCTTTCAGTTAACAGTTGATCGCGCTATACATCTGCAATGGAAACAGTCGTGCTCCACTCTCACCATCGTCAGAACATTTCTCCAAAGCTATCAACGCAAAGAAAAAAAAGAGACACACCGCTCTCGGGAGGGCTCGAACCTCAAACCTATTGGTTAACAGCCAAACGCGCTAGCCAATTGCGTCACGGAGGTAGTCGTGCTCCACTCTCACAACCATCAGAACATTATTTCAAAGGTATCAGCGCAAAGAAAAAAATCGACACACTCTTCATTGGAGGGCTTGAACCTCCAACCTTTTGGTTTACAGCCGATCGCGCTAGCCATTGCGCCACGGACCCAACCGCGCTCCACTCTCACCACCGTCAGAACGTTTCTCCAAAGCTATCAGCGCAAAGAAAAAAAGCGACACACTGCTCCCGGGAGGGCTCGAACCTACAACCTTTTGCTTAACAGCCGACGCGCTAGAAGATTGCGCCACGGAGACAGTCATGCTCCACTCTCACCACCGTCAGAACATTTCTCCAAAGCTATCAGCGCAAAGAAAAAAAAGAGACACACCGCTCTCGGGAGGGCTCGAACCTCCAAACTTTTGGTTAACAGTTGATCGCGCTAGCCGATTCTGCCACGGAACAACCGTGCTCTACTCTCACCACCATCAGAACGTTTTTCCAAAGGTATCAGCGCAAAGAAAAAAAGAGACACACCGCTCATGGGAGGGTTCGAACCTCCAAACTTTTGGTTAACAGCCCAACGCGCAAGCCAATTGCGTCACGGAGGTAGTCGTGCTCCACCCTCACCACAATCAGAACAATTTTCTGAAGGTATCATCGCAAAGAAAAAAAGAGACGCACCGCTCATGGGAGGGTTGGAACCTTCAACCTTTTGATTAACAGCCCAACGCGCAAGCCAATTGCGCCACGGAGACAGTCGTGCTCCACTCTCACCACCGTCAGAACATTTCTCCAAAGCTATCAGCGCAAAAAAAAAGAGACACACCGCTCTCGGGAGGGCTCGAACCTCCAACCTTTTGGTTAAAAGTTGATCGCGCAAGCCGATTCGGCCACGGAAACAGTCGCGCTGCACTCTCACCACCGTCAGAACATTTCTCCAAAGTTATCAGCGCAAAGAAAAAAAAGAGACACACCGCTCTCGGGAGGGCTCGAACATCCAGCCTTTTGCTTAACAGCCGACGCCCTAGCAGATTGCGCCATGGAGACTGTCGTGCTCCACTCTCACCACAGTCACAACATTTTTCCAAAGCTATCAGCGCAAAGAACAAAAAAGAGACACACCGCTCTCGGGAGGGCTCGAACCTCCAACCTTTTGGTTAACAGCCGAACGCGCTAGCCGATTGCGTCACGGAGGTAGTCGTGCTCCACTCTCACCACCATCAGAACATGTCTCCATTGGTATCAGCACAAAGTAAAAAAGAGACACACTGCACATTAGAGGGTTCGAACCTCCAACCTTTTGGTTAACAGCGCTAGCCAATTGCGACACGGAGACAGTCGTGCTCCACTCTCACCACGGTCAGAACACTTCTCCAAAGATATCAGTGCAAAAAAAAGCGACACACCGCTCATGGGAGGGCTCGAACCTCCAACATTTTGGTTAACAGCCGATCACGCTAGCCAATTGCGCCAAAGAGATAGTCGTGCTCTACTCTCACCCCCGTCAGAACAATTCTCCAAAGCTATCAGCGCAAAGAAAAAAAAGAGACACCCCGCTCTCGGGAGGGGTCAAACCTCCAACCTTTTGGTTAACAGCTGAACACGCTAGCCAATTGCGCCACGGAGAAAGTCGTGCTCCACTCTCACCACTGTCAGAACATTTCTCCAAAGCTATCAGCACAAAGAAAAAAAGAGACACACTGCTCCCGGGAGGGCTCGAACCTCCAACCTTTTGCTTAACAGCCGACGCACTAACAGATTGCGCCACGGAGACAGTCGTGCTCCACTCTCACCACCGTCACAACATTTCTCCAAAGCTATCAGCGCAAAGAAAAAAAAGAGACACACCACTCTCGGGAGAGCTCGAACCTCCAACCTTTTGGTTAACAGCCGAACGCGCTAGCCAATTGCGTCACGGCGGTAGCAGTGCTCCACTCTCACCACCATCAGAACATTCTTCCAAAGGTATCAGCGCAAAGAAAAAAAGAGACACACCGCTCATGGGAGGGTTGGAACCTCCAACCTTTTGGTTAACAGCCCAACGCGCAAGCCAATTGCGCCACGGAGACAGCCGTGCTCCACTCTCACCACGGTCAGAACACTTCTCCAAAGATATCAGTGGAACGAAAATAAGCGACACACCGCTCATGGGAGGGCTCGAACCTCCAACCTTTTGGTTAACAGCCGATAGCGCTAGCCAATTGCGCCAAGAAGATAGTCGTTCTCTACTCTCACCACCGTCAGAACATTTCTCCAAAGCTATCAGCGCAAAGAAAAAAAAGAGACACACCACTCTCGGGAGGGCTCGAACCTTCAACCTTTTGGTTAACAGCCGAACGCACTAGCAGATTGCGCCACGGAGACAGTCATGCTCCACTCTCACCACCGTCAGAACATTTCTCCAAAGCTATCAGCGCAAAGAAAAAAAAGAGACACACTGCTCTCGGGAGGGCTCGAACCTCCAACCTTTTGGTTAACAGTTGATCGCGCTAGCCGATTCTGCCACGGAACAACCGTGCTCTACTCTCACCACCATCAGAACGTTTTTCCAAAGGTATCAGCGCAAAGAAAAAAAGAGACACACTGCTCATGGGAGGGTTCGAACCTCCAAACTTTTGGTTAACAGCCCAACGCGCAAGCCAATTGCGTCACGGAGGTAGTCGTGCTCCACTCTCACCACAATCAGAACAATTTTCTGAAGGTATCATCGCAAAGAAAAAAGAGACGCACCGCTCATGGGAGGGTTGGAACCTTCAACCTTTTGATTAACAGCCCAACGCGCAAGCCAATTGCGCCACGGAGACAGCTGTGCTCCACTCTCACCACGGTCAGAACACTTCTCCAAAGATATCAGTGGAACGAAAAAAAGCGACACACCGCTCATCGGAGGGCTCGAACCTCCAACCTTTTGGTTAACAGCCGATAGCGCTAGCCAATTGCGCCAAGAAGATAGTCGTTCTCTACTCTCACCACCGTCAGAACATTTCTCCAAAGCTATCAGCGCAAAGAAAAAAAAGAGACACACCACTCTCGGGAGGGCTCGAACCTTCAACCTTTTGGTTAACAGCCGAACGCACTAGCAGATTGCGCCACGGAGACAGTCTTGCTCCACTCTCACCACCGTCAGAACATTTCTCCAAAGCTATCAGCGCAAAGAAAAAAAAGAGACACACCGCTCTCGGGAGGGCTCGAACCTCCAACCTTTTGGTTAACAGTTGATCGCGCAGGCCGATTCGGCCACGGAAACAGTCGCGCTCCACTCGAACCACCGTTAGAACATTTCTCCAAAGCTTTCAGCGCAAAGAAAAAAAAAGAGACACACTGCTCCTGGGAGGGCTCGAACCTCCAACCTTTAGCTGAACAGCCAACGCACTAGCAGATTGCGCCACGGAGACAATGGTTCTCCACTCTCACCACTGTCAGAACATTTCTCCATAGCTGTCAGCGCAAAGAAAAAAGCGAAACGCCGCTCCTGGGAGGGCTCCAACCTCCAACCTTTCAGTTAACAGTTGATCGCGCTATACATCTGCAATGGAAACAGTCGTGCTCCACTCTCACCATCGTCAGAACATTTCTCCAAAGCTATCAACGCAAAGAAAAAAAAGAGACACACCGCTCTCGGGAGGGCTCGAACCTCAAACCTATTGGTTAACAGCCAAACGCGCTAGCCAATTGCGTCACGGAGGTAGTCGTGCTCCACTCTCACAACCATCAGAACATTATTTCAAAGGTATCAGCGCAAAGAAAAAAATCGACACACTCTTCATTGGAGGGCTCGAACCTCCAACCTTTTGGTTTACAGCCGATCGCGCTAGCCATTGCGCCACGGACCCAACCGCGCTCCACTCTCACCACCGTCAGAACGTTTCTCCAAAGCTATCAGCGCAAAGAAAAAAAGCGACAAACTGCTCCCGGGAGGGCTCGAACCTCCAACCTTTTGCTTAACAGCCGACGCGCTAGAAGATTGCGCCACGGAGACAGTCATGCTCCACTCTCACCACCGTCAGAACATTTCTCAAAAGCTATCAGCGCAAAGAAAAAAAAGAGACACACCGCTCTCGGGAGGGCTCGAACCTCCAACCTTTTGGTTAACAGTTGATCGCGCTAGCCGATTCTGCCACGGAACAACCGTGCTCTACTCTCACCACCATCAGAACGTTTTTCCAAAGGTATCAGCGCAAAGAAAAAAAGAGACACACCGCTCATGGGAGGGTTCGAACCTCCAAACTTTTGGTTAACAGCCCAACGCGCAAGCCAATTGCGTCACGGAGGTAGTCGTGCTCCACCCTCACCACAATCAGAACAATTTTCTGAAGGTATCATGGCAAAGAAAAAAAGAGACGCACCGCTCATGGGAGGGTTGGAACCTTCAACCTTTTGATTAACAGCCCAACGCGCAAGCCAATTGCGCCACGGAGACAGTCGTGCTCCACTCTCACCACCGTCAGAACATTTCTCCAAAGCTATCAGCGCAAAAAAAAAGAGACACACCGCTCTCGGGAGGGCTCGAACCTCCAACCTTTTGGTTAAAAGTTGATCGCGCAAGCCGATTCGGCCACGGAAACAGTCGCGCTGCACTCTCACCACCGTCAGAACATTTCTCCAAAGTTATCAGCGCAAAGAAAAAAAAGAGACACACCGCTCTCGGGAGGGCTCGAACATCCAGCCTTTTGCTTAACAGCCGACGCCCTAGCAGATTGCGCCATGGAGACAGTCGTGCTCCACTCTCACCACAGTCACAACATTTTTCCAAAGCTATCAGCGCAAAGAACAAAAAAGAGACACACCGCTCTTGGGAGGGCTCGAACCTCCAACCTTTTGGTTAACAGCCGAACGCGCTAGCCGATTGCGTCACGGAGGTAGTCGTGCTCCACTCTCACCACCATCAGAACATGTCTCCATTGGTATCAGCACAAAGTAAAAAAGAGACACACTGCACATTAGAGGGTTCGAACCTCCAACCTTTTGGTTAACAGCGCTAGCCAATTGCGCCACGGAGACAGTCGTGCTCCACTCTCACCACGGTCAGAACACTTCTCCAAAGATATCAGTGCAAAAAAAAGCGACACACCGCTCATGGGAGGGCTCGAACCTCCAACATTTTGGTTAACAGGCGATCGCGCTAGCCAATTGCGCCAAAGAGATAGTCGTGCTCTACTCTCACCCCCGTCAGAACAATTCTCCAAAGCTATCAGCGCAAAGAAAAAAAAGAGACACCCCGCTCTCGGGAGGGGTCAAACCTCCAACCTTTTGGTTAACAGCTGAACACGCTAGCCAATTGCGCCACGGAGAAAGTCGTGCTCCACTCTCACCACTGTCAGAACATTTCTCCAAAGCTATCAGCACAAAGAAAAAAAGAGACACACTGCTCCCGGGAGAGCTCGAACCTCCAACCTTTTGCTTAACAGCCGACGCACTAACAGATTGCGCCACGGAGACAGTCGTGCTCCACTCTCACCACCGTCACAACATTTCTCTAAAGCTATCAGCGCAAAGAAAAAAAAGAGACACACCACTCTCGGGAGAGCTCGAACCTCCAACCTTTTGGTTAACAGCCGAACGCGCTAGCCAATTGCGTCACGGCGGTAGCAGTGCTCCACTCTCACCACCATCAGAACATTCTTCCAAAGGTATCAGCGCAAAGAAAAAAAGAGACACACCGCTCATGGGAGGGTTGGAACCTCCAACCTTTTGGTTAACAGCCCAACGCGCAAGCCAATTGCGCCACGGAGACAGCCATGCTCCACTCTCACCACGGTCAGAACACTTCTCCAAAGATATCAGTGGAACGAAAATAAGCGACACACCGCTCATGGGAGGGCTCGAACCTCCAACCTTTTGGTTAACAGCCGATAGCGCTAGCCAATTGCGCCAAGAAGATAGTCGTTCTCTACTCTCACCACCGTCAGAACATTTCTCCAAAGCTATCAGCGCAAAGAAAAAAAAGAGACACACCACTCTCGGGAGGGCTCGAACCTTCAACCTTTTGGTTAACAGCCGAACGCACTAGCAGACTGCGCCACGGAGACAGTCATGCTCCACTCTCACCACCGTCAGAACATTTCTCCAAAGCTATCAGCGCAAAGAAAAAAAAGAGACACACCGCTCATGGGAGGGTTCGAACCTCCAAACTTTTGGTTAACAGCCCAACGCGCAAGCCAATTGCGTCACGGAGGTAGTCGTGCTCCACTCTCACCACAATCAGAACAATTTTCTGAAGGTATCATCGCAAAGAAAAAAAGAGACGCACCACTCATGGGAGGGTTGGAAACTTCAACCTTTTGATTAACAGCCCAACGCGCAAGCCAATTGCGCCACGGAGACAGTCGTGCTCCACTCTCACCACCGTCAGAACATTTCTCCAAAGCTATCAGCGCAAAGAAAAAAAAGAGACACACCGCTCTCGGGAGGGCTCGAACCTCCAACCTTTTGGTTAAAAGTCGAACGCGCTAGCCAATTGCGTCACGGAGGTAGTCGTGCTCCACTCTCTCCACCGTCAGAACATTTCTCCAAAGCTATCAGCGCAAAGAAAAAAAGAGACATACCGCTCTCGTGAGGGCTCGAACCTCTAATCTTTGGCTTAACAGCCGAACGCGCTAGCCAGTTGCGTCACGGAGGTAGTCGTGCTCCACTCTCACCACCATCAGAACATTTTTCCAAAGGTATCAGCGCAAAGAAAAAAAGAGACACACCGCTCATCGGAGGGTTCGAACCTCCAAACTTTTGGTTAACAGCCCAACGCGCTAGCCAATTGCGTCACGGAGACAGTCGTGCTCCACTCTCACCACGGTCAGAACACTTCTCCAAAGATATCAGTGCAAAGAAAAAAAAGCGACACACCGCTCATGGAAGGCTCGAACCTCCAACCTTTTGGTTAACAGCCGATAGCGCTAGCCAATTGCGCCAAGGAGATAGTCGTTCTCTACTCTCACCACCGTCAGAACATTTCTCCAAAGCTATCAGCGCAAAGAAAAAAAAGAGACACACCAATCTCGGGAGGGCTCGAACCTTCAACCTTTTGGTTAACAGCCGAACGCGCTAGCCAATTGCGTCAAGGAGGTAGTCGTGCTCCACTCTCACCACCGTCAGAACATTCCTCCAAAGCTATCAGCGCAAAGAAAAAAAAGAGACACACCACTCTCGGGAGGGCTCGAACCTCCAACCTTTTGGTTAACAGTTGATCACGCTAGCCGCTTCTGCCACGGAAACAGTCGCGCTCCACTCTCTCCACCGTCAGGACATTTCTCTAAAGCTATCAGCGCAAAGAAAAAAAAGAGACCCACCGCTCTCGGGAGGGCTTGAACCTCTAATCTTTTGCTTAACAGCCGAACGCGCTAGCCAGTTGCGTCACGGAGACAGTCGTGCTCCACTCTCACCACGGTCAGAACACTTCTCCAAAGATATCAGTGCAAAAAAAAAGCGACACACCGCTCATGGAAGGCTCGAACCTCCAACCTTTTGGTTAACAGACGATCGCGCTAGCCAATTGCGCCAAGAAGGTAGTCGTGCTCTACTCTCATCACCTTCAGAACATTTCTCCAAAGCTATCAGTGCAAAGAAAAAAAAGAGACATACCGCTCTCGGGAGGGCTCGAACCTCCAACCTTTTGGCTAACAGCCGAACGCGCTAGCCAATTGCGTCACAGAGGTATTCGTGCTGCAACTCACCACCATCAGAATAGTTTTCCAAAGGTATCTGCGCAAAGAAAAAAAGAGACACACCGCTCAAGGGAGGGCTCGAGCCTCCAACCTTTTGGTTAACAGCCGATCGCACTAGCCATTGCACCACGGGCCCAACCGCACTACACTCTCACCACCAACAGAACGTTTCTCCAAAGCTATCAGTGCAAAGAAAAAAAGAGGCACACCGTTCTCGGGAGGGCTCGAACCTCCAACCTTTTGGTTAGCAGCCGAACGCGCTAGCCAGTTGCGTCACGGAGGTAGTCGTGCTCCACTCTCACAACCATCAGAACATTTTTCCAAACGTATCAGCGCAAAGAAAAAAAGAGACACACCGCTCGTCGGAGGGTTCGAACCTCCAAACTATTGGTTACCAGCCCAACGCGCTAGCCGATTGCGTCACGGAGACAGTCGTGCTCCACTCTCACCACGGTCAGAACACTTCTCCAAAGATATCAGTGCAAAGAAAAAAAAGCAACACACTGCTCCTAGAAGGCTCGAACCTCCAACCTTTTGGTTAGCAGCCGACGTACTAGAAGATTGCCCCACAGAGACAGTCGTGCTCCACTCTCACCACCGTCAGAACATTTCTCCAAAGCTATCAGCGCAAAGAAAAAAAAAGAGACACACCGCTCTCGGGAGGGCTCGAACCTCCAACCTTTTGGTTAAAAGTTGATCGCGCAAGCCGATTCGGCCACGGAAACAGTCGCGCTCCACTCTCACCACCGTCAGAACATTTCTCCAAAGTTATCAGCGCAAAGAAAAAAAGAGACACACCGCTCTCGGGAGGGCTCGAACCTCTAATCTTTTGCTTAACAGCCGAACGCGCTAGCCAGTTGCGTCACGGAGGTAGCCGTGCTCTACTCTCACCACCATCAGAACATTTTTCTAAAGGTATCATCGCAAAGAAAAAAAGAGACACACCACTCATAGGAGGGTTGGAACCTCCAACCTTTTGATTAACAGCCCAACGCGCAAGCCAATTGCGCCACGGAGACAGCCGTGCTCCACTCTCACCACGGTCAGAACACTTCTCCAAAGATATCAGTGGAAAGAAAAAAAAGCGACACACCGCTCATGGGTGGGCTCGAACCTAAAACCTTTTGGTTAACAGCCGATAGTGCTAGCCAATTGCGCCAAGGAGATAGTCGTTCTCTACTCTCAACACCGAACATTTCTCCAAAGCTATCAGCGCAAAGAAAAAAAAGAGACACACCACTCTCGAGAGGGCTCGAACCTTCAACCTTTTGGTTAACAGCCGAACGCGCTAGCCAATTGCGTCACGGAGGTAGTCGTGCTCCACTCTCACCACCGTCAGAACCTTCCTCCAAAGCTATCAGCGCAAAGAAAAAAAAAGAGACACACCGCTCTCGGGAGGGCTCGAACCTCCAACCTTTTGGTTAACAGTTGATCGCGCTAGCCGCTTCTGCCACGGAAACAGTCGCACTCCACTCTCTCCACCGTCATAACATTTCTCCAAAGCTAACAGCGCAAAGAAAAAAAAGAGACACACCGCTCTCGGGAGGGCTCGAACCTCTAACCTTTTGCTTAACAGCCGACGCACTAGCAGATTGCGTCACGGAGACAGTCGTGCTCCACTCTCATCACAGTCAGAACACTTCTCTAAAGAGATCAGTGCAAAGAAAAAAAAGCGACACACCGCTCATGGAAGGCTCGAACCTCCAACCTTTTGGTTAACAGCCGATCGCGCTAGCCATTGCACCACGGACCCAACCGCGCTCCACTCTCACCACCGTCAGAACGTTTCTATAAAGCTATCAGCGCAAAGAAAAAAAGCGACACACTGCTCTCGGGAGGGCTCGAACCTCCAACCTTTTGCTTAACAGCCGACGCACTAGAAGATTGCGCCACGGAGACAGTCATGCTCCACTCTCACCACCGTCAGAACATTTCTCCAAAGCTATCAGCGCAAAGAAAAAAAGAGACACACCACTATCGGGAGGGCTCGAACCTCCAACCTTTTGGTGAAAAGTTGATCGCGCTAGCCGATTCTGCCACGGAAACAACCGTGCTCTACTCTCACCACCATCAGAACATTTTTCCAAAGGTATCAGCGCAAAAAAAGAGACATACCGCTCATTGGAGGGCTCGAACCTCCAACCTTTTGGTTAACAGCCGATAGCGCTAGCCAATTGCGCCAAGGAGACAGTCGTTCTCTACTCTCACCACCGTCAGAACATTTCTACAAAGCTATCAGCGCAAAGAAAAAAAAGAGACACTCCACTCTCGGGAGGGCTCGAACCTTCAACCTTTTGCTTAACAGCCAAACGCGCTAGCCAATTGCGTCACGGAGGTAGTCGTGCTCCACTCTCACCACCGTCAGAACATTCCTCGAAAGCTATCAGTGCAAAGAAAAAAAAAGAGACACACCGCTCTAGGAAGGGCTCGAACCTCCAACTTTTTGGTTAACAGTTGATCGCGCTAGCCGCTTCTGCCACGGAAACAGTCGCGCTCCACTCTCTCCACCGTCAGAACATTTCTCCAAAGCTATCAGCGCAAAGAAAAAAAGAGGCACACCGTTCTCGGGAGGGCTCGAACCTCCAACCTTTTGGTTAGCAGCCGAACGCGCTAGCCAGTTGCGTCACGGAGGTAGTCGTGCTCCACTCTCACAACCATCAGAACATTTTTCCAAACGTATCAGCGCAAAGAAAAAAAGAGACACACCGCTCGTCGGAGGGTTCGAACCTCCAAACTATTGGTTACCAGCCCAACGCGCTAGCCGATTGCGTCACGGAGACAGTCGTGCTCCACTCTCACCACGGTCAGAACACTTCTCCAAAGATATCAGTGCAAAGAAAAAAAAGCAACACACTGCTCCTGGAAGGCTCGAACCTCCAACCTTTTGGTTAGCAGCCGATCGCGCTAGCCAATTGCGCCAAGGAGGTAGTCGTGCTCTACTCTCACCACCATCAGAACATTTCTCCAAAGCTATCAGTGCAAAGAAAAAAAAGAGACATACCGCTCTCGGGAGGGCTCGAACCTCCAACCTTTTGGCTAACAGCCGAACGCGCTAGCCAATTGCGTCACGGAGGTAGTCGTGCTGCACTCTCACCACCATCAGAACAGTTTTCCAAAGGTATCTGCGCAAAGAAAAAAAGAGACACACCGCTCATGGGAGGGCTCGAGCCTCCAACCTTTTGGTTAACAGCCGATCGCGCTAGCCATTGCACCACGGGCCCAACCGCACTCCACTCTCACCACCAACAGAACGTTTCTCCAAAGCTATCAGTGCGAAGAAAAAAAATGACACACTGCTCTCGGGAGGGCTTGAACCTCCAACCTTTTGCTTAACAGCCGACGCACTAGCAGATTGCGCCACAGAGATAGTCGTGCTCCACTCTCACCACCGTCAGAACATTTCTCCAAAGCAATCAGCGCAAAGAAAAAAAAGAGACACACCGCTCTCGGGAGGGCTCGAACCCCCAACCTTTTGGTTAACAGTTGATCGCGCAAGCCAATTCGGCCACGGAAACAGTCGCGCTCCACTCTCACCACCGTCAGAACATTTCTCCAAAGTTATCAGCGCAAAGAAAAAAAAGAGACACACTGCTCTCGGGAGGGCTCGAACATCCAACCTTTTGCTTAACAGCCGACGCACTAGCAGATTGTGCCATGGAGACAGTCGTGCTCCACTCTCACCACCGTCACAACATTTTTCTAAAGCTATCAGCGCACAGAACAAAAAAGAGACACACCGCTCTCGGGAGGGCTCGAACCTCCAACCTTTTGGTTAACAGCCGAACGCGCTAGCCAATTGCGTAACGGAGGTAGTCGTGCTCCACTCTCACCACCATCAGAACATGTTTCCACTGGTATCAGCGCAAAGTAGAAAAGAGACACACCGCACATGGGAGGGTTCGAACCTCCAACCTTTTGGTTAACAGCGCTAGCCAATTGCACCACGGAGACAGTCGTGCTCCATTCTCACCACTGTCAGAACATTTCTCCATAGCTGTCAGCGCAAAGAAAAAAGCAAAACGCCGCTCCCGTGAGGGCTCGAAACTCCAATCTTTTGGTAAAGAGCCGATCGCGCTAGCCAAATGCGCCACGTAGACTGTCGTGCTCTACTCTCACCACCGTCAAAACATTTCTCCACAGCTGTCAGCGCAAAGAAAAAAGACACACCTCTCTCTGGCGGGCTCGAACCTCCAACCTTTTGGTTAACAGTTGAACGCGCTAGCCGATTCTGCCACGGAAACAGTCGTGCTCCACTCTCAACACCGTCAGAACATTTCTCCAAAGCTATCAGCGCAAAGAAAAAAATCGACACACCGTTCATGGGAGGGCTCGAACCTACATTCTTTTGGTTAACAGCCGATCGCGCTAGCCAATTGCTCCAAGGAGATAGTCGTGCTCTACTCTCACCACCGTCAGAACGTTTCTCCAAAGCTATCAGCGCAAAGAAAAAAAGAGACACACCGCTCATGGGAGGGCTTGAGCCGCCAACCTTTTGGTTAACAGCCGATCGCGCTAGCCATTGCACCACGAACCCAACCGCACTCCACTTTCACCACCGTCAGAACATTTCTCCAACGTTATCAGCGCAAAGAAAAAAAAGAGACACACTGCTCCTGGGAGGGCTCGAACATCCAACCTATAGCTGAACAGCCAACGCACTAGCAGATTGCGCCACGGAGACAATCGTTCTCCTCTCTCTCCACTGTCAGAACATTTCTCCATAGCTGTCAGCGCAAAGAAAAAAGCGAAACGCCGCTCCTGGGAGGGCTCCAACCTCCAACCTTTCAGTTAACAGTTGATCGCGCTATACATCTGCAATGGAAACAGTCGTGCTCCACTCTCACCACCGTCAGAACATTTCTCCAAAGC
Organism: Rhipicephalus microplus; assembly: GCF_043290135.1. Lineage (NCBI taxonomy): Eukaryota > Metazoa > Arthropoda > Arachnida > Ixodida > Ixodidae > Rhipicephalus > Rhipicephalus microplus. The sequence continues at coordinate 8,488,437 of NW_027464592.1, forward strand.
TATCAACGCAAAGAAAAAAAAGAGACACACCGCTCTCGGGAGGGGCTCGAACCTCAAACCTTTTGGTTAACAGCCGAACGCGCTAGCCAATTGCATCACGGAGGTAGTCGTGCACCACTCTCACAACCATCAGAACATTTTTTCGAAGGTATCAGCGCAAAGAAAAAAATCGACACACCGTTCATGGGAGGGCTCGAACCTCCAACCTTTTGGTTAACAGCCGATCGCGCTAGCCATTGCACCACGGACCCAACCGCGCTCCACTCCCATCACCGTCAGAACGTTTCTATAATGCTATCAGCTCAAAGAAAAAAAGCGACACACTGCTCCCGGGAGGGCTCAAACCTCCAACCTTTTGCTTAACAGCCGACGCACTAGAAGATTGCGCCATGGAGACAGTCATGCTTCATTCTCACCACCGTCAGAACATTTCTCCAAAGCTATCAGCGCAAAGAAGAAAAAGCGACATACCGCTCCTGGAAGACTCGAACCTCCAACCTTTTGCTTAGCAGCCGATCGCGCTAGCCAATTGCGCCAAGGAGGTGGTCGTGCTCTACTCTCACCACCATCAGAACATTTCTCCAAAGCTATCAGTGCAAAGAAAAAAAAGAGACATACCACTCTCGGGAGGGCTCGAACCTCCGACCTTTTGGCTAACAGCCGAACGCGCTAGCCAATTGCGTCACGGAGGTAGTCGTGCTGCACTCTCACCACCATCAGAACAGTTTCCAAAGGTATCTGCGCAAAGAAAAAAAGAGACACACCGATCATGGGAGGGCTCGAGCCTCCAACCTTTTTGTTAACAGGCGATCGCGCTAGCCATTGCACCACGGGCCCAACCGCACTCCACTCTCACCACCAAAAAAACGTTTCTCCAAAGCTATCAGTGCAAAGAAAAAAATGACCCACTGCTCCCAGGAGGGCTTGAACCTCCAACCTTTTGCTTAACAGCCGACGCACTAGCAGATTCGCCACGGAGATAGTCGTGCTCCACTCTCACCACCGTCAGAACATTTCTCCAAAGCTATCAGCACAAAGAAAAAAAAGAGACACACCGCTCTCGGGAGGGCTCGAACCTCCAACCTTTTGGTTAACAGTTGATCGCGCAAGCCAATTCGGCCACGGAAACAGTCGCGCTCCACTCTTACCACCGTCAGAACATTTCTCCAAAGTTATCAGCGCAAAGAAAAAAAAGAGACACACTGCTCTCGGGAGGGCTCGAACATCCAACCTTTTGCTTAACAGCCGACGCACTAGCAGATTGTGCCATGGAGACAGTCGTGCTCCACTCTCACCACCGTCACAACATTTTTCCAAAGCTATCAGCGCACAGAACAAAAAAGAGATACACCGCTCTCGGGAGGGCTCGAACCTCCAACCTTTTGGTTAACAGCCGAACGCGCTAGCCAATTGCGTCACGAAGGTAGTCGTGCTCCACTCTCACCACCGTCAGAACATTCCTCCAAAGCTATCAGCGCAAAGAAAAAAAAAGAGACACACCGCTCTCGGGAGGGCTCGAACCTCCTACCTTTTGGTTAACAGTTGATCGCGCTAGCCGCTTCTGCCACGGAAACAGTCGCACTCCACTCTCTCCACCGTCATAACATTTCTTCAAAGCTAACAGCGCAAAGAAAAAAAAGAGACACACCGCTCTCGGGAGGGCTCGAACCTCTAACCTTTTGCTTAACAGCCGACGCACTAGCAGATTGCGTCACGGAGACAGTCGTGCTCCACTCTCACCACAGTCAGAACACTTCTCCAAAGATATCAGTGCAAAGGAAAAAAAGCGACACACCGCTCATGGAAGGCTCGAACCTCCAACATTTTGGTTAACAGCCGATCGCGCTAGCCATTGCACCACGAACCCAACCGCGCTCCACTCTCACCACCGTCAGAACGTTTCTATAAAGCTATCAGCGCAAAGAAAAAAAGCGACACACTGCTCCCGGGAGGGCTCGAACCTCCAACCTTTTGCTTAACAGCCGACGCACTAGAAGATTGCGCCACGGAGACAGTCATGCTCCACTCTCACCACCGTCAGAACATTTCTCCAAAGCTATCAGCGCAAAGAAAAAAAGAGACACACCACTATCGGGAGGGCTCGAACCTCCAACCTTTTGGTGAACAGTTGATCGCGCTAGCCGATTCTGCCACGGAAACAACCGTGCTCTACTCTCACCACCATCAGAACATTTTTCCAAAGGTATCAGCGCAAAAAAAGAGACACACCGCTCATGAGAGGGTTCGAACCTCCAACCTTCTGGTTAACAGCCCAACGCGCAAGCCAATTGCGCCACGGAGACAGCCGTGCTCCACTCTCACCACGGTCAGAACACTTCTCCAAACATAACAGTGGAAAGAAAAAAAAGCGACACACCGCTCATGGGAGGGCTTGAACCTCCAACCTTTTGGTTAACAGCCAAACGCGCTAGCCAATTGCGCCAAGGAGATAGTCGTTCTCTACTCTCACCACCGTCAGAACATTCCTCCAACGCTATCAGCGCAAAGAAAAAAAAAGAGACACACCACTCTAGGGAGGGCTCGAACCTCCAACTTTTTGGTTAACAGTTGATCGCGCTAGCCGCTTCTGCCACGGAAACAGTCGCGCTCCACTCTCTCCACCGTCAGAACATTTCTCCAAAGCTATCAGCGCAAAGAAAAAAATAGGCACACCGTTCTCGGGAGGGCTCGAACCTCCAACATTTTGGTTAGCAGCCGAACGCGCTAGCCAGTTGCGTCACGGAGGTAGTCGTGCTCCACTCTCACAAGCATCAGAACATTTTTCCAAAGGTATCAGCGCAAAGAAAAAAAAGCGACACACCGCTCCTGGAAGGCTCGAACCTCCAACCTTTTGGTTAGCAGCCGATCGCGCTAGCCAATTGCGCCAAGGAGGTAGTCGTGCTCTACTCTCACCACCATCAGAACATTTCTCCAAAGCTATCAGTGCAAAGAAAAAAAAGAGACATACCGCTCTCGGGAGGGCTCGAACCTCCAACCTTTTGGCTAACAGCCGAACGCGCTAGCCAATTGCGTCACGGAGGTAGTCGTGCTGCACTCTCACCACCATCAGAACAGTTTTCCAAAGGTATCTGCGCAAAGAAAAAAAGAGACACACCGGTCATGGGAGGGCTCGAGCCTCCAACCTTTTGGTTAACAGCCGATCGCGCTAGCCATTGCACCACGGGCCCAACCGCACTCCACTCTCACCACCAACAGAACGTTTCTCCAAAGCTATCAGTGCAAAGAAAAAAAATGACACACTGCTCCCGGGAGGGCTTGAACCTCCAACCTTTTGCTTAACAGCAGACGCACTAGCAGATTGCGCCACGGAGATAGTCGTGCTCCACTCTCACCACCGTCAGAACATTTCTCCAAAGCTATCAGCGCAGAGAAAAAAAAGAGACACACCGCTCTCGGGAGGGCTCGAACCTCCAACCTTTTGGTTAACAGTTGATCGCGCAAGCCGATTCGGCCACGGAAACAGTCGCGCTCCACTCTCACCACCGTCAGAACATTTCTCCAAAGTTATCAGCGCAAAGAAAAAAAAGAGACACACTGCTCTCGGGAGGGCTCGAACATCCAACCTTTTGCTTAACAGCCGACGCACTAGCAGATTGTGCCATGGAGACAGTCGTGCTCCACTCTCACCACCGTCACAACATTTTTCCAAAGCTATCAGCGCACAGAACAAAAAAGAGACACACCGCTCTCGAGAGGGCTCGAACCTCCAACCTTTTGGTTAACAGCCGAACGCGCTAGCCAATTGCGTAACGGAGGTAGTCGTGCTCCACTCTCACCACCATCAGAACATGTTTCCACTGGTATCAGCGCAAAGTAGAAAAGAGACACACCGCACATGGGAGGGTTCGAACCTCCAACCTTTTGGTTAACAGAGCTAGCCAATTGCACCACGGAGACAGTCGTGCTCCATTCTCACCACTGTCAGAACAATTCTCCATAGCTGTCAGCGCAAAGAAAAAAGCGAAACGCCGCTCCCGTGAGGGCTCGAAACTCCAATCTTTCGGTAAACAGCCGATCGCGCTAGCCAAATGCGCCACGTAGACTGTCGTGCTCTACTCGCACCACCGTCAAAACATTTCTCCACAGCTGTCAGCGCAAAGAAAAAAGACACACCTCTCTCCGGAGGGCTCGAACCTCCAACCTTTTGGTTAACAGTTGAACGCGCTAGCCGATTCTGCCACGGAAACAGTCGTGCTCCACTCTCAACACCGTCAGAACATTTCTCCAAAGCTATCAGCGCAAAGAAAAAAATCGACACACCGTTCATGGGAGGGCTCGAACCTACATTCTTTTGGTTAACAGCCGATCGCGCTAGCCAATTGCTCCAAGGAGATAGTCGTGCTCTACTCTCACCACCGTCAGAACGTTTCTCCAAAGCTATCAGCGCAAAGAAAAAAGAGACACACCGCTCATGGGAGGGCTCGAGCCTCCAACCTTTTGGTTAACATCCGATCGCGCTAGCCATTGCACCACGAACCCAACCGCACTCCACTTTCACCACCAACAGAACGTTTCTCCAAAGCTATCAGTGCAAAGAAAAAAAGTGACACACTGCTCCCGGGAGGGCTTGAACCTCCAAACTTTTGCTTAACAGCCTACGCACTAGCAGATAGCGCCACGGAGACAGTCGTACTCCACTCTCACCACCGTCAGAACATTTCTCAAAAGCTATCAGCGCAAAGAAAAAAAGAGACACACTGCTCTCGGGAGGGCTCGAACATCCAACCTTTTGCTTAACAGCCGATGCACTAGCAGATTGTGCCATGGAGACAGTCGTGCTCCACTCTCACCACCGTCACAACATTTTTCCAAAGCTATCAGCGCACAGAACAAAAAAGAGACACACCGCTCTCGGGAGGGCTCGAACCTCCAACCTTTTGGTTAACAGCCGAACGCGCTAGCCAATTGCGTAACGGAGGTAGTCGTGCTCCACTCTCACCACCATCAGAACATGTTTCCACTGGTATCAGCGCAAAGAAAAAAAAAGAGACACACTGCTCCTGGGAGGGCTCGAACATCCAACCTTTAGCTGAACAGCCAACGCACTAGCAGATTGCGTCACGGAGACAATCGTTCTCCTCTCTCACCACTGTCAGAACATTTCTCCATAGCTGTCAGCGCAAAGAAAAAAGCGAAACGCCGCTCCTGGGAGGGCTCCAACCTCCAACCTTTCAGTTAACAGTTGATCGCGCTATACATCTGCAATGGAAACAGTCGTGCTCCACTCTCACCACCGTCAGAACATTTCTCCAAAGCTATCAACGCAAAGAAAAAAAAGAGACACACCGCTCTCGGGAGGGCTCGAACCTCAAACTTTTTGGTTAACAGCCGAACGCGCTAGCCAATTTCATCACGGAGGTAGTCGTGCTCCACTCTCACAACCATCAGAACATTTTTTCGAAGGTATCAGCGCAAAGAAAAAAATCGACACACCGTTCATGGGAGGGCTCGAACCTCCAACCTTTTGGTTAACAGCCGATCGCGCTAGCCATTGCTCCACGGACCCAACCGCGCTCCACTCTCACCACCGTCAGAACATTTCTCCAAAGTTATCAGCGCAAAGAAAAAAAAGAGACACACTGCTCTCGGGAGGGCTCGAACATCCAACCTTTTGCTTAACAGCCGGCGCACTAGCAGATTGTGCCATGGAGACAGTCGTGCTCCACTCTCACCACCGTCACAACATTTTTCCAAAGCTATCAGCGCACAGAACAAAAAAGAGACACACCGCTCTCGGGAGGGCTTGAACCTCCAACCATTTGGTTAACAGCCGAACGCGCTAGCCAATTGCGTAACGGAGGTAGTCGTGCTCCACTCTCACCACCATCAGAACATGTTTCCACTGGTATCAGCGCAAAGAAAAAAAAAGAGACACACTGCTCCTGGGAGGGCTCGAACATCCAACCTTTAGCTGAACAGCCAACGCACTAGCAGATGGCGTCACGGAGACAATCGTTCTCCTCTCTCACCACTGTCAGAACATTTCTCCATAGCTGTCAGTGCAAAGAAAAAAGCGAAACGCCGCTCCTGGGAGGGCTCCAACCTCCAACCTTTCAGTTAACAGTTGATCGCGCTATACATCTGCAATGGAAACAGTCGTGCTCCACTCTCACCACCGTCAGAACATTTCTCCAAAGCTATCAACGCAAAGAAAAAAAAGAGACACACCGCTCTCGGGAGGGCTCGAACCTCAAACCTTTTGGTTAACAGCCGAACGCGCTAGTCAATTTCATCACGGAGGTAGTCGTGCTCCACTCTCACAACCATCAGAACATTTTTTCGAAGGTATCAGCGCAAAGAAAAAAATCGACACACCGTTCATGGGAGGGCTCGAAACTCCAACCTTTTGGTTAACAGCCGATCGCGCTAGCCATTGCACCACGGACCCAACCGCGCTCCACTCTCACCACCGTCAGAACGTTTCTATAAAGCTATCAGCTCAAAGAAAAAAAGCGACACACTGCTCCCGGGAGGGCTCAAACCTCCAACATTTTGCTTAACAGCCGACGCACTAGAAGATTGCGCCCCGGAGACCGTCATGCTTCACTCTCACCACCGTCAGAACATTTCTCCAAAGCTATCAGCGCAAAGAAGAAAAAGCGACACACCGCTCCTGGAAGGCTCGAACCTCGAACCTTTTGGTTAGCAGCCGATCGCGCTAGCCAATTGCGCCAAGGAGGTGGTCGTGCTCTACTCTCACCACCATCAGAACATTTCTCCAAAGCTATCAGTGCAAAGAAAAAAAGAGACATACCGCTCTCGGGAGGGCTCGAACCTTCAACCTTTTGGCTAACAGCCGAACGCGCTAGCCAATTGCGTCACGGAGGTAGTCGTGCTGCACTCTCACCACCATCAGAACAGTTTTCCAAAGGTATCTGCGCAAAGAAAAAAAGAGACACACCGCTCATGGGAGGGCTCGAGCCTCCAACCTTTTGGTTAACAGCCGATCGTGCTAGCCATTGCACCACGGGCCCAACCGCACTCCACTCTCACCACCAACAGAACGTTTCTCCAAAGCTATCAGTGCAAAGAAAAAAAATGACACACTGCTCCCGGGAGGGCTTGAACCTCCAACCTTTTGCTTAACAGCCGACGCACTAGCAGATTGCGCCACGGAGATAGTCGTGCTCCACTCTCACCACCGTCAGAACATTTCTCCAACGCTATCAGCGCAAAGAAAAAAAAGAGACACACCGCTCTCGGGAGGGCTCGAACCTCCAACCTTTTGGTTAACAGTTGATCGCGCAAGCCAATTCGGCCACGGAAACAGTCGCGCTCCACTCTCACCACTGTCAGAACATTTCTCCAAAGTTATCAGCGCAAAGAAAAAAAAGAGACACACTGCTCTCGGGAGGGCTCGAACATCCAACCTTTTGCTTAACAGCCGACGCACTAGCAGATTGTGCCATGGAGACAGTCGTGCTCCACTCTCACCACCGTCACAACATTTTTCCAAAGCTATCAGCGCACAGAACAAAAAAAATGACACACTGCTCCCGGGAGGGCTTGAACCTCCAACCTTTTGGTTAACAGCCGAACGCGCTAGCCAATTGCGTAACGGAGATAGTCGTGCTCCACTCTCACCACCGTCAGAACATTTCTCCAACGCTATCAGCGCAAAGAAAAAAAAGAGACACACCGCTCTCGGGAGGGCTCGAACCTCCAACCTTTTGGTTAACAGTTGATCGCGCAAGCCAATTCGGCCACGGAAACAGTCGCGCTCTACTCTCACCACCGTCAAAACATTTCTCCACAGCTGTCAGCGCAAAGAAAAAAGACACACCTCTCTCTGGAGGGCTCGAACCTCCAACCTTTTGGTTAACAGTTGAACGCGCTAGCCGATTCTGCCACGGAAACAGTCGTGCTCCACTCTCAACACCGTCAGAACATTTCTCCGAAGCTTTCAGCGCAAACAAAAAAATCGACACACCGTTCATGGGAGGGCTCGAACCTACAATCTTTTGGTTAACAGCCGATCGCGCTAGCCAATTGCTCCAAGGAGATAGTCGTGCTCTGCTCTCACCACCGTCAGAACGTTTCTCCAAAGCTATCAGCGCAAAGAAAAAAAGAGACATACCGCTCTCGGGAGGGCTCGAACCTCCAACCTTTTGGCTAACAACCGACCGCGCTAGCCAATTGCTTCACGGAGGTAGTCGTGCTGCACTCTCACCACCATCACAACAGTTTTCCAAAGGTATCTGCGCAAAGAAAAAAAGAGACACACCGCTCATGGGAGGGCTCGAGCCTCCAACCTTTTGGTTAACAGCCGATCGCGCTAGCCATTGCACCACGAACCCAACCGCACTCCACTTTCACCACCAACAGAACGTTTCTCCAAAGCTATAAGTGCAAAGAAAAAAAGTGACACACTGCTCCCGGGAGGGCTTGAACCTCCAAACTTTTGCTTAACAGCCGACGCACTAGCAGATTGCGCCACGGAGACAGTCGTGCTCCACTCTCACCACCGTCAGAACATTTCTCCAACGTTATCAGCGCAAAGAAAAAAAAAGAGACACACTGCTCCTTGGAGGGCTCGAACATCCAACTTTTAGCTGAACAGCCAACGCACTAGCAGATTGCGCCACGGAGACAATCGTTCTCCTCTCTCACCACTGTCAGAACATTTCTCCATAGCTGTCAGCGCAAAGAAAAAAGCGAAACGCCGCTCCTGGGAGGGCTCCAACCTCCAACCTTTAAGTTAACAGTTGATCGCGCTATACATCTGCAATGGAAACAGTCGTGCTCCACTCTCACCACCGTCAGAACATTTCTCCAAAGCTATCAACGCAAAGAAAAAAAAGAGACACACCGCTCTCGGGAGGGCTCGAACCTCAAACCTTTTGGTTAACAGCCGAACGCGCTAGCCAATTGCCTCATCGAGGTAGTCGTGCTCCACTCTCTCAAACATCAGAACATTTTTTCGAAGGTATCAGCGCAAAGACAAAAATCGACACACCGTTCATGGGAGGGCTCGAACCTCCAACCTTTTGGTTAACAGCCGATCGCGCTAGCCATTGCACCACGGACCCAACCGCGCTCCACTCTCACCACCGTCAGAACGTTTCTATAAAGCTATCAGCTCAAAGAAAAAAAAGAGACACACTGCTCCCGGGAGGGCTCGAACCTCCAACCTTTTGGTGAACAGTTGATCGCGCTAGCCGATTCTGCCACGGAAACAACCGTGCTCTACTCTCACCACCATCAGAACATTTTTCCAAAGGTATCAGCGCAAAGAAAAAAAAGAGACACACCGCTCATGAGAGGGTTCGAACCTCCAACCTTTTGGTTAACAGCCCAACGCGCAAGCCAATTGCGCCACGGAGACAGCCGTGCTCCACTCTCACCACGGTCAGAACACTTCTCCAAAGATATCAGTGGAAAGAAAAAAAAGCGACACACCGCTTATGGGAGGGCTCGAACATCCAACCTTTTGGTTAACAGCCGATAGCGCTAGCCAATTGCGCCAAGGAGATAGTCGTGCTCTACTCTCACCACCGTCAGAACGTTTCTCCAAAGCTATCAGCGCAAAGAAAAAAAAGAGACATACCACTCTCGGGAGGGCTCGAACCTCCAACCTTTTGGCTAACAACAGACCGCGCTAGCCAATTGCGTCACGGAGGTAGTCGTGCTGCACTCTCACCACCATCACAACAGTTTTCCAAAGGTATCTGCGCAAAGAAAAAAAAGACACACCGCTCATGGGAGGGCTCAAGCCTCCAACCTTTTGGTTAACAGCCGATCGCGCTTGCCATTGCACCACGAACCCAACCGCACTCCACTCTCACCACCAACAGAACGTTTCTCCAAAGCTATAAGTGCAAAGAAAAAAAGTGACACACTGCTCCCGGGAGGGCTTGAACCTCCAAACTTTTGCTTAACAGCCGACGCACTAGCAGTATGCGCCACGGAGACAGTCGTGCTCCACTCTCACCACCGTCAGAACATTTCTCCAAAGCTATCAGCGCAAAGAAAAAAAGAGACACACCGCTCTCGGGAGCGCTCAAACCTCCAATCTTTTGGTTAATAGTTGATCGCGCAAGCCGATTCGGCCACGGAAACAGTCGCGCTCCACTCTCACCACCGTCAGAACATTTCTCCAACGTTATCAGCGCAAAGAACAAAAAGAGACACACTGCTCCTGGGAGGGCTCGAACCTCCAACCTTTAGCTGAACAGCCAACGCACTAGCAGATTGCGCCACGGAGACAATCGTTCTCCTCTCTCACCACTGTCAGAACATTTCTCCATAGCTGTCAACGCAAAAAAAAAGAGACACACCGCTCTCGGGAGGGCTCGAACCTCAAACCTTTTGGTTAACAGCCGAACGCGCTAGCCAATTGCGTCACGGAGGTAGTCGTGCTCCACTCTCACAACCATCAGAACATTTTTTCAAAAGTATCAGAGCAAAGAAAAAAATCGACACACCGTTCATGGGAGGGCTCGAACCTCCAACCTTTTGGTTAACAGCCGATTGCGCTAGCCATTGCACCACGGACCCAACCGCGCTCCACTCTCACCACCGTCAGAACGTTTCTATAAAGCTATCAGCTCAAAGAAAAAAAGCGACACACTGCTCCTGGGAGGGCTCAAACGTCCAATCTTTTGCTTAACAGCCGACGCACTAGAAGATTGCGCAACGGAGACAGTCATGCTCCACTCACACCACCGTGAGAACATTTCTCCAAAGCTATCTGCGCAAAGAAAGAAAGAGACACACCGCTCTCGGGAGCGCTCGAACCTCCAACCTTTTGGTTAACAGTTGATCGCGCAAGCCGATTCGGCCACGGAAACAGTCGCGCTCCACTCTCACCACCGTCAGAACATTTCTCCAACGTTATCAGCGCAAAGAAAAAAAAAGAGACACACTGCTCCTGGGAGGGCTCGAACATGCAACCTTTAGCTGAACAGCCAACGCACTAGCAGATTGCGCCACGGAGACAATCGTTCTCCTCTCTCACCACTGTCAGAACATTTCTCCATAGCTGTCAGCGCAAAGAAAAAAAGAGACACACTGCTCCCGGGAGGGCTCGAACCTCCAACATTTTACTTAACAGCCGACGCACTAGCAGATTGCGCCACGGAGACAGTCGTGCTCTACTCTCACCACCGTCAAAACATTTCTCCACAGCTGTCAGCGCAAAGAAAAAAGACACACCTCTCTCTGAAGGGCTCGAACCTCCAACCTTTTGGTTAACAGTTGAACGCGCTAGCCGATTCTGCCACGGAAACAGTCGTGCTCCACTCTCACCACCGTCAGAACATTTCTCCAAAGATATCAGCGCAAAGAAAAAAATCGACACACCGTTCATGGGAGGGCTCGAACCTACATTCTTTTGGTTAACAGCCGTTCGGGCTAGCCAATTGCGCCAAGGAGATTGTCGTGTTCTACTCTCACCACCGTCAAAACGTTTCTCCAAAGCTACCAGCGCAAAGAAAAAAAGCGACACAATGCTCCCGGGAGGGCTCGAACCTCCAACCTTTTGTTTAACAGCCGACGCATTAGCAGATTGCGCCACGGAGACAGTCATAGTCCACTCTCGCCACCGTCAGAACAATTCTCCAAAGCTATCAGCGCAAAGAACAAAAAAGCGACACACCGCTCCTGGAAGGCTCGAACCTCGAACCTTTTGGTTAGCAGCCGATCGCGCTAGCCAATTGCGCCAAGGAGGTGGTCGTGCTCTACTCTCACCACCATCAGAACATTTCTCCAAAGCTATCAGTGCAAAGAAAAAAAGAGACATACCGCTCTCGGGAGGGCTCGAACCTCCAACCTTTTGGCTAACAGCCGAACGCGCTAGCCAATTGCGTCACGGAGGTAGTCGTGCTGCACTCTCACCACCATCAGAACAGTTTTCCAAAGGTATCTGCGCAAAGAAAAAAAGAGACACACCGCTCATGGGAGGGCTCGAGCCTCCAACCTTTTGGTTAACAGCCGATCGTGCTAGCCATTGCACCACGGGCCCAACCGCACTCCACTCTCACCACCAACAGAACGTTTCTCCAAAGCTATCAGTGCAAAGAAAAAAAATGACACACTGCTCCCGGGAAGGCTTGAACCTCCAACCTTTTGCTTAACAGCCGACGCACTAGCAGATTGCCCCACGGAGATAGTCGTGCTCCACTCTCACCACCGTCAGAACATTTCTCCAACGCTATCAGCGCAAAGAAAAAAAAGAGACACACCGCTCTCGGGAGGGCTCGAACCTCCAACCTTTTGGTTAACAGTTGATCGCGCAAGCCAATTCGGCCACGGAAACAGTCGCGCTCCACTCTCACCACCGTCAGAACATTTCTCCAAAGTTATCAGCGCAAAGAAAAAAAAGAGACACACTGCTCTCGGGAGGGCTCGAACATCCAACCTTTTGCTTAACAGCCGACGCACTAGCAGATTGTGCCATGGAGACAGTCGTGCTCCACTCTCACCACCGTCACAACATTTTTCCAAAGCTATCAGCGCAGAGAACAAAAAAGAGACACACCGCTCTCGGGAGGGCTCGAAACTCCAATCTTTCGGTAAACAGCCGATCGCGCTAGCCAAATGCGCCATGTAGACTATCGTGCTCTACTCTCACCACCGTCAAAACATTTCTCCACAGCTGTCAGCGCAAAGAAAAAAGACACACCTCTCTCTGGAGGGCTCGAACCTCCAACCTTCTGGTTAACAGTTGAACGCGCTAGCCGATTCTGCCACGGAAACAGTCGTGCTCCACTCTCAACACCGTCAGAACATTTCTCCGAAGCTATCAGCGCAAACAAAAAAATCGACACACCGTTCATGGGAGGGCTCGAACCTACATTCTTTTGGTTAACAGCCGATCGCGCTAGCCAATTGCTCCAAGGAGATAGTCGTGCTCTGCTCTCACCACCGTCAGAACGTTTCTCCAAAGCTATCAGCGCAAAGAAAAAAGAGACATACCGCTCTCGGGAGGGCTCGAACCTCCAACCTTATGGCTAACAACCGACCGCGCTAGCCAATTGCGTCACGGAGGTAGTCGTGCTGCACTCTCACCACCATCACAACAGTTTTCCAAAGGTATCTGCGCAAAGAAAAAAAGAGACACACCGCTCATGGGAGGGCTCGAGCCTCCAACCTTTTGGTTAACAGCCGATCGCGCTAGCCATTGCACCACGAACCCAACCGCACTCCACTTTCACCACCAACAGAACGTTTCTCCAAAGCTATAAGTGCAAAGAAAAAAAGTGACACACTGCTCCCGGGAGGGCTTGAACCTCCAAACTTTTGCTTAACAACCGACGCACTAGCAGATTGCGCCACGGAGACAGTCGTGCTCCACTCTCACCACCGTCAGAACATTTCTCCAACGTTATCAGCGCAAAGAAAAAAAAAGAGACACACTGCTCCTTGGAGGGCTCGAACATCAAACCTTTAGCTGAACAGCCAACGCACTAGCAGATTGCGCCACTGAGACAATCGTTCTCCTCTCTCACCACTGTCAGAACATTTCTCCATAGCTGTCAGCGCAAAGAAAAAAGCGAAACGCCGCTCCTGGGAGGGCTCCAACCTCCAACCTTTAAGTTAACAGTTGATCGCGCTATACATCTGCAATGGAAACAGTCGTGCTCCACTCTCACCACCGTCAGAACATTTCTCCAAAGCTATCAACGCAAAGAAAAAAAAGAGACACACCGCTTTCGGGAGGGCTCGAACCTCAAACCTTTTGGTTAACAGCCGAACGCGCTAGCCAATTGCATCATGGAGGTAGTCGTGCTCCACTCTCACAACCATCAGAACATTTTTTCGAAGGTATCAGCGCAAAGAAAAAAATCGACACACCGTTCATGGGAGGGCTCGAACCTCCAACCTTTTGGTTAACAGCCGATCGCGCTAGCCATTGCACCACGGACCCAACCGCGCTCCACTCTCACCACCGTCAGAACGTTTCTATAAAGCTATCAGCTCAAAGAAAAAAAAGAGACACACTGCTCCCGGGAGGGCTCGAACCTCCAACCTTTTGGTGAACAGTTGATCGCGCTAGCCGATTCTGCCACGGAAACAACCGTGCTCTACTCTCACCACCATCAGAACATTTTTCCAAAGGTATCAGCGCAAAGAAAAAAAAGAGACACACCGCTCATGAGAGGGTTCAAACCTCCAACCTTTTGGTTAACAGCCCAACGCGCAAGCCAATTGCGCCACGGAGACAGCCGTGCTCCACTCTCACCACGGTCAGAACATTTCTCCAAAGATATCAGTGGAAAGAAAAAAAAGCGACACACCGCTTATGGGAGGGCTCGAACATCCAACCTTTTGGTTAACAGCCGATAGCGCTAGCCAATTGCGCCAAGGAGATAGTCGTTCTCTACTCTCACCACCGTCAGAACATTTCTCCAAAGCTATCAGCGCAAAGAAAAAAAAGAGACACTCCACTCTCTGGAGGGCTCGAACCTTCAACCTTTTGGTTAACAGCCGAACGCGCTAGCCAATTGCGTCACGGAGGTAGTCGTGCTCCACTCTCACCACCGTCAGAACATTCCTCCAAAGCTATCAGCGCAAAGAAAGAAGAGACACACCGCTCTCGGGAGGGCTCGAACCTCCAACTTTTTGGTTGACAGTTGATCGCGCTAGCCGCTTCTGCCACGGAAACAGTCGCGCTCCACTGTCTCCACCGTCAGAACATTTTTCCAAAGCTATCAGCGCAAAGAAAAAAAGAGGCACACCGTTCTCGGGAGGGCTCGAACCTCCAACCTTTTGGTTAGCAGCCGAACGCGCTAGCCAGTTGCGTCACGGAGGTAGTCGTGCTCCACTCTCACCACCATCAGAACATTTTTCCAAAGGTATCAGCGCAAAGAAAAAAAGAGACACACCGCTCGTCGGAGGGTTCGAACCTACAAACTTTCGGTTACCAGCCCAACGCGCTAGCCGATTGCGTCACGGAGACAGTCGTGCTCCACTCTCACCACGGTCAGAACACTTCTCCAAAGATATCAGTGCAAAGAAAAAAAAGCGACACACCGCTCATGGAAGGCTCGAGCCTCCAACCTTTTGGTTAGCAGCCGATTGCGCTAGCCAATTGCGCCAAGGAGGTAGGCGTGCTCTACTCTCACCACCGTCAGAACGTTTCTCCAAAGCTATCAGTGCAAAGAAAAAAAAGAGACATACCGCTTTTGGAAGGGCTCAAACCTCCAACCTTTTGGCTAACAGCCGAACGCGCTAGCCAATTGCGTCACGGAGGTAGTCGTGCTGCACTCTCACCACCATCAGAACAGTTTTCCAAAGGTATCTGCGCAAAGAAAAAAAGAGACACACCGCTCATGGGAGGGCTCGAGCCTCCAACCGTTTGGTTAACAGCCGATCGCGCTAGCCATTGCACCACGGGCCCAACCGCACTCCATTCTCACCACCTAGGGAACGTTTCTCCAAAGCTATCAGTGCAAAAAAAAATGACACACTGCTCCCGGGAGGGCTTGAACCTCCAACCTTTTGCTTAACAGCCGACGCACTAGCAGATTGCGCCACGGAGATAGTCGTGCTCTACTCTCACCACCGTCAGAACATTTCTCCAAAGCTATCAGCGCAAAGAAAAAAAAGAGACACACCACTCTCGGGAGGGCTCGAACCTCCAACCTTTTGGTTAACAGTTGATCGCGTAAGCCAATTCGGCCACGGAAACAGTCGCGCTCCACTCTCACCACCGTCAGAACATTTCTCCAAAGTTATCAGCGCAAAGAAAAAAAAGAGACACACTGCTCTCGGGAGGGCTCGAACATCCAACCTTTTGCTTAACAGCCGACGCACTAGCAGATTGTGCCATGGAGACAGTCGTGCTCCACTCTCACCACCGTCACAACAATTTTCCAAAGCTATCAGCGCACAGAACAAAAAAGAGACACACCGCTCTCGGGAGGGCTCGAACCTCCAACCTTTTGGTTAACAGCCGAACGCGCTAGCCAATTGCGTAACGGAGGTAGTCGTGCTCCACTCTCACCACCATCAGAACATGTTTCCACTGGTATCAGCGCAAAGTAGAAAAGAGACACACCGCACATGGGAGGGTTCGAACCTCCAACCTTTTGGTTAACAGCGCTAGCCAATTGCACCACGGAGACAGTCGTGCTCCACTCTCACCACTGTCAGAACATTTCTCCATAGCTGTCAGCGCAAAGAAAAAAGCGAAACGCCGCTCTCGTGAGGGCTCGAAACTCCAATCTTTCGGTAAACAGCCGATCGCGCTAGCCAAATGCGCCACGTAGACTGTCGTGCTCTACTCTCACCACCGTCAAAACATTTCTCCACAGCTGTCAGCGCAAAGAAAAAAGACACACCTTTCTCTGGAGGGCTCGGACCTCCAACCTTTTGGTTAACAGTTGAACGCGCTAGCCGATTCTGCCACGGAAACAGTCGTGCTTCACTCTCAACACCGTCAGAACATTTCTCCAAAGCTATCAGCACAAAGAAAAAAATCGACACACCGTTCATGGGAGGGCTCGAACCTACATTCTTTTGGTTAACAGCCGATCGCGCTAGCCAATTGCTCCAAGGAGATAGTCGTGCTCTACTCTCACCACCGTCAGAACGTTTCTCCAAAGCTATCAGCGCAAAGAAAAAAAAGAGACATACCACTCTCGGGAGGGCTCGAACCTCCAACCTTTTGGCTAACAACAGACCGCGCTAGCCAATTGCGTCACGGAGGTAGTCGTGCTGCACTCTCACCACCATCACAACAGTTTTCCAAAGGTATCTGCGCAAAGAAAAAAAAGACACACCGCTCATGGGAGGGCTCGAGCCTCCAACCTTTTGGTTAACAGCCGATCGCTCTTGCCATTGCACCACGAACCCAACCGCACTCCACTCTCACCACCAACAGAACGTTTCTCCAAAGCTATCAGTGCAAAGAAAAAAAGTGACACACTGCTCCCGGGAGGGCTTGAACCTCCAAAATTTTGCTTAACAGCCGACGCACTAGCAGTATGCGCCACGGAGACAGTCGTGCTCCACTCTCACCACCGTCAGAACATTTCTCCAAAGCTATCAGCGCAAAGAAAAAAAGAGACACACCGCTCTCGGGAGCGCTCAAACCTCCAATCTTTTGGTTAATAGTTGATCGCGCAAGCCGATTCGGCCACGGAAACAGTCGCGCTCCACTCTCACCACCGTCAGAACATTTCTCCAACGTTATCAGCGCAAAGAAAAAAAAGAGACACACTGCTCCTGGGAGGGCTCGAACCTCCAACCTTTAGCTGAACAGCCAACGCACTAGCAGATTGCGCCACGGAGACAATCGTTCTCCTCTCTCACCACTGTCAGAACATTTCTCCATAGCTGTCAACGCAAAAAAAAAAGAGACACACCGCTCTCGGGAGGGCTCGAACCTCAAACCTTTTGGTTAACAGCCGAACGCGCTAGCCAATTGCGTCACGGAGGTAGTCGTGCTCCACTCTCACAACCATCAGAACATTTTTTCAAAAGTATCAGAGCAAAGAAAAAAATCGACACACCGTTCATGGGAGGGCTCGAACCTCCAACCTTTTGGTTAACAGCCGATTGCGCTAGCCATTGCACCACGGACCCAACCGCGCTCCACTCTCACCACCGTCAGAACGTTTCTATAAAGCTATCAGCTCAAAGAAAAAAAGCGACACACTGCTCCTGGGAGGGCTCAAACCTCCAATCTTTTGCTTAACAGCCGACGCACTAGAAGATTGCGCAACGGAGACAGTCATGCTCCACTCTCACCACCGTGAGAACATTTCTCCAAAGCTATCTGCGCAAAGAAAGAAAGAGACACACCGCTCTCGGGAGCGCTTGACCCTCCAACCTTTTGGTTAACAGTTGATCGCGCAAGCCGATTCGGCCACGGAAACAGTCGCGCTCCACTCTCACCACCGTCAGAACATTTCTCCAACGTTATCAGCGCAAAGAAAAAAAAAGAGACACACTGCTCCTGGGAGGGCTCGAACATCCAACCTTTAGCTGAACAGCCAACGCACTAGCAGATTGCGCCACGGAGACAATCGTTCTCCTCTCTCACCACTGTCAGAACATTTCTCCATAGCTGTCAGCGCAAAGAAAAAAAAGAGACACACTGCTCCCGGGAGGGCTCGAACCTCCAACATTTTACTTAACAGCCGACGCACTAGCAGATTGCGCCACGGAGACAGTCGTGCTCTACTCTCACCACCGTCAAAACATTTCTCCACAGCTGTCAGCGCAAAGAAAAAAGACACACCTCTCTCTGAAGGGCTCGAACCTCCAACCTTTTGGTTAACAGTTGAACGCGCTAGCCGATTCTGCCACGGAAACAGTCGTGCTCCACTCTCACCACCGTCAGAACATTTCTCCAAAGATATCAGCGCAAAGAAAAAAATTGACACACCGTTCATGGGAGGGCTCGAACCTACATTCTTTTGGTTAACAGCCGTTCGGGCTAGCCAATTGCGCCAAGGAGATTGTCGTGCTCTACTCTCACCACCGTCAGAACGTTTCTCCAAAGCTATTAGCGCAAAGAAAAAAAGCGACACAATGCTCCCGGGAGGGCTCGAACCTCCAACCTTTTGTTTAACAGCCGACGCATTAGCAGATTGCGCCACGGAGACAGTCATAGTCCACTCTCGCCACCATCAGAACATTTCTCCAAAGCTATCAGCGCAAAGAACAAAAAAGAGACACACCGCTCTCGGGAGGCCTCGAACCTCCAAGCTTCTGGTTAACAGCCGAACGCGCTAGCCAACTGCGTCACGGAGGTAGACGTGCTCCACTTTCACCACCATTAGAACATGTTTCCAATGGTATCAGCGCAAAAAAAAGCGACACACCACTCATGGGAGGGCTCGAACATCCAACCTTTTGGTTAACAGCCGATCGCGCTAGCCAATTGCGCCAAAGAGATTGTCGTGCTCTACTCTCACCCCCGTCAGAACAATTCTCCAAAGCTATCAGCGCAAAGAAAAAAAAAGAGACACACCGCTTTCGGGAGGGGTCAAACCTCCAACCTTTTGGTTAACAGCTGAACACGCTAGCCAATTGCGCCACGGAGACAGTCGTGCTTCACTCTCCCCACTGTCGGAACATTTCTCCATAGCTGTAAGCGCAAAGAAAAAAGCGAAACGCCGCTCCCGTGAGGGCTCGAAACTCCAACCTTTTGGTAAACAGCCGATCGCGCTAGCCAAATGCGCCACGTAGACTGTCGTGCTCTACTCTCACCACCGTCAGAACATTTCTCCACAGCTGTCAGCGCAAAGAAAAAAAAGAGACACACCGCTCTCGGGAGGCCTCGAACCTCCAAGCTTCTGGTTAACAGCCGAACGCGCTAGCCAACTGCGTCACGGAGGTAGTCGTGCTCCACTTTCACCACCATTAGAACATGTTTCCAATGGTATCAGCGCAAAAAAAAAGCGACACACCACTCATGGGAGGGCTCGAACATCCAACCTTTTGGTTAACAGCCGATCGCGCTAGCCAATTGCGCCAAAGAGATTGTCGTGCTCTACTCTCACCCCCGTCAGAACAATTCTCCAAAGCTATCAGCGCAAAGAAAAAAAAAGAGACACACCGCTTTCGGGAGGGCTCGAACCTCCAACCTTTTTTGTTAACAATTGATCGCGCTAGCCAATTCTGCCACAGAAACAGTCGTGCTCCACTCTCACTACCGTCAGAACATTTCTCCAAAGCTATCAGCGCAAAAGAAAAAAAGAGACACACTGCTCCCAAGAGGGCTCGAACCTCCAACCTTTTGCTTAACAGCCGACGCACTAACAGATTGCGCCACAGAGACAGTCGTGCTCCACTCTCACCACCGTCAAAACATTTCTCCAAAGCTATGAGCGCAAAGAACAAAAAAGAGACACACCGCTCTCGGGAGGGCTCGAACCTCCAACCTTTTGGTTAACAGCCGAACGCACTAGCCAATTGCGTTACGGAGGTAGTCGTGCTCCACTCTCACCACCATCAGAACATGTTTCCACTGGTATCAGCGCAAAGTAGAAAAGAGACACACCGCTCTCGGGAGGGCTCGAACCTCCAACATTTTACTTAACAGCCGACGCACCAGCAGATTGCGCCACGGAGACCGTCGTACTCTACTCTCACCACCGTCAAAACATTTCTCCACAGCTGTCAGCGCAAAGAAAAAAGACACACCTCTCTCTGGAGGGCTCGAACCTCCAACCTTTTGGTTAACAGTTGAACGCGCTAGCCGATTCTGCCACGGAAACATTCGTGCTCCACTCTCACCACCGTCAGAACATTTCTCCAAAGCTATCAGCGCAAAGAAAAAAATCGACACACCGTTCATGGGAGGGCTCGAACCTACATTCTTTTGGTTAACAGCCGATCGGGCTAGCCAATTGCGCCAAGGAGATAGTCGTGCTCTACTCTCACCACCGTCAGAACGTTTCTCCAAAGCTATCAGCGCAAAGAAAAAAAGCGACACAATGCTCCCGGGAGGGCTCGAACCTCCAACCTTTTGTTTAACAGCCGACGCATTAGCAGATTGCGCCACGGAGACAGTCATACTCCACTCTCGCCACCGTCAGAACATTTCTCCAAAGCTATCAGCGCAAAGAACAAAAAAGAGACACACCGCTCTCGGGAGGGCTCGAACCTCCAACCTTTTGGCTAACAGCCGAACGCGCTAGCCAATTGCGTCACGGAGGTAGTCGTGCTGCACTCTCACCACCATCAGAACAGTTTTCCAAAGGTATCTGCGCAAAGAAAAAAAGAGACACACCGCTCATGGGAGGGCTCGAGCCTCCAACCTTTTGGTTAACAGCCGATCGTGCTAGCCATTGCACCACGGGCCCAACCGCACTCCACTCTCACCACCAACAGAACGTTTCTCCAAAGCTATCAGTGCAAAGAAAAAAAATGACACACTGCTCCCGGGAAGGCTTGAACCTCCAACCTTTTGCTTAACAGCCGACGCACTAGCAGATTGCCCCACGGAGATAGTCGTGCTCCACTCTCACCACCGTCAGAACATTTCTCCAACGCTATCAGCGCAAAGAAAAAAAAGAGACACACCGCTCTCGGGAGGGCTCGAACCTCCAACCTTTTGGTTAACAGTTGATCGCGCAAGCCAATTCGGCCACGGAAACAGTCGCGCTCCACTCTCACCACCGTCAGAACATTTCTCCAAAGTTATCAGCGCAAAGAAAAAAAAGAGACACACTGCTCTCGGGAGGGCTCGAACATCCAACCTTTTGCTTAACAGCCGACGCACTAGCAGATTGTGCCATGGAGACAGTCGTGCTCCACTCTCACCACCGTCACAACATTTTTCCAAAGCTATCAGCGCAGAGAACAAAAAAGAGACACACCGCTCTCGGGAGGGCTCGAAACTCCAATCTTTCGGTAAACAGCCGATCGCGCTAGCCAAATGCGCCATGTAGACTATCGTGCTCTACTCTCACCACCGTCAAAACATTTCTCCACAGCTGTCAGCGCAAAGAAAAAAGACACACCTCTCTCTGGAGGGCTCGAACCTCCAACCTTCTGGTTAACAGTTGAACGCGCTAGCCGATTCTGCCACGGAAACAGTCGTGCTCCACTCTCAACACCGTCAGAACATTTCTCCGAAGCTATCAGCGCAAACAAAAAAATCGACACACCGTTCATGGGAGGGCTCGAACCTACATTCTTTTGGTTAACAGCCGATCGCGCTAGCCAATTGCTCCAAGGAGATAGTCGTGCTCTGCTCTCACCACCGTCAGAACGTTTCTCCAAAGCTATCAGCGCAAAGAAAAAAGAGACATACCGCTCTCGGGAGGGCTCGAACCTCCAACCTTATGGCTAACAACCGACCGCGCTAGCCAATTGCGTCACGGAGGTAGTCGTGCTGCACTCTCACCACCATCACAACAGTTTTCCAAAGGTATCTGCGCAAAGAAAAAAAGAGACACACCGCTCATGGGAGGGCTCGAGCCTCCAACCTTTTGGTTAACAGCCGATCGCGCTAGCCATTGCACCACGAACCCAACCGCACTCCACTTTCACCACCAACAGAACGTTTCTCCAAAGCTATAAGTGCAAAGAAAAAAAGTGACACACTGCTCCCGGGAGGGCTTGAACCTCCAAACTTTTGCTTAACAACCGACGCACTAGCAGATTGCGCCACGGAGACAGTCGTGCTCCACTCTCACCACCGTCAGAACATTTCTCCAACGTTATCAGCGCAAAGAAAAAAAAAGAGACACACTGCTCCTTGGAGGGCTCGAACATCAAACCTTTAGCTGAACAGCCAACGCACTAGCAGATTGCGCCACTGAGACAATCGTTCTCCTCTCTCACCACTGTCAGAACATTTCTCCATAGCTGTCAGCGCAAAGAAAAAAGCGAAACGCCGCTCCTGGGAGGGCTCCAACCTCCAACCTTTAAGTTAACAGTTGATCGCGCTATACATCTGCAATGGAAACAGTCGTGCTCCACTCTCACCACCGTCAGAACATTTCTCCAAAGCTATCAACGCAAAGAAAAAAAAGAGACACACCGCTTTCGGGAGGGCTCGAACCTCAAACCTTTTGGTTAACAGCCGAACGCGCTAGCCAATTGCATCATGGAGGTAGTCGTGCTCCACTCTCACAACCATCAGAACATTTTTTCGAAGGTATCAGCGCAAAGAAAAAAATCGACACACCGTTCATGGGAGGGCTCGAACCTCCAACCTTTTGGTTAACAGCCGATCGCGCTAGCCATTGCACCACGGACCCAACCGCGCTCCACTCTCACCACCGTCAGAACGTTTCTATAAAGCTATCAGCTCAAAGAAAAAAAAGAGACACACTGCTCCCGGGAGGGCTCGAACCTCCAACCTTTTGGTGAACAGTTGATCGCGCTAGCCGATTCTGCCACGGAAACAACCGTGCTCTACTCTCACCACCATCAGAACATTTTTCCAAAGGTATCAGCGCAAAGAAAAAAAAGAGACACACCGCTCATGAGAGGGTTCAAACCTCCAACCTTTTGGTTAACAGCCCAACGCGCAAGCCAATTGCGCCACGGAGACAGCCGTGCTCCACTCTCACCACGGTCAGAACATTTCTCCAAAGATATCAGTGGAAAGAAAAAAAAGCGACACACCGCTTATGGGAGGGCTCGAACATCCAACCTTTTGGTTAACAGCCGATAGCGCTAGCCAATTGCGCCAAGGAGATAGTCGTTCTCTACTCTCACCACCGTCAGAACATTTCTCCAAAGCTATCAGCGCAAAGAAAAAAAAGAGACACTCCACTCTCTGGAGGGCTCGAACCTTCAACCTTTTGGTTAACAGCCGAACGCGCTAGCCAATTGCGTCACGGAGGTAGTCGTGCTCCACTCTCACCACCGTCAGAACATTCCTCCAAAGCTATCAGCGCAAAGAAAGAAGAGACACACCGCTCTCGGGAGGGCTCGAACCTCCAACTTTTTGGTTGACAGTTGATCGCGCTAGCCGCTTCTGCCACGGAAACAGTCGCGCTCCACTGTCTCCACCGTCAGAACATTTTTCCAAAGCTATCAGCGCAAAGAAAAAAAGAGGCACACCGTTCTCGGGAGGGCTCGAACCTCCAACCTTTTGGTTAGCAGCCGAACGCGCTAGCCAGTTGCGTCACGGAGGTAGTCGTGCTCCACTCTCACCACCATCAGAACATTTTTCCAAAGGTATCAGCGCAAAGAAAAAAAGAGACACACCGCTCGTCGGAGGGTTCGAACCTACAAACTTTCGGTTACCAGCCCAACGCGCTAGCCGATTGCGTCACGGAGACAGTCGTGCTCCACTCTCACCACGGTCAGAACACTTCTCCAAAGATATCAGTGCAAAGAAAAAAAAGCGACACACCGCTCATGGAAGGCTCGAGCCTCCAACCTTTTGGTTAGCAGCCGATTGCGCTAGCCAATTGCGCCAAGGAGGTAGGCGTGCTCTACTCTCACCACCGTCAGAACGTTTCTCCAAAGCTATCAGTGCAAAGAAAAAAAAGAGACAT
Organism: Rhipicephalus microplus; assembly: GCF_043290135.1. NCBI lineage: Eukaryota > Metazoa > Arthropoda > Arachnida > Ixodida > Ixodidae > Rhipicephalus > Rhipicephalus microplus. The sequence goes on from NW_027464592.1 coordinate 8,512,373, forward strand.
ACCGCTTTTGGAAGGGCTCAAACCTCCAACCTTTTGGCTAACAGCCGAACGCGCTAGCCAATTGCGTCACGGAGGTAGTCGTGCTGCACTCTCACCACCATCAGAACAGTTTTCCAAAGGTATCTGCGCAAAGAAAAAAAGAGACACACCGCTCATGGGAGGGCTCGAGCCTCCAACCGTTTGGTTAACAGCCGATCGCGCTAGCCATTGCACCACGGGCCCAACCGCACTCCATTCTCACCACCTAGGGAACGTTTCTCCAAAGCTATCAGTGCAAAAAAAAATGACACACTGCTCCCGGGAGGGCTTGAACCTCCAACCTTTTGCTTAACAGCCGACGCACTAGCAGATTGCGCCACGGAGATAGTCGTGCTCTACTCTCACCACCGTCAGAACATTTCTCCAAAGCTATCAGCGCAAAGAAAAAAAAGAGACACACCACTCTCGGGAGGGCTCGAACCTCCAACCTTTTGGTTAACAGTTGATCGCGTAAGCCAATTCGGCCACGGAAACAGTCGCGCTCCACTCTCACCACCGTCAGAACATTTCTCCAAAGTTATCAGCGCAAAGAAAAAAAAGAGACACACTGCTCTCGGGAGGGCTCGAACATCCAACCTTTTGCTTAACAGCCGACGCACTAGCAGATTGTGCCATGGAGACAGTCGTGCTCCACTCTCACCACCGTCACAACAATTTTCCAAAGCTATCAGCGCACAGAACAAAAAAGAGACACACCGCTCTCGGGAGGGCTCGAACCTCCAACCTTTTGGTTAACAGCCGAACGCGCTAGCCAATTGCGTAACGGAGGTAGTCGTGCTCCACTCTCACCACCATCAGAACATGTTTCCACTGGTATCAGCGCAAAGTAGAAAAGAGACACACCGCACATGGGAGGGTTCGAACCTCCAACCTTTTGGTTAACAGCGCTAGCCAATTGCACCACGGAGACAGTCGTGCTCCACTCTCACCACTGTCAGAACATTTCTCCATAGCTGTCAGCGCAAAGAAAAAAGCGAAACGCCGCTCTCGTGAGGGCTCGAAACTCCAATCTTTCGGTAAACAGCCGATCGCGCTAGCCAAATGCGCCACGTAGACTGTCGTGCTCTACTCTCACCACCGTCAAAACATTTCTCCACAGCTGTCAGCGCAAAGAAAAAAGACACACCTTTCTCTGGAGGGCTCGGACCTCCAACCTTTTGGTTAACAGTTGAACGCGCTAGCCGATTCTGCCACGGAAACAGTCGTGCTTCACTCTCAACACCGTCAGAACATTTCTCCAAAGCTATCAGCACAAAGAAAAAAATCGACACACCGTTCATGGGAGGGCTCGAACCTACATTCTTTTGGTTAACAGCCGATCGCGCTAGCCAATTGCTCCAAGGAGATAGTCGTGCTCTACTCTCACCACCGTCAGAACGTTTCTCCAAAGCTATCAGCGCAAAGAAAAAAAAGAGACATACCACTCTCGGGAGGGCTCGAACCTCCAACCTTTTGGCTAACAACAGACCGCGCTAGCCAATTGCGTCACGGAGGTAGTCGTGCTGCACTCTCACCACCATCACAACAGTTTTCCAAAGGTATCTGCGCAAAGAAAAAAAAGACACACCGCTCATGGGAGGGCTCGAGCCTCCAACCTTTTGGTTAACAGCCGATCGCTCTTGCCATTGCACCACGAACCCAACCGCACTCCACTCTCACCACCAACAGAACGTTTCTCCAAAGCTATCAGTGCAAAGAAAAAAAGTGACACACTGCTCCCGGGAGGGCTTGAACCTCCAAAATTTTGCTTAACAGCCGACGCACTAGCAGTATGCGCCACGGAGACAGTCGTGCTCCACTCTCACCACCGTCAGAACATTTCTCCAAAGCTATCAGCGCAAAGAAAAAAAGAGACACACCGCTCTCGGGAGCGCTCAAACCTCCAATCTTTTGGTTAATAGTTGATCGCGCAAGCCGATTCGGCCACGGAAACAGTCGCGCTCCACTCTCACCACCGTCAGAACATTTCTCCAACGTTATCAGCGCAAAGAAAAAAAAGAGACACACTGCTCCTGGGAGGGCTCGAACCTCCAACCTTTAGCTGAACAGCCAACGCACTAGCAGATTGCGCCACGGAGACAATCGTTCTCCTCTCTCACCACTGTCAGAACATTTCTCCATAGCTGTCAACGCAAAAAAAAAAGAGACACACCGCTCTCGGGAGGGCTCGAACCTCAAACCTTTTGGTTAACAGCCGAACGCGCTAGCCAATTGCGTCACGGAGGTAGTCGTGCTCCACTCTCACAACCATCAGAACATTTTTTCAAAAGTATCAGAGCAAAGAAAAAAATCGACACACCGTTCATGGGAGGGCTCGAACCTCCAACCTTTTGGTTAACAGCCGATTGCGCTAGCCATTGCACCACGGACCCAACCGCGCTCCACTCTCACCACCGTCAGAACGTTTCTATAAAGCTATCAGCTCAAAGAAAAAAAGCGACACACTGCTCCTGGGAGGGCTCAAACCTCCAATCTTTTGCTTAACAGCCGACGCACTAGAAGATTGCGCAACGGAGACAGTCATGCTCCACTCTCACCACCGTGAGAACATTTCTCCAAAGCTATCTGCGCAAAGAAAGAAAGAGACACACCGCTCTCGGGAGCGCTTGACCCTCCAACCTTTTGGTTAACAGTTGATCGCGCAAGCCGATTCGGCCACGGAAACAGTCGCGCTCCACTCTCACCACCGTCAGAACATTTCTCCAACGTTATCAGCGCAAAGAAAAAAAAAGAGACACACTGCTCCTGGGAGGGCTCGAACATCCAACCTTTAGCTGAACAGCCAACGCACTAGCAGATTGCGCCACGGAGACAATCGTTCTCCTCTCTCACCACTGTCAGAACATTTCTCCATAGCTGTCAGCGCAAAGAAAAAAAAGAGACACACTGCTCCCGGGAGGGCTCGAACCTCCAACATTTTACTTAACAGCCGACGCACTAGCAGATTGCGCCACGGAGACAGTCGTGCTCTACTCTCACCACCGTCAAAACATTTCTCCACAGCTGTCAGCGCAAAGAAAAAAGACACACCTCTCTCTGAAGGGCTCGAACCTCCAACCTTTTGGTTAACAGTTGAACGCGCTAGCCGATTCTGCCACGGAAACAGTCGTGCTCCACTCTCACCACCGTCAGAACATTTCTCCAAAGATATCAGCGCAAAGAAAAAAATTGACACACCGTTCATGGGAGGGCTCGAACCTACATTCTTTTGGTTAACAGCCGTTCGGGCTAGCCAATTGCGCCAAGGAGATTGTCGTGCTCTACTCTCACCACCGTCAGAACGTTTCTCCAAAGCTATTAGCGCAAAGAAAAAAAGCGACACAATGCTCCCGGGAGGGCTCGAACCTCCAACCTTTTGTTTAACAGCCGACGCATTAGCAGATTGCGCCACGGAGACAGTCATAGTCCACTCTCGCCACCATCAGAACATTTCTCCAAAGCTATCAGCGCAAAGAACAAAAAAGAGACACACCGCTCTCGGGAGGCCTCGAACCTCCAAGCTTCTGGTTAACAGCCGAACGCGCTAGCCAACTGCGTCACGGAGGTAGACGTGCTCCACTTTCACCACCATTAGAACATGTTTCCAATGGTATCAGCGCAAAAAAAAGCGACACACCACTCATGGGAGGGCTCGAACATCCAACCTTTTGGTTAACAGCCGATCGCGCTAGCCAATTGCGCCAAAGAGATTGTCGTGCTCTACTCTCACCCCCGTCAGAACAATTCTCCAAAGCTATCAGCGCAAAGAAAAAAAAAGAGACACACCGCTTTCGGGAGGGGTCAAACCTCCAACCTTTTGGTTAACAGCTGAACACGCTAGCCAATTGCGCCACGGAGACAGTCGTGCTTCACTCTCCCCACTGTCGGAACATTTCTCCATAGCTGTAAGCGCAAAGAAAAAAGCGAAACGCCGCTCCCGTGAGGGCTCGAAACTCCAACCTTTTGGTAAACAGCCGATCGCGCTAGCCAAATGCGCCACGTAGACTGTCGTGCTCTACTCTCACCACCGTCAGAACATTTCTCCACAGCTGTCAGCGCAAAGAAAAAAAAGAGACACACCGCTCTCGGGAGGCCTCGAACCTCCAAGCTTCTGGTTAACAGCCGAACGCGCTAGCCAACTGCGTCACGGAGGTAGTCGTGCTCCACTTTCACCACCATTAGAACATGTTTCCAATGGTATCAGCGCAAAAAAAAAGCGACACACCACTCATGGGAGGGCTCGAACATCCAACCTTTTGGTTAACAGCCGATCGCGCTAGCCAATTGCGCCAAAGAGATTGTCGTGCTCTACTCTCACCCCCGTCAGAACAATTCTCCAAAGCTATCAGCGCAAAGAAAAAAAAAGAGACACACCGCTTTCGGGAGGGCTCGAACCTCCAACCTTTTTTGTTAACAATTGATCGCGCTAGCCAATTCTGCCACAGAAACAGTCGTGCTCCACTCTCACTACCGTCAGAACATTTCTCCAAAGCTATCAGCGCAAAAGAAAAAAAGAGACACACTGCTCCCAAGAGGGCTCGAACCTCCAACCTTTTGCTTAACAGCCGACGCACTAACAGATTGCGCCACAGAGACAGTCGTGCTCCACTCTCACCACCGTCAAAACATTTCTCCAAAGCTATGAGCGCAAAGAACAAAAAAGAGACACACCGCTCTCGGGAGGGCTCGAACCTCCAACCTTTTGGTTAACAGCCGAACGCACTAGCCAATTGCGTTACGGAGGTAGTCGTGCTCCACTCTCACCACCATCAGAACATGTTTCCACTGGTATCAGCGCAAAGTAGAAAAGAGACACACCGCTCTCGGGAGGGCTCGAACCTCCAACATTTTACTTAACAGCCGACGCACCAGCAGATTGCGCCACGGAGACCGTCGTACTCTACTCTCACCACCGTCAAAACATTTCTCCACAGCTGTCAGCGCAAAGAAAAAAGACACACCTCTCTCTGGAGGGCTCGAACCTCCAACCTTTTGGTTAACAGTTGAACGCGCTAGCCGATTCTGCCACGGAAACATTCGTGCTCCACTCTCACCACCGTCAGAACATTTCTCCAAAGCTATCAGCGCAAAGAAAAAAATCGACACACCGTTCATGGGAGGGCTCGAACCTACATTCTTTTGGTTAACAGCCGATCGGGCTAGCCAATTGCGCCAAGGAGATAGTCGTGCTCTACTCTCACCACCGTCAGAACGTTTCTCCAAAGCTATCAGCGCAAAGAAAAAAAGCGACACAATGCTCCCGGGAGGGCTCGAACCTCCAACCTTTTGTTTAACAGCCGACGCATTAGCAGATTGCGCCACGGAGACAGTCATACTCCACTCTCGCCACCGTCAGAACATTTCTCCAAAGCTATCAGCGCAAAGAACAAAAAAGAGACACACCGCTCTCGGGAGGGCTCGAACCTCCAACCTTTTGGTTAACAGCCGAACGCGCTAGCCAACTGCGTCACGGAGGTAGTCGTGCTCCACTTTCACCAACATTAGAACATGTTTCCAATGGTATCAGCGCAAAGAAAAAAAGCGACACACCGCTCATGGGAGGGCTCGAACATCCAACCTTTTGGTTAACAGCCGATCGCGCTAGCCAATTGCGCCAAGGAGACAGTCGTGCTCCACTCTCCCCACTGTCGGAACATTTCTCCATAGCTGTAAGCGCAAAAAAAAGCGAAACGCCGCTCCCTTGAGGGCTCGAAACTCCAACCTTTTGGTAAACAGCCGATCGCGCTAGCCAAATGCGCCACGTAGACTGCCGTGCTCTACTCTCACCACCGTCAGAACATTTCTCCACAGCTGTCAGCGCAAAGAAAAAAAAAAGAGACACACTGCTCCCGAGAGGGCTCGAACATCCAACCTTTTGCTTAACAGCCGACGCACTAACAGATTGCGCCACAGAGACAGTCGTGCTTCACTCTCACCACCGTCAGAACATTTCTCCAAAGCTATGAGCGCAAAGAACAAAAAAGAGACACACCGCTCATGGGAGGGTTCGATCCTCCAACCTTTTGGTTAACAGCCCAACGCGCTAGCCAATGCGCCACGAAGACAGTCGTGCTCCACCTTCACCACGGTCAGAACAATTCTCCAAAGATATCAGTGCAAAGAAAAAAAAGCGACACACCGCTCATGGGAGGGCTCGAACCTTCAATCTTTTGGTTAACAGCCGATCGCGCTAGCCATTACACCACGGAAACAGTCGTGCTCTACTCTCACCACCGTCAGAACGTTTCTCCAAAGCTATCAGCGCAAAGAAAAAAAGCGACACAATGCTCCCGGGAGGGCTCGAACCTCCAACCTTTTGTTTAACAGCCGACGCATTAGCAGATTGCGCCACGGAGACAGTCATACTCCACTCTCGCCACCGTCAGAACATTTCTCCAAAGCTATCAGCGCAAAGAACAAAAAAGAGACACACCGCTTTCGGGAAGGGTGAAACCTCCAACCTTTTGGTTAACAGCTGAACACGCTAGCCAATTGCGCCACGGAGACAGTCGTGCTTCACTCTCCCCACTGTCGGAACATTTCTCCATAGCTGTAAGCGCAAAGAAAAAAGCGAAACGCCGCTCCCGTGAGGGCTCGAAACTCCAACCTTTTGGTAAACAGCCGATCGCGCTAGCCAAATGTGCCACGTAGACTGTCGTGCTCTACTCTCACCACCGTCAGAACATTTCTCCACAGCTGTCAGCGCAAAGAAAAAAAAAGAGACACACCGCTCTCGGGAGGGCTCGAACCTCCAACCTTTTGCTTAACAGCCGACGCACTAACAGATTGCGCCACGGAGACAGTCGTGCTCCACTCTCACCACCGTCAGAACATTTCTCCAAAGCTATCAGTGCAAAGAAAAAAAAGCGACACACCGCTCATGGGAGGGCTCGAACCTCCAATCTTTTGGTTAACAGCCGATCGCGGTAGCCATTACACCACAGAAACAGTCGTGCTCCACCATCACTACCGTCAGAACATTTCTCCAAAGCTATCAGCGCAAAGAAAAAAAAAGAGACACACTGCTCCCGGGAGGGCTCGAACCTCCAACATTTTACTTAACAGCCGACGCACTAGCAGATTGCGCCACGGAGACAGTCGTGCTCTACTCTCCCCACTGTCGGAACATTTCTCCATAGCTGTAAGCGCAAAAAAAAAAGCGAAACGCCGCTCCCGTGAGGGCTCTAAACTCCAACCTTTTGGTAAACAGCCGATCGCGCTAGCCAAATGCGCCACGTAGACTGCCGTGCTCTACTCTCACCACCGTCAGAACATTTCTCCACAGCTGTCAGCGCAAAGAAAAAAAAAGAGACACACGCTCTCGGGAGGGCTGGAACCTCCAACCTTTTTTGTTAACAATTGATCGCGCTAGCCAATTCTGCCACGGAAACAGTCGTGCTCCACTCTCACTACCGTCAGAACATTTCTCCAAAGCTCTCAGCGCAAAAGAAAAAAAGAGACACACTGCTCCCGAGAGGGCTCGAACCTCCAACCTTTTGCTTAACAGCCGACGCACTAACAGATTGCGCCACAAAGACAGTCGTGCTTCACTCTCACCACCGTCAGAACATTTCTCCAAAGCTATGAGCGCAAAGAAAAAAATTGACACACCGTTCATGGGAGGGCTCGAACCTACATTCTTTTGGTTAACAGCCGTTCGGGCTAGCCAATTGCGCCAAGGAGATTGTCGTGCTCTACTCTCACCACCGTCAGAACGTTTCTCCAAAGCTATTAGCGCAAAGAAAAAAAGCGACACAATGCTCCCGGGAGGGCTCGAACCTCCAACCTTTTGTTTAACAGCCGACGCATTAGCAGATTGCGCCACGGAGACAGTCATAGTCCACTCTCGCCACCGTCAGAACATTTCTCCAAAGCTATCAGCGCAAAGAACAAAAAAGAGACACACCGCTCTCGGGAGGCCTCGAACCTCCAAGCTTCTGGTTAACAGCCGAACGCGCTAGCCAACTGCGTCACGGAGGTAGACGTGCTCCACTTTCACCACCATTAGAACATGTTTCCAATGGTATCAGCGCAAAAAAAAGCGACACACCACTCATGGGAGGGCTCGAACATCCAACCTTTTGGTTAACAGCCGATCGCGCTAGCCAATTGCGCCAAAGAGATTGTCGTGCTCTACTCTCACCCCCGTCAGAACAATTCTCCAAAGCTATCAGCGCAAAGAAAAAAAAAGAGACACACCGCTTTCGGGAGGGGTCAAACCTCCAACCTTTTGGTTAACAGCTGAACACGCTAGCCAATTGCGCCACGGAGACAGTCGTGCTTCACTCTCCCCACTGTCGGAACATTTCTCCATAGCTGTAAGCGCAAAGAAAAAAGCGAAACGCCGCTCCCGTGAGGGCTCGAAACTCCAACCTTTTGGTAAACAGCCGATCGCGCTAGCCAAATGCGCCACGTAGACTGTCGTGCTCTACTCTCACCACCGTCAGAACATTTCTCCACAGCTGTCAGCGCAAAGAAAAAAAAGAGACACACCGCTCTCGGGAGGCCTCGAACCTCCAAGCTTCTGGTTAACAGCCGAACGCGCTAGCCAACTGCGTCACGGAGGTAGTCGTGCTCCACTTTCACCACCATTAGAACATGTTTCCAATGGTATCAGCGCAAAAAAAAAGCGACACACCACTCATGGGAGGGCTCGAACATCCAACCTTTTGGTTAACAGCCGATCGCGCTAGCCAATTGCGCCAAAGAGATTGTCGTGCTCTACTCTCACCCCCGTCAGAACAATTCTCCAAAGCTATCAGCGCAAAGAAAAAAAAAGAGACACACCGCTTTCGGGAGGGCTCGAACCTCCAACCTTTTTTGTTAACAATTGATCGCGCTAGCCAATTCTGCCACGGAAACAGTCGTGCTCCACTCTCACTACCGTCAGAACATTTCTCCAAAGCTATCAGCGCAAAAGAAAAAAAGAGACACACTGCTCCCAAGAGGGCTCGAACCTCCAACCTTTTGCTTAACAGCCGACGCACTAACAGATTGCGCCACAGAGACAGTCGTGCTCCACTCTCACCACCGTCAAAACATTTCTCCAAAGCTATGAGCGCAAAGAACAAAAAAGAGACACACCGCTCTCGGGAGGGCTCGAACCTCCAACCTTTTGGTTAACAGCCGAACGCACTAGCCAATTGCGTTACGGAGGTAGTCGTGCTCCACTCTCACCACCATCAGAACATGTTTCCACTGGTATCAGCGCAAAGTAGAAAAGAGACACACCGCTCCCGGGAGGGCTCGAACCTCCAACATTTTACTTAACAGCCGACGCACCAGCAGATTGCGCCACGGAGACCGTCGTACTCTACTCTCACCACCGTCAAAACATTTCTCCACAGCTGTCAGCGCAAAGAAAAAAGACACACCTCTCTCTGGAGGGCTCGAACCTCCAACCTTTTGGTTAACAGTTGAACGCGCTAGCCGATTCTGCCACGGAAACATTCGTGCTCCACTCTCACCACCGTCAGAACATTTCTCCAAAGCTATCAGCGCAAAGAAAAAAATCGACACACCGTTCATGGGAGGGCTCGAACCTACATTCTTTTGGTTAACAGCCGATCGGGCTAGCCAATTGCGCCAAGGAGATAGTCGTGCTCTACTCTCACCACCGTCAGAACGTTTCTCCAAAGCTATCAGCGCAAAGAAAAAAAGCGACACAATGCTCCCGGGAGGGCTCGAACCTCCAACCTTTTGTTTAACAGCCGACGCATTAGCAGATTGCGCCACGGAGACAGTCATACTCCACTCTCGCCACCGTCAGAACATTTCTCCAAAGCTATCAGCGCAAAGAACAAAAAAGAGACACACCGCTCTCGGGAGGGCTCGAACCTCCAACCTTTTGGTTAACAGCCGAACGCGCTAGCCAACTGCGTCACGGAGGTAGTCGTGCTCCACTTTCACCAACATTAGAACATGTTTCCAATGGTATCAGCGCAAAGAAAAAAAGCGACACACCGCTCATGGGAGGGCTCGAACATCCAACCTTTTGGTTAACAGCCGATCGCGCTAGCCAATTGCGCCAAGGAGACAGTCGTGCTCCACTCTCCCCACTGTCGGAACATTTCTCCATAGCTGTAAGCGCAAAAAAAAGCGAAACGCCGCTCCCTTGAGGGCTCGAAACTCCAACCTTTTGGTAAACAGCCGATCGCGCTAGCCAAATGCGCCACGTAGACTGCCGTGCTCTACTCTCACCACCGTCAGAACATTTCTCCACAGCTGTCAGCGCAAAGAAAAAAAAAAGAGACACACTGCTCCCGAGAGGGCTCGAACATCCAACCTTTTGCTTAACAGCCGACGCACTAACAGATTGCGCCACAGAGACAGTCGTGCTTCACTCTCACCACCGTCAGAACATTTCTCCAAAGCTATGAGCGCAAAGAACAAAAAAGAGACACACCGCTCATGGGAGGGTTCGATCCTCCAACCTTTTGGTTAACAGCCCAACGCGCTAGCCAATGCGCCACGAAGACAGTCGTGCTCCACCTTCACCACGGTCAGAACAATTCTCCAAAGATATCAGTGCAAAGAAAAAAAAGCGACACACCGCTCATGGGAGGGCTCGAACCTTCAATCTTTTGGTTAACAGCCGATCGCGCTAGCCATTACACCACGGAAACAGTCGTGCTCTACTCTCACCACCGTCAGAACGTTTCTCCAAAGCTATCAGCGCAAAGAAAAAAAGCGACACAATGCTCCCGGGAGGGCTCGAACCTCCAACCTTTTGTTTAACAGCCGACGCATTAGCAGATTGCGCCACGGAGACAGTCATACTCCACTCTCGCCACCGTCAGAACATTTCTCCAAAGCTATCAGCGCAAAGAACAAAAAAGAGACACACCGCTTTCGGGAAGGGTGAAACCTCCAACCTTTTGGTTAACAGCTGAACACGCTAGCCAATTGCGCCACGGAGACAGTCGTGCTTCACTCTCCCCACTGTCGGAACATTTCTCCATAGCTGTAAGCGCAAAGAAAAAAGCGAAACGCCGCTCCCGTGAGGGCTCGAAACTCCAACCTTTTGGTAAACAGCCGATCGCGCTAGCCAAATGTGCCACGTAGACTGTCGTGCTCTACTCTCACCACCGTCAGAACATTTCTCCACAGCTGTCAGCGCAAAGAAAAAAAAAGAGACACACCGCTCTCGGGAGGGCTCGAACCTCCAACCTTTTGCTTAACAGCCGACGCACTAACAGATTGCGCCACGGAGACAGTCGTGCTCCACTCTCACCACCGTCAGAACATTTCTCCAAAGCTATCAGTGCAAAGAAAAAAAAGCGACACACCGCTCATGGGAGGGCTCGAACCTCCAATCTTTTGGTTAACAGCCGATCGCGGTAGCCATTACACCACAGAAACAGTCGTGCTCCACCATCACTACCGTCAGAACATTTCTCCAAAGCTATCAGCGCAAAGAAAAAAAAAGAGACACACTGCTCCCGGGAGGGCTCGAACCTCCAACATTTTACTTAACAGCCGACGCACTAGCAGCTTGCGCCACGGAGACAGTCGTGCTCTACTCTCCCCACTGTCGGAACATTTCTCCATAGCTGTAAGCGCAAAAAAAAAGCGAAACGCCGCTCCCGTGAGGGCTCTAAACTCCAACCTTTTGGTAAACAGCCGATCGCGCTAGCCAAATGCGCCACGTAGACTGCCGTGCTCTACTCTCACCACCGTCAGAACATTTCTCCACAGCTGTCAGCGCAAAGAAAAAAAAAGAGACACACGCTCTCGGGAGGGCTGGAACCTCCAACCTTTTTTGTTAACAATTGATCGCGCTAGCCAATTCTGCCACGGAAACAGTCGTGCTCCACTCTCACTACCGTCAGAACATTTCTGCAAAGCTCTCAGCGCAAAAGAAAAAAAGAGACACACTGCTCCCGAGAGGGCTCGAACCTCCAACCTTTTGCTTAACAGCCGACGCACTAACAGATTGCGCCACAAAGACAGTCGTGCTTCACTCTCACCACCGTCAGAACATTTCTCCAAAGCTATGAGCGCAAAGAACAAAAAAGAGACACACCGCTCTCGGGAGGGCTCGAACCTCCAACCTTTTGGTTAACAGCCGAACGCGCTAGCCAATGCGCCACGAAGACAGTCGTGCTCCACCTTCACCACCGTCAGAACATTTCTCCAAAGATATCAGCGCAAAGAAAAAAATCGACACACCGTTCATGGGAGGGCTCGAACCTACATTCTTTTGGTTAACAGCCGTTCGGGCTAGCCAATTGCGCCAAGGAGATTGTCGTGCTCTACTCTCACCACCGTCAGAACGTTTCTCCAAAGCTATCAGCGCAAAGAAAAAAAGCGACACAATGCTCCCGGGAGGGCTCGAACCTCCAACCTTTTGTTTAACAGCCGACGCATTAGCAGATTGCGCCACGGAGACAGTCATACTCCACTCTCGCCACCGTCAGAACATTTCTCCAAAGCTATCAGCGCAAAGAACAAAAAAGAGACAAACCGCTCTCGGGAGGCCTCGAACCTCCAAGCTTTTGGTTAACAGCCGAACGCGCTAGCCAACTGCGTCACGGAGGTAGTCGTGCTCCACTTTCACCACCATTAGAACATGTTTGCAATGGTATCAGCGCGAAAAAAAGCGACACACCGCTCATGGGAGGGCTCGAACATCCAACCTTTTGGTTAACAGCCGATCGCGCTAGCCAATTGCGCCAAAGAGATAGTCGTGCTCTACTCTCACCCCCGTCAGAACAATTCTCCAAAGCTATCAGCGCAAAGAAAAAAAAAGAGACACACCGCTTTCGGGAGGGGTCAAACCTCCAACCTTTTGGTTAACAGCTGATCGCGCTAGCCAATTCTGCCACGGAAACAGTCGTGCTTCAATCTTACTACCGTCGGAACTTTTCTCCATAGCTCTCAGCGCAAAAGAAAAAAAGAGACACACTGCTCCCGAGAGGGCTCGAACCTCCAACCTTTTGCTTAACAGCCGACGCACTAACAGATTGCGCCACAGAGACAGTCGTGCTTCACTCTCACCACTGTCAGAACATTTCTCCAAAGCTATGAGCGCAAAGAACAAAGAAGAGACACACCGCTCTCGGGAGGGCTTGAACCTCCAACCTTTTGGTTAACAGCCGAACGCGCTAGCCAATTGCGTCACGGAGGTAGTCGTGCTCCACTCTCACCACCATCAGAACATTTTTCTAAAGGTATCAGCGCAAAGAAAAAAAGAGACACACCCCTCATGGGAGGGTTCGAACCTCCAACCTTTTGGTTAACAGCCCAACGCGCTAGCCAATGCGCCACGAAGACAGTCGTGCTCCACCTTCACCACGGTCAGAACATTTCTCCAAAGATATCAGTGCAAAGAAAAAAAAGCGACACACCGCTCATGGGAGGGCTCGAACCTTCAATCTTTTGGTTAACAGCCGATCGCGCTAGCCACTACACCACGGAAACAGTCGTGCTCTACTCTCACCACCGTCAGAACGTTTCTCCAAAGCTATCAGCGCAAAGAAAAAAAGCGCCACAATGCTCCCGGGAGGGCTCGAACCTCCAACCTTTTGTTTAACAGCCGACGCATTAGCAGATTGCGCCACGGAGACAGTCATACTCCACTCTCGCCACCGTCAGAACATTTCTCCAAAGCTATCAGCGCAAAGAACAAAAAAGAGACACACCGCTTTCGGGAGGGGTCAAACCTCCAATCCTTTGGTTAACAGCTGAACACGCTAGCCAATTGCGCCACGGAGACAGTCGTGCTTCACTCTCCCCACTGTCGGAACATTTCTCCATAGCTGTAAGCGCAAAGAAAAAAGCGAAACGCCGCTCCCGTGAGGGCTCGAAACTCCAACCTTTTGGTAAACAGCCGATCGCGCTAGCCAAATGCGCCACGTAGACTGCCGTGCTCTACTCTCACCACCGTCAGAACATTTCTCCACAGCTGTCAGCGCAAAGAAAAAAAAAGAGACACACCACTCTCGGGAGGGCTCGAACCTCCAACCTTTTGTGTTAACAATTGATCGCGCTAGCCAATCCTGCCACGGAAACAGTCGTGCTCCACTCTCACTACCGTCAGAACATTTCTCCAAAGCTCTCAGCGCAAAAGAAAAAAAGAGACACACTGCTCCCGAGAGGGCTCGAACCTCCAACCTTTTGCTTAACAGCCGACGCACTAACAGATTGCGCCACAGAGACAGTCGTGCTTCACTCTCACCACCGTCAGAACATTTCTCCAAAGCTATGAGCGCAAAGAACAAAAAAGAGACACACCGCTCTCGGGAGGGCTCGAACCTCCAACCTTTTGGTTAACAGCCGAACGCGCTAGCCAATTGCGCCACGGAGACAGTCGTGCTTCACTCTCCCCACTGTCGGAACATTTCTCCATAGCTGTAAGCGCAAAGAAAAAAGCGAAACGCCGCTCCCGTGAGGGCTCGAAACTCCAACCTTTTGGTAAACAGCCGATCGCGCTAGCCAAATGTGCCACGTAGACTGTCGTGCTCTACTCTCACCACCGTCAGAACATTTCTCCACAGCTGTCAGCGCAAAGAAAAAAAAAGAGACACACCGCTCTCGGGAGGGCTCGAACCTCCAACCTTTTGTGTTAACAATTGATCGCGTTAGCCAATCCTGCCACGGAAACAGTCGTGCTCCACTCTCACTACCGTCAGAACATTTCTCCAAAGCTCTCAGCGCAAAAGAAAAAAAGAGACACACTGCTCCCGAGAGGGCTCGAACCTCCAACCTTTTGCTTAACAGCCGACGCACTAACAGATTGCGCCACAGAGACAGTCGTGCTTCACTCTCACCACCGTCAGAACATTTCTCGAAAGCTATGAGCGCAAAGAACAAAAAAGAGACACACCGCTCTCGGGAGGGCTCGAACCTCCAATCCTTTGGTTAACAGCTGAACACGCTAGCCAATTGCGCCACGGAGACAGTCGTGCTTCACTCTCCCCACTGTCGGAACATTTCTCCATAGCTGTAAGCGCAAAGAAAAAAGCGAAACGCCGCTCCCGTGAGGGCTCGAAACTCCAACCTTTTGGTAAACAGCCGATCGCGCTAGCCAAATGCGCCACGTAGACTGCCGTGCTCTACTCTCACCACCGTCAGAACATTTCTCCACAGCTGTCAGCGCAAAGAAAAAAAAAGAGACACACCGCTCTCGGGAGGGCTCGAACCTCCAACCTTTTGTGTTAACAATTGATCGCGCTAGCCAATCCTGCCACGGAAACAGTCGTGCTCCACTCTCACTACCGTCAGAACATTTCTCCAAAGCTCTCAGCGCAAAAGAAAAAAAGAGACACACTGCTCCCGAGAGGGCTCGAACCTCCAACCTTTTGCTTAACAGCCGACGCACTAACAGATTGCGCCACAGAGACAGTCGTGCTTCACTCTCACCACCGTCAGAACATTTCTCCAAAGCTATGAGCGCAAAGAACAAAAAAGAGACACACCGCTCTCGGGAGGGCTCGAACCTCCAACCTTTTGGTTAACAGCCGAACGCGCTAGCCAATTGCGCCACGGAGACAGTCGTGCTTCACTCTCCCCACTGTCGGAACATTTCTCCATAGCTGTAAGCGCAAAGAAAAAAGCGAAACGCCGCTCCCGTGAGGGCTCGAAACTCCAACCTTTTTGTAAACAGCCGATCGCGCTAGCCAAATGTGCCACGTAGACTGTCGTGCTCTACTCTCACCACCGTCAGAACATTTCTCCACAGCTGTCAGCGCAAAGAAAAAAAAAGAGACACACCGCTCTCGGGAGGGCTCGAACCTCCAACCTTTTGCTTAACAGCCGACGCACTAACAGATTGCGCCACGGAGACAGTCGTGCTCCACTCTCACCACCGTCAGAACATTTCTCCAAAGCTATCAGTGCAAAGAAAAAAAAGCGACACACCGCTCATGGGAGGGCTCGAACCTCCAATCTTTTGGTTAACAGCCGATCGCGGTAGCCATTACACCACAGAAACAGTCGTGCTCCACCATCACTACCGTCAGAACATTTCTCCAAAGCTATCAGCGCAAAGAAAAAAAAGAGACACACTGCTCCCGGGAGGGCTCGAACCTCCAACATTTTACTTAACAGCCGACGCACTAGCAGATTGCGCCACGGAGACAGTCGTGCTCTACTCTCCCCACTGTCGGAACATTTCTCCATAGCTGTAAGCGCAAAAAAAAAGCGAAACGCCGCTCCCGTGAGGGCTCTAAACTCCAACCTTTTGGTAAACAGCCGATCGCGCTAGCCAAATGCGCCACGTAGACTGCCGTGCTCTACTCTCACCACCGTCAGAACATTTCTCCACAGCTGTCAGCGCAAAGAAAAAAAAAGAGACACACGCTCTCGGGAGGGCTGGAACCTCCAACCTTTTTTGTTAACAATTGATCGCGCTAGCCAATTCTGCCACGGAAACAGTCGTGCTCCACTCTCACTACCGTCAGAACATTTCTCCAAAGCTCTCAGCGCAAAAGAAAAAAAGAGACACACTGCTCCCGAGAGGGCTCGAACCTCCAACCTTTTGCTTAACAGCCGACGCACTAACAGATTGCGCCACAAAGACAGTCGTGCTTCACTCTCACCACCGTCAGAACATTTCTCCAAAGCTATGAGCGCAAAAAACAAAAAAGAGACACACCGCTCTCGGGAGGGCTCGAACCTCCAACCTTTTGGTTAACAGCCGAACGCGCTAGCCAATTGCGTCACGGAGGTAGTCGTGCTCCACTCTCACCACCATCAGAACATTTTTCTAAAGGTATCAGCGCAAAGAAAAAAAGAGACACACCGCTCATGGGAGGGTTCGAACCTCCAACCTTTTGGTTAACAGCCCAACGCGCTAGCCAATGCGCCACGAAGACAGTCGTGCTCCACCTTCACCACCGTCAGAACATTTCTCCAAAGATATCAGCGCAAAGAAAAAAATCGACACACCGTTCATGGGAGGGCTCGAACCTACATTCTTTTGGTTAACAGCCGTTCGGGCTAGCCAATTGCGCCAAGGAGATTGTCGTGCTCTACTCTCACCACCGTCAGAACGTTTCTCCAAAGCTATCAGCGCAAAGAAAAAAAGCGACACAATGCTCCCGGGAGGGCTCGAACCTCCAACCTTTTGTTTAACAGCCGACGCATTAGCAGATTGCGCCACGGAGACAGTCATACTCCACTCTCGCCACCGTCAGAACATTTCTCCAAAGCTATCAGCGCAAAGAACAAAAAAGAGACAAACCGCTCTCGGGAGGCCTCGAACCTCCAAGCTTTTGGTTAACAGCCGAACGCGCTAGCCAACTGCGTCACGGAGGTAGTCGTGCTCCACTTTCACCACCATTAGAACATGTTTGCAATGGTATCAGCGCGAAAAAAAGCGACACACCGCTCATGGGAGGGCTCGAACATCCAACCTTTTGGTTAACAGCCGATCGCGCTAGCCAATTGCGCCAAAGAGATAGTCGTGCTCTACTCTCACCCCCGTCAGAACAATTCTCCAAAGCTATCAGCGCAAAGAAAAAAAAGAGACACACCGCTTTCGGGAGGGGTCAAACCTCCAACCTTTTGGTTAACAGCTGATCGCGCTAGCCAATTCTGCCACGGAAACAGTCGTGCTTCAATCTTACTACCGTCGGAACATTTCTCCATAGCTCTCAGCGCAAAAGAAAAAAAGAGACACACTGCTCCCGAGAGGACTCGAACCTCCAACCTTTTGCTTCACAGCCGACGAACTAACAGATTGCGCCACAGAGACAGTCGTGCTTCACTCTCACCACTGTCAGAACATTTCTCCAAAGCTATGAGCGCAAAGAAGAAAGAAGAGACACACCGCTCTCGGGAGGGCTCGAACCTCCAACCTTTTGGTTAACAGCCGAACGCGCTAGCCAATTGCGTCACGGAGGTAGTCGTGCTCCACTCTCACCACCATCAGAACATTTTTCTAAAGGTATCAGCGCAAAGAAAAAAAGAGACACACCCCTCATGGGAGGGTTCGAACCTCCAACCTTTTGGTTAACAGCCCAACGCGCTAGCCAATGCGCCACGAAGACAGTCGTGCTCCACCTTCACCACGGTCAGAACATTTCTCCAAAGATATCAGTGCAAAGAAAAAAAAGCGACACACCGCTCATGGGAGGGCTCGAACCTTCAATCTTTTGGTTAACAGCCGATCGCGCTAGCCACTACACCACGGAAACAGTCGTGCTCTACTCTCACCACCGTCAGAACGTTTCTCCAAAGCTATCAGCGCAAAGAAAAAAAGCGCCACAATGCTCCCGGGAGGGCTCGAACCTCCAACCTTTTGTTTAACAGCCGACGCATTAGCAGATTGCGCCACGGAGACAGTCATACTCCACTCTCGCCACCGTCAGAACATTTCTCCAAAGCTATCAGCGCAAAGAACAAAAAAGAGACACACCGCTTTCGGGAGGGGTCAAACCTCCAATCCTTTGGTTAACAGCTGAACACGCTAGCCAATTGCGCCACGGAGACAGTCGTGCTTCACTCTCCCCACTGTCGGAACATTTCTCCATAGCTGTAAGCGCAAAGAAAAAAGCGAAACGCCGCTCCCGTGAGGGCTCGAAACTCCAACCTTTTGGTAAACAGCCGATCGCGCTAGCCAAATGCGCCACGTAGACTGCCGTGCTCTACTCTCACCACCGTCAGAACATTTCTCCACAGCTGTCAGCGCAAAGAAAAAAAAAGAGACACACCGCTCTCGGGAGGGCTCGAACCTCCAACCTTTTGTGTTAACAATTGATCGCGCTAGCCAATCCTGCCACGGAAACAGTCGTGCTCCACTCTCACTACCGTCAGAACATTTCTCCAAAGCTCTCAGCGCAAAAGAAAAAAAGAGACACACTGCTCCCGAGAGGGCTCGAACCTCCAACCTTTTGCTTAACAGCCGACGCACTAACAGATTGCGCCACAGAGACAGTCGTGCTTCACTCTCACCACCGTCAGAACATTTCTCCAAAGCTATGAGCGCAAAGAACAAAAAACAGACACACCGCTCTCGGGAGGGCTCGAACCTCCAACCTTTTGGTTAACAGCCGAACGCGCTAGCCAATTGCGTCACGGAGGTAGTCGTGCTCCACTCTCACCACCATCAGAACATTTTTCTAAAGGTATCAGCGCAAAGAAAAAGAGAGACACACCGCTCATGGGAGGGTTCGAACCTCCAACCTTTTGGTTAACAGCCCAACGCGCTAGCCAATGCGCCACGAAGACAGTCGTGCTCCACCTTCACCACGGTCAGAACAATTCTCCAAAGATATCAGTGCAAAGAAAAAAAAGCGACACACCACTCATGGGAGGGCTCGAACCTTCAATCTTTTGGTCAACAGCCGATCGCGCTAGCCATTACACCACGGAAACAGTCGTGCTCTACTCTCACCACCGTCAGAACGTTTCTCCAAAGCTATCAGCGCAAAGAAAAAAAGCGACACAATGCTCCCGGGAGGGCTCGAACCTCCAACCTTTTGTTTAACAGCCGACGCATTAGCAGATTGCGCCACGGAGACAGTCATACTCCACTCTCGCCACCGCCAGAACATTTCTCCAAAGCTATCAGCGCAAAGAACAAAAAAGAGACACACCGCTTTCGGGAGGGGTGAAACCTCCAACCTTTTGGTTAACAGCTGAACACGCTAGCCAATTGCGCCACGGAGACAGTCGTGCTTCACTCTCCCCACTGTCGGAACATTTCTCCATAGCTGTAAGCGCAAAGACGAAACGCCGCTCCCGTGAGGGCTCGAAACTCCAACCTTTTGGTAAACAGCCGATCGCGCTAGCCAAATGTGCCACGTAGACTGTCGTGCTCTACTCTCACCACCGTCAGAACATTTCTCCACAGCTGTCAGCGCAAAGAAAAAAGACACACCTCTCTCTGGAGGGCTCGGACCTCCAACCTTTTGGTTAACAGTTGAACGCGCTAGCCGATTCTGCCACGGAAACAGTCGTGCTTCACTCTCAACACCGTCAGAACATTTCTCCAAAGCTATCAGCACAAAGAAAAAAATCGACACACCGTTCATGGGAGGGCTCGAACCTACATTCTTTTGGTTAACAGCCGATCGCGCTAGCCAATTGCTCCAAGGAGATAGTCGTGCTCTACTCTCACCACCGTCAGAACGTTTCTTCAAAGCATTCAGCGCAAAGAAAAAAAGCGACACGCTGCTCTCGGGGAGGACTCGAACCTCCAACCTTTTGCCTAACAGCCGACGAACTAGCAGATTGCGCCACGGAGACAGCCTTGCTCCACTTTTGCCACCGTCAGAACATTTCTCCAAAGATATCAGCGCAAAGAAAAAAAAAGAGACACACCGCTCAGTGGAGGGTTCGAACCTCCAACCTTTTGGTTAACAGCCGATCGCTCTTGCCATTGCACCACGAACCCAACCGCACTCCACTCTCACCACCAACAGAACGTTTCTCCAAAGCTATCAGTGCAAAGAAAAAAAGTGACACACTGCTCCCGGGAGGGCTTGAACCTCCAAAATTTTGCTTAACAGCCGACGCACTAGCAGTATGCGCCACGGAGACAGTCGTGCTCCACTCTCACCACCGTCAGAACATTTCTCCAAAGCTATCAGCGCAAAGAAAAAAAGAGACACACCGCTCTCGGGAGCGCTCAAACCTCCAATCTTTTGGTTAATAGTTGATCGCGCAAGCCGATTCGGCCACTGAAACAGTCGCGCTCCACTCTCACCACCGTCAGAACATTTCTCCAACGTTATCAGCGCAAAGAAAAAAAAGAGACACACTGCTCCTGGGAGGGCTCGAACCTCCAACCTTTAGCTGAACAGCCAACGCACTAGCAGATTGCGCCACGGAGACAATCGTTCTCCTCTCTCACCACTGTCAGAACATTTCTCCATAGCTGTCAACGCAAAAAAAAAAGAGACACACCGCTCTCGGGAGGGCTCGAACCTCAAACCTTTTGGTTAACAGCCGAACGCGCTAGCCAATTGCGTCACGGAGGTAGTCGTGCTCCACTCTCACAACCATCAGAACATTTTTTCAAAAGTATCAGAGCAAAGAAAAAAATCGACACACCGTTCATGGGAGGGCTCGAACCTCCAACCTTTTGGTTAACAGCCGATTGCGCTAGCCATTGCACCACGGACCCAACCGCGCTACACTCTCACCACCGTCAGAACGTTTCTATAAAGCTATCAGCTCAAAGAAAAAAAGCGACACACTGCTCCTGGGAGGGCTCAAACCTCCAATCTTTTGCTTAACAGCCGACGCACTAGAAGATTGCGCAACGGAGACAGTCATGCTCCACTCTCACCAGCGTGAGAACATTTCTCCAAAGCTATCTGCGCAAAGAAAGAAAGAGACACACCGCTCTCGGGAGCGCTTGACCCTCCAACCTTTTGGTTAACAGTTGATCGCGCAAGCCGATTCGGCCACGGAAACAGTCGCGCTCCACTCTCACCACCGTCAGAACATTTCTCCAACGTTATCAGCGCAAAGAAAAAAAAAGAGACACACTGCTCCTGGGAGGGCTCGAACATCCAACCTTTAGCTGAACAGCCAACGCACTAGCAGATTGCGCCACGGAGACAGTCGTGCTCTACTCTCACCACCGTCAAAACATTTCTCCACAGCTGTCAGCGCAAAGAAAAAAGACACACCTCTCTCTGAAGGGCTCGAACCTCCAACCTTTTGGTTAACAGTTGAACGCGCTAGCCGATTCTGCCACGGAAACAGTCGTGCTCCACTCTCACCACCGTCAGAACATTTCTCCAAAGATATCAGCGCAAAGAAAAAAATTGACACACCGTTCATGGGAGGGCTCGAACCTACATTCTTTTGGTTAACAGCCGTTCGGGCTAGCCAATTGCGCCAAGGAGATTGTCGTGCTCTACTCTCACCACCGTCAGAACGTTTCTCCAAAGCTATTAGCGCAAAGAAAAAAAGCGACACAATGCTCCCGGGAGGGCTCGAACCTCCAACCTTTTGTTTAACAGCCGACGCATTAGCAGATTGCGCCACGGAGACAGTCATAGTCCACTCTCGCCACCGTCAGAACATTTCTCCAAAGCTATCAGCGCAAAGAACAAAAAAGAGACACACCGCTCTCGGGAGGCCTCGAACCTCCAAGCTTCTGGTTAACAGCCGAACGCGCTAGCCAACTGCGTCACGGAGGTAGACGTGCTCCACTTTCACCACCATTAGAACATGTTTCCAATGGTATCAGCGCAAAAAAAAGCGACACACCACTCATGGGAGGGCTCGAACATCCAACCTTTTGGTTAACAGCCGATCGCGCTAGCCAATTGCGCCAAAGAGATTGTCGTGCTCTACTCTCACCCCCGTCAGAACAATTCTCCAAAGCTATCAGCGCAAAGAAAAAAAAAGAGACACACCGCTTTCGGGAGGGGTCAAACCTCCAACCTTTTGGTTAACAGCTGAACACGCTAGCCAATTGCGCCACGGAGACAGTCGTGCTTCACTCTCCCCACTGTCGGAACATTTCTCCATAGCTGTAAGCGCAAAGAAAAAAGCGAAACGCCGCTCCCGTGAGGGCTCGAAACTCCAACCTTTTGGTAAACAGCCGATCGCGCTAGCCAAATGCGCCACGTAGACTGTCGTGCTCTACTCTCACCACCGTCAGAACATTTCTCCACAGCTGTCAGCGCAAAGAAAAAAAAGAGACACACCGCTCTCGGGAGGCCTCGAACCTCCAAGCTTCTGGTTAACAGCCGAACGCGCTAGCCAACTGCGTCACGGAGGTAGTCGTGCTCCACTTTCACCACCATTAGAACATGTTTCCAATGGTATCAGCGCAAAAAAAAAGCGACACACCACTCATGGGAGGGCTCGAACATCCAACCTTTTGGTTAACAGCCGATCGCGCTAGCCAATTGCGCCAAAGAGATTGTCGTGCTCTACTCTCACCCCCGTCAGAACAATTCTCCAAAGCTATCAGCGCAAAGAAAAAAAAAGAGACACACCGCTTTCGGGAGGGCTCGAACCTCCAACCTTTTTTGTTAACAATTGATCGCGCTAGCCAATTCTGCCACGGAAACAGTCGTGCTCCACTCTCACTACCGTCAGAACATTTCTCCAAAGCTATCAGCGCAAAAGAAAAAAAGAGACACACTGCTCCCAAGAGGGCTCGAACCTCCAACCTTTTGCTTAACAGCCGACGCACTAACAGATTGCGCCACAGAGACAGTCGTGCTCCACTCTCACCACCGTCAAAACATTTCTCCAAAGCTATGAGCGCAAAGAACAAAAAAGAGACACACCGCTCTCGGGAGGGCTCGAACCTCCAACCTTTTGGTTAACAGCTGAACACGCTAGCCAATTGCGCCACGGAGACAGTCGTGCTCCACTCTCCCCACTGTCGGAACATTTCTCCATAGCTGTAAGCGCAAAAAAAGCGAAACGCCGCTCCCTTGAGGGCTCGAAACTCCAACCTTTTGGTAAACAGCCGATCGCGCTAGCCAAATGCGCCACGTAGACTGCCGTGCTCTACTCTCACCACCGTCAGAACATTTCTCCACAGCTGTCAGCGCAAAGAAAAAAAAAAGAGACACACTGCTCCCGAGAGGGCTCGAACATCCAACCTTTTGCTTAACAGCCGACGCACTAACAGATTGCGCCACAGAGACAGTCGTGCTTCACTCTCACCACCGTCAGAACATTTCTCCAAAGCTATGAGCGCAAAGAACAAAAAAGAGACACACCGCTCATGGGAGGGTTCGATCCTCCAACCTTTTGGTTAACAGCCCAACGCGCTAGCCAATGCGCCACGAAGACAGTCGTGCTCCACCTTCACCACGGTCAGAACAATTCTCCAAAGATATCAGTGCAAAGAAAAAAAAGCGACACACCGCTCATGGGAGGGCTCGAACCTTCAATCTTTTGGTTAACAGCCGATCGCGCTAGCCATTACACCACGGAAACAGTCGTGCTCTACTCTCACCACCGTCAGAACGTTTCTCCAAAGCTATCAGCGCAAAGAAAAAAAGCGACACAATGCTCCCGGGAGGGCTCGAACCTCCAACCTTTTGTTTAACAGCCGACGCATTAGCAGATTGCGCCACGGAGACAGTCATACTCCACTCTCGCCACCGTCAGAACATTTCTCCAAAGCTATCAGCGCAAAGAACAAAAAAGAGACACACCGCTTTCGGGAAGGGTGAAACCTCCAACCTTTTGGTTAACAGCTGAACACGCTAGCCAATTGCGCCACGGAGACAGTCGTGCTTCACTCTCCCCACTGTCGGAACATTTCTCCATAGCTGTAAGCGCAAAGAAAAAAGCGAAACGCCGCTCCCGTGAGGGCTCGAAACTCCAACCTTTTGGTAAACAGCCGATCGCGCTAGCCAAATGTGCCACGTAGACTGTCGTGCTCTACTCTCACCACCGTCAGAACATTTCTCCACAGCTGTCAGCGCAAAGAAAAAAAAAGAGACACACCGCTCTCGGGAGGGCTCGAACCTCCAACCTTTTGCTTAACAGCTGACGCACTAACAGATTGCGCCACGGAGACAGTCGTGCTCCACTCTCACCACCGTCAGAACATTTCTCCAAAGCTATCAGTGCAAAGAAAAAAAAGCGACACACCGCTCATGGGAGGGCTCGAACCTCCAATCTTTTGGTTAACAGCCGATCGCGGTAGCCATTACACCACAGAAACAGTCGTGCTCCACCATCACTACCGTCAGAACATTTCTCCAAAGCTATCAGCGCAAAGAAAAAAAAAGAGACACACTGCTCCCGGGAGGGCTCGAACCTCCAACATTTTACTTAACAGCCGACGCACTAGCAGATTGCGCCACGGAGACAGTCGTGCTCTACTCTCCCCACTGTCGGAACATTTCTCCATAGCTGTAAGCGCAAAAAAAAAGCGAAACGCCGCTCCCGTGAGGGCTCTAAACTCCAACCTTTTGGTAAACAGCCGATCGCGCTAGCCAAATGCGCCACGTAGACTGCCGTGCTCTACTCTCACCACCGTCAGAACATTTCTCCACAGCTGTCAGCGCAAAGAAAAAAAAGAGACACACGCTCTCGGGAGGGCTGGAACCTCCAACCTTTTTTGTTAACAATTGATCGCGCTAGCCAATTCTGCCACGGAAACAGTCGTGCTCCACTCTCACTACCGTCAGAACATTTCTCCAAAGCTCTCAGCGCAAAAGAAAAAAAGAGACACACTGCTCCCGAGAGGGCTCGAACCTCCAACCTTTTGCTTAACAGCCGACGCACTAACAGATTGCGCCACAAAGACAGTCGTGCTTCACTCTCACCACCGTCAGAACATTTCTCCAAAGCTATGAGCGCAAAGAAAAAAATTGACACACCGTTCATGGGAGGGCTCGAACCTACATTCTTTTGGTTAACAGCCGTTCGGGCTAGCCAATTGCGCCAAGGAGATTGTCGTGCTCTACTCTCACCACCGTCAGAACGTTTCTCCAAAGCTATCAGCGCAAAGAAAAAAAGCGACACAATGCTCCCGGGAGGGCTCGAACCTCCAACCTTTTGTTTAACAGCCGACGCATTAGCAGATTGCGCCACGGAGACAGTCATAGTCCACTCTCGCCACCGTCAGAACATTTCTCCAAAGCTATCAGCGCAAAGAACAAAAAAGAGACACACCGCTCTCGGGAGGCCTCGAACCTCCAAGCTTCTGGTTAACAGCCGAACGCGCTAGCCAACTGCGTCACGGAGGTAGACGTGCTCCACTTTCACCACCATTAGAACATGTTTCCAATGGTATCAGCGCAAAAAAAAGCGACACACCACTCATGGGAGGGCTCGAACATCCAACCTTTTGGTTAACAGCCGATCGCGCTAGCCAATTGCGCCAAAGAGATTGTCGTGCTCTACTCTCACCCCCGTCAGAACAATTCTCCAAAGCTATCAGCGCAAAGAAAAAAAAAGAGACACACCGCTTTCGGGAGGGGTCAAACCTCCAACCTTTTGGTTAACAGCTGAACACGCTAGCCAATTGCGCCACGGAGACAGTCGTGCTTCACTCTCCCCACTGTCGGAACATTTCTCCATAGCTGTAAGCGCAAAGAAAAAAGCGAAACGCCGCTCCCGTGAGGGCTCGAAACTCCAACCTTTTGGTAAACAGCCGATCGCGCTAGCCAAATGCGCCACGTAGACTGTCGTGCTCTACTCTCACCACCGTCAGAACATTTCTCCACAGCTGTCAGCGCAAAGAAAAAAAAGAGACACACCGCTCTCGGGAGGCCTCGAACCTCCAAGCTTCTGGTTAACAGCCGAACGCGCTAGCCAACTGCGTCACAGAGGTAGTCGTGCTCCACTTTCACCACCATTAGAACATGTTTCCAATGGTATCAGCGCAAAAAAAAAGCGACACACCACTCATGGGAGGGCTCGAACATCCAACCTTTTGGTTAACAGCCGATCGCGCTAGCCAATTGCGCCAAAGAGATTGTCGTGCTCTACTCTCACCCCCGTCAGAACAATTCTCCAAAGCTATCAGCGCAAAGAAAAAAAAAGAGACACACCGCTTTCGGGAGGGCTCGAACCTCCAACCTTTTTTGTTAACAATTGATCGCGCTAGCCAATTCTGCCACGGAAACAGTCGTGCTCCACTCTCACTACCGTCAGAACATTTCTCCAAAGCTATCAGCGCAAAAGAAAAAAAGAGACACACTGCTCCCAAGAGGGCTCGAACCTCCAACCTTTTGCTTAACAGCCGACGCACTAACAGATTGCGCCACAGAGACAGTCGTGCTCCACTCTCACCACCGTCAAAACATTTCTCCAAAGCTATGAGCGCAAAGAACAAAAAAGAGACACACCGCTCTCGGGAGGGCTCGAACCTCCAACCTTTTGGTTAACAGCCGAACGCACTAGCCAATTGCGTTACGGAGGTAGTCGTGCTCCACTCTCACCACCATCAGAACATGTTTCCACTGGTATCAGCGCAAAGTAGAAAAGAGACACACCGCTCTCGGGAGGGCTCGAACCTCCAACATTTTACTTAACAGCCGACGCACCAGCAGATTGCGCCACGGAGACCGTCGTACTCTACTCTCACCACCGTCAAAACATTTCTCTACAGCTGTCAGCGCAAAGAAAAAAGACACACATCTCTCTGGAGGGCTCGAACCTCCAACCTTTTGGTTAACAGTTGAACGCGCTAGCCGATTCTGCCACGGAAACATTCGTGCTCCACTCTCACCACCGTCAGAACATTTCTCCAAAGCTATCAGCGCAAAGAAAAAAATCGACACACCGTTCATGGGAGGGCTCGAACCTACATTCTTTTGGTTAACAGCCGATCGGGCTAGCCAATTGCGCCAAGGAGATAGTCGTGCTCTACTCTCACCACCGTCAGAACGTTTCTCCAAAGCTATCAGCGCAAAGAAAAAAAGCGACACAATGCTCCCGGGAGGGCTCGAACCTCCAACCTTTTGTTTAACAGCCGACGCATTAGCAGATTGCGCCACGGAGACAGTCATACTCCACTCTCGCCACCGTCAGAACATTTCTCCAAAGCTATCAGCGCAAAGAACAAAAAAGAGACACACCGCTCTCGGGAGGGCTCGAACCTCCAACCTTTTGGTTAACAGCCGAACGCGCTAGCCAACTGCGTCACGGAGGTAGTCGTGCTCCACTTTCACCAACATTAGAACATGTTTCCAATGGTATCAGCGCAAAGAAAAAAAGCGACACACCGCTCATGGGAGGGCTCGAACATCCAACCTTTTGGTTAACAGCCGATCGCGCTAGCCAATTGCGCCAAGGAGACAGTCGTGCTCCACTCTCCCCACTGTCGGAACATTTCTCCATAGCTGTAAGCGCAAAAAAAAGCGAAACGCCGCTCCCTTGAGGGCTCGAAACTCCAACCTTTTGGTAAACAGCCGATCGCGCTAGCCAAATGCGCCACGTAGACTGCCGTGCTCTACTCTCACCACCGTCAGAACATTTCTCCACAGCTGTCAGCGCAAAGAAAAAAAAAGAGACACACTGCTCCCGAGAGGGCTCGAACATCCAACCTTTTGCTTAACAGCCGACGCACTAACAGATTGCGCCACAGAGACAGTCGTGCTTCACTCTCACCACCGTCAGAACATTTCTCCAAAGCTATGAGCGCAAAGAACAAAAAAGAGACACACCGCTCATGGGAGGGTTCGATCCTCCAACCTTTTGGTTAACAGCCCAACGCGCTAGCCAATGCGCCACGAAGACAGTCGTGCTCCACCTTCACCACGGTCAGAACAATTCTCCAAAGATATCAGTGCAAAGAAAAAAAAGCGACACACCGCTCATGGGAGGGCTCGAACCTTCAATCTTTTGGTTAACAGCCGATCGCGCTAGCCATTACACCACGGAAACAGTCGTGCTCTACTCTCACCACCGTCAGAACGTTTCTCCAAAGCTATCAGCGCAAAGAAAAAAAGCGACACAATGCTCCCGGGAGGGCTCGAACCTCCAACCTTTTGTTTAACAGCCGACGCATTAGCAGATTGCGCCACGGAGACAGTCATACTCCACTCTCGCCACCGTCAGAACATTTCTCCAAAGCTATCAGCGCAAAGAACAAAAAAGAGACACACCGCTTTCGGGAAGGGTGAAACCTCCAACCTTTTGGTTAACAGCTGAACACGCTAGCCAATTGCGCCACGGAGACAGTCGTGCTTCACTCTCCCCACTGTCGGAACATTTCTCCATAGCTGTAAGCGCAAAGAAAAAAGCGAAACGCCGCTCCCGTGAGGGCTCGAAACTCCAACCTTTTGGTAAACAGCCGATCGCGCTAGCCAAATGTGCCACGTAGACTGTCGTGCTCTACTCTCACCACCGTCAGAACATTTCTCCACAGCTGTCAGCGCAAAGAAAAAAAAAGAGACACACCGCTCTCGGGAGGGCTCGAACCTCCAACCTTTTGCTTAACAGCCGACGCACTAACAGATTGCGCCACGGAGACAGTCGTGCTCCACTCTCACCACCGTCAGAACATTTCTCCAAAGCTATCAGTGCAAAGAAAAAAAAGCGACACACCGCTCATGGGAGGGCTCGAACCTCCAATCTTTTGGTTAACAGCCGATCGCGGTAGCCATTACACCACAGAAACAGTCGTGCTCCACCATCACTACCGTCAGAACATTTCTCCAAAGCTATCAGCGCAAAGAAAAAAAAAGAGACACACTGCTCCCGGGAGGGCTCGAACCTCCAACATTTTACTTAACAGCCGACGCACTAGCAGATTGCGCCACGGAGACAGTCGTGCTCTACTCTCCCCACTGTCGGATCATTTCTCCATAGCTGTAAGCGCAAAAAAAAAGCGAAACGCCGCTCCCGTGAGGGCTCTAAACTCCAACCTTTTGGTAAACAGCCGATCGCGCTAGCCAAATGCGCCACGTAGACTGCCGTGCTCTACTCTCACCACCGTCAGAACATTTCTCCACAGCTGTCAGCGCAAAGAAAAAAAAAGAGACACACGCTCTCGGGAGGGCTGGAACCTCCAACCTTTTTTGTTAACAATTGATCGCGCTAGCCAATTCTGCCACGGAAACAGTCGTGCTCCACTCTCACTACCGTCAGAACATTTCTGCAAAGCTCTCAGCGCAAAAGAAAAAAAGAGACACACTGCTCCCGAGAGGGCTCGAACCTCCAACCTTTTGCTTAACAGCCGACGCACTAACAGATTGCGCCACAAAGACAGTCGTGCTTCACTCTCACCACCGTCAGAACATTTCTCCAAAGCTATGAGCGCAAAGAACAAAAAAGAGACACACCGCTCTCGGGAGGGCTCGAACCTCCAACCTTTTGGTTAACAGCCGAACGCGCTAGCCAATTGCGTCACGGAGGTAGTCGTGCTCCACTCTCACCACCATCAGAACATTTTTCTAAAGGTATCAGCGCAAAGAAAAAAAGAGACACACCGCTCATGGGAGGGTTCGAACCTCCAACCTTTTGGTTAACAGCCCAACGCGCTAGCCAATGCGCCACGAAGACAGTCGTGCTCCACCTTCACCACCGTCAGAACATTTCTCCAAAGATATCAGCGCAAAGAAAAAAATCGACACACCGTTCATGGGAGGGCTCGAACCTACATTCTTTTGGTTAACAGCCGTTCGGGCTAGCCAATTGCGCCAAGGAGATTGTCGTGCTCTACTCTCACCACCGTCAGAACGTTTCTCCAAAGCTATCAGCGCAAAGAAAAAAAGCGACACAATGCTCCCGGGAGGGCTCGAACCTCCAACCTTTTGTTTAACAGCCGACGCATTAGCAGATTGCGCCACGGAGACAGTCATACTCCACTCTCGCCACCGTCAGAACATTTCTCCAAAGCTATCAGCGCAAAGAACAAAAAAGAGACAAACCGCTCTCGGGAGGCCTCGAACCTCCAAGCTTTTGGTTAACAGCCGAACGCGCTAGCCAACTGCGTCACGGAGGTAGTCGTGCTCCACTTTCACCACCATTAGAACATGTTTGCAATGGTATCAGCGCGAAAAAAAGCGACACACCGCTCATGGGAGGGCTCGAACATCCAACCTTTTGGTTAACAGCCGATCGCGCTAGCCAATTGCGCCAAAGAGATAGTCGTGCTCTACTCTCACCCCCGTCAGAACAATTCTCCAAAGCTATCAGCGCAAAGAAAAAAAAAGAGACACACCGCTTTCGGGAGGGGTCAAACCTCCAACCTTTTGGTTAACAGCTGATCGCGCTAGCCAATTCTGCCACGGAAACAGTCGTGCTTCAATCTTACTACCGTCGGAACATTTCTCCATAGCTCTCAGCGCAAAAGAAAAAAAGAGACACACTGCTCCCGAGAGGGCTCGAACCTCCAACCTTTTGCTTAACAGCCGACGCACTAACAGATTGCGCCACAGAGACAGTCGTGCTTCACTCTCACCACTGTCAGAACATTTCTCCAAAGCTATGAGCGCAAAGAACAAAGAAGAGACACACCGCTCTCGGGAGGGCTTGAACCTCCAACCTTTTGGTTAACAGCCGAACGCGCTAGCCAATTGCGTCACGGAGGTAGTCGTGCTCCACTCTCACCACCATCAGAACATTTTTCTAAAGGTATCAGCGCAAAGAAAAAAAGAGACACACCCCTCATGGGAGGGTTCGAACCTCCAACCTTTTGGTTAACAGCCCAACGCGCTAGCCAATGCGCCACGAAGACAGTCGTGCTCCACCTTCACCACGGTCAGAACATTTCTCCAAAGATATCAGTGCAAAGAAAAAAAAGCGACACACCGCTCATGGGAGGGCTCGAACCTTCAATCTTTTGGTTAACAGCCGATCGCGCTAGCCACTACACCACGGAAACAGTCGTGCTCTACTCTCACCACCGTCAGAACGTTTCTCCAAAGCTATCAGCGCAAAGAAAAAAAGCGCCACAATGCTCCCGGGAGGGCTCGAACCTCCAACCTTTTGTTTAACAGCCGACGCATTAGCAGATTGCGCCACGGAGACAGTCATACTCCACTCTCGCCACCGTCAGAACATTTCTCCAAAGCTATCAGCGCAAAGAACAAAAAAGAGACACACCGCTTTCGGGAGGGGTCAAACCTCCAATCCTTTGGTTAACAGCTGAACACGCTAGCCAATTGCGCCACGGAGACAGTCGTGCTTCACTCTCCCCACTGTCGGAACATTTCTCCATAGCTGTAAGCGCAAAGAAAAAAGCGAAACGCCGCTCCCGTGAGGGCTCGAAACTCCAACCTTTTGGTAAACAGCCGATCGCGCTAGCCAAATGCGCCACGTAGACTGCCGTGCTCTACTCTCACCACCGTCAGAACATTTCTCCACAGCTGTCAGCGCAAAGAAAAAAAAGAGACACACCGCTCTCGGGAGGGCTAGAACCTCCAACCTTTTGTGTTAACAATTGATCGCGCTAGCCAATCCTGCCACGGAAACAGTCGTGCTCCACTCTCACTACCGTCAGAACATTTCTCCAAAGCTCTCAGCGCAAAAGAAAAAAAGAGACACACTGCTCCCGAGAGGGCTCGAACCTCCAACCTTTTGCTTAACAGCCGACGCACTAACAGATTGCGCCACAGAGACAGTCGTGCTTCACTCTCACCACCGTCAGAACATTTCTCCAAAGCTATGAGCGCAAAGAACAAAAAAGAGACACACCGCTCTCGGGAGGGCTCGAACCTCCAACCTTTTGGTTAACAGCCGAACGCGCTAGCCAATTGCGCCACGGAGACAGTCGTGCTTCACTCTCCCCACTGTCGGAACATTTCTCCATAGCTGTAAGCGCAAAGAAAAAAGCGAAACGCCGCTCCCGTGAGGGCTCGAAACTCCAACCTTTTGGTAAACAGCCGATCGCGCTAGCCAAATGTGCCACGTAGACTGTCGTGCTCTACTCTCACCACCGTCAGAACATTTCTCCACAGCTGTCAGCGCAAAGAAAAAAAAAAGAGACACACCGCTCTCGGGAGGGCTCGAACCTCCAACCTTTTGTGTTAACAATTGATCGCGCTAGCCAATCCTGCCACGGAAACAGTCGTGCTCCACTCTCACTACCGTCAGAACATTTCTCCAAAGCTCTCAGCGCAAAAGAAAAAAAGAGACACACTGCTCCCGAGAGGGCTCGAACCTCCAACCTTTTGCTTAACAGCCGACGCACTAACAGATTGCGCCACAGAGACAGTCGTGCTTCACTCTCACCACCGTCAGAACATTTCTCCAAAGCTATGAGCGCAAAGAACAAAAAAGAGACACACCGCTCTCGGGAGGGCTCGAACCTCCAATCCTTTGGTTAACAGCTGAACACGCTAGCCAATTGCGCCACGGAGACAGTCGTGCTTCACTCTCCCCACTGTCGGAACATTTCTCCATAGCTGTAAGCGCAAAGAAAAAAGCGAAACGCCGCTCCCGTGAGGGCTCGAAACTCCAACCTTTTGGTAAACAGCCGATCGCGCTAGCCAAATGCGCCACGTAGACTGCCGTGCTCTACTCTCACCACCGTCAGAACATTTCTCCACAGCTGTCAGCGCAAAGAAAAAAAAAGAGACACACCGCTCTCGGGAGGGCTCGAACCTCCAACCTTTTGTGTTAACAATTGATCGCGCTAGCCAATCCTGCCACGGAAACAGTCGTGCTCCACTCTCACTACCGTCAGAACATTTCTCCAAAGCTCTCAGCGCAAAAGAAAAAAAGAGACACACTGCTCCCGAGAGGGCTCGAACCTCCAACCTTTTGCTTAACAGCCGACGCACTAACAGATTGCGCCACAGAGACAGTCGTGCTTCACTCTCACCACCGTCAGAACATTTCTCCAAAGCTATGAGCGCAAAGAACAAAAAAGAGACACACCGCTCTCGGGAGGGCTCGAACCTCCAACCTTTTGGTTAACAGCCGAACGCGCTAGCCAATTGCGTCACGGAGGTAGTCGTGCTCCACTCTCACCACCATCAGAACATTTTTCTAAAGGTATCAGCGCAAAGAAAAAAAGAGACACACCGCTCATGGGAGGGTTCGAACCTCCAACCTTTTGGTTAACAGCCCAACGCGCTAGCCAATGCGCCACGAAGACAGTCGTGCTCCACCTTCACCACCGTCAGAACATTTCTCCAAAGATATCAGCGCAAAGAAAAAAATCGACACACCGTTCATGGGAGGGCTCGAACCTACATTCTTTTGGTTAACAGCCGTTCGGGCTAGCCAATTGCGCCAAGGAGATTGTCGTGCTCTACTCTCACCACCGTCAGAACGTTTCTCCAAAGCTATCAGCGCAAAGAAAAAAAGCGACACAATGCTCCCGGGAGGGCTCGAACCTCCAACCTTTTGTTTAACAGCCGACGCATTAGCAGATTGCGCCACGGAGACAGTCATACTCCACTCTCGCCACCGTCAGAACATTTCTCCAAAGCTATCAGCGCAAAGAACAAAAAAGAGACAAACCGCTCTCGGGAGGCCTCGAACCTCCAAGCTTTTGGTTAACAGCCGAACGCGCTAGCCAACTGCGTCACGGAGGTAGTCGTGCTCCACTTTCACCACCATTAGAACATGTTTGCAATGGTATCAGCGCGAAAAAAAGCGACACACCGCTCATGGGAGGGCTCGAACATCCAACCTTTTGGTTAACAGCCGATCGCGCTAGCCAATTGCGCCAAAGAGATAGTCGTGCTCTACTCTCACCCCCGTCAGAACAATTCTCCAAAGCTATCAGCGCAAAGAAAAAAAAGAGACACACCGCTTTCGGGAGGGGTCAAACCTCCAACCTTTTGGTTAACAGCTGATCGCGCTAGCCAATTCTGCCACGGAAACAGTCGTGCTTCAATCTTACTACCGTCGGAACATTTCTCCATAGCTCTCAGCGCAAAAGAAAAAAAGAGACACACTGCTCCCGAGAGGGCTCGAACCTCCAACCTTTTGCTTAACAGCCGACGCACTAACAGATTGCGCCACAGAGACAGTCGTGCTTCACTCTCACCACTGTCAGAACATTTCTCCAAAGCTATGAGCGCAAAGAACAAAGAAGAGACACACCGCTCTCGGGAGGGCTCGAACCTCCAACCTTTTGGTTAACAGCCGAACGCGCTAGCCAATTGCGTCACGGAGGTAGTCGTGCTCCACTCTCACCACCATCAGAACATTTTTCTAAAGGTATCAGCGCAAAGAAAAAAAGAGACACACCCCTCATGGGAGGGTTCGAACCTCCAACCTTTTGGTTAACAGCCCAACGCGCTAGCCAATGCGCCACGAAGACAGTCGTGCTCCACCTTCACCACGGTCAGAACATTTCTCCAAAGATATCAGTGCAAAGAAAAAAAAGCGACACACCGCTCATGGGAGGGCTCGAACCTTCAATCTTTTGGTTAACAGCCGATCGCGCTAGCCGCTACACCACGGAAACAGTCGTGCTCTACTCTCACCACCGTCAGAACGTTTCTCCAAAGCTATCAGCGCAAAGAAAAAAAGCGCCACAATGCTCCCGGGAGGGCTCGAACCTCCAACCTTTTGTTTAACAGCCGACGCATTAGCAGATTGCGCCACGGAGACAGTCATACTCCACTCTCGCCACCGTCAGAACATTTCTCCAAAGCTATCAGCGCAAAGAACAAAAAAGAGACACACCGCTTTCGGGAGGGGTCAAACCTCCAATCCTTTGGTTAACAGCTGAACACGCTAGCCAATTGCGCCACGGAGACAGTCGTGCTTCACTCTCCCCACTGTCGGAACATTTCTCCATAGCTGTAAGCGCAAAGAAAAAAGCGAAACGCCGCTCCCGTGAGGGCTCGAAACTCCAACCTTTTGGTAAACAGCCGATCGCGCTAGCCAAATGCGCCACGTAGACTGCCGTGCTCTACTCTCACCACCGTCAGAACATTTCTCCACAGCTGTCAGCGCAAAGAAAAAAAAAGAGACACACCGCTCTCGGGAGGGCTCGAACCTCCAACCTTTTGTGTTAACAATTGATCGCGCTAGCCAATCCTGCCACGGAAACAGTCGTGCTCCACTCTCACTACCGTCAGAACATTTCTCCAAAGCTCTCAGCGCAAAAGAAAAAAAGAGACACACTGCTCCCGAGAGGGCTCGAACCTCCAACCTTTTGCTTAACAGCCGACGCACTAACAGATTGCGCCACAGAGACAGTCGTGCTTCACTCTCACCACCGTCAGAACATTTCTCCAAAGCTATGAGCGCAAAGAACAAAAAAGAGACACACCGCTCTCGGGAGGGCTCGAACCTCCAACCTTTTGGTTAACAGCCGAACGCGCTAGCCAATTGCGTCACGGAGGTAGTCGTGCTCCACTCTCACCACCATCAGAACATTTTTCTAAAGGTATCAGCGCAAAGAAAAAGAGAGACACACCGCTCATGGGAGGGTTCGAACCTCCAACCTTTTGGTTAACAGCCCAACGCGCTAGCCAATGCGCCACGAAGACAGTCGTGCTCCACCTTCACCACGGTCAGAACAATTCTCCAAAGATATCAGTGCAAAGAAAAAAAAGCGACACACCACTCATGGGAGGGCTCGAACCTTCAATCTTTTGGTCAACAGCCGATCGCGCTAGCCATTACACCACGGAAACAGTCGTGCTCTACTCTCACCACCGTCAGAACGTTTCTCCAAAGCTATCAGCGCAAAGAAAAAAAGCGACACAATGCTCCCGGGAGGGCTCGAACCTCCAACCTTTTGTTTAACAGCCGACGCATTAGCAGATTGCGCCACGGAGACAGTCATACTCCACTCTCGCCACCGCCAGAACATTTCTCCAAAGCTATCAGCGCAAAGAACAAAAAAGAGACACACCGCTTTCGGGAGGGGTGAAACCTCCAACCTTTTGGTTAACAGCTGAACACGCTAGCCAATTGCGCCACGGAGACAGTCGTGCTTCACTCTCCCCACTGTCGGAACATTTCTCCATAGCTGTAAGCGCAAAGACGAAACGCCGCTCCCGTGAGGGCTCGAAACTCCAACCTTTTGGTAAACAGCCGATCGCGCTAGCCAAATGTGCCACGTAGACTGTCGTGCTCTACTCTCACCACCGTCAGAACATTTCTCCACAGCTGTCAGCGCAAAGAAAAAAAAAGAGACACACCGCTCCCGGGAGGGCTCGAACCTCCAACATTTTACTTAACAGCCGACGCACTAGCAGATTGCGCCACGGAGACAGTCGTGCTCTACTCTCCCCACTGTCGGAACATTTCTCCATAGCTGTAAGCGCAAAAAAAAGCGAAACGCCGCTCCCGTGAGGGCTCGAAACTCCAACCTTTTGGTAAACAGCCGATCGCGCTAGCCAAATGCGCCACGTAGACTGCCGTGCTCTACTCTCACCACCGTCAGAACATTTCTCCACAGCTGTCAGCGCAAAGAAAAAAAAAGAGACACACCGCTCTCGGGAGGGCTGTAACCTCCAACCTTTTTTGTTAACAATTGATCGCGCTAGCCAATTCTGCCACGGAAACAGTCGTGCTCCACTCTCACTACCGTCAGAACATTTCTCCAAAGCTCTCAGCGCAAAAGAAAAAAAGAGACACAATGCTCCCGAGAGGGCTCGAACCTCCAACCTTTTGCTTAACAGCCGACGCACTAACAGATTGCGCCACAGAGACAGTCGTGCTCCACTCTCACCACCGTCAAAACATTTCTCCAAAGCTATGAGCGCAAAGAACAAAAAAGAGACACACCGCTCTCGGGAGGGCTCGAACCTCCAACCTTTTGGTTAACAGCCGAACGCACTAGCCAATTGCGTAACGGAGGTAGTCTTGCTCCACTCTCACCACCATCAGAACATGTTTCCACTGGTATCAGCGCAAAGTAGAAAAGAGACACACCGCTCTCGGGAGGGCTCGAACCTCCAAACTTTTGGTTAACAATTGATCGCGCTAGCCGATTCAGCCACGGAAACAGCCGTGCTCCACTCTCACTACCGTCAGAACATTTCTCCAAAGCTATCAGCGCAAAGAAAAAAAAGAGACACACTGCCCCCGGGAGGGCTCGAACCTCCAACCTTTTGCTTAACAGCCGACGCACTAACAGATTGCGCCACGGAGACAGTCGTGCTCCACTCTCACCACCGTCAGAACATTTCTCCAAAGCTATCAGTGCAAAGAAAAAAAAGCGACACACAGCTCATGGGAGGGCTCGAACCTCCAATCTTTTGGTTAACAGCCGATCGCGGTAGCCATTACACCACAGAAACAGTCGTGCTCCACCATCACTACCGTCAGAACATTTCTCCAAAGCTATCAGCGCAAAGAAAAAAAAAGAGACACACTGCTCCCGGGAGGGCTCGAACCTCCAACATTTTACTTAACAGCCGACGCACTAGCAGATTGCGCCACGGAGACAGTCGTGCTCGACTCTCACCACCGTCAAAACATTTCTCCACAGCTCTCAGCGCAAAGAAAAAAGACACACCTCTCTTGAGGGCTCGAACCTCCAACCTTTTGGTTAACAGTTGAACGCGCTAGCCGATTCTGCCACGGAAACAGTCGTGCTCCACTCTCACCACCGTCAGAACATTTCTCCAAAGCTATCAGCGCAAAGAAAAAAATCGACACACCGTTCATGGGAGGGCTCGAACCTACAATCTTTTGGTTAACAGCCGATCGGGCTAGCCAATTGCGCCAAGGAGATAGTCGTGCTCTACTCTCACCACCGTCAGAACGTTTCTCCAAAGCTATCAGCGCAAAGAAAAAAAGCGACACAATGCTCCCGGGAGGGCTCGAACCTCCAACCTTTTGTTTAACAGCCGACGCATTAGCAGATTGCGCCACGGAGACAGTCATACTCCACTCTCGCCA
Organism: Rhipicephalus microplus; assembly: GCF_043290135.1. NCBI lineage: Eukaryota > Metazoa > Arthropoda > Arachnida > Ixodida > Ixodidae > Rhipicephalus > Rhipicephalus microplus. The sequence goes on from NW_027464592.1 coordinate 8,550,548, forward strand.
CCGTCAGAACATTTCTCCAAAGCTATCAGCGCAAAGAAAAAAAAGAGACACACTGCCCCCGGGAGGGCTCGAACCTCCAACCTTTTGCTTAACAGCCGACGCACTAACAGATTGCGCCACGGAGACAGTCGTGCTCCACTCTCACCACCGTCAGAACATTTCTCCAAAGCTATCAGTGCAAAAAAAAAAGCGACACACAGCTCATGGGAGGGCTCGAACCTCCAATCTTTTGGTTAACAGCCGATCGCGGTAGCCATTACACCACAGAAACAGTCGTGCTCCACCATCACTACCGTCAGAACATTTCTCCAAAGCTATCAGCACAAAGAAAAAAAAGAGACACACTGCTCCTGGGAGGGATCGAACCTCCAACATTTTACTTAACAGCCGACGCACTAGCGGATTGCGCCACGGAGACAGTCGTGCTCTACTCTCACCACCGTCAAAACATTTCTCCACAGCTGTCAGCGCAAAAAAAAAGACACACCTCTCTCTGGAGGGCTCGAACCTCCAACCTTTTGGTTAACAGTTGAACGCGCTAGCCGATTCTGCCACGGAAACAGTCGTGCTCCACTCTCACCACCGTCAGAACATTTCTCCAAAGCTATCAGCGCAAAGAAAAAAATCGACACACCGTTCATGGGAGGGCTCGAACCTACATTCTTTTGGTTAACAGCCGATCGGGCTAGCCAATTGCGCCAAGGAGATAGACGTGCTCTACTCTCACCACCGTCAGAACGTTTCTCCAAAGCTATCAGCGCAAAGAAAAAAAGCGACACAATGCTCCCGGGAGGGCTCGAACCCCCAACCTTTTGTTTAACAGCCGACGCACTAGCAGATTGCTCGACGGAGACAGTCGTGCTCCACTCTCACCACTGTCAGAACATTTCTCCATAGCTGTCAGCGCAAAGAAAAAAGCGAAACGCCGCTCCTGGGAGGGCTCCAACCTCCAAACTCTAGGTAAACAACCGATCGCGCTAGCCGAATGCGCCACATAGACAGTCGTGCTCTACTCTCACCACCGTCAGAACATTTCTCCACAGCTGTCAGCTCAAAGAAAAAAGAGACACACCGCTCTCGGGAGGGCTCGAACCTCCAACCTTTTTATTAACAGCTGAACGCGCTAGCCGATTGCGCCAAGGAGATAGTGGTGCTCTACTCTCACCACTGTCAGAACATTTCTCCAAAGCTATCAGCGCAAAGAAAAAAAGCGACACACTGCTCCCGGGACGGCTTGAACCTCCAACCTTTCAGTTAACAGTTGATCGCGCTGGCCGATTCTGCCACAGAAACAGCCGTGCTCCACTCTCACCACCGTCAGAACATCTCTCCAAAGCTATCAGCGCAAAAAAAGAGACACACCGCTCTCGGGAGGGCTCGAACCTCCAACCTTTTGGTTAACAGCTGAACGCGCTAGCCAATTGCGCCAAGGAGATTGTCGTGCTCTACTCTCCCCACCGTTAGAACATTTCTACAAAGCTATCAGCGCAAAGATAAAAAGCGACACACTGCTCCCGGGACGGCTTGAACCTCCAACCTTTCTGTTAACAGTTGATCGCGCTAGCCGATTCTGCCACAGAAACAGTCGTGCTCCACTCTCACCACCGTCAGAACATCTCTCCAAAGCTATCAGCGCAAAAAAAAGAGAGACACCGCTCTCGGGAGGGCTCGAACCTCCAACCTTTTCGTTAACAGTTGAACGCGCTAGCCGATTCTGCCACGGAAACAGTCGTGTTCCACTCTCACCACCGTCAGAACATTTCTCCAAAGCTATCAGCGCAAAGAAAAAAAAGAGACACACCGCTCTCGGGAGGGCTCGAACCTCCAACCTTTTGGTTAACAGCCGAACGCGCTAGCCAATTGCGTCACGGAGGTAGTCGTGCTCCACTCTCACCACCATCAGAACATTTTTCTAAAGGTATCAGCGCAACGAAAAAAAGTGACACACCGCTCATGGGAGGGTTCGAACCTCCAACCTTTTGGTTAACAGCTGAACGCGCTAGCCAATTGCGCCAAGGAGATTGTCGTGCTCTACTCTCAATACCGTCAGAACATTTCTACAAAGCTATCAGTGCAAAGAAAAAAAAGCGACACACCGCTCATGGGAGGGCTCGAACCTCCAACCTTTTAGTTAACAGCTGATAGCGCTAGTCATTACAACACGGAAACAGTCGTGCTCCACTCTCTCCACCGTCAGGACATTTCTCAAAAGCTATCAGCGCAAAGAAAAAAAGAGACACACCGCTCTCGGGAGGGCTCGAACCTCCAACCTTTTGGTTAACAGTTGACCGCGCTAGCCGATTCTTCCACGGAAACAGTCGGGCTCCACTCTCCCCACCGTCAGAACATTTCTCCAAAGCTATCAGCGCAAAGAAAAAAAGAGACACACCGCTCTCGGGAGGGCTCGAACCTCCAACCTTTTGGTTAACAGCCCAACGCGCTAGCCAATTGCGCCACGGAGACAGTCGTGCTCCACTCTCACTACGGTCAGAACACTTCTCCAAAGATATCAGTGCAAAGAAAAAAAAGCGACACACCGCTCATGGGAGGGCTCGAACCTCCAACCTTTTGGTTAACAGCCGATCGTGCTAGCCATTACACCACGGAAACAGTCGTCCTCCACCCTCACTACGGGCAGAACATTTCTCCAAAGCTATCAGCGCAAAGAAAAAAGAGAGACACACTGCTCCAGGGAGGGCTTGAACCTCCAACCTTTTGCTTAACAGCCGATGCACAAGCAGATTGCGCCACGGAGACAGTCGTGCTCCACTCTCACCACTGTCGGAACATTGCTCCATAGCTGTCAGCGCAAAGAAAAAAAGCGAAGCGCCGCTCCCGGGAGGGCTACAACCTCCATACTTTCGGTAAACAGCTGATCGCGCTAGCCAAATGCGCCACGTAGACAGTCGTGCTCTACTCTCACCACCGTCAGAACCTTTCTCCACAGCTGTCAGCGCAAAGAAAAAAAAGACACACCGCTCTCAGGAGGGTTCGAACCTCCAATCTTTTGCTTAACAGCCGATGCTCTAGCCGATTGCGCCATGGAGACAGTCATGCTCCACTCCCACCACCGTCAGAACATTTCTCCACAGCTGTCAGCGCAAAAAAAAGAGACACCGCTCTCGGGAGGGCTCGAACCTCCTACATTTTGGTTAACAGCTGAACGCGCTAGCCAATTGCGCCAAGGAGATAGTCGTGCTCTACTCTCACCACCGTCAGAACATTTCTCCAAAGCTATCAGCGCAAAGAAAAAAAAAAAGACACACCGCTTTCGGGAGGGCTCGAACCTCCAACCTTTTGATTAACAGCCGAACGCGCTAGCCAATTGCGTCACGGAAGTAGTCGTGCTCCACTCTCACCACCGTCAGAACATTTCTCCAAAGCTATCAGCGCAATCTGCTAGTGCGTCGGCTGTTAAGCAAAAGGTTTGAGGTTCGAGCCCTCCTGAAAACGGTGTGTCTCTTTTTTTGCTTTGCGCTGATAGCTTTGCAGAAATGTTCTGACGGTGGTGAGAGGGGCGCACGACAGTTTCCGTGGCAGAATCGGCTAGCGCGATCAACTGTTACCAAAAAGGTTGGAGGTTCGAGCCCTCCCGAGAGCGGTGTGTCTCTTTTTTTTTCTTTGCGCTGATAGCTTTGGAGAAATGTTCTAACGGTGGTGAGAGTGGAGCACGACTGTCTCCGTGGCCCAATCTGCTAGTGCGTCGGCTGTTAACCAACAGGTTGGAGATTCGAGCCCTCCTATGAGCGGTGTGTCGCTTTTTTTTCTTTAAGCTGATATCTTTGTAGAAGTGTTCACACTGCGGTGAAAGTGGAGCACGAATGTCTCCGTGGCGCAAGTGGCTAGCGCGTTGGGCTGTTAACCATAGGGTGAGGTTCGAACCCTCCCATGAGCAGTGTGTCTCTTTTTTTCTCTGCGCTGATACGTTTGAAAAAATGTTCTGATGGTGGTGAGAGTGGAGCACGACTACCTCCGTGACGCAATTGGCTAGCGCGTTCGGGTGTAGACCAAAAGTTTGGGGGTTCGAGCCCTCCCGAGAGCTGTGTGTCTCTTTTTTTCTTTGCGCTGACAGCTATGGAGAAATGTTCCGACAGTGATGAGAGTGGAGCACGACTGTCTCCTTGGCGCAATCTGCTAGTGCGTTGGCTGTTAAGCAAAAGGTTGGAGGTTCGAGCCCTCCCAGGAGCAGTGTGTCTCTTTTTTTTTCTTTGCGCTGATAGCTTTGGAGAAATGTACTGACGGTGGCGAGATTGGAGCACGACTGTCTCCGTGGCGCAATCTGCTAGTGCGTCGGCAGTTAAGCAAAAGGTTGGAGGTTCGAGCCCTCCCGGGAGCGGTGTGTCGCTTTTTTTTCTTTGCACTGATATCTTTGTAGAAGTGTTCTGACCGTGGTGAGAGTGGAGCACGACTGTCTCCGTGGCGCAATTGGCTAGCGTGTTCGGCTGTTAACCAATAGGTTGGAGGTTCGAGCCCTCCCACGAGGGTGTGTCGCTTTTTTTCTTTGTTCTGATATCTTTGGAGAAGTGTTCTGACAATGGTGAGAGTGGTGCACGACTGGCTCCGTGGGACGATTGGTTAGCGCGTTGGTCTGTTAACCAAAAGGATGGAGGTTCGAATCCTCCCATGAGTGGTGTGTCTCTTTCTTTCTTTGCGCTGATACCTTTGGAAAAATGTTCTGATGGTGGTGAGAGTAGAGCACGACTACCTCCGTGACGCAATTGGCTAGCGCGTTCGGCTGTTAACCATAAGGTTGGAGGTTCGAACCCTCCCTTGAGCAGTGTGTCTCTTTTTTTTGCGCTGATACCTTTGAAAAAATGTTCTGATGGTGGTGAGAGTGGAGCACGACTACCTCCGTGACGCAATTGGCTAGCGCTTTCGGGTGTAGACCAAAAGTTTGGAGGTTCGAGCCCTCCCGAGAGCTGTGTGTCTCTTTTTTTCTTTGCGCTGATAGCTTTGGAGAAATGTTCTGACGGTAGTGAGAGTGGAGCACTGCTGTCTCCGTGGCGCAATCTGCTAGTGCGTCGGCTGTTAAGCAAAAGGTTTGAGGTTCGAGCCCTCGTGAGAGCGGTGTGTCTCTTTTTTTTCTTTGCGCTGATAGCTTTGGAGAAATGTTCTGACGGTGGTGAGAGTGGCGCACGACTGTTTCCGTGGCAGAATCGGCTAGCGCGATCAACTGTTATCCAAAAGGTTGGAGGTTCGAGCCCTCCCGAGAGTGGTGTGTCTCTTTTTTTTCTTTGCGCTGATAGCTTTGGAGAAATGTTCTAACGGTGGCGAGAGTGGAGCACGACTGTCTTCGTGGCCCAATCTACTAGTGCGTCGGCTGTTAACCAACAGGTTGGAGATTCGAGCCCTCCTATGAGCGGTGTGTCGCTTTTTTTTCTTTGAGCTTATATCTTTGTAGAAGTGTCCTGACTGTGGTGAGAGTGGAGCACGACTTTCTCCGTGGCGCAATTGGCTAGGTGTTCGGCTGTTAACCAAAAGGTTGCAGGTTCGAACCCTCCCATGGGTGGTGTATCTCTTTTTTTTCTTTGCGCTGATACCTTTGAAAAAATGTTCTGATGGTGGTGAGAGTAGAGCACGACTACCTCCGTGACGCATTTGGCTAGCGCGTTCGGCTATTAACCAAAAGGTTGGAGGTTCGAGCCCTCCCGAAAGCGGTGTGTCTCTTTTTTCTTTGCGCTGACAGCTATGGAGAAATGTTCCGACAGTGATGAGAGTGGAGCATGACTGTCTCCGTGGCAGAACTGCTAGTGCGTCGGCTGTTAAGCAAAAGGTTGGAGGTTCGAGTCCTCTCAGGAGCAGTGTTTCGCTTTTTTCTTTGCGCTGATTGCCTTGGAGAAACGTTCTGACGGTGGTGAGAGTGGAGCACGTCTGTCTCTGTTGCGCAATTGGCTAGCGCGTTGGGCTGTTAACGAAAAGGTTGGAGGTTCGGACCCTCCAATGAGCGGTGTGTCTCTTTTTTTCTTTGCGCTGATACCTTTGGAAAAATGTTCTGATGGTGGTGAGAGTGGAGCACGACTACCTCCGTGACGCAATAGGCTAGCGCGTTCGGCTGTTAACCAAAAGGTTGGAGGTTCGAGCCCTTCCGAGAGCGGTGTGTCTCTGTTTTTTGCGCCGATAGCTTTGGAGAAATGTTCTGATGGTGGTGAGAGTGGAGCACGACTACTTCCGTGACGCAATTGGCTAGCGCGTTCGGCTGTTAATCAAAAGGTTGGAAGTTCGAGCCCTCCCGAGAGCGGCGTGTCTCTTTTTTTCTTCGCGCTGATAGCTTTGGAGAAATGTTCTGACGGTGGTGAGAGTGGAGCGCGACTGTCTCCATGGCGCAGTCTGCTTGTGCGTCGGCTGTTGAGCAAAAGGTTGGAGGTTCGAGCCCTCCCGGAAGCAGTGTGTCGCTTTTTTTCTTTGCGCTGATAGCTTTGGAGAAACGTTCTGACGGTGGTGAGAGTGGAGCGCGGTTGGGTCCATGGTGCAATGGCTAGCGCGATTGGCTGTTAACCAAAAGGTTGGAGGTTCGAGCCCCCCCGAGAGCGGTGTGTCTCTTTTTTTTCTTTGCGCTGAAAGCTTTGGAGAAATGTTCTGATGGTGGTGAGAGTGGAGCACGACTACTTCCGTGATGCAATTGGCTAGCGCGTTCGGCTGTTAATCAAAAGGTTGGAAGTTCGAGCCCTCCCGAGAGCGGTGTGTCTCTTTTTTTTTCTTTGTGCTGATAGCTTTGGAGAAATGTTCTGACGGTGGTAAAATTTGAGCAAGGCTGTCTCCGTGGCGCAGTCTGCTAGTGAATTGGCTGTTAAGCAAAAGGTTGGAGGTTCGAGCCCTCCCGAGAGCGGTGTGTCTCTTTTTTTTTCTTTGCGCTGATAGCTTTGGAGAAATGTTCTAACGGTAGTGAGAGTGGAGCACGACTGTCTCCGTGGCCCAATCTGCTATTGCATCGGCTGTTAAGCAAAAGGTTGGAGGTTCGAGCCCTCCCAGGAGCAGTGTATCGCTTTTTTTCTTTGTGCTGATAGCCTTGGAGAAACGTTCTGACGGTGGTGAGAGCGGAGCCCGACTGTCTCTCTTGCGCAATTGGCTAGCGCGTTGGGCTGTTAACGAAAAGGTTGGAGGTTCAAACCCTCCCATGAGCGGTGTGTCTCTTTTTTTCTTTGCGCTGATACCTTTGGAAAAATGTTCTGATGGTGGTGAGAGTGGAGCACGACTTCCTCCGTGACGCAATTGGCTAGCGCGTTCGCCTGTTAACCAAAAGGTTGGAGTTTCGAGCCCTCCCGAGAGCGTTGTGTCTCTTTTTTTTCTTTGCGCTGATAGCTTTGGAGAAATATTTGGATGGTGGTGAAAGTGGAGCACGACTTCTTCCGTGACGCAATTTGCTAGCGCGTTCAGCTGTTAATCCAAAGGTTGGAGTTTCGAGCCCTCCCGAGAGCGGTGTGTCTCTTTTTTTTCTTTGCGCTGATAGCTTTGGAGAAATGTACTGACGGTGGTGAGAGTGGAGCGTGACTGTCTCCGTGGCGCAATCTGCTAGTGCGTCGGCTGTTAAGCAAAAGATTGGAGGTTCGAGCGCTCCCATGAGCGGTGTGTCGCTTTTTCTTCTTTGCACTGATATCTTTGTAGAAGTGTTCTGACCGTGGTGAGAGTGGAGCACGACTGGCTCCGTGGGACAATTGGCTAGCGCGTTGGTCTGTTAACCAAAAGGATGGAGGTTTGAACCCTCCCATGAGTGGTGTGTCTCTTTTTTTCTTTGCGCTGATACCTTTGGAAAAATGTTCTGATGGTGGTGAGAGTAGAGCACGACTACCTCCGTGACGCAATTGGCTAGCGCGTTCGGCTGTTAAGCATAAGGTTGGAGGTTCGAACCCTCCCATGAGCAGTGTGTCTCTTTTTTTCTTTGCGCTGACACCTTTGAAAAAATGTTCTGATGGTGGTGAGAGTGGAGCACGACGACCTCCGTGACGCAATTGGCTAGCGCGTTCGGGTGTAGACCAAAAGTTTGGAGGTTCGAGCCCTCCCGAGAGCTGTGTGTCTCTTTTTTTCTTTGCGCTGATAGCTTTGGAGAAATGTTCTGACGGTGGTGAGAGTGGAGCACTACTGTCTCCGTGGCGATATCTGCTAGTGCGTCGGCTGTTAAGCAAAAGGTTTGAGGTTCGAGCCCTCCTGACAGCGGTGTGTCTCTTTTTTTTCTTTGCGGTGATAGCTTTGGAGAAATGTTCTGACGGTGGTGAGAGTGGCGCACGACTGTTTCCGTGGCAGAATCGGCTAGCGCGATCAACTGTTATCCAAAAGGTTGGAGGTTCGAGCCCTCCCGAGAGTGGTGTGTCTCTTTTTTTTTCTTTGCGCTGATAGCTTTGGAGACATGTTCTAACGGTGGTGAGATTGGAGCACGACTGTCTCCGTGGCCTAATCTGCTAGTGCGTCGGCTGTTAACCAACAGGTTGGAGATTCGAGCCCTCCTATGAGCGGTGTGTCGCTTTTTTTTCTTTGCACTGATATCTTTGTAGAAGTGTTGTGACTGTGGTGAGAGTGGAGCACGACTTTCTCCGTGGCGCAATTGGCTAGCGCGTTCGGCTGTTAACCAAAAGGTTGCAGGTTCGAACCCTCCCATGAGTGGTGTATCTATTTTTTTCTTTGCGCTGATACCTTTGAAAAAATGTTCTGATGGTGGTGAGAGTAAAGCACGACTACCTCCGTGACGCAATTGGCTACCGCGTTCGGCTGTTAACCAAAAGGTTGGAGGTTCGAGTCCTCCCGAGAGCGGTGTGTCTCTTTTTTTTGCGCTGAAAGCTATGGAGAAATGTTCCGACAGTGGTGAGAGTGGAGCACTGCTGTCTCCGTGGCGCAATCTGCTAGTGCGTCGGCTGTTAAGCAAAAGGTTTGAGGTTCGAGCCCTCGTGAGAGCGGTGTGTCTCTTTTTTTTCTTTGCGCTGATAGCTTTGGAGAAATGTTCTGACGGTGGTGAGAGTGGCGCACGACTGTTTCCGTGGCAGAATCGGCTAGCGCGATCAACTGTTATCCAAAAGGTTGGAGGTTCGAGCCCTCCCGAGAGTGGTGTGTCTCTTTTTTATCTTTGCGCTGATAGCTTTGGAGAAATGTTCTAACGGTGGCGAGAGTGGAGCACGACTGTCTCCGTGGCCCAATCTACTAGTGCGTCGGCTGTTAACCAACAGGTTGGAGATTCGAGCCCTCCTATGAGCGGTGTGTCGCTTTTTTTTCTTTGAGCTTATATCTTTGTAGAAGTGTTCTGACTGTGGTGAGAGTGGAGCACGACTTTCTCCGTGGCGCAATTGGCTAGGTGTTCGGCTGTTAACCAAAAGGTTGCAGGTTCGAACCCTCCCATGGGTGGTGTATCTCTTTTTTTTCTTTGTGCTGATACCTTTGAAAAAATGTTGTGATGGTGGTGAGAGTAGAGCACGACTACCTCCGTGACGCAATTGGCTAGCGCGTTCGGCTGTTAACCAAAAGGTTGGAGGTTCGAGCCCTCCCGAAAGCGGTGTGTCTGTTTTTTCTTTGCGCTGACAGCTATGGAGAAATGTTCCGACAGTGATGAGAGTGGAGCATGACTGTCTCCGTGGCACAACTGCTAGTGCGTCGGCTGTTAAGCAAAAGGTTGGAGGTTCGAGTCCTCTCAGGAGCAGTGTTTCGCTTTTTTCTTTGCGCTGATTGCCTTGGAGAAACGTTCTGACGGTGGTGAGAGTGGAGCACGTCTGTCTCTGTTGCGCAATTGGCTAGCGCGTTGGGCTGTTAACGAAAAGGTTGGAGGTTCGAGCCCTCCCGAGAGCGGTGTGTCTCTGTTTTTTGCGCCGATAGCTTTGGAGAAATGTTCTGATGGTGGTGAGAGTGGAGCACGACTACTTCCGTGACGCAATTGGCTAGCGCGTTCGGCTGTTAATCAAAAGGTTGGAAGTTCGAGCCCTCCCGAGAGCGGCGTGTCTCTTTTTTTCTTCGCGCTGATAGCTTTGGAGAAATGTTCTGACGGTGGTGAGAGTGGAGCGCGACTGTCTCCATGGCGCAGTCTGCTTGTGCGTCGGCTGTTGAGCAAAAGGTTGGAGGTTCGAGCCCTCCCGGAAGCAGTGTGTCGCTTTTTTTCTTTGCGCTGATAGCTTTGGAGAAACGTTCTGACGGTGGTGAGAGTGGAGCGTGGTTGGGTCCATGGTGCAATGGCTAGCGCGATTGGCTGTTAACCAAAAGGTTGGAGGTTCGAGCCCCCCCGAGAGCGGTGTGTCTCTGTTTTTTGCGCCGATAGCTTTGGAGAAATGTTCTGATGGTGGTGAGAGTGGAGCACGACTACTTCCGTGATGCAATTGGCTAGCGCGTTCGGCTGTTAATCAAAAGGTTGGAAGTTCGAGCCCTCCCGAGAGCGGTGTGTCTCTTTTTTTTTCTTGGTGCTGATAGCTTTGGAGAAATGTTCTGACGGTGGTAAAATTTGAGCAAGGCTGTCTCCGTGGCGCAGTCTGCTAGTGAATTGGCTGTTAAGCAAAAGGTTGGAGGTTCGAGCCCTCCCGAGAGCGGTGTGTCTCTTTTTTTTTCTTTGCGCTGATAGCTTTGGAGAAATCTTCTAACGGTAGTGAGAGTGGAGCACGACTGTCTCCGTGGCCCAATCTGCTATTGCATCGGCTGTTAAGCAAAAGGTTGGAGGTTCGAGCCCTCCCAGGAGCAGTGTATCGCTTTTTTTCTTTGCGCTGATAGCCTTGGAGAAACGTTCTGACGGTGGTGAGAGCGGAGCCCGACTGTCTCTCTTGCGCAATTGGCTAGCGCGTTGGGCTGTTAACGAAAAGGTTGGAGGTTCAAACCCTCCCATGAGCGGTGTGTCTCTTTTTTTCTTTGCGCTGATACCTTTGGAAAAATGTTCTGATGGTGGTGAGAGTGGAGCACGACTTCCTCCGTGACGCAATTGGCTAGCGCGTTCGCCTGTTAACCAAAAGGTTGGAGTTTCGAGCCCTCCCGAGAGCGTTGTGTCTCTTTTTTTTCTTTGCGCTGATAGCTTTGGAGAAATATTTGGATGGTGGTGAAAGTGGAGCACGACTTCTTCCGTGACGCAATTTGCTAGCGCGTTCAGCTGTTAATCCAAAGGTTGGAGTTTCGAGCCCTCCCGAGAGCGGTGTGTCTCTTTTTTTTCTTTGCGCTGATAGCTTTGGAGAAATGTACTGACGGTGGTGAGAGTGGAGCGTGACTGTCTCCGTGGCGCAATCTGCTAGTACGTCGGCTGTTAAGCAAAAGATTGGAGGTTCGAGCGCTCCCATGAGCGGTGTGTCGCTTTTTCTTCTTTGCACTGATATCTTTGTAGAAGTGTTGTGACTGTGGTGAGAGTGGAGCACGACTTTCTCCGTGGCGCAATTGGCTAGCGCGTTCGGCTGTTAACCAAAAGGTTGCAGGTTCGAACCCTCCCATGAGTGGTGTATCTATTTTTTTCTTTGCGCTGATACCTTTGAAAAAATGTTCTGATGGTGGTGAGAGTAAAGCACGACTACCTCCGTGACGCAATTGGCTACCACGTTCGGCTGTTAACCAAAAGGTTGGAGGTTCGAGCCCTCCCGAGAGCGGTGTGTCTCTTTTTTTTGCGCTGAAAGCTATGGAGAAATGTTCCGACAGTGGTGAGAGTGGAGCACAACTGTCTCCGTGGCGCAACTGCTAGTGCGTCGGCTGTTAATCAAAAGGTTGGAGGTTCGAGCCCTCCCAGGAGCAGAGTGTCGCTTTTTTTCTTTGCGCTGATAGCCTTGGAGAAACGTTCTGACGGTGGTGAGAGTGGAGCACGACTGTCTCTGTTGCGCAATTGGCTAGCGCGTTGGGCGGTTAACGAAAAGGTTGGAGGTTCGAACCCTCCCTTGAGCGGTGTGTCTCTTTTTATCTTTGCGCTTTACCTTTGGAAAAAAGTTCTGATGGTGGTGAGAGTGGAGCACGACTACCTCCGTGACGCAATTGGCTAGCGCGTTCGGCTGTTAACCAAAAGGTTGGAGGTTCGAGCCCTCCCGAGAGCGGTGTGTCTTTTTTTTTCTTTGCGCTGATAGCTTTGGAGAAATGTTCTGATGGTGGTGAGAGTGGAGCACTACTTCCGTGATGCAATTGGCTAGCGCGTTCGGCTGTTAATCAAAAGATTGGAAGTTCGAGCCCTCCCGAGAGCGGTGTGTCTCTTTTTTTTCTTTGCGCTGATAGCTTTAGAGAAATGTTCTGACGGTGGTGAGAGTGGAGCACGACTGTCTGCGTGGCGCAACTGCTAGTGCGTCGGCTGTTAAGCAAAAGATTGGAGGTTCGAGCCCTCCCGGGAGCAGTGTGTCGTTTTGTTTGCGCTGATAGCTTTAGAGAAACGTTCTGATGGTGGTGAGAGTGGAGCGCGGTTGGGTCCGTGGGGCAATGGCTAGCGCGATTGGCTGTTAACCAAAAGGTTGGAGGTTCGAGCCCTCCAATGAGCGGGGTGTCGCTTTTTTTTCTTTGCACTGATATCTTTGGAGAAATGTTCCGACAGTGGTGAGAGTGGAGCACGACTGTCTCCGTGGCACAATCTGCTTGTTCGTCGGCTTTTAAGCAAAAGGTTGGAGGTTCGAGTCCCTCTGGGAGCAGCGTGTCGCTTTTTTTCTTTGCGCTGATAGCTTTGGAGAAACGTTCTTACGGTGGCGAGAGTCTACCGCGGTTGGGTCCATGGTGCAATGGCTAGCGCGATTGGCTGTTAACCAAAAGCTTGGAGGTTCTAGCCCTCCCATGAGCGTTTTGTCACTTTTTTTTTGCGCTGATACCTTTGGAAAAATGTTCTGATGGTGGTGAGAGTGGAGCACGACTGTCTCCATGGTGCAATTCGCTAGCGCGTTGGGCTGTCAACCAAAAGGTTGGAGGTTCGAACCCTCCCATGAGCGTTGTGTCTCTTTTTTTCTTTGCGCTGATACCTTTGAAAAAATGTTCTGACAGTGGTGCGAGTAGAGCGCGACTGTCTACGTGGCGCATTTGGCTTGCGCGATCGGCTGTTTACCGAAAAGTTGGAGGTTCGAGCCCTCCCGGGAGCGGCGTTTCGCTTTTTTCTTTGCTCTGACTGCTATGGAGAAATGTTCCGACAATGGTGAGAGTGGAGCACGACTGTCTCCGTGGCGCATTTGGCTAGCGCGTTGGGCTGTTAACCAAAAGGTTGGAGGTTCGAACCCTCTCATGAGTGGTGTGTCTCTTTTTTTCTTTGCGCTTATACGTTTGGAAAAATGTTCTGATGGTGGTGAGAGTGGAGCACTACAATCTCCGTGACGCAATTGGCTAGCGCGTTCGGCTGTTAACCAAAAGGTTAGAGGTTCGAGCCCTCCCGAGAGCGGTGTGTCTCTTTTTTTCTTTGCGCTGATAGCTTTGGAGAAATATTCTGACGGTGTTGAGAGTGGAGCACGACTGTCTCCGTGGCGCAATCTGCTAGTGCGTCGGCTGTTAAGCAAAAGGTTGGAATTCGAGCCCTCCCAGGAGCAGTGGGTCGCTTTTTTCTTTGCGCTGATAGCCTTGGAGAAACGTTCGGACGGTGGTGAGAGCGAAGCCCGACTGTCTCTCTTGCGGAATTGGCTAGCGCGTTCGGGTTTAACGAAAAGGTTGGAGGTTCGAACCCTCCCATGAGCGGTGTCTCTCTTTTTTTCTTTACGCTGATACCTTTGGAAAAATGTTCTGATGGTGGTGAGAGTGGAGCACGACTACCTCCGTGACGCAATTGGCTAGCGCGTTCGGCTGTTAACCAAAAGGTTGGAGTTTCGAGCCCTTCTGAGAGCGGTGTGTCTGTTTTTTTTTCTTTGCGCTGATAGCTTTGGAGAAATATTCTGGCGGTGGTGAGAGTGGAGCACGACTGTCTCCGTGGCCTAATCTGCTAGTGCGTCGGCTGTTAACCAACAGGTTGGAGATTCGAGCCCTCCCGGGAGCAGTGTGTCGCTTTTTTTCTTTGCGCTGATAGCTTTGCAGAAACGTTCTGACGGTGGTGCGAGTGGAGCGCGGTTGGGTCTGTGGTGAAATGGCTAGCGCGATTGGCTGTTAACCAAAAGGTTGGATGTTCGAGCCCTCCCATGAGCGGTGTGTCGCTTTTTTTTCTTTGCACTGATATCTTTGGAGAAGTGTTCTGACCATGGTGAGAGTGAAGCACGAACTGTCTCCGTGGCGCAATTGGCTAGCGCGTTGGGCTGTTAACCAAAAGGCTGGAGGTTCGAACCCTCCCATGAGCGGTGTGTCTCTTTTTTTCTTTGCGCTGATACCTTTGGAAAAATGTTCTGATGGTGGTGAGAGTGGAGCACGACTACCTCCTTGACGCAATTGGCTAGCGCGTTCGGCTGTTGACCAAAAGTTTGGAGTTTGGAGGTTCGAGCTCTCCCGAGAGCGGTGAGTCTCTTTTTTTTTCTTTGCGCTGATAGCTTTGGATAAATGTTCTGACGGTGGTGAGTGTGGAGCACGACTGTCTCCGTGGCGCAATCTGCTAGTGCGTCGGCTGTTAACCAAAAGGTTGGAGGTTCGAGCCCTCCCATGAGCGGTGTGTCGCTTTTTTTTCTTTGCACTGATATCTTTGTAGAAGTGTTCTGACCGTGGTGAGTGTAGAGCACGACTGTCTCCGTGGCGCAATTGGCTAGCGCGTTCGGCTGTTAACCAAAAGGTTGGAGGTTCGAGCCCTCCCACGAGGGTGTGTCGCTTTTTTTCTTTGTACTGATATCTTTGGAGAAGTGTCCTGACCATGGTGAGAGTGGTGCATGACTGGCTCCATGGGACGATTGGCTAGCGCGTTGGTCTGTTAACCAAAAGGATGGAGGTTCGAACCCTCCCATGAGTGGTGTGTCTCTTTTTTCCTTTGCGCTGATGCCTTTGGAAAAATGTTCTGATGGTGGTGAGAGTAGAGCACGACTACCTCCGTGACGCAATTGGCTAGCGCGTTCGGCTGTTAACCATAAGGTTGGAGGTTTGAACCCTCCCATGAGCAGTGTTGCAGATCTGACCGCCGCCGTGGTCAGTTGCGAAGCAACTGACCACGGCGGCGGTCAGATCTGCAACGCAGCAGAGGGTGCTAAGAATCTCTGGATCCGGACAGGCCGCCATTGGAACCTGAACTTGGCAACGTTTAATGCTAGAACCTTATCTAGTGAGGGAAGTCTAGCTGTACTATTCGAGGAGCTAGAGGGTGTTAAATGGGATATAATAGGGCTCAGTGAGGTTAGGAGGACAGATGAGGCCTATACGGTGCTACAGAATGGGCACGTCCTTTGCTATAGGGGCTTGGCAGACAGAAGAGAACTGGGAGTGGGGTTCCTAATTCACAGAAACATAGCTGGCAACATAGAGGAATACTATAGCATTAATGAAAGGGTGGTAGGTATCGTAATTAAACTGAATAAAAGATACAAGATGAAGGTAGTACAGGCTTACGCGCCTACATCCAGCCATGATGACGCTTCAGTTGAAAGCTTCTATGAAGACGTGGAATCGGCAATGAGTAAGGTAAAAACACAGTATACTATAGTGATGGGCGACTTTAATGCAAAGGTAGGGAAGAAGCAGGCTGGAGACCAGGCAGTAGGAGATTATGGCATCAGTACTAGAAACGCCAGAGGAGAGCTACTAGTAGAATTCGCAGAACGCAATAATTTACGGATTTTGAATACCTTCTACCGAAAACGAGAAAACCGCAAGTGGACATGGAGGAGCCCTAATGGCGAAAATAAGAACGAAAGAGACTTTATAATGAGTGCACAACCTGGAATCGTGCAGGATGTGGAAGTGATTGGCAAGGTACGATGCAGTGACCATAGAATAGTACGGTCTCGAATTCGCCTAGACTTGAAGAAGGAACGACAGAAACTGATACGCAAGAAGCCAATTAATCAGCTAGCACTGAGAGGGAAAGTACAGGAATTCAGAGTGTCGCTGCAGAACAGGTACTCGGCTCTTAGTGAGGAAACGAACCTTAGCGTAGATAAAATGAATGATAATCTAACGAGTATCATTACGGAGTGTGCAGTGGAAGTTGGAGGCAGGGTAGTTAGACAAGACACTGGCAAGCTTTCCCAGGAAACGAAGAACCTAATTAAGAAGCGTCAAATCATGAAAGTGTCAAGTACAACAGACAAAATAGAACTGGCAGAGCTTTCGAAGTTGATTAATAGACGTAAGGTATGCGATGTAAGAAGGTATAACATGGAGAGAATTGAACATGCTCTGAAAAACGGAGGAAGTGTCAAAGCATTGAAGAGGAAACTTGGGATAGGCAAAAGTCGGATGTATGCACTAAGGGACAAAGAAGGCAAAATAACTACCAATATGGATAGGATAGTTAAAATAGCAGAGGAGTTTTACAGAGATCTGTACAGTAGCCGTGACAACCACGGCCTTAATACTATAAGAACTAGCAGTAACCCAGATTACACCCCACCAGTAATGATAGAAGAAGTCAGGAAAGCTTTGGAGAGCATGCAAAGGGGCAAAGCTGCTGGTGAGGATCAGGTAACATCAGATCTGCTGAAAGATGGAGGACAGATTGTGTTAGAAAAACTAGCCACCCTGTTTACGAGGTGTCTCCTGACGGGAAGAGTACCAGAGTCTTGGAAGAACGCTAACATCATCTTAATACATAAGAAAGGAGATGACAAGGACTTGAAGAATTACAGGCCGATCAGCTTGCTCTCTGTAGTATACAAGCTATTTACAAAGGTAATTGCTAACAGAGTAAAGAAAACATTAGAATTCAATCAACCAAAGGAACAAGCAGGATTTCGAACAGGCTACTCAACAATTGACCACATTCATAATATCAATCAGGTAATAGAGAAATGCTCAGAGTATAACCAACCCCTATACATAGCCTTCATAGATTACGAGAAAGCGTTTGATTCAGTAGAAATATCAGCCGTCATGCAAACACTGCGGAGTCAGGGCGTAGATGAAGTATATATAAACATTCTGGAAGAAATCTACAGGGGATCAACTGCTACCATAGTGCTTCATAAAGAAAGCAACAGAATACCAATCAAGAAGGGTGTAAGGCAGGGGGACACAATTTCCCCAATGCTATTTACCGCGTGCTTACAGGAGGTTTTCAGAAGCCTAGAATGGGAACAGTTAGGGATAAGAGTCAATGGAGAATACCTTAGTAACCTGCGCTTCGCCGATGACATTGCATTGCTGAGTAACTCGGGGGACGAATTGCAACTCATGATTACGGAGCTAGACAAGGAGAGCAGAAAGGTGGGTCTTAAAATTAATCTGCAGAAAACGAAAGTAATGTACAACAACCTCGGCAAGGAGCAGCGCTTCGAGATAGGTAATAGTGCACTTGAAGTTGTAAAAGACTATGTCTACTTAGGGCAGGTAATAACCGCAGAGCCGAACCACGAGACTGAAGTAACTAGAAGAATAAGAATGGGGTGGAGCACATTTGGCAAGCACTCTCAAATTATGACAGGTAGTTTGCCACTATCCCTCAAGAGGAAGGTATATAACAGCTGTATCTTGCCGGTACTTAGCTACGGAGCAGAAACCTGGAGACTTACAAAGAGGGTTCAGCTTAAATTGAGGACGACGCAGCGAGCAATGGAAAGAAAATGGTAGGTGTAACCTTAAGAGACAAGAAGAGAGCAGAGTGGATTAGGGAACAAACGGGGGTTAAGGATATCATAGCTGAAATCAAGAAGAAGAAATGGACATGGGCAGGGCATGTAGCGCGTAGACAGGATAACCGCTGGTCATTAAGGGTAACTGACTGGATTCCCAGAGAAGGGAAGCGGGTTAGGGGGAGACAGAAGGTTAGGTGGGCAGATGAGATTAAGAAGTTTGCGGGTATAAATTGGCAGCAGCAAGCACAGGACCGGGTTAACTGGCGGAACATGGGAGAGGCCTTTGTCCTGCAGTGGACGTAGTCAGGCTGATGATGATGATGATGATGATGAGCAGTGTGTCTCTTTTTTTGCGCTGATACCTTTGAAAAAATGTTCTGACGGTGGTGAGAGCGAAGCCCGACTGTCTCTCTTACGCAATTGGCAAGCGCGTTTGGCTGTTAACGAAAAGGTTGGAGGTTCGAACCCTCCCATGAGCGGTGTGTCTCTTTTTTTCTTTGCGCTGATAACTTTGGAAAAAAGTTCTGATGGTGGTGAGAGTAGAGCACGACTACCTCCGTGACGCAATTGGCTAGCGCGTTCGGCTGTTAACCAAAAGGTTGGAGGTTCGAGCCCTCCCGAGAGCTGTGTGTCTCTTTTTTTCTTTGCGCTGATAGCTTTGGAGAAATGTTCTGACGGTGGTGAGAGTGGAGCACTACTGTCTCCGTGACGCAATTGGCTAGCGCGTTCGGCTGTTAATCAAAAGAATGGAAGTTCGAGCCCTCCCGAGAGCGGTGCGTCTCTTTTTTTTTCTTTGCGCTGATAGCTTTGGAGAAATGTTCTGACGGTGGTGAGAGTGGAGCGCGACTGTCTCCGTGGCGCAGTCTGCTAGTGCGTCGGCTGTTAAGCAAAAGAATGGAGGTTCGAGCCCTCCCGGGAGCAGTGTGTCGCTTTTTTTCTTTGCGCTGATAGCTTTGGAGAAACGATCTGATGGTGGTGAGAGTGGAGCGCGGTTGGGTCCGTGGTGCGATGGCTAGCGCGATTGGCTGTTAACCAAAAGGGTGGAGGTTCGAGCCCTCCAATGAGCGGTGTGTCGCTTTTTTTTTCTTTGCACTGATATCTTTGGAGAAATGTTCCGACAGTGGTGAGAGTGGAACACGACTGTCTCCGTGGCACAATCTGCTAGTTCGTCGGCTGTTAAGCAAAAGGTTGGAGGTTCGAGTCCTCCCCGGGAGCAGCGTGTCGCTTTTTTTCTTTGCGCTGATAGCTTTGGAGAAACGTTCTTACGGTGGGGAGAGTGTACCGCGGTTGGGTCCATGGTGCAATGGCTAGCGCGATCAGGCTGTTAACCAAAAGGTTGGCGGTTCTAGCCCTCCCATGAGCATTTTGTCACTTTTTTTCTTTGCGCTGATACCTTTGGAAAAATGTTCTGACGGTGGTAAAATTGGAGCAAGGCTGTCTCCGTGGCGCAATCTGCTAGTGAATCGGCTGTTAAGCAAAAGGTTGGAGGTTCGAGCCCTCCCGAGAGCGGTGTGTCTCTTTTTTTTCTTTGCGCTGATATCTTTGGAGAAATGTTCTGACCGTGGTGAGAGTGGAGCACGACTGTCTCCGTTGCGCAATTGGCTAGCGCGTTGGGCGGTTAACCAAAAGGTTGGAGGTTCGAATTCTGCCATGAGCGGTGTGTTGCTTTTTTTTCTTTGCACTGATATCTTTAAAGAAGTGTTCTGACCGTGGTGAGAGTGAAGCACGACTGTCTCCATGGTGCAATTCGCCAGCGCGTTGGGCTGTTAACCAAAAGGTTGGAGGTTCGAACCCTCCCATGAGCGGTGTGTCTCTTTTTTTCTTTGCGCTGATAACTTTGGAAAAATGTTCTGATGGTGGTGAGAGTAGAGCACGACTACCTCCGTGACGCAATTGGCTAGCGCGTTCGGCTGTTAACCAAAAGGTTGGAGGTTCAAGCCCTCCCATGAGCGGTGTGTCGCTTTTTTTCTTTGCACTGATATCTTTAGAGAAGTGTTCTGGCCGTAGTGAGAGTGGAGCACGAATGTCTCCGTGGCGCAAGTGGCTAGCGCGTTGGGCTGTTAACCTTAAGGTGAGGTTCGAACCCTCCCATGAGCAGTGTGTCTCTTTTTTTCTTTGCGCTGATACCTTTGAAAAAAGGTTCTGATGGTGGTGAGAGTGGAGCACGACTACCTCCGTGACGCAATTGGCAAGCGCGTTCGGGTGTAGACCAAAAGTTTGGGGGTTCGAGCCCTCCCGAGAGCTGTTTGTCTCTTTTTTTCTTTGCGCTGATAGCTTTGGAGAAATGTTCTTACGGTGGTGAGAGTGGAGCACTACTGTCTCCTTGGCGCAATCTGCTAGTGCGTCGGCTGTTAAGCAAAAGGTTTCAGGTTCGAGCCCTCCTGAGAGCAGTGTGTCTCTTTTTTTTTCTTTGCGCTGATAGCTTTGGAGAAATGTTCTGACGGTGGTGAGAGTGGCGCACGACTGTTTCCGTGGCAGAATCGGCTAGCGCGTTCAACTGTTATCCAAAAGGTTGGAGGTTCGAGCCCTCCCGAGAGCGGTGTGTCGCTTTTTTTTCTTTGAGCTGATATCTTTGTAGAAGTGTTCTCACTGTGGTGAGAGTGGAGCACGACTTTCTCCGTGGCGCAATTGGCTAGCGCGTTCGGCTGTTCACCAAAAGGTTGCAGGTTCGAACCCTCGCATGAGCGGTGTGTCTCTTTATTTCTTTGCGCTGATACCTTTGGAAAAATGTTCTGATGGTGGTGAGAGTAGAGCACGACTTTCTCCGTGACGCAATTGGCTAGCGCGTTCAGCTGTTAACCAAAAGGTTTGAGGTTCGAACCCTCCCGAAAACGGTGTGTCTCTTTTTTCTTTGCGCTGACAGCTATGGAGAAATGTTCCGACAGTGATGAGAGTGGAGCACGACTGTCTCCGTGGGGCAACTGCTAGTGCGTCGGCTGTTAAGCAAAAGGTTGGAGGTTCGAGCCCTCCCAGGAGCAGTGTGTCGCTTTTCTTCTTTGCGCTGATAGCCTTGGAGAAACCTTCTGACGGTGGTGAGAGTGGAGCCCGACTGTCTCTGTTGCGCAATTGGCTAGCGCATTGGGCTGTTAACGAAAAGGTTGGAGGTTCGAACCCTCCCATGAGCGGTGTGCCTCTTTTTTTCTTTGCGCTGATACGTTTGGAAAAATGTTCTGATGGTGGTGAGAGTGGAGCACGACTACCTCCGTGACGCAATAGGCTAGCGGGTTCGGCTGTTAACCAAAAGGTTGGAGGTTCGAACCCTCCCGAGAGCGGTGTGTCTCTTTTTTTTGCGCTGATAGCTTTGGAGAAATGTTCTGATGGTGATGAGAGTGGAGCACGACTACTTCCGTGACGCAATTGGCTAGCGCGTTCGGCTGTTAATCAAAAGGTTGGAAGTTCGAGCCCTCCCGAGAGCGGTGTGTCTCTTTTTTTTTCTTTGCGCTGATAGCTTTGGAGAAATGTTCTGACGGTGGTGAGAGTGGAGCGCGACTGTCTCCATGGCGCAGTCTGCTTGTGCGTCGGCTGTTAAGCAAAAGGTTGGAGGTTTGAGCCCTCCTGGGAGCAGTGTGTCGCTTTTTTTCTTTGCGCTGATAGCTTTGGAAAAATGTTCTGATGGTGGTGAGAGTAGAGCACGAATACCTCCATGACGCAATTGGCTAGCGCGAATGGCTGTTAACCAAAATGTTGGAGGTTCGAGCCCTCCCATGAGCGGTGTGTCGCTTTTTTTTCTTGGCACTGATATCTTTGGAGAAGTGTTCTGACCATGGTGAGAGTGGAGCACGAAGTGTCTCCGTGGCGCAATTGGCTAGCGCGTTGGGCTGTTAACCAAAAGGCTGGAGGTTTGAACCCTCCACTGAGCGGTGTGTCTCTTTTTTTCTTTGCGCTGACACCTTTGGAAAAATGTTCTGATGGTGGTGAGAGTGGAGCACGACTACCTCCGTGACGCAATTGGCTAGCGCGAATGGCTGTTAACCAAAATGTTGGAGGTTCGAGCCCTCCCATGAGCGGTGTGTCGCTTTTTTTTCTTGGCACTGATATATATCTTTGGAGAAGTGTTCTGACCATGGTGAGAGTGGAGCACGAACTGTCTCCGTGGCGCAATTGGCTAGCGCGTTGGGCTGTTAACCAAAAGGCTGGAGGTTTGAACCCTCCACTGAGCGGTGTGTCTCTTTTTTTCTTTGCGCTGACACCTTTGGAAAAATGTTCTGACCGTGGTGAGAGTGGAGCACGACTGTCTCCGTGGCGCAATTGGCTAGCGCGTTTGGCTGTTAACCAAAAGGTTGGAGGTTCAAGCCCTCCCACGAGCGGTGTGTCGCTTTTTTTTCTTTGCACGGATATGTTTGGAGAAGTGTTCTGACCGTGGTGAGAGTGGAGCACGACTGTCTCCGTGGGACGATTTACTAGCGCGTTCGGCTGTTGACCAAAAGTTTGGAGGTTCGAGCCCTCCCGAGAGCGGTGTGTCTCTTTTGTTTTCTTTGCGCTGATAGCTTTGGAGAAATGTTCTGACGGTGGTAAAAGTGGAGCAAGGCTGTCTTCTTGGCGTAATCTGCTAGTGCGTCGGCTGTTAAGCAAAAGGATGGAGGTTCGAACCCTCCCAAAAGCGGTGTGTCTCTTTTTTTCTTTGCGCTGATACCTTTGGAAAAATGTTCTTATTGTGGTGAAAGTGGAGCATGACTACCTCCGTGACGCAATTGGCTAGCGCGTTCGGCTGATAACCAAAAGGTTGGAGGTTCGAGCCCTCTCGAGAGCGGTGTGTCTTTTTTCTTTGCGCTGACAGCTATGGAGAAATGTTCCAACAGTGGTGATAGTGGAGCACTACTGTCTCCGTGGCACAATCTGCTAGTTCGTCGGCTGTTAAGCAAAAGGTCGGAGGTTCGAGTCCTCCCCGGGAGCAGCGTGTCGCTTTTTTTCTTTGCGCTTATAGCTTTGGAGAAACGTTCTTACGGTGGTGAGAGTGGACCGCGGTTGGGTCCGTGGTGCAATGGCTAGCGCGATCGGCTGTTAACCAAAAGGTTGGAGGGTCTAGCCCTCCCAGGAGCGGTGTGTCACTTTTTTTCTTTGCACTGATATCTTTAAAGAAGTGTTCTGACCGTGGTGAGAGTGGAACACGACTGTCTCTGTGGCGCAATTGGCTAGCGCGTTAAGCTGGTAACCATAAGGTTGGAGGTTCGAACCCTCCCATGAGCGGTGTGTCTCTTTTTTTCTTTGCGCTGATACCTTTGGAAAAATGTTCTGATGGTGGTGAGAGTGGAAAACGACTGTCTCCATGGTGCAATTCGCTAGCGCGTTGGGCTGTTAACCAAAAGGTTGGAGGTTCGAACCCTACCATGAGCGGTGTGTCTCTTTTTTTCTTTGCGCTGATACCTTTGAAAAAATGTTCTGATGGTGGTGAGAGTGGAGCACGACTACCTCCAAGACGCAAATGGCTCGCGCGTTCGGGTGTTGACCAAATTTTTGGAGGTTCGAGCCCTCCCGAGAGCGGTGTGTCTCTTTTTTTCTTTGCGCTGATAGCTTTGGAGAAATGTTGTGACGGTGGTGAGAGTGGAGCATGACTGTTTCGTGGCAGAATCGGCTAGCGCGATCAACTGTTATCAAAAAGGTTGGAGGATCGAGCCCTCCCGAGAGCGGTGTGTCTCTTTTTTTCTTTCCGCTGATAGCTATGGAGAAATGTTCCGACAGTGGTGAGAGTGGAGCACTACTGTCTCCGTGGCACAATCTGCTAGTTCGTCGGCTGTTAAGCAAAAGGTCAGAGGTTCGAGCCCTCCCCGGGAGCAGCGTGTCGCTTTTTTTCTTTGCGCTTATAGCTTTGGAGAAACGTTCTTACGGTGGTGAGAGTGGACCGCGGTTGGGTCCGTGGTGCAATGGCTAGCGCGATCGGCTGTTAACCAAAAGGTTGGAGGTTCGAGCCCTCCCGAGAGCGGTGTGTCTCTTTTTTTTCTTTCCGCTGATAGCTTTGGAGAAACGTACTGATGGTGGTGAGAGTGGGGCGCGTTGGGTCCGTGATGCAATGGCTAGCGCGATTGGCTGTTAACCAAAAGGTTGGAGGTTCGAGCCCTCCAATGAGCGGTGTGTCGCTTTTTTTTTCTTTGCACTGATATCTTTGGAGAAGTGTTCTGACCATGGTGAGAGTGGAGCACGAACTGTCCCTGTGGCGCTATTGGCTAGCGCGTTGGGCTGTTAACCAAAAGGCTGGAGGTTCGAACCCTCGACTGAGCGGTGTGTCTCTTTTTTTCTTGCACTGATACCTTTGGAAAAATGTTCTGATGGTAGTGAGAGTGGAGCACGACTACCTCCGTGACGCAATTGGCTAGCGCGTTCGGCTGTTGACCAAAAGTTTGGAGGTTCGAGCCCTCCCGAGAGCGGTGTGTCTCTTTTTTTTCTTTGCGCTGATAGCTTTGGAGAAAGGTTCTGGCGGTGGTAAAAGTGCAGCAAGGCTGTCTCCGTGGCGCAATCTGCCAGTGCGTCGGCTGTTAACCAAAAGGTTGGAGGTTTGAGCCCTCTCATGAGCGATGTGTCGCTTTTTTTTCTTTGCACTGATATCTTTGTAGAAGTGTTCTGACCGTGGTTAGAGTGGAGCACAACTGTCTCCGTGGGACGATTGGCTAGCGCGTTGGTCTGTTAACCAAAAGGATGGAGGTTCGAATCCTCCCAAAAGCGGTGTGTCTCTTTTTTTCTTTGCGCTGATACCTTTGGAAAAATGTTCTGATTGTGGCGAAAGTGGAGCATGACTACCTTCGTGACGCAATTGGCTAGCGCGTTCGGCTGATAACCAAAAGGTTGGAGTTTCGAGCCCTCCCGAGAGCGGTGTGCCTCTTTTTTCTTTGCGCTGACAGCTATGGAGAAATGTTCCGACAGTGGTGAGAGTGGAGCACGACTGTCTCCGTGGCGCAACTGCTAGTGCGTCGGCTGTTAAGCAAAAGGTTGGAGGCTCGAGGCCTCCCAGGAGCAGTGTGTCGCTTTTTTTCTTTGCGCTGATAGCATTGGAGAAACGTTCTGACGGTGGTGAGAGTGGAGCACGACTGTATCTGTTGCGCAATTGGCTAGCGCGTTGGGCTGTTAATGAAAAGGTTGGAGGTTCGAACCCTCCCATGAGCGGTGTGTCTCTTTTTTTCTTTGCGCTTTACCTTTGGAGAAAAGTTCTGATGGTGGTGAGAGTGGAGCACGACTACCTCCGTGACGCAATTGGCTAGCGCGTTCGGCTGTTAACCGAAAGGTTGGAGGTTCGAGCCCTCCCGAGAGCGGTGTGTCTCTTTTTTTCTTTGCGCTGATAGCTTTGGAGAAATGTTCTGATGGTGGTGAGAGTAGAGCACGACTACCTCCATGACGCATTTGGCTAGCGCGTTCGGCTGTTAACCAAAAGGTTGGAGGTTCGGGCCCTCCCAAAAGCGGTGTGTCTCTTTTTTCTTTGCGCTGACAGCTATGGAGAAATGTTCCGACAGTGTTGAGAGTGGAGCACGACTGTCTCCGTGGCGCAGTCTGCTAGTGCGTCGGCTGTTAAGCAAAAGGTTGGAGGTTCGAGCCCTCCCGGGAGCAGTGTGTCCCTTTTTTTCTTTGCGCTGATAGCTTTGGAGAAACGTTCTGATGGTGGTGAGAGAGGAGCGCGGTTGGTCCCTGGTGCAATGGCTAGCGCGATTGGCTGTTAACCAAAAGGTTGGAGGTTCGAGCACTCCAATGAGCGGTGTGTCGCTTTTTTTTCTTTGCACTGATATCTTTGGAGAAATGTTCCGACAGTGGTGAGAGTGGAGCACGACTGTCTCCGTGGGACGATTGGCTAGCGCGTTGGTCTGTTAACCAAAAGGTTGGAGGTTCGAACCCTCCCATGAGCGGTGTGTCCCCTTTTTCTTTGCGCTGATATCTTTGGAGAAGTGTTCTGATGTTGGTGAGAGTAGAGCACGACTACCTCCGTGACGCAATTGGCTAGCGCGTTCGGCTGTTAACCAAAAGGTTGGAGGTTCGAGCCCTCCCATGAGCGGTGTGTCGCTTTTTTTCTTTGCACTGATATCTTTGGAGAAGTGTTCTGACCGTAGTGAGAGTGGAGCACGAATGTCTCCGTGGCGCAAGTGGCAAGCGCGTTGGGCTGTTAACCATAAGGTTGGAGGTTCGAACCCTCCCATGAGCAGTGTGTCTCTTTTTTTCTTTGCGCTGATACCTTTGAAAAAATGTTCTGATGGTGGTGAGAGTGGAGCACGACTACCTCCGTGACGCAATTGGCTAGCGCGTTCGAGTGTAGACCAAAAGTTTGGGGTTTCGAGCCCTCCCGAGAGCTGTGTGTTTTTTTTCCTTTGCGCTGATAGCTTTGGAGAAATGTTCTGACAGTGGTGAGAGTGGAGCACTACTGTCTCCGTGGCGCAATCTGCTAGTGCGTTGGCTGTTAACCAAAAGGTTGCAGGTTCGAACCCTCCCATGAGCGGCGTGTCTCTTTTTTTCTTTGCGCTGATACCTTTGGAAAAATGTTCTGATGGTGGTGAGAGTGGAGCACGACTTTCTCCGTGACGCAATTGGCTAGCGCGTTCGGCTGTTATCCAAAAGGTTGGAGGTTCGAGCCCTCCCGAAAGCGGGGTGTCTCTTTTTTCTTTGCGCTGACAGCTATGGAGAAATGTTCCTACAGTGATGAGAGTGGAGCACGACTGTCTCCGTGGCGCAACTGCTAGTGCGTCGGCTGTTAATCAAAAGGTTGGAGGTTCGAGCCCTCGCAGGAGCCATGTGTCGCTTTTTTTCTTTGCGCTGATAGCCTTGGAGAAACGTTCTGACGGTGGTTAGAGTGGAGCACGACTACCTCCGTGACGCAATTGGCTAGCGCGTTCGGCTGTTAACCAAAAGGTTGGAGGTTCGAGCCCTCCCGAGAGCGGTGTGTCTCTTTTTTTCTTTGCGCTGATACCTTTAGAAAAATGTTCTGATTTTGGTGTAAGTGGAGCATGACTACCTCCGTGACGCAATTGGCTAGCGCGTTCGGCTGATATCCAAAAGGTTGGAGGTTCGAGCCCTCCCGAGAGTGGTGTGTCTCTTTTTTTCTTTGCGCTGACAGCTATGGAGAAATGTTCCGACAGTGTTGAGAGCGGAGCGCGACTGTCTCCGTGGCGCAGTCTGCTAGTGGGTCGGCTGTTAAGCAAAAGGTTGGAGGTTCGAGCCCTCCCGGGAGCAGTGTGTCGCTTTTTTTCTTTGCACTGAAATCTTTGTAGAAGTGTTCTGACCGTGGTGAGAGTGGAGCACGACTGTCTCCGTGGCGCAATTGGCTAGCGCGTTGGGCTGTTAACCAAAAGGATGGAGGTTCGAATTCTGCCATGAGCGGTGTGTTGCTTTTTTTTTCTTTGCACTGATATCTTTGGAGAAGTGTTCTGACCGTGGTGAGAGTGAAGCACGACTGTCTCCATGGTGCAATTCGCTAGCGCGTTGGGCTGTTAACCAATTGGTTGGAGGTTCGAACCCTACCATGAGTGGTGTGTCTCTTTTTTTCTTTGCGCTGATACCTTTGGAAAAATGTTCTGATGGTGGTGAGAGTAGAGCACGACTACCTCCGTGACGCAATTGGCTAGCGCGTTCGGCTGTTAACCAAAAGGTTGGAGGTTCGAGCCCTCCCATGAGCGGTGTGTCGCTTTTTTTCTTTGCACTAATATCTTTGGAGAAGTGTTCTGACCGTAGTGAGAGTGGAACACGAATGTCTCCGTGGCGCAAGTGGCAAGCGCGTTGGGCTGAAAACCATAAGGTTGGAGGTTCGAACCCTCCCATGAGCAGTGTGTCTCTTTTTTTCTTTGCGCTGATACCTTTGAAAAAATGTTCTGATGGTGGTGAGAGTGGAGCACGACTACCTCCGTGACGCAATTGGCTAGCGCGTTCGAGTGTAGACCAAAAGTTTGGGGTTTCGAGCCCTCCCGAGAGCTGTGTGTTTTTTTCCTTTGCGCTGATAGCTTTGGAGAAATGTTCTGACAGTGGTGAGAGTGGAGCACTACTGTCTCCGTGGCGCAATCTGCTAGTGCGTTGGCTGTTAACCAAAAGGTTGCAGGTTCGAACCCTCCCATGAGCGGCGTGTCTCTTTTTTTTCTTTGCGCTGATACCTTTGGAAAAATGTTCTGATGGTGGTGAGAGTGGAGCACGACTTTCTCCGTGACGCAATTCGCTAGCGCGTTCGGCTGTTAACCAAAAGGTTGGAGGTTCGAGCCCTCCCGAAAGCCGGGTGTCTCTTTTTCTTTGCGCTGACAGCTATGGAGAAATGTTCCTACAGTGATGAGAGTGGAGCACGACTGTCTCCGTGTCGCAACTGCTAGTGCGTCGGCTGTTAATCAAAAGGTTGGAGGTTCGAGCCCTCCCAGGAGCAATGTGTCGCTTTTTTTCTTTGCGCTGATAGCCTTGGAGAAACGTTCTGACGGTGGTGAGAGTGGAGCACGACTACCTCCGTGACGCAATTGGCTAGAGCGTTCGGCTTTTAACCAAAAGGATGGAGGTTCGAACCCTCCCAAAAGCGGTGTGTCTCTTTTTTTCTTTGCGCTGATACCTTTGGAAAAATGTTCTGATTGTGGTGTATGTGGAGCATGACTACCTCCGTGACGCAATTGGCTAGCGCGTTCGGCTGATAACCAAAAGGTTGGAGGTTCGAGCCCTCCCGAGAGTGGTGTGTCTCTTTTTTCTTTGCGCTGACAGCTATGGAGAAATGTTCCGACAGTGTTGAGAGTGGAGCACGACTGTCTCCTTGGCGCAACTGCTAGTGCGTCGGCTGTTAAGCAAAAGGTTGGAGGTTTGAGCCCTCCCAGGAGCAGTGTGTCGCTTTTTTTCTTTGCGCTGATAGCCTTGGAGAAACGTTCTGACGGTGGTGAGAGTGGAGCACGACTGTCTCTGTTGCGCAATTGGCTAGCGCGTTGGGCTGTTAACGAAAAGGTTGGAGGTTCGAACCCTCCCATGAGCGGTGTGTCTCTTTTTTTCTTTGCGCTTAACCTTTGGAAAAAAGTTCAGATGGTGGTGAGAGTGGAGCACGACTACCTCCGTGACGCAATTGGCTAGTGCGCTCGGCTGTTACCCAAAAGGTTGGAGGTTCGAGCCCTCCCGAGAGCGGTGTGTCTCTTTTTTTCTTTGCGCTGATAGCTTTGCAGAAATGTTCTGATGGTGGTGAGAGTGGAGCACGACTACTTCCGTGATGCAATTGGCTAGCGCGTTCGGCTGTTAATCAAAAGGTTGGAAGTTCGAGCCCTCCCGAGAGCGGTGTGTCTCTTTTTTCTTTGCGCTGACAGCTATGGAGAAATGTTCCGACAGTGTTGAGAGCGGAGCGCGCCTGTCTCCGTGGCGCAGTCTGCTAGTGGGTCGGCTGTTAAGCAAAAGGTTGGAGGTTCGAGCCCTCCCGGGAGCAGTGTGTCGCTTTTTTTCTTTGCGCTGATAGCTTTGCAGAAACGTTTTGACGGTGGTGCGAGTGGAGCGCGGTTGGGTCCGTGGTGCAATGGCTAGCGCGATTGGCTGTTAACCAAAAGGTTGGATGTTCGAGCCCTCCCATGAGCGGTGTGTCGCTTTTTTTTTCTTTGCACTGATATCCTTGGAAAAATGTTCCGACAGTGTTGAGAGTGGAGCACGACTGTCTCCGTGGCGCAACTGCTAGTGCGTCGGCTGTTAAGCAAAAGGTTGGAGGTTTGAGCCCTCCCAGGATCAGTGTGTCGCTTTTTTTCTTTGCGCTGATAGCCTTGGAGAAACGTTCTGACGGTGGTGAGAGTGGAGCACGACTGTCTCTGTTGCGCAATTGGCTAGCGCGTTGGGCTGTTAACGAAAAGGTTGGAGGTTCGAACCCTCCCATGAGCGGTGTGTCTCTTTTTTTCTTTGCGCTTAACCTTTGGAAAAAAGTTCAGATGGTGGTGAGAGTGGAGCACGACTACCTCCGTGACGCAATTGGCTAGTGCGCTCGGCTGTTGACCAAAAGTTTGGAGGTTCGAGCTCTCCCGAGAGCGGTGTGTCTCTTTTTTTTTCTTTGCGCTGATAGCTTTGGATAAATGTTCTGACGATGGTAAAATTGGAGCAAGGCTGTCTCCGTGGCGCAATCTGCTAGTGCATCGGCTGTTAAGCAAAAGGTTGGAGGTTCGAGCCCTCCCGAGAGCGGTGTGTCTCTTTTTTTCTTTGCGCTGATAGCTTTGGAGAAATGTTCTGGCGGTGGTAAGAGTGGAGCACGACTGTCTCCGTGGCGAAATCTGCTAGTGCGTCGGCTGTTAACCAAAAGGTTGGAGGTTCGAGCCCTCCCATGAGCGGTGTGTCGCTTTTTTTTCTTTGCACTGAAATCTTTGTAGAAGTGTTCTGACCGTGGTGAGAGTGGAGCACGACTGTCTCCGTGGCGCAATTGGCAAGCGCGTTGGGCTGTTAACCAAAAGGATGGAGGTTCAAATTCTGCCATGAGCGGTGTGTTGCTTTTTTTTCTTTGCACTGATATCTTTGGAGAAGTGTTCTGACCGTGGTGAGAGTGAAGCACGACTGTCTCCATGGTGCAATTCGCTAGCGCGTTGGGCTGTTAACCAAATGGTTGGAGGTTCGAACCCTACCATGAGCGGTGTGTCTCTTTTTTTCTTTGCGCTGATACCTTTGGAAAAATGTTCTGATTGTGGTGAGAGTCGAGCACGACTACCTCCGTGACGCAATTGGCTAGCGCGTTCGGCTGTTAACCAAAAGGTTGGAGGTTCGAGCCCTCCCATGAGTGGTGTGTCGCTTTTTTTCTTTGCACTGATATCTTTGGAGAAGTGTTCTGACCGTAGTGAGAGTGGAGCACGAATGTCTCCGTGGCGCAAGTGGCAAGCGCGTTGGGCTGTTAACCATAAGGTTGGAGGTTCGAACCCTCCCATGAGCAGTGTGTCTCTTTTTTTCTTTGCGCTGATACCTTTGAAAAAATGTTCTGATGGTGGTGAGAGTGGAGCACGACTACCTCCGTGACGCAATTGGCTAGCGCGTTCGAGTGTAGACCAAAAGTTTGGGGTTTCGAGCCCTCCCGAGAGCTGTGTGTTTTTTTTCCTTTGCGCTGATACCTTTGGAAAAATGTTCTGATGGTGGTGAGAGTGGAGCACGACTTTCTCCGTGACGCAATTGGCTAGCGCGTTCGGCTGTTAACCAAAAGGTTGGAGGTTCGAGCCCTCCCGAAAGCGGGGTGTCTCTTTTTTCTTTGCGCTGACAGCTATGGAGAAATGTTCCTACAGTGATGAGAGTGGAGCACGACTGTCTCCGTGGCGCAACTGCTAGTGCGTCGGCTGTTAATCAAAAGGTTGGAGGTTCGAGCCCTCCCAGGAGCAATGTGTCGCTTTTTTTCTTTGCGCTGATAGCCTTGGAGAAACGTTCTAACGGTGGTGAGAGTGGAGCACGACTACCTCCGTGACGCAATTGGCTAGCGCGTTCGGCTGTTAACCAAAAGGATGGAGGTTCGAACCCTCCCAAAAGCGGTGTGTCTCTTTTTTTCTTTGCGCTGATACCTTTGTAAAAATATTCTGATTTTGGTGTGAGTGGAGCATGACTACCTCCGTGACGCAATTGGCTAGCGCGTTCGGCTGATAACCAAAAGGTTGGAGGTTCGAGCCCTCCATAGAGTGGTGTGTCTCTTTTTTCTTTGCGCTGACAGCTATGGAGAAATGTTCCGACAGTGTTGAGAGTGGAGCACGACTGTCTCCGTGGCGCAACTGCTAGTGCGTCGGCTGTTAAGCAAAAGGTTGGAGGTTTGAGCCCTCCCAGGAGCAGTGTGTCGCTTTTTTTCTTTGCGCTGATAGCCTTGGAGAAACGTTCTGACAGTGGTGAGAGTGGAGCACGACTGTCTCTGTTGCGCAATTGGCTAGCGCGTTGGGCTGCTAACGAAAAGGTTGGAGGTTCGAACCCTCCCATGAGCGGTGTGTCTCTTTTTTTCTTTGCGCTTAACCTTTGGAAAAAAGTTCAGATGGTGGTGAGAGTGGAGCACGACT
This sequence comes from Rhipicephalus microplus, assembly GCF_043290135.1. NCBI lineage: Eukaryota > Metazoa > Arthropoda > Arachnida > Ixodida > Ixodidae > Rhipicephalus > Rhipicephalus microplus. The sequence goes on from NW_027464592.1 coordinate 8,581,965, forward strand.
ACCTCCGTGACGCAATTGGCTAGCGCGCTCGGCTGCTACCCAAAAGGTTGGAGGTTCGAGCCCTCCCGAGAGCGGTGTGTCGCTTTTTTTCTTTGCGCTGATAGCTTTGGAGAAACGTTCTGATGGTGGTGAGAGTGGAGCGCGGTTGGGTCCGTGGTGCAATGGCTAGCGCGATTGGCTGTTAACCAAAAGGTTGGATGTTCGAGCCCTCCCATGAGCGGTGTGTCGCTTTTTTTTTCTTTGCACTGATATCCTTGGAAAAATGTTCCGACAGTGTTGAGAGTGGAGCACGACTGTCTCCGTGGCGCAACTGCTAGTGCGTCGGCTGTTAAGCAAAAGGTTGGAGGTTTGAGCCCTCCCAGGATCAGTGTGTCGCTTTTTTTCTTTGCGCTGATAGCCTTGGAGAAACGTTCTGACGGTGGTGAGAGTGGAGCACGACTGTCTCTGTTGCGCAATTGGCTAGCGCGTTGGGCTGTTAACGAAAAGGTTGGAGGTTCGAACCCTCCCATGAGCGGTGTGTCTCTTTTTTTCTTTGCGCTTAACCTTTGGAAAAAAGTTCAGATGGTGGTGAGAGTGGAGCACGACTACCTCCGTGACGCAATTGGCTAGTGCGCTCGGCTGTTGACCAAAAGTTTGGAGGTTCGAGCTCTCCCGAGAGCGGTGTGTCTCTTTTTTTTTCTTTGCGCTGATAGCTTTGGATAAATGTTCTGACGATGGTAAAATTGGAGCAAGGCTGTCTCCGTGGCGCAATCTGCTAGTGCATCGGCTGTTAAGCAAAAGGTTGGAGGTTCGAGCCCTCCCGAGAGCGGTGTGTCTCTTTTTTTCTTTGCGCTGATAGCTTTGGAGAAATGTTCTGGCGGTGGTAAGAGTGGAGCACGACTGTCTCCGTGGCGAAATCTGCTAGTGCGTCGGCTGTTAACCAAAAGGTTGGAGGTTCGAGCCCTCCCATGAGCGGTGTGTCGCTTTTTTTTCTTTGCACTGAAATCTTTGTAGAAGTGTTCTGACCGTGGTGAGAGTGGAGCACGACTGTCTCCGTGGCGCAATTGGCAAGCGCGTTGGGCTGTTAACCAAAAGGATGGAGGTTCAAATTCTGCCATGAGCGGTGTGTTGCTTTTTTTTCTTTGCACTGATATCTTTGGAGAAGTGTTCTGACCGTGGTGAGAGTGAAGCACGACTGTCTCCATGGTGCAATTCGCTAGCGCGTTGGGCTGTTAACCAAATGGTTGGAGGTTCGAACCCTACCATGAGCGGTGTGTCTCTTTTTTTCTTTGCGCTGATACCTTTGGAAAAATGTTCTGATTGTGGTGAGAGTCGAGCACGACTACCTCCGTGACGCAATTGGCTAGCGCGTTCGGCTGTTAACCAAAAGGTTGGAGGTTCGAGCCCTCCCATGAGTGGTGTGTCGCTTTTTTTCTTTGCACTGATATCTTTGGAGAAGTGTTCTGACCGTAGTGAGAGTGGAGCACGAATGTCTCCGTGGCGCAAGTGGCAAGCGCGTTGGGCTGTTAACCATAAGGTTGGAGGTTCGAACCCTCCCATGAGCAGTGTGTCTCTTTTTTTCTTTGCGCTGATACCTTTGAAAAAATGTTCTGATGGTGGTGAGAGTGGAGCACGACTACCTCCGTGACGCAATTGGCTAGCGCGTTCGAGTGTAGACCAAAAGTTTGGGGTTTCGAGCCCTCCCGAGAGCTGTGTGTTTTTTTTCCTTTGCGCTGATACCTTTGGAAAAATGTTCTGATGGTGGTGAGAGTGGAGCACGACTTTCTCCGTGACGCAATTGGCTAGCGCGTTCGGCTGTTAACCAAAAGGTTGGAGGTTCGAGCCCTCCCGAAAGCGGGGTGTCTCTTTTTTCTTTGCGCTGACAGCTATGGAGAAATGTTCCTACAGTGATGAGAGTGGAGCACGACTGTCTCCGTGGCGCAACTGCTAGTGCGTCGGCTGTTAATCAAAAGGTTGGAGGTTCGAGCCCTCCCAGGAGCAATGTGTCGCTTTTTTTCTTTGCGCTGATAGCCTTGGAGAAACGTTCTAACGGTGGTGAGAGTGGAGCACGACTACCTCCGTGACGCAATTGGCTAGCGCGTTCGGCTGTTAACCAAAAGGATGGAGGTTCGAACCCTCCCAAAAGCGGTGTGTCTCTTTTTTTCTTTGCGCTGATACCTTTGTAAAAATATTCTGATTTTGGTGTGAGTGGAGCATGACTACCTCCGTGACGCAATTGGCTAGCGCGTTCGGCTGATAACCAAAAGGTTGGAGGTTCGAGCCCTCCCGAGAGTGGTGTGTCTCTTTTTTCTTTGCGCTGACAGCTATGGAGAAATGTTCCGACAGTGTTGAGAGTGGAGCACGACTGTCTCCGTGGCGCAACTGCTAGTGCGTCGGCTGTTAAGCAAAAGGTTGGAGGTTTGAGCCCTCCCAGGAGCAGTGTGTCGCTTTTTTTCTTTGCGCTGATAGCCTTGGAGAAACGTTCTGACAGTGGTGAGAGTGGAGCACGACTGTCTCTGTTGCGCAATTGGCTAGCGCGTTGGGCTGCTAACGAAAAGGTTGGAGGTTCGAACCCTCCCATGAGCGGTGTGTCTCTTTTTTTCTTTGCGCTTAACCTTTGGAAAAAAGTTCAGATGGTGGTGAGAGTGGAGCACGACTACCTCCGTGACGCAATTGGCTAGCGCGCTCGGCTGCTACCCAAAAGGTTGGAGGTTCGAGCCCTCCCGAGAGCGGTGTGTCGCTTTTTTTCTTTGCGCTGATAGCTTTGGAGAAACGTTCTGATGGTGGTGAGAGTGGAGCGCGGTTGGGTCCGTGGTGCAATGGCTAGCGCGATTGGCTGCTAACCAAAAGGTTGGAGGTTCAAGCACTCCAATGAGCGGTGTGTCGCTTTTTTTTCTTTGCACTGATATCTTTGGAGAAATGTTCCGACAGTGGTGAGAGTTGAGCACGACTGTCTCCGTGGCGCAACTGCTAGTGCGTCGGCTGTTAAGCAAAAGGTTGGAGGTTCGAGCCCTCCCAGGAGCGGTGTGTCTTTTTTCTTTGCGCTGATAGCTTTGTAGAAGTGTTCGGACCGTGGTGAGAGTGAAGCACTACTGTCTCCGTGGCGCAATTGGCTAGCGCGTTCAGCTGTTAACCAAAAGGTTGGAGGTTCGAGCCCTCCCACGAGCGGTGTGTCGCTTTTTTTTCTTTGCTCTGATATCTTTGGAGAAGTGTTCTGACCGTGGTGAGAGTGGAGCACGACTGTCTCCGTGGGACGATTGGCTAGCGCGTTGGTCTGTTAACCGAAAGGATGGAGGTTCGAACCCTCCCAAAAGCGGTGTGTCTCTTTTTTTCTTTGCGCTGATACCTTTGGAAAAATGTTCTGAATGTGGTGAAAGTGGAGTATGACTACCTCTATGACGCAATTGGCTAGCGCGTTCGACTGATAACCAAAAGGTTGGAGGTTTGAGCCCTCCCGAGAGTGGTGTGTCTCTTTTTCTTTGCGCTGACAGCTATGGAGAAATGTTCCGACAGTGGTGAGAGTGGAGCACGACTGTCTCCGTGGCACAATCTGCTAGTTCGTCGGCTGTTAAGCAAAAGTTTGGAGGTTCGAGTCTTCCCCGGGAGCAGCGTGTCGCTTTTTTTCTTTGCGCTGATAGCTTTGGAGAAACGTTCTTACGGTGGTGAGAGTGTACCGCGGTTGGGTCCATGGTGCAATGGCTAGCGCGATTGGCTGTTAACCAAAAGGTTGGAGGTTCTAGCCCTCCCTTGAGCGGTGTGTCACTTTGTTTCTTTGCGCTGATACCTTTGGAACAATGTTCTGATTGTGGTGAGAGTGGAGCACGACTGTCTCCATGGGGCAATTCGCTAGCGCGTTGGGCTGTTAACCAAAAGGTTGGAGGTTCGAACCCTCCCATGAGCGGTGTGTCTCTTTTTTTCTTTGCGCTGATACCTTTGAAAAAATGTTGTGACGGTGGTGAGAGTAGAGCACGACTGTCTACGTGGCGCATTTGGCTAGCGCGTTCGGCTGTTAACCAAAAGGTTAGAGGTTCGAGCCCTCCCGAGAGCGGTGTGTCTCTTTTTTTCTTTGCGCTGAAAGCTTTGGAGAAATATTCTTACGGTAGTGAGAGTGGAGCACGACTGTCTCCGTGGCGCAATCTGCTAGTGCGTCAGCTGTAAAGCAAAAGGTTGGAGGTTCGAGCCCTGCCAGGAGCAGTGTGTCGCTTTTTTTCTTTGCGCTGATAGCCTTGGAGAAACGTTCTGACCATGGTGAGAGTGGAGCAAGAACTGTCTCCGTGTTGCAATTGGCTAGCGCGTTGGGCTGTTAACCAAAAGGCTGGAGGTTCGAACCCTCCCATTAGCGGTGTGTCTCTTTTTTTCTTTGCGCTGATATCTTTGGAAAAATGTTCTGATGGTGGTGAAAGTGGAGCACGACTACCTCCGTGACGCAATTGACTAGCGCGTTCGGCTGTTGACCAAAAGTTTGGAGGTTCGAGCTCTCCCGAGAGCGGGGTGTCTCTTTTTTTTCTTTGCGCTGAAAGCTTTGGATAAATGTTCTGACGGTGGTAAAATTGGAGCAAGGCTGTCTCCGTGGCGCAATCTGCTAGTGAATCGGCTGTTAAGCAAAAAGTTGGAAGTTCGAGCCCTCCCGAGAGCGGTGTGTCTCTTTTTTTTCTTTGCGCTGATAGCTTTGGAGAAATGTTCTGACCGTGGTGAGAGTGGAGCACGACTGTCTACGTGGCGCAAATAGCTAGCGTGTTCGGCTGTTAACCAAAAGGTTGGAGATTCGAGCCCTCCCACGAGCGGTGTGTCGCTTTTTTTTCTTTGCACTGATATCTTTGGAGAAGTTGTCTGACCGTGGTGAGAGTGAAGCACGACTGTCTCCATGGTGCAATTCGCTAGCGCGTTAGGCTGTTAACAAAAAATTTGGAGGTTCGAACCCTCCCATGAGCGGTGTGTCTCTTTTTTTCTTTGCGCTCATACCTTTGGAAAAATGTGCTGATGGTGGTGAGAGTAGAGCACGACTACCTCCGTGACGCAATTGGCTAGCGCGTTCGGCTGTTAACCAAAAGGATGGAGGTTCAAGCCCTCCCATGAGCGGTGTGTCGCTTTTTTTCTTTGCACTGATATCTTTGGAGAAGTGTTCTGACCCTAGTGAGAGTGGAGCACGAATGTCTCCGTGGCGCAAGTGGCTAGCGCGTTGGGCTGTTAACCATAAGGTGAGGTTCGAACCCTCCCATGAGCAGTGTGTCCCTTTTTTTCTTTGCGCTGATACCTTTGAAAAAATGTTCTGATGGTGTTGAGAGTGGAGCACGACTACCTCCGTGACGCAATTGGCTGGCGCGTTCGGGTGTAGACCAAAAGTTTGGGGGTTCGAACCCTCCCGAGAGCTGTGTGTCTCTTTTTTTCTTTGCGCTGATAGCTTTGGAGAAATGTTCTGACGGTGGTGAGAGTGGAGCACTACTCTCTCCGTGGCGCAATCTGCTAGTGCGTCGGCTGTTAGGCAAAAGGTTTGAGGTTTGAGCCCTCCTGAGAGCGGTGTGTCTCTTTTTTTCTTTGCGCTGATAGCTTTGGAGAAATGTTCTGACAGTGGTGAGAGTGGAGCACGACTGTCTCCATGGTGCAATTCGCTAGCGCGTTGGGCTGTTAACCAAATGGTTGGAGGTTCGAGCCCTCCCGAAAGCGGGGTGTCTCTTTTTTCTTTGCGCTGACAGCTATGGAGAAATGTTCCTACAGTGATGAGAGTGGAGAACGACTGTCTCCGTGGCGCAACTGCTAGTGCGTCGGCTGTTAATCAAAAGGTTGGAGGTTCGAGCCCTCCCAGGAGCAATGTGTCGCTTTTTTTCTTTGCGCTGATAGCCTTGGAGAAACGTTCTGACGGTGGTGAGAGTGGAGCACGACTACCTCCGTGACGCAATTGGCTAGCGCGTTCGGCTGTTAACCAAAAAGTTGGAGGTTCGAGCCCTCCCATGAGCAGTGTGTCTCTTTTTTTCTTTGCGCTGATACCTTTGAAAAAATGTTCTGATGGTGGTGAGAGTGGAGCACGACTACCTCCGTGACGCAATTGGCTAGCGCGTTCGAGTGTAGACCAAAAGTTTGGGGTTTCGAGCCCTCCCGAGAGCTGTGTGTTTTTTTTTCTTTGCGCTGATAGCTTTGGAGAAATATTCTGACAGTGGTGAGAGTGGAGGACTACTGTCTCCGTGGCGCAATCTGCTAGTGCGTTGGCTGTTAACCAAAAGGTTGCAGGTTCGAACCCTCCCATGAGCGGCGTGTCTCTTTTTTTCTTTGCGCTGATACCTTTTGAAAAATGTTCTGATGGTGGTGAGAGTGGAGCACGACTTTCTCCGTGACGCAATTGGCTAGCGCGTTCGGCTGTTAACCAAAAGGTTGGAGGTTCGAGCCCTCCCGAAAGCGGGGTGTCTCTTTTTTCTTTGCGCTGAGAGCTATGGAGAAATGTTCCTACAGTGATGAGAGTGGAGCACGACTGTCTCCGTGGCGCAACTGCTAGTGCGTCGGCTGTTAATCAAAAGGTTGGAGGTTCGAGCCCTCCCAGGAGCAGTGTGTCGCTTTTTTTCTTTGCGCTGATAGCCTTGGAGAAACGTTCTGACGGTGGTGAGAGTGGAGCACGACTACCTCCGTGACGCAATTGGCTAGCGCGTTCGGCTGTTAACCAAAAGGTTGGAGGTTCGAGCCCTCCCGAGAGCGGTGTGTCTCTTTTTTTCTTTGCGCTGATAGCTTTGGAGAAATGTTCTGATGGTGGTGAGAGTGGAGCACGACTACTTCCGTGATGCAATTGGCTAGCGCGTTCGGCTGTTAATCAAAAGGTTGGAAGTTCGAGCCCTCCCGAGAGCGGTGTGTCTCTTTTTTTTCTTTGCGCTGATAGCTTTGGAGAAATGTTCTGACCGTGGTGAGAGTGGAGCACGACTGTCTACGTGGCGCAATTAGCTAGCGTGTTCGGCTGTTAACCAAAAGGTTGGAGATTCGAGCCCTCCCACGAGCGGTGTGTCGCTTTTTTTTCTTTGCACTGATATCTTTGGAGAAGTTGTCTGACCGTGGTGAGAGTGGAGCATAACTGTCTCCGTGGGACGATTGGCTAGCGCGTTGGTCTGTTAACCAAAAGGATGGAGGTTCGAACCCTCCCAAAAGCGGTGTGTCTCTTTTTTTCTTTGCGCTGATACCTTTGGAAAAATGTTCTGATTGTAGTGTAAGTGGAGCATGACTACCTCCGTGACGCAATTGGCTAGCGCGTTCGGCTGATATACAAAAGGTTGGAGGTTCGAGCCCTCCCGAGAGTGGTGTGTCTCTTTTTTCTTTGCGCTGACAGCTACGAAGAAATGTTCCGACAGTGTTGAGAGTGGAGCACGACTGTCTCCGTGGCGCAACTGCTAGTGCGTCGGCTGTTAAGCAAAAGGTTGGAGGTTTGAGCCCTCCCAGGAGCAGTGTGTCGCTTTTTTTCTTTGCGCTGATAGCCTTGGAGAAACGTTCTGACGGTGGTGAGAGTGGAGCACGACTGTCTCTGTTGCGCAATTGGCTAGCGCGTTGGGCTGTTAACGAAAAGGTTGGAGGTTCGAACCCTCCCATGAGCGGTGTGTCTCTTTTTTTCTTTGCGCTTAACCTTTGGAAAAAAGTTCAGATGGTGGTGAGAGTGGAGCACGACTACCTCCGTGACGCAATTGGCTAGCGCACTCGGCTGTTACCCAAAAGGTTGGAGGTTCGAGCCCTCCCGAGAGCGGTGTGTCTCTTTTTTTCTTTGCGCTGATAGCTTTGGAGAAATGTTCTGATGGTGGTGAGAGTGGAGCACGACAACTTCCGTGATGCAATTGGCTAGCGCGTTCGGCTGTTAATCAAAAGGTTGGAAGTTCGAGCCCTCCCGAGAGCGGTGTGTCGCTTTTTTTCTTTGCGCTGATAGCTTTGGAGAAACGTTCTGATGGTGGTGAGAGTGGAGCGCGGTTGGGTCCGTGGTGCAATGGCTAGCGCGATTGGCTGCTAACCAAAAGGTTGGAGGTTCAAGCACTCCAATGAGCGGTGTGTCGCTTTTTTTTCTTTGCACTGATATCTTTGGAGAAATGTTCCGACAGTGGTGAGAGTTGAGCACGACTGTCTCCGTGGCGCAACTGCTAGTGCGTCGGCTGTTAAGCAAAAGGTTGGAGGTTCGAGCCCTCCCAGGAGCGGTGTGTCTTTTTTCTTTGCGCTGATAGCTTTGTAGAAGTGCTCGGACCGTGGTGAGAGTGGACCACGACTGTCTCCGTGGCACATACTGCTAGTTCGTCGGCTGTTAAGCAAAAGTTTGGAGGTTCGAGTCCTCCCCGGGAGCAGCGTGTCGCTTTTTTTCTTTGCGCTGATAGCTTTGGAGAAACGTTCTTACGGTGGTGAGAGTGTACCGCGGTTGGGTCCATGGTGCAATGGCTAGCGCGATTGGCTGTTAACCAAAAGGTTGGAGGTTCTAGCCCTCCCATGAGCGGTGTGTCACTTTTTTTCTTTGCGCTGATACCTTTGGAACAATGTTCTGATGGTGGTGAGAGTGGAGCACGACTGTCTCCATGGTGCAATTCGCTAGCGCGTTGGGCTGTTAACCAAAAGGTTGGAGGTTCGAACCCTCCCATTAGCGGTGTGTCTCTTTTTTTCTTTGCGCTGATACCTTTGAAAAAATGTTGTGACGGTGGTGAGAGTAGAGCACGACTGTCTACGTGGCGCATTTGGCTAGCGCGTTCGGCTGTTAACCAAAAGGTTAGAGGTTCGAGCCCTCCCGAGAGCGGTGTGTCTCTTTTTTTCTTTGCGCTGATAGCTTTGGAGAAATATTCTTACGGTAGTGAGAGTGGAGCACGACTGTCTCCTTGGCGCAATCTGCTTGTGCGTCAGCTGTAAAGCAAAAGGTTGAAGGTTCGAGCCCTCCCAGGAGCAGTGTGTCGCTTTTTTTCTTTGCGCTGATAGCCTTGGAGAAACGTTCTGACCATGGTGAGAGTGGAGCAAGAACTGTCTCCGTGTTGCAATTGGCTAGCGCGTTGGGCTGTTAACCAAAAAGCGGTAGGTTCGAACCCTCCCATTAGCGGTGTGTCTCTTTTTTTCTTTGCGCTGATATCTTTGGAAAAATGTTTTGATGGTTGTGAAAGTGGAGCACGACTACCTCCGTGACGCAATTGACTAGCGCGTTCGGCTGTTGACCAAAAGTTTGGAGGTTCGAGCTCTCCCGAGAGCGGTGTGTCTCTTTTTTTTCTTTGCGCTGATAGCTTTGGATAAATGTTCTGACGGTGGTAAAATTGGAGCAAGGCTGTCTCCGTGGCGCAATCTGCTAGTGAATCGGCTGTTAAGCAAAAGGTTGGAGGTTCGAGCCCTCCCGAGAGCGGTGTGTCTCTTTTTTTTCTTTGCGCTGATAGCTTTGGGGAAATGTTCTGACGGTGGTGAGAGTGGAGCACGACTGTCTCCGTGGCGCAATCTGCTAGTGCGTCGGCTGTTAACCAAAAGGTTGGAGGTTCGAGCCCTCCCATGAGCGGTGTGTCGCTTTTTTTTCATTGCACTGATATCTTTGTAGAAGTGTTATGACCGTGGTGAGAGTGGAGCACGACTGTCTCCGTGGCGCAATTGGCTAGCGCGTTGTGCTGTTAACCAAAAGGTTGGAGGTTCGAATTCTGCCATGAGTGGCGTGTTGCGTTTTTTTCTTTGCACTGATCTCTTCCTTGGAGAAGTGTTCTGACCGTGGTGAGAGTGAAGCACGACTGTCTCCATGATGCAATTCGCTAGCGCGTTAGGCTGTTAACCAAAAATTTGGAGGTTCGAACCCTCCCATGAGCGGTGTGTCTCTTTTTTTCTTTGCGCTGATACCTTTGGAAAAATGTGCTGATGGTGGTGAGAGTAGAGCACGACTACCTCCGTGACGCAATTGGCTAGCGCGTTCGGCTGTTAACCAAAAGGATGGAGGTTCAAGCCCTCCCATGAGCGGTGTGTCGCTTTTTTTCTTTGCACTGATATCTTTGGAGAAGTGTTCTGACCCTAGTGAGAGTGGAGCACGAATGTCTCCGTGGCGCAAGTGGCTAGCGCGTTGGGCTGTTAACCATAAGGTGAGGTTCGTACCCTCCCATGAGCAGTGTGTCCCTTTTTTTCTTTGCGCTGATACCTTTGAAAAAATGTTCTGATGGTGTTGAGAGTGGAGCACGACTACCTCCGTGACACAATTGGCTGGCGCGTTCGGGTGTAGCCCAAAAGTTTGGGGGTTCGAACCCTCCCGAGAGCTGTGTGTCTCTTTTTTTCTTTGCGCTGATAGCTTTGGAGAAATGTTCTGACGGTGGTGAGAGTGGAGCACTACTGTCTCCGTGGCGCAATCTGCTAGTGCGTCGGCTGTTAGGCAAAAGGTTTGAGGTTTGAGCCCTCCTGAGAGCGGTGTGTCTCTTTTTTTCTTTGCGCTGATAGCTTTGGAGAAATGTTCTGACAGTGGTGAGAGTGGCGCACGACTGTTTCCGTGGCAGAGTCGGCTAGCGCGATCAACTGTTATCCAAAAGGTTGGAGGTTCGAGCCCTCCCGAGAGCGGTGTGTCTCTTTTTTTTCTTTGCGCTTATAGCTTTGGAGAAATGTTCTAACGGTGGTGAGAGTGGAGCACGACTGTCTCCGTGGCCCAATCTGCTAGTGCGTCGGCTGTTAACCAACAGGTTGGAGATTCGAGCCCTCCTATGAACGGTGTGTCGCTTTTTTTTCTTTGAGCTGATATCTTTGTAGAAGTGTTCTCACTGTGGTGAGAGTGGAGCACGACTTTCTCTGTGGCGCAATTGGCTAGCGCGTTCGGCTGTTAACCAAAAGGTTGCAGGTTCGAACCCTCCCGAAAGCGGTGTGTCTCTTTTTTTCTTTGCGCTGATACCTTTGGAAAAATGTTCTGATGGTGGTGAGAGTGGAGCACGACTACCTCCGTGACGCAATAGGCTAGCGCGTTCGGTTGTTAACCAAAAGGTTGGAGGTTCGAGCCCTCCCGAGAGCGGTGTGTCTTTTTTTTTGCGCTGATTGGTTTGGAGAAATGTTCTGATGGTGGTGAGAGTGGAGCACGACTACTTCCGTGACGCAATTGGCTAGCGCGTTCGGCTGTTAATCAAAAGGTTGGAAGTTCGAGCCCTCCCGAGAGCGGTGTGTCTCTTTTTTTTTCTTTGCGCTGATAGCTTTGGAGAAATGTTCTGACGGTGGTGAGAGTGGAGCGCGACTGTCTCCAAGGCGCAGTCTGCTTGTGCGTCGGCTGTTAAGCAAAAGGTTGGAGGTTCGAGCCCTCCCGGGACCAGTGTGTCGCTTTTTTTCTTTGCGCTGATAGCTTTGGAAAAATGTTCTGATGGTGGTGAGAGTAGAGCACGACTACCTCCATGACGCAATTGGCTAGCGCGATTGGCTGTTAACCAAAAGGTTGGAGGTTCGAACCCTCCCATGAGCGGTGTGTCGCTTTTTTTTCTTTGCACTGATATCTTTGTAGAAGTGTTCTGACCGTGGTGAGAGTTAAGCGCGACTGTCTCAGTGGCGCAATTGGCTAGCGCGTTCGGCTGTTAACCAAAAGGTTGGAGGTTCGAGCCCTCCCACGAGCGGTGTGTCGCTTTTTTTCTTTGCACTGATATCTTTGGAGAAGTGTTCTGACCGTGGTGAGAGTGGAGCACGACTGTCTCCGTGGGACGATTGGCTGGCGCGTTGGTCTGTTAACCAAAATGATGGAGGTTCGAACCCTCCCAAAAGCGGTGTGTCTCTTTTTTTCTTTGCGCTGATACCTTCGAAAAAATGTTCTGATTGTGGTGAAAGTGGAGCATGACTACCTCCGTGACGCATTTGGCTAGCGCGTTCGGCTGATAACCAAAACGTTCGAGGTTCGAGCCCTCCCGAGAGTGGTGTGTCTCTTTTTTTTTTTGCGCTGACAGCTATGGAGAAATGTTCCGACAGTGTTGAGAGTGGAGCACGACTGTCTCCGTGGCGCAACTGCTAGTGCGTCGGCTGTTAAGCGAAAGGTTGGAGGTTCGAGCCCTCCCAGGAGCGGTGTGTCTTTTTTCTTTGCGCTGATAGCTTTGTAGAAGTGCTCGGACCGTGGTGAGAGTGGAGCACGACTGTCTCCGTGGCACAATCTGCTAGTTCGTCGGCTGTTAAGCAAAAGTTTGGAGGTTCGAGTCCTCCCCGGGAGCAGCGTGTCGCTTTTTTTCTTTGCGCTGATAGCTTTGGAGAAACGTTCTTACGGTGGTGAGAGTGTACCGCGGTTGGGTCCATGGTGCAATGGCTAGCGCGATTGGCTGTTAACCAAAAGGTTGGAGGTTCTAGCCCTCCCATGAGCGGTGTGTCACTTTTTTTCTTTGCGCTGATACCTTTGGAACAATGTTCTGATGGTGGTGAGAGTGGAGCACGACTGTCTCCATGGTGCAATTCGCTAGCGCGTTGGGCTGTTAACCAAAAGGTTGGAGGTTCGAACCCTCCCATTAGCGGTGTGTCTCTTTTTTTCTTTGCGCTGATACCTTTGAAAAAATGTTGTGACGGTGGTGAGAGTAGAGCACGACTGTCTACGTGGCGCATTTGGCTAGCGCGTTCGGCTGTTAACCAAAAGGTTAGAGGTTCGAGCCCTCCCGAGAGCGGTGTGTCTCTTTTTTTCTTTGCGCTGATAGCTTTTGGAGAAATGTTCTGACAGTGGTGAGAGTGGAGCACGACTGTCTCCATGGTGCAATTCGCTAGCGCGTTGGGCTGTTAACCAAATGGTTGGAGGTTCGAGCCCTCCCGAAAGCGGGGTGTCTCTTTTTTCTTTGCGCTGACAGCTATGGAGAAATGTTCCTACAGTGATGAGAGTGGAGAACGACTGTCTCCGTGGCGCAACTGCTAGTGCGTCGGCTGTTAATCAAAAGGTTGGAGGTTCGAGCCCTCCCAGGAGCAATGTGTCCCTTTTTTTCTTTGCGCTGATAGCCTTGGAGAAACGTTCTGACGGGGGTGAGAGTGGAGCACGACTACCTCCGTGACGCAATTGGCTAGCGCGTTCGGCTGTTAACCAAAAAGTTGGAGGTTCGAGCCCTCCCATGAGCAGTGTGTCTCTTTTTTTCTTTGCGCTGATACCTTTGAAAAAATGTTCTGATGGTGGTGAGAGTGGAGCACGACTACCTCCGTGACGCAATTGGCTAGCGCGTTCGAGTGTAGACCAAAAGTTTGGGGTTTCGAGCCTTCCCGAGAGCTGTGTGTTTTTTTTTCCTTTGCGCTGATAGCTTTGGAGAAATATTCTGACAGTGGTGAGAGTGGAGGACTACTGTCTCCGTGGCGCAATCTGATAGTGCGTTGGCTGTTAACCAAAAGGTTGCAGGTTCGAACCCTCCCATGAGCGGCGTGTCTCTTTTTTTCTTTGCGCTGATACCTTTTGAAAAATGTTCTGATGGTGGTGAGAGTGGAGCACGACTTTCTCCGTGACGCAATTGGCTAGCGCGTTCGGCTGTTAACCAAAAGGTTGGAGGTTCGAGCCCTCCCGAAAGCGGGGTGTCTCTTTTTTCTTTGCGCTGAGAGCTATGGAGAAATGTTCCTACAGTGATGAGAGTGGAGCACGACTGTCTCCGTGGCGCAACTGCTAGTGCGTCGGCTGTTAATCAAAAGGTTGGAGGTTCGAGCCCTCCCAGGAGCAGTGTGTCGCTTTTTTTCTTTGCGCTGATAGCCTTGGAGAAACGTTCTGACGGTGGTGAGAGTGGAGCACGACTACCTCCGTGACGCAATTGGCTAGCGCGTTCGGCTGTTAACCAAAAGGTTGGAGGTTCGAGCCCTCCCGAGAGCGGTGTGTCTCTTTTTTTCTTTGCGCTGATAGCTTTGGAGAAATGTTCTGATGGTGGTGAGAGTGGAGCACGACTACTTCCGTGATGCAATTGGCTAGCGCGTTCGGCTGTTAATCAAAAGGTTGGAAGTTCGAGCCCTCCCGAGAGCGGTGTGTCTCTTTTTTTTCTTTGCGCTGATAGCTTTGGAGAAATGTTCTGACCGTGGTGAGAGTGGAGCACGACTGTCTACGTGGCGCAATTAGCTAGCGTGTTCGGCTGTTAACCAAAAGGTTGGAGATTCGAGCCCTCCCACGAGCGGTGTGTCGCTTTTTTTTCTTTGCACTGATATCTTTGGAGAAGTTGTCTGACCGTGGTGAGAGTGGAGCATAACTGTCTCCGTGGGACGATTGGCTAGCGCGTTGGTCTGTTAACCAAATGGATGGAGGTTCGAACCCTCCCAAAAGCAGTGTGTCTCTTTTTTTCTTTGCGCTGATACCTTTGGAAAAATGTTCTGATTGTGGTGTAAGTGGAGCATGACTACCTCCGTGACGCAATTGGCTAGCGCGTTCGGCTGATATACAAAAGGTTGGAGGTTCGAGCCCTCCCGAGAGTGGTGTGTCTCTTTTTTCTTTGCGCTGACAGCTACGGAGAAATGTTCCGACAGTGTTGAGAGTGGAGCACGACTGTCTCCGTGGCGCAACTGCTAGTGCGTCGGCTGTTAAGCAAAAGGTTGGAGGTTTGAGCCCTCCCAGGAGCAGTGTGTCGCTTTTTTCTTTGCGCTGATAGCCTTGGAGAAACGTTCTGACGGTGGTGAGAGTGGAGCACGACTGTCTCTGTTGCGCAATTGGCTAGCGCGTTGGGCTGTTAACGAAAAGGTTGGAGGTTCGAACCCTCCCATGAGCGGTGTGTCTCTTTTTTTCTTTGCGCTTAACCTTTGGAAAAAAGTTCTGATAGTGGTGAGAGTGGAGCACGACTACCTCCGTGACGCAATTGGCTAGCGCACTCGGCTGTTACCCAAAAGGTTGGAGGTTCGAGCCCTCCCGAGAGCGGTGTGTCTCTTTTTTTCTTTGCGCTGATAGCTTTGGAGAAATGTTCTGATGGTGGTGAGAGTGGAGCACGACTACTTCCGTGATGCAATTGGCTAGCGCGTTCGGCTGTTAATCAAAAGGTTGGAAGTTCGAGCCCTCCCGAGAGCGGTGTGTCGCTTTTTTTCTTTGCGCTGATAGCTTTGGAGAAACGTTCTGATGGTGGTGAGAGTGGAGCGCGGTTGGGTCCGTGGTGCAATGGCTAGCGCGATTGGCTGCTAACCAAAAGGTTGGAGGTTCAAGCACTCCAATGAGCGGTGTGTCGCTTTTTTTTCTTTGCACTGATATCTTTGGAGAAATGTTCCGACAGTGGTGAGAGTTGAGCACGACTGTCTCCGTGGCGCAACTGCTAGTGCGTCGGCTGTTAAGCAAAAGGTTGGAGGTTCGAGCCCTCCCAGGAGCGGTGTGTCTTTTTTCTTTGCGCTGATAGCTTTGTAGAAGTGCTCGGACCGTGGTGAGAGTGGAGCACGACTGTCTCCGTGGCACAATCTGCTAGTTCGTCGGCTGTTAAGCAAAAGTTTGGAGGTTCGAGTCCTCCCCGGGAGCAGCGTGTCGCTTTTTTTCTTTGCGCTGATAGCTTTGGAGAAACGTTCTTACGGTGGTGAGAGTGTACCGCGGTTGGGTCCATGGTGCAATTCGCTAGCGCGTTGGGCTGTTAACCAAAAGGTTGGAGGTTCGAACCCTCCCATTAGCGGTGTGTCTCTTTTTTTCTTTGCGCTGATACCTTTGAAAAAATGTTGTGACGGTGGTGAGAGTAGAGCACGACTGTCTACGTGGCGCATTTGGCTAGCGCGTTCGGCTGTTAACCAAAAGGTTAGAGGTTCGAGCCCTCCCGAGAGCGGTGTGTCTCTTTTTTTCTTTGCGCTGATAGCTTTGGAGAAATATTCTTACGGTAGTGAGAGTGGAGCACGACTGTCTCCGTGGCGCAATCTGCTAGTGCGTCAGCTGTAAAGCAAAAGGTTGGAGGTTCGAGCCCTCCCAGGAGCAGTGTGTCGCTTTTTTTCTTTGCGCTGATAGCCTTGGAGAAACGTTCTGACCATGGTGAGAGTGGAGCAAGAACTGTCTCCGTGTTGCAATTGGCTAGCGCGTTGGGCTGTTAACCAAAAGGCTGTAGGTTCGAACCCTCCCATTAGTGGTGTGTCTCTTTTTTTCTTTGCGCTGATATCTTTGGAAAAATGTTCTGATGGTGGTGAAAGTGGAGCACGACTACCTCCGTGACGCAATTGACTGGCGCGTTCGGCTGTTGACCAAAAGTTTGGAGGTTCGAGCTCTCCCGAGAGCGGTGTGTCTCTTTTTTTTCTTTGCGCTGATAGCTTTGGATAAATGTTCTGACGGTGGTAAAATTGGAGCAAGGCTGTCTCCGTGGCGCAATCTGCTAGTGAATCGGCTGTTAAGCAAAAGGTTGGAGGTTCGAGCCCTCCCGAGAGCGGTGTGTCTCTTTTTTTTCTTTGCGCTGATAGCTTTGGGGAAATGTTCTGACGGTGGTGAGAGTGGAGCACGACTGTCTCCGTGGCGCAATCTGCTAGTGCGTCGGCTGTTAACCAAAAGGTTGGAGGTTCGAGCCCTCCCATGAGCGGTGTGTCGCTTTTTTTTCATTGCACTGATATCTTTGTAGAAGTGTTCTGACCGTGGTGAGAGTGGAGCACGACTGTCTCCGTGGCGCAATTGGCTAGCGCGTTGTGCTGTTAACCAAAAGGTTGGAGGTTCGAATTCTGCCATGAGTGGTGTGTTGCGTTTTTTTCTTTGCACTGATATCTTCCTTGGAGAAGTGTTCTGACCGTGGTGAGAGTGAAGCACTATTGTCTCCATGGTGCAATTCGCTAGCGCGTTAGGCTGTTAACCAAAAATTTGGAGGTTCGAACCCTCCCATGAGCGGTGTGTCTCTTTTTTTCTTTGCGCTGATACCTTTGGAAAAATGTGCTGATGGTGGTGAGAGTAGAGCACGACTACCTCCGTGACGCAATTGGCTAGCGCGTTCGGCTGTTAACCAAAAGGATGGAGGTTCAAGCCCTCCCATGAGCGGTGTGTCGCTTTTTTTCTTTGCACTGATATCTTTGGAGAAGTGTTCTGACCCTAGTGAGAGTGGAGCACGAATGTCTCCGTGGCGCAAGTGGCTAGCGCGTTGGGCTGTTAACCATAAGGTGAGGTTCGAACCCTCCCATGAGCAGTGTGTCCCTTTTTTTCTTTGCGCTGATACCTTTGAAAAAATGTTCTGATGGTGTTGAGAGTGGAGCACGACTACCTCCGTGACGCAATTGGCTGGCGCGTTCGGGTGTAGCCCAAAAGTTTGGGGGTTCGAACCCTCCCGAGAGCTGTGTGTCTCTTTTTTTCTTTGCGCTGATAGCTTTGGAGAAATGTTCTGACAGTGGTGAGAGTGGCGCACGACTGTTTCCGTGGCAGAGTCGGCTAGCGCGATCAACTGTTATCCAAAAGGTTGGAGGTTCGAGCCCTCCCGAGAGCGGTGTGTCTCTTTTTTTTCTTTGCGCTGATAGCTTTGGAGAAATGTTCTGACGGTGGTGAGAGTGGATCACGACTGTCTCCGTGGCGCAATCTGCTAGTGCGTCGGCTGTTAACCAACAGGTTGGAGATTCGAGCCCTCCTATGAACGGTGTGTCGCTTTTTTTTCTTTGAGCTGATATCTTTGTAGAAGTGTTCTCACTGTGGTGAGAGTGGAGCACGACTTTCTCTGTGGCGCAATTGGCTAGCGCGTTCGGCTGTTAACCAAAAGGTTGCAGGTTCGAACCCTCCCGAAAGCGGTGTGTCTCTTTTTTTTTGCGCTGACAGCTATGGAGAAATGTTCCGACAGTGATGAGAGTGGAGCACGACTGTCTCCGTGGCGCAACTGCTAGTGCGTAGGCTGTTAAGCAAAAGATTGGAGGTTCGAGCCCTCCCAGGAGCAGTGTGTCGCTTTTTTTCTTTGCGCTGATAGCCTTGGAGAAACGTTCTGACTGTGGTGAGAGTGGAGCACGACTGTCTCTGTGTCGCAATTGGCTAGCGCGTTGAGCTGTTCACGAAAAGGTTGGAGGCTCGAACCCTCCCATGAGTGGTGTGCCTCTTTTTTTCTTTGCGCTGATACCTTTGGAAAAATGTTCTGATGGTGGTGAGAGTGGAGCACGACTACCTCCGTGACGCAATAGGCTAGCGCGTTCGGCTGTTAACCAAAAGGTTGAAGGTTCGAGCCCTCCACAGAGCGGTGTGTCTTTTTTTTTGCGCTGATTGCTTTGGAGAAATGTTCTGATGGTGGTGAGAGTGGAGCACGACTACTTCCGTGACGCAATTGGCTAGCGCGTTCGGCTGTTAATCAAAAGGTTGGAAGTTCGAGCCCTCCCGAGAGCGGTGTGTCTCTTTTTTTTTCTTTGCGCTGATAGCTTTGGAGAAATGTTCTGACGGTGGTGAGAGTGGAGCGCGACTGTCTCCAAGGCGCAGTCTGCTTGTGCGTCGGCTGTTAAGCAAAAGGTTGCAGGTTCGAGCCCTCCCGGGACCAGTGTGTCGCTTTTTTTCTTTGCGCTGATAGCTTTGGAAAAATGTTCTGATGGTGGTGAGAGTAGAGCACGACTACCTCCATGACGCAATTGGCTAGCGCGATTGGCTGTTAACCAAAAGGTTGGAGGTTCGAACCCTCCCATGAGCGGTGTGTCGCTTTTTTTTCTTTGCACTGATATCTTTGGAGAAGTGTTCTGACCGTGGTGAGAGTGGAGCACGAACTGTCTCCATGGCGCAATTGGCTAGCGCGTTGGGCTGTTAACCAAAAGGCTGGAGGTTCGAACCCTCCCATGAGCGGTGTGTCTCTTTTTTTCTTTGCGCTGCTACATTTGGAAAAATGTTCTGATGGTGGTGAGAGTGGAGCACGACTACCTCCGTGACTCAATTGGCTAGCGCGTTCGGCTGTTGACCAAAAGTTTGGAGGTTCGAGCCCTCCCGAGAGCGGTGTGTCTCTTTTTTTGCTTTGCGCTGATAGCTTTGGAGAAATGTTGTGACGGTGGTAAAAGTGGAGCAAGGCTGTCTCCGTGGCGCAATCTGCTAGCGCGTTGGGCTGTTAACCAAAATGTTGGAGGTTCGAACCCTCCCATGAGCGGTGTGTCTCTTTTTTTCTTTGCGCTGATACCTTTTGGAAAAATGTTCTGATGGTGGTGAGAGTGGAGCACGACTTTTTCCGTGGCAGAATCGGCTAGCGCGATCAACTGTTATCAAAAAGGTTAGAGGTTCGAGCCCTCCCGAGAGCGGTGTGTCTTTTTTCTTTGCGCTGATAGCTTTGGAGAAATGTTCTGACGGTGGTGAGAGTGGATCACGACTGTCTCCGTGGCGCAATCTCCTAGTGCGTCGGCTGTTAACCAAAAGATTGGAGGTTCGAGCCCTTCCATGAGCGGTGTGTCGCTTTTTTTCTTTGCACTGATATCTTTGTAGAAGTGTTCTGACCGTGGTGAGAGTTAAGCACGACTGTCTCTGTGGCGCAATTGGCTAGCGCGTTCGGCTGTTAACCAAAAGGTTGGAGGTTCGAGCCCTCCCACGAGCGGTGTGTCGCTTTTTTTTCTTTGCACTGATATCTTTGGAGAAGTGTTCTGACCGTGGTGAGAGTGGAGCACGACTGTCTCCGTGGGACGATTGGCTAGCGCGTTGGTCTGTTAACCAAAATGATGGAGGTTCGAACCCTCCCAAAAGCGGTGTGTCTCTTTTTTTCCTTGCGCTGATACCTTCGGAAAAATGTTCTGATTGTGGTGAAAGTGGAGCATGACTACCTCCGTGACGCATTTGGCTAGCGCGTTCGGCTGATAACCAAAACGTTGGAGGTTCGAGCCCTCCCGAGAGCGGTGTGTCTCTTTTTTCTTTGCACTGACAGCTATGGAGAAATGTTCCGACAGTGGTGAGAGTGGAGCACGACTGTCTCCGTGGCACAATCTGCTAGTTCCTCGGCTTTTAAGCAAAACGTTGGAGGTTCGAGCCCTCCCCGGGAGCAGCGTGTCGCTTTTTTTCTTTGCGCTGATAGCTTTGGAGAAACGTTCTTACGGTGGTGAGAGTGGACCGCGGTTGGGTCCGTGGTGCAATGGCTAGCGCGATCGGCTGTTAACCAAAAGGTTGGAGGTTCTAGCCCTCCCATGAGCGGTGTGTCACTTTTTTCTTTGCACTGTTATCTTTGAAGAAGTGTTGTGACCGTGATGAGAGTGGAGCACGACTGTTTTTTGGCGCAATTGGCTAGCGCGTTGGGCTGTTAACCAAAAGGTTGGAGGTTCGAACCCTCCCATGAGCGGTGTGTCTCTTTTTTTCTTTGCGCTGATACCTTTGGAAAAATGTTCTGATAGTGGTCAGAGTGGAGCACGACTGTTTTTTGGCGCAATTGGCTAGCGCGTTGGGCTGTTAACCAAAAGGTTGAAGGTTCGAACCCTCCCATGAGTGGTGTCTCTGTTTTTTTCTTTGCGCTGATACCTTTGGAAAAATGTTCTGATGGTGGTGAGAGTGGAGCACGACTGTCTCTGGTGCAATTCGCTAGCGCGTTGGGCTGTTAACCAAGAGGTTGCATGTTCGAACCCTCCCATGAGTGGTGTGTCTCTTTTTTTCTTTGCGCTTATACCTTTGGAAAAATGTTCTGATGGTGGTTAGAGTGGAGCACTACAATCTCCGTGACGCAATTGGCTAGCGCGTTCAGCTGTTAACCAAAAGTTTAGAGGTTCGAACCCTCCCATGAGCGGTGTGTCTCTTTTTTTCTTTGCGCTGATACCTTTGGAAAAATGTTCTGATTGTGGTGAGACTGGAGCACGACTACCTCCGTGAAGCAATTGGCTAGCGCGTTCGGCTGTTAACCAAAAGGTTGGAGGTTCGAGCCCTCCCGAGAGCGGTTTGTCTCTTTTTTTCTTTGCACTGATACCTTTGGAAAAATGTTCTGATGGTGGTGAGAGTGGAGCACGACTACCTCCGTGACGCAATTGGCTAGTGCGTTCGGCTGTTGACCAAAAGTTTGGAGGTTCGAGCTCTCCCGAGAGCGGTGTGTCTTTTTTTTTGCGCTGATAGCTTTGGAGAAATGTTCTGACGGTGGTAAAATTGGAGCAAGGCTGTCTCCGTAGCAGAATCGGCTAGCGCGATCAACTGTTATCCAAAAGGTTGGAGGTTCGAGCCCTCCCGAGAGCGGTGTGTCTTTTTTTTTTCTTTGCACTGATAGCTTTGGAGAAATGTTCTAACGGTGGTGAGAGTGGAGCACGACTGTCTCCGTGGCCCAATCTGCTAGTGTGTCGGCTGTTAACCAACAGGTTGGAGATTCGAGCCCTCCCGAAAGCGGTGTGTCTCTTTTAGATGCGGAAGCATCTTATACTCACGCCTTGTAGTGCGCCGTCCGCGCCGTCCGCAGCGCTTCTCGAACATTCGACAGCTGACGCGCGCGCATGCGCCGTCGCGCCGTCGCCCACCATCTGTGCCGCGCACGCTTCTCCTTCGAGAACATTCGACAGCTGACAGCGCATGCGCCGTCGCGCTGTTTATATACTCAAGGTCGGCGCTCGCTCGCTCAGTTGCCGCTCGTCGGTTGGTTTGTACGGCGCGTCGACGTCCAAGGTCGCGGTGAAATGAATTCGAACGAATCCACAAACACAATGATCGACGTCCCTTCGACCAGCGCCGCCCTTTCGCAAATGTGTGTACGTGTTCACTCATTTAACACCCCCTCCTACAACCACGTTAACCAATTTAGCCATCGACCCAAGTAAGTCGCAATTTAACACGCCATTTCACAACCACGTTAACCAATGTAGCCATCAACCCAAGTAAGTCGCACTTTAACACCCCGTTAACCAATTATAATGTTACGAGTAACTTCTTTAATAATCTATTTACAGCGCACAGAGCTCGACGAGTAAGATGGCGCCAGACCAGCATCCAACGGAAAAAACCCACTTCGTCCTCCTCTTTCTTGCAGCCGTGTTTAGCCGCATTTTCGTATCATAACCCCCGGCGGTAGAAGCGCTGTCCCGGTGCTAAATTTACGCAGATGATGTCGAAGGGGGGTAATAGGGCTTTAGCCGAGCCACGTGAACGGTGTCGCTCGGAGCTGACGATGACTTTGTGGGATCAGTTGGAACAATCTCGTACGTGACGTCTGTCACTTTGCGAACGATACGGAATGGTCCAGTGTAGGGCGACAACAGTTTTTCCGACAGTCCGACACGCCGAGTAGGTGACCAGAGGAGCACGAGAGAACCCGGAGAAAAGTGCACGTCCCTATGGAGAGAATTGTAGAGCTGTTGTTGGCGCGCCTGTGAAGCCTGTAGACGGTTACGGGCGACTTGGCGCGCGTGGTCGGCGCGGGCAATGGCTTCACCAGCATATTCAGTGGCCGCAGGTAGTAACGTGTCTAAAGGTAGAGTTGGGTCCCGGCCATATAGTAGGTAGAAGGGCGAATATCCGGCAGTGTTGTGACGAGATGAGTTGTAGGCGAACGTCACATACGGCAAATGAATGTCCCAATCGTGGTGGTCTGGCGCAACGTATTTGGCAAGCATATCGGTTAGGGTCCTGTTAGGGCGCTCCGTGAGGCCATTTGACTGGGGATGGTACGACGTAGTAAATTTGTGCTTGGTATGACAAGACCTCAGGATTTCATGAACGACAGCTGATAAGAACGTGCGACCACGGTCGGTGAGAAGTTGACGGGGAGCACCATGCACTAATATTATGTCGTACAGCAAAAAGTCCGCAACGTCGGTAGCGCAGCTGGTCGGGAGTGCTCGTGTGATTGCGTACCGCGTAGCGTAGTCCGTGGCAACAGCAATCCATTTATTTCCGGCTGTGGAGAGTGGAAAAGGGCCCAACAGGTCAAGACCAACTCGGAAGAAAGGCTCGTTGGGAACGTCGATCGGCTGAAGGTAGCCGGCTGGGAAGGCAGACGGCGTTTTGCGACGCTGACAAGGCTCACAAGCGGCGACATAGCGTCGAACAGAGCGGGCAAGTCCAGGCCAAAAAACCCGACGTCGTACTCGATCGTACGTGCGAGAAACGCCCAAATGGCCCGTTATGGGAGCGTCATGGAGTTGATGCAGGACAGAGGAACGCAGGTGCGCTGGGATGACAGGAAGTAAGTCTGATCCGAAGGAATCAAGGTTTCGGCGATATAGGATCCCGTCTTTCACCAAAAACATTCGTACGGACGGGTCGCGTGGCGTTGACTCCAGTTTGTCAATGATGGCTCGTAAAGAAGCATCCCGACGTTGCTCTTCGCCAATGTTTAACAGCTGCGACACCGAAAAAACGTCCGTGATAGCGTCGGTATCGGTTGCTTCGTCAACAGGGTAGCGGGATAAACAATCCGCATCCTGATGTAATCGCCCTGTTTTGTACATTACAGAGAACGTGTACTGTTGAAGGCGTAGAGCCCAACGAGCGAGACGTCCCGTGGGGTCTTTCAGGGAGGCTAGCCAGCAGAGCGCGTGATGATCCGTGACAACACGGAATGAGCGCCCGTACAGGTATGGGCGAAACTTGGCGACTGCCCATACAAGGGCGAGGCACTCGCGCTCCGTGATGGAATAGTTGCGCTCGGCTGGAGATAGTAGTCGACTTGCGTAGGCTATAACACGGTCGTGTCCACGTTGTTGCTGCAATAGCACAGCTCCTATGCCTTGTCCACTGGCGTCCGTGTGAACCTCGGTTGGGGCTAATGGATCAAAGTGAGCCAAGATTGGTGGCGTTGTAAGCAGTGTCGTAAGTTGCGAAAACGATGACGCTTGATCATGGCCCCAGGTAAACGACGCGTCTTTCTTCAAGAGGTCTGTGAGTGGGCGTGCAATGGTCGCAAAGTCCTTAACAAAGCGTCTGAAATACGAGCACAACCCCACAAAACTGCGGACATCCTTTGTGGTCCTCGGAACGGGAAAGTTCGTGACTGCACGAATTTTCTCTGGGTCTGGACGCACGCCTTGGGCATCGACAAGGTGGCCAAGCACGGAAATTTGGCGACGAGCGAAGTGGCACTTGGAGGCGTTAAGCTGGAGTCCGGCTCGGCGAAAAACGTCCAAAATAGCTGACAAACGATCGAGATGCGAGTCGAATGAGGGCGAAAAGACAATAACATCGTCAAGGTAACACAAGCAGGTGGACCATTTCAACCCTTGAAGCAATGAGTCCATCATTCTTTCAAATGTGGCTGGTGCATTGCAGAGTCCAAAGGGCATCACCTTAAACTGATAAAGACCATCAGGAGTGATGAATGCGGTCTTCTCGCGATCCATCTCGTCGACGGCTATCTGCCAGTACCCTGACCGAAGGTCAATAGTTGAAAAATAGGTGGCACCGTACAGGCAGTCGAGGGCGTCGTCGATGCGAGGTAAAGGGTAAACGTCTTTTTTGGTAATTTTGTTAAGGTGACGGTAATCGACACAAAAGCGCCATGTTCCATCTTTCTTTTTAACAAGGACGACTGGAGACGCCCAGGGGCTGCATGAAGGCTCGATAATGTTTTTCGCAAGCATTTTGCCAACTTCATGTTGTAATATTGCACGCTCCGACGCCGACACACGGTAGGGGCGTCGGTGAATGGGGGTTGCATGGCCAGTATTTATGCGATGGGTGACAATGGTCGTTTGGCCTAAAGAGTTGCTGGCAAAGTGGAAAATGCTACGATAGCCCTCAAGAACGTGGCAAAGCGCTGAAGCTTGCTCAGACGTGAGGTCCGATGACACCATTCGCTCAATGTCGGCACCCCAAGAACGTGATGGAGTGGAACCACTGACTGAGCTGCAGCAATCGTCAACTCTGAAGGGCTCGACATGGTCATCTTGGAGAGCAGTAATTTTGGCCAGGGAGATACCCTGTGGCAGAACTTGGGTGGTGACTGAAAAGTTGACCAGTGGAAGGAAGGTGCGGTTTTTCTTAATCGTCAGAATCATATGCGGCACAGCAACCCCATGCGTAAGCATCACTGCAGGAATCGGGGCCACCATGTAATCACCATCAGGTACTGGCGGCGTGGAGGATAAGTCGACATGTGTGACGGAGTTAGGAGGGAGACGCGTGAAATCAATGCAGCAGAGGCTGGTTTGCGGTGGGCTAGGCGGTTCGGAAAAGAGAGGTAAATCGAGATGGAGAGAGCCAGCTGAACAGTCTATGAGGGCAGAGTGCGTGGCTAGAAAATCCATACCGAGAATGAGTTCATGAGGGCAATGTTCGATAACGGCGAAAAGAACGACAGTGCTTCTCTCCCCAATAGACACTCGCGCAGAGCACATGCCAAGAATTGCGGCAGTTCCTCCATCGGCGACTCGTACAGCTTGGTTGAGGGCGGGCGTGACAACTTTTCTAAGTCGGCGGCGAAGGTTAGCACTCATAATGGACACATGCGCGCCAGTATCTATCAACGCACTGACACGAACATTGTCGACAGTAACGTCCAAAAGGTTCCGGTTCGTTGTTAACGTTAATCGAGGATTTCTTACGAAGGTCGTCAACGCAGCTCCACCTCCAGATGCTGCACGGCCTAGTTTTCCGGTCGGAGATGCTGCGAATAGGTCGGGGAGGCAGCACGGCGTTGTGGGGGCGACCGGGACTGACGACGAGCAGGGGACGGTGACCGGTCGTAGCGAGGTCTGCTGAGAGGTGCTGTAGGAGCGGAAAATGTGGTCGGCGTTGATGAAGAAAGTGATGGGGACGATTGGCGAGCAGAAGTGGTGGGATACTGAGGTGCATAATGGGACGGTGGAGCCCAGCGGCTGCGGCAGTGACGTGCGATATGACCAACGCGTCGACAGTTGAAACATATGGGCCTATCATCAAGAGTACGCCATTGGGACGGATTGCGTTGTATGCGAGGAGCAGAAGGGGGACGAAAAGAAGGTGCAGCAGAGTATACGGCAGGTACAGGATGTAGGCCGACATTCGATAGCTCTTGACGAACGACGGCTTGTATCAAAGAAATCGTGGTCGGGGAAGGCGTAGGCGTCGGTAGTGGCGTGGCTACCGGTTGTGCTGCCTCGACCTCTCGACGAATGATGCGTGTGAGGTTGTCACATGGAGGGGCCTGGTGGAAGACGTCGTCACACGAAGAGGTGGCCGCTGTGTTCGGAAGGCGCACGATGTTTTGGGCTACACGGCGGGCTTTAGCTTGTTCGAGACGTCGGCATTCTTTAAGGATGTTGTCGATGCTCGAGATGTTGTTAAAAACCAGCAGGTTGAAAGCATCATCGGCTATGCCTTTCAAGACGTGGTTAACCTTTTCGTCTTCGGACATGGACTGGTCGGCCTTGGAACAAAGGGCCAAAACGTCAAGAATGTAGGAGACGTACGATTCGGTAGAAGACTGGGCCCGTGTGGCAAGAGTCTTCTTCGCAGCGAGCTGACGACCAGATGAATCGCCAAACAGGTCACGTATCTTTTCTTTGAAGAGATCCCAGCTCGTTATGTCGGCTTCGTGGCTTTCAAACCATGTTCGGGGAGTGCCGTCCAGGTAGAAAAGCACGTTGGCGAGCATGAGCGTGGGATCCCAGCGGTGAGTTGCACTGACGCACTCGTACCGCTTCAGCCAAGTGTCGAGGTCGATCGTACCATCACCGGAGAAAGTGCCGGGATCCCGGAGGTGCGGGAGTGTGACGTAGGTGGTGGCTTGGACTGACGAGGGCGGCGTAGAGGAAGTACCGGCAGTCGAAGCAGTCGAAAGCTCACCGATGGTGCGACCGCTGCGCGTCTCCATCGAGGTACAGGGGTCGTCCACCTCCACCAATAATGTTACGAGTAACTTCTTTAATAACCTATTTACAGCGCACAGAGCTCGACGAGTAAGATGGCGCCAGACCAGCATCCAACGGAAAAAACCCACTTCGTCCTCCTCTTTCTTGCAGCCGTGTTTAGCCGCATTTTCGTATCAATATGCTCCGCATCCTCCTCAGTGTTCCCCCGAGGGAAGCTGCGGGCAATTTTTTTCTTTGCGCTGACAGCTATGGAGAAATGTTCCGACAGTGATGAGAGTGTAGCACGACTGTCTCCGTGGCGCAACTGCTAGTGCGTGGCTGTTAAGCAAAAGGTTGGAGGTTCGAGCCCTCCCAGGAGCACTGGTCGCTTTTTTTCTTTGCGCTGATAGCCTTGGAGAAACGTTCTGACAGTGGTGAGAGTGGAGCACGACTGTCTCTGTTGCGCAATTGGCTAGCGCGTTGAGCTGTTAACGAAAAGGTTGGAGGTTCGAACCCTCCAATGACCGGTGTGCCTCTTTTTTTCTTTGCGCTGATACCTTTGGAAAAATGTTCTGATGGTGGTGAGAGTGGAGCACGACTGTCTCCGTGGGACGATTGGCTAGCGCGTTGGTCTGTTAACCAAAATAATGGAGGTTCGAACCCTCCCAAAAGCGGTGTGTCTCTTTTTTTCTTTGCGCTGATACCTTCGGAAAAATGTTCTGATTGTGGTGAAAGTGGAGCATGACTACCTCCGTGACGCATTTGGCTAGCGCGTTCGGCTGTTAATCAAAAGGTTGGAAGTTCGAGCCCTCCCGAGAGTGGTGTGTCTCTTTTTTTTTCTTTGCGCTGATAGCTTTGGAGAAATATTCTGACGGTGGTGAGAGTGGAGCGCGACTGTCTCCAAGGCGCAGTCTGCTTGTGCGTCGGCTGTTAAGCAAAAGGTTGGAGGTTCGAGCCCTCCCGGGACCAGTGTGTCGCTTTTTTTCTTTGCGCTGATAGCTTTGGAAAATTGTTCTGATGGTGGTGAGAGTAGAGCACGACTACCTCCATGACGCAATTGGCTAGCGCGATTGGCTGTTAACCAAAAGGTTGGAGGTTCGAACCCTCCCATGAGCGGTGTGTCGCTTTTTTTTCTTTGCACTGATATCTTTGGAGAAGTGTTCTGACCGTGGTGAGAGTGGAGCACGAACTGTCTCCATGGCGCAATTGGCTAGCGCGTTGGGCTGTTAACCAAAAGGCTGGAGGTTCGAACCCTCCCATGAGCGGTGTGTCTCTTTTTTTCTGTGCGCTGCTACATTTGGAAAAATGTTCTGATGGTGGCGAGAGTGGAGCACGACTACCTCCGTGACGCAATTGGCTAGCGCGTTCGGCTGTTGACCAAAAGTTTGAAGGTTCGAGCCCTCCCGAGAGCGGTGTGTCTCTTTTTTTGCTTTGCGCTGATAGCTTTGGAGAAATGTTGTGACGGTGGTAAAAGTGGAGCAAGGCTGTCTCCGTGGCGCAATCTGCTAGTGCGTCGGCTGTTAAGCAAAAGGTTGGAGGTTTGAGCCCTCCTGAGAGCGGTGTTTCTCTTTTTTTCTTTGCGCTGATAGCTTTGGAGAAATGTTCTGACGGTGGTGAGAGTGGAGCACGACTTTTTCCGTGGCAGAATAGGCTAGCGCGATCAACTGTTATCAAAAAGGTTAGAGGTTCGAGCCCTCCCGAGAGCGGTGTGTCTTTTTTCTTTGCGCTGATAGCTTTTGAGAAATGTTCTGACGGTGGTGAGAGTGGATCACGACTGTCTCCGTGGCACAATCTGCTAGTGCGTCGGCTGTTAACCAAAAGGTTGGAGGTTCGAGCCCTTCCATGAGCGGTGTGTCGCTTTTTTTCTTTGCACTGATATCTTTGTAGAAGTGTTCTGACCGTGGTGAGAGTTAAGCACGACTGTCTCTGTGGCGCAATTGGCTAGCGCGTTCGGCTGTTAACCAAAAGGTTGGAGGTTCGAGCCCTCCCGAGAGCGGTTTGTCTCTTTTTTTCTTTGCACTGATACCTTTGGAAAAATGTTCTGATGGTGGTGAGAGTGGAGCACGACTGTCTCCGTGACGCAATTGGCTAGTGCGTTCGGCTGTTGACCAAAAGTTTGGAGGTTCGAGCTCTCCCGAGAGCGGTGTGTCTTTTTTTTTGCGCTGATAGCTTTGGAGAAATGTTCTGACGGTGGTAAAATTGGAGCAAGGCTGTCTCCGTAGCAGAATCGGCTAGCGCGATCAACTGTTATCCAAAAGGTTGGAGGTTCGAGCCCTCCCGAGAGCGGTGTGTCTTTTTTTTTCTTTGCGCTGATAGCTTTGGAGAAATGTTCTAACGGTGGTGAGAGTGGAGCACGACTGTCTCCGTGGCCCAATCTGCTAGTGTGTCGGCTGTTAACCAACAGGTTGGAGATTCGAGCCCTCCCGAAAGCGGTGTGTCTCTTTTAGATGCGGAAGCATCTTATACTCACGCCTTGTAGTGCGCCGTCCGCGCCGTCCGCAGCGCTTCTCGAACATTCGACAGCTGACGCGCGCGCATGCGCCGTCGCGCCGTCGCCCACCATCTGTGCCGCGCACGCTTCTCCTTCGAGAACATTCGACAGCTGACAGCGCATGCGCCGTCGCGCTGTTTATATACTCAAGGTCGGCGCTCGCTCGCTCAGTTGCCGCTCGTCGGTTGGTTTGTACGGCGCGTCGACGTCCAAGGTCGCGGTGAAATGAATTCGAACGAATCCACAAACACAATGATCGACGTCCCTTCGACCAGCGCCGCCCTTTCGCAAATGTGTGTACGTGTTCACTCATTTAACACCCCCTCCTACAACCACGTTAACCAATTTAGCCATCGACCCAAGTAAGTCGCAATTTAACACGCCATTTCACAACCACGTTAACCAATGTAGCCATCAACCCAAGTAAGTCGCACTTTAACACCCCGTTAACCAATTATAATGTTACGAGTAACTTCTTTAATAATCTATTTACAGCGCACAGAGCTCGACGAGTAAGATGGCGCCAGACCAGCATCCAACGGAAAAAACCCACTTCGTCCTCCTCTTTCTTGCAGCCGTGTTTAGCCGCATTTTCGTATCATAACCCCCGGCGGTAGAAGCGCTGTCCCGGTGCTAAATTTACGCAGATGATGTCGAAGGGGGGTAATAGGGCTTTAGCCGAGCCACGTGAACGGTGTCGCTCGGAGCTGACGATGACTTTGTGGGATCAGTTGGAACAATCTCGTACGTGACGTCTGTCACTTTGCGAACGATACGGAATGGTCCAGTGTAGGGCGACAACAGTTTTTCCGACAGTCCGACACGCCGAGTAGGTGACCAGAGGAGCACGAGAGAACCCGGAGAAAAGTGCACGTCCCTATGGTGAGAATTGTAGAGCTGTTGTTGGCGCGCCTGTGAAGCCTGTAGACGGTTACGGGCGACTTGGCGCGCGTGGTCGGCGCGGGCAATGGCTTCACCAGCATATCAGTGGCCGCAGGTAGTAACGTGTCTAAAGGTAGAGTTGGGTCCCGGCCATATAGTAGGTAGAAGGGCGAATATCCGGCAGTGTTGTGACGAGATGAGTTGTAGGCGAACGTCACATACGGCAAATGAATGTCCCAATCGTGGTGGTCTGGCGCAACGTATTTGGCAAGCATATCGGTTAGGGTCCTGTTAGGGCGCTCCGTGAGGCCATTTGACTGGGGATGGTACGACGTAGTAAATTTGTGCTTGGTATGACAAGACCTCAGGATTTCATGAACGACAGCTGATAAGAACGTGCGACCACGGTCGGTGAGAAGTTGACGGGGAGCACCATGCACTAATATTATGTCGTACAGCAAAAAGTCCGCAACGTCGGTAGCGCAGCTGGTCGGGAGTGCTCGTGTGATTGCGTACCGCGTAGCGTAGTCCGTGGCAACAGCAATCCATTTATTTCCGGCTGTGGAGAGTGGAAAAGGGCCCAACAGGTCAAGACCAACTCGGAAGAAAGGCTCGTTGGGAACGTCGATCGGCTGAAGGTAGCCGGCTGGGAAGGCAGACGGCGTTTTGCGACGCTGACAAGGCTCACAAGCGGCGACATAGCGTCGAACAGAGCGGGCAAGTCCAGGCCAAAAAACCCGACGTCGTACTCGATCGTACGTGCGAGAAACGCCCAAATGGCCCGTTATGGGAGCGTCATGGAGTTGATGCAGGACAGAGGAACGCAGGTGCGCTGGGATGACAGGAAGTAAGTCTGATCCGAAGGAATCAAGGTTTCGGCGATATAGGATCCCGTCTTTCACCAAAAACATTCGTACGGACGGGTCGCGTGGCGTTGACTCCAGTTTGTCAATGATGGCTCGTAAAGAAGCATCCCGACGTTGCTCTTCGCCAATGATTAACAGCTGCGACACCGAAAAAACGTCCGTGATAGCGTCGGTATCGGTTGCTTCGTCAACAGGGTAGCGGGATAAACAATCCGCATCCTGATGTAATCGCCCTGTTTTGCACATTACAGAGAACGTGTACTCTTGAAGGCGTAGAGCCCAACGAGCGAGACGTCCCGTGGGGTCTTTCAGGGAGGCTAGCCAGCAGAGCGCGTGATGATCCGTGACAACACGGAATGAGCGCCCGTACAGGTATGGGCGAAACTTGGCGACTGCCCATACAAGGGCGAGGCACTCGCGCTCCGTGATGGAATAGTTGCGCTCGGCTGGAGACAGTAGTCTACTTGCGTAGGCTATAACACGGTCGTGTCCGCGTTGTTGCTGCAATAGCACAGCTCCTATGCCGTGTCCACTGGCGTCCGTGTGAACCTCGGTTGGGGCTAATGGATCAAAGTGAGCCAAGATTGGTGGCGTTGTAAGCAGTGTCGTAAGTTGCGAAAACGATGACGCTTGATCATGGCCCCAGGTAAACGACGCGTATTTCTTCAAGAGGTCTGTGAGTGGGCGTGCAATGGTCGCAAAGTCCTTAACAAAGCGTCTGAAATACGAGCACAACCCCACAAAACTACGGACATCCTTTGTGGTCCTCGGAACGGGAAAGTTCGTGACTGCACGAATTTTCTCTGGGTCTGGACGCACGCCTTGGGCATCGACAAGGTGGCCAAGCACGGAAATTTGGCGACGAGCGAAGTGGCACTTGGAGGCGTTAAGCTGGAGTCCGGCTCGGCGAAAAACGTCCAAAATAGCTGACAAACGATCGAGATGCGAGTCGAATGTGGGCGAAAAGACAATAACATCGTCAAGGTAACACAAGCAGGTGGACCATTTCAACCCTTGAAGCAATGAGTCCATCATTCTTTCAAATGTGGCTGGTGCATTGCAGAGTCCAAAGGGCATCACCTTAAACTGATAAAGACCATCAGGAGTGATGAATGCGGTCTTCTCGCGATCCATCTCGTCGACGGCTATCTGCCAGTACCCTGACCGAAGGTCAATAGTTGAAAAATAGGTGGCACCGTACAGGCAGTCGAGGGCGTCGTCGATGCGAGGTAAAGGGTAAACGTCTTTTTTGGTAATTTTGTTAAGGTGACGGTAATCGACACAAAAGCGCCATGTTCCATCTTTCTTTTTAACAAGGACGACTGGAGACGCCCAGGGGCTGCATGAAGGCTCGATAATGTTTTTCGCAAGCTTTTTGCCAACTTCATGTTGTAATATTGCACGCTCCGACGCCGACACACGGTAGGGGCGTCGGTGAATGGGGGTTGCATGGCCAGTATTTATGCGATGGGTGACAATGGTCGTTTGGTCTAAAGAGTTGCTGGCAAAGTGGAAAATGCTACGATAGCCCTCAAGAACGTGGCAAAGCGCTGAAGCTTGCTCAGACGTGAGGTCCGATGACACCATTCGCTCAATGTCGGCACCCCAAGAACGTGATGGAGTGGAACCACTGACTGAGCTGCAGCAATCGTCAACTCTGAAGGGCTCGACATGGTCATCTTGGAGAGCAGTAATTTTGGCCAGGGAGATACCCTGTGGCAGAACTTGGGTGGTGACTGAAAAGTTGACCAGTGGAAGGAAGGTGCGGTTTTTCTTAATCGTCAGAATCACATGCGGCACAGCAACCCCATGCGTAAGCATCACTGCAGGAATCGGGGCCACCATGTAATCACCATCAGGTACTGGCGGCGTGGAGGATAAGTCGACATGTGTGACGGAGTTAGGAGGGAGACGCGTGAAATCAATGCAGCAGAGGCTGGTTTGCGGTGGGCTAGGCGGTTCGGAAAAGAGAGGTAAATCGAGATGGAGAGAGCCAGCTGAACAGTCTATGAGGGCAGAGTGCGTGGCTAGAAAATCCATACCGAGAATGAGTTCATGAGGGCAATGTTCGATAACGGCGAAAAGAACGACAGTGCTTCTCTCCCCAATAGACACTCGCGCAGAGCACATGCCAAGAATTGCGGCAGTTCCTCCATCGGCGACTCGTACAGCTCGGTTGAGGGCGGGCGTGACAACTTTTCTAAGTCGGCGGCGAAGGTTAGCACTCATAATGGACACATGCGCGCCAGTATCTATCAACGCACTGACACGAACATTGTCGACAGTAACGTCCAAAAGGTTCCGGTTCGTTGTTAACGTTAATCGAGGATTTCTTACGAAGGTCGTCAACGCAGCTCCACCTCCAGAAGCTGCACGGCCTAGTTTTTCGGTCGGAGATGCTGCGAATAGGTCGGGGAGGCAGCACGGCGTTGTGGGGGCGACCGGGACTGACGACGAGCAGGGGACGGTGACTGGTCGTAGCGAGGTCTGCTGAGAGGTGCTGTAGGAGCGGAAAATGTGGTCGGCGTTGATGAAGAAAGTGATGGGGACGATTGGCGAGCAGAAGTGGTGGGATACTGAGGTGCATAATGGGACGGTGGAGCCCAGCGGCTGCGGCAGTGACGTGCGATATGACCAACGCGTCGACAGTTGAAACATATGGGCCTAACATCAAGAGTACGCCATTGGGACGGATTGCGTTGTATGCGAGGAGCAGAAGGGGGACGAAAAGAAGGTGCAGCAGAGTATACGGCAGGTACAGGATGTAGGCCGACATTCGATAGCTCTTGACGAACGACGGCTTGTATCAAAGAAATCGTGCTCGGGGAAGGCGTAGGCGTCGGTAGTGGCGTGGCTACCGGTTGTGCTGCCTCGACCTCTCGACGAATGATGCGTGTGAGGTTCTCACATGGAGGGGCCTGGTGGAAGCCGTCGTCACACGAAGAGGTGGCCGCTGTGTTCGGAAGGCGCACGATGTTTTGGGCTACACGGCGGGCTTTAGCTTACTCGAGACGTCGGCATTCTTTAAGGATGTTGTCGATATGCTCGAGATGTTGTTAAAAACCAGCAGGTTGAAAGCATCATCGGCTATGCCTTTCAAGACGTGGTTAACCTTTTCGTCTTCGGACATGGACTGGTCGGCCTTGGAACAAAGGGCCAAAACGTCAAGAATGTAGGAGACGTACGATTCGGTAGAAGACTGGGCCCGTGTGGCAAGAGGCTTCTTCGCAGCGAGCTGACGACCAGATGAATCGCCAAACAGGTCACGTATCTTTTCTTTGAAGAGATCCCAGCTCGTTATGTCGGCTTCGTGGCTTTCAAACCATGTTCGGGGAGTGCCGTCCAAGTAGAAAAGCACGTTGGCGAGCATGAGCGTGGGATCCCAGCGGTGAGTTGCATTGACGCGCTCGTACCGCTTCAGCCAAGTGTCGAGGTCGATCGTACCATCACCGGAGAAAGTGCCGGGATCCCGGAGGTGCGGGAGTGTGACGTAGGTGGTGGCTGGGACTGACGAGGGCGGCGTAGAGGAAGTACCGGCAGTCGAAGCAGTCGAAAGCTCACCGATGGTGCGACCGCTGCGCGTCTCCATCGAGGTACAGGGGTCGTCCACCTCCACCAATAATGTTACGAGTAACTTCTTTAATAACCTATTTACAGCGCACAGAGCTCGACGAGTAAGATGGCGCCAGACCAGCTTCCAACGGAAAAAACCCACTTCGTCCTCCTCTTTCTTGCAGCCGTGTTTAGCCACATTTTCGTATCAATATGCTCCGCATCCTCCTCAGTGTTCCCCCGAGGGAAGCTGCGGGCAATTTTTTTCTTTGCGCTGACAGCTATGGAGAAATGTTCCGACAGTGATGAGAGTGTAGCACGACTGTCTCCGTGGCGCAACTGCTAGTGCGTGGCTGTTAAGCAAAAGGTTGGAGGTTCGAGCCCTCCCAGGAGCACTGTGTCGCTTTTTTTCTTTGCGCTGATAGCCTTGGAGAAACGTTCTGACAGTGGTGAGAGTGGAGCACGACTGTCTCTGTTGCGCAATTGGCTAGCGCGTTGAGCTGTTAACGAAAAGGTTGGAGGTTCGAACCCTCCAATGACCGGTGTGCCTTTTTTTTTGCGCTGATACCTTTGGAAAAATGTTCTGATGGTGGTGAGAGTGGAGCACGACTGTCTCCGTGGGACGATTGGCTAGCGCGTTGGTCTGTTAACCAAAATGATGGAGGTTCGAACCCTCCCAAAAGCGGTGTGTCTCTTTTTTTCTTTGCGCTGATACCTTCGGAAAAATGTTCTGATTGTGGTGAAAGTGGAGCATGACTACCTCCGTGACGCATTTGGCTAGCGCGTTCGGCTGTTAATCAAAAGGTTGGAAGTTCGAACCCTCCCATGAGCGGTGTGTCTCTTTTTTTCTTTGCGCTGATACCTTTGGAAAAATGTTCTGATGGTGGTGAGAGTGGAGCACGACTACCTCCGTGACGCAATTCGCTAGCGCGTTCGGCTGTTGACCAAAAGTTTGGAGGTTCGCGCCCTCCCGAGAGCGGTGTGTCTCTTTTTTTCTTTGCGCTTGATTGATTGATTGATTTGTGGGGTTTAACGTACCAAAACCATTTTCTTTGCGCTTATACCTTTGGAAAAATGTTCTGATGGTGGTGAGAGTGGAGCACGACTACTTCCGTGACGCAATTGGCTAGCGCGTTCGGCTGTTAATCAAAAGGTTGGAAGTTCGAGCCCTCCCGAGAGCGGTGTGTCTCTTTTTTTTCTTTGCGCTGATAGCTTTGGAGAAATGTTCTGACGGTGGTGAGAGTGGAGCGCGACTGTCTCCAAGGCGCAGTCTGCTTGTGCGTCGGCTGTTAAGCAAAAGGTTGGGCGTTCGAGCCCTCCCGGGACCAGTGTGTCACTTTTTTTCTTTGCGCTGATAGCTTTGGAAAATTGTTCTGATGGTGGTGAGAGTAGAGCACGACTACCTCCATGACGCAATTGGCTAGCGCGATTGGCTGTTAACGAAAAGGTTGGAGGTTCGAACCCTCCCATGAGCGGTGTGTCGCTTTTTTTTCTTTGCACTGATATCTTTGGAGAAGTGTTCTGACCGTGGTGAGAGTGGAGCGCGAACTGTCTCCATGGCGCAATTGGCTAGCGCGTTGGGCTGTTAACCAAAAGGCTGGAGGTTCGAACCCTCCCATGAGCGGTGTGTCTCTTTTTTTCTGTGCGCTGCTACATTTGGAAAAATGTTCTGATGGTGGCGAGAGTGGAGCACGACTACCTCCGTGACGCAATTGGCTAGCGCGTTCGGCTGTTGACCAAAAGTTTGGAGGTTCGAGCCCTCCCGAGAGCGGTGTGTCTCTTTTTTTGCTTTGCGCTGATAGCTTTGGAGAAATGTTGTGACGGTGGTAAAAGTGGAGCAAGGCTGTCTCCGTGGCACAATCTGCTAGTGCGCGGCTGTTAACCAAAAGGTTGGAGGTTCGAGCCCTTCCATGAGCGGTGTGTCGCTTTTTTTCTTTGCACTGATATCTTTGTAGAAGTGTTCTGACCGTGGTGAGAGTTAAGCACGACTGTCTCTGTGGCGCAATTAGCTAGCGCGTTCGGCTGTTAACCAAAAGGTTGGAGGTTCGAGCCCTCCCACGAGCGGTGTGTCGCTTTTTTTTCTTTGCGCTGATACCTTCGGAAAAATGTTCTGATTGTGGTGAAAGTGGAGCATGACTACCTCCGTGACGCATTTGGCTAGCGCGTTCGGCTGATAACCAAAACGTTGGAGGTTCGAGCCCTCCCGAGAGCGGTGTGTCTTTTTTTTTCTTTGCGCTGATAGCTTTGGACAAATGTTCTAACGGTGGTGAGAGTGGAGCACGACTGTCTCCGTGGCCCAATCTGCTAGTGCGTCGGCTGTTAACCAACAGGTTGGAGATTCGAGCCCTCCCGAAAGCGGTGTGTCTCTTTTAGATGCGGAAGCATCTTATACTCACGCCTTGTAGTGCGCCGTAGGCGCCGTCCGCAGCGCTTCTCGAACAGTCGACAGCTGACGCGCGCGCATGCGCCGTCGCGCCGTCGCCCACCATCTGTGCCGCGCACGCTTTTCCTTCGAGAACATTCGACAGCTGACAGCGCATGCGCCGTCGCGCTGTATATATACTCAAGGTCGGCGCTCGCTCGCTCAGTTGCCGCTCGTCGGTTGGTTTGTACGGCGCGTCGACGTCCAAGGTCGCGGTGAAATGAATTCCAACGAATCCACAAACACAATGATCGACGTCCCTTCGACCAGCGCCGCCCTTTCGCAAATGTGTGTACGTGTTCACTCATTTAACACCCCCTCCTACAACCACGTTAACCAATTAAGCCATCGACCCAAGTAAGTCGCAATTTAACACCCCATTTCACAACCACGTTAACCAATGTAGCCATCTACCCAAGTAAGTCGCACTTTAACACCCCGTTAACCAATTATATGCTCCGCATCCTCCTCAGTGTTCCCCCGAGGGAAGCTGCGGGCAATTTTTTTCTTTGCGCTGACAGCTATGGAGAAATGTTCCGACAGTAGTGAGAGAGGAGCACGACTGTCTCCGTGGCGCAAGTGCTAGTGCGTCGGCTGTTAAGGAAAAGGTTGGAGGTTCGAACCCTCCCATGAGTGGTGTGTCTCTTTTTTTCTTTGCGCTTATACCTTTGGAAAAATGTTCTGATGGTGGTGAGAGTGGAGCACTACAATCTCCGTGACGCAATTGGCTAGCGCGTTCGGCTGTTGACCAAACGTTTGGAGGTTCGAGCTCTCCCGAGAGCGGTGTGTCTCTTTTTTTTTGCGCTGATAGCTTTGGAGAAATGTTCTGACGGTGGTAAAATTGGAGCAAGGCTGTCTTTGTGGCGCAATCTGCTAGTGCGTCGGCTGTTAAGCAAAAGGTTGGAGGTTCGAGCCCTCCCGAGAGCGGTGTGTTCCTTTTTTTTTCTTTGCGCTGATAGCTTTGGAGAAATGTTCTGACGGTGGTGAGAGTGGAGCACGGCTGTTTCCGTGGCAGAATCGGCTAGCGCGATCAACTGTTATCAAAAAGCTTGGAGGTTCGAACCCTCCCGAGAGCGGTGTGTCTCTTTTTTTTCTTTGCGCTGATAGCTTTGGAGAAATGTACTGACGGTGGTGAGAGTGGAGCACGACTGTCTCCGTGGCGCAATCTGCTAGTGCGTCGGCTGTTGAGCAAAAGGTTGGAGGTTCGAGCCCTCTCATGAGCGGTGTGTCGCTTTTTTTTCTTTGCACTGATATCTTTGTAGAAGTGTTCTGACCGTGGTGAGAGTGGAGCATGACTGTCTCCGTGGCGCAATTGGCTAGCGCGTTCGGCTGTTAACCAAAAGGTTGGAGGTTCGAGCCCTCCCACGAGGGTGTGTCGCTTTTTATTTGTACTGATATCTTTGGAGAAGTGTTCTGACCATGGTGAGAGTGGTGCACGACTGGCTCCGTGGGACGATTGGCTAGCGCGTTGGTCTGATAACAAAAAGGATGGAGGTTCGAACCCTCCCATGAGTGGTGTGTCTCTTTTTTTCTTTGCGCTGATACCTTTGGAAAAATGTTCTGATGGTGGTAAGAGTAGAGCACGACAAGCTCCGTGACGCAATTGGCTGGCGCGTTCGGCTGTTGACCAAAAGTTTGGAGGTTCGAGCCCTCCCGAGAGCGGTGTGTCGGTTTTTTTTCTTTGAACTGATATCTTTTGAGAAGTGTTCTGACCGTGGTGAGAGTGGAGCACGCCTGTCTCCGTGGCGAAATTGGCTAGCGCGTTGGGCTGTCACCAAAAGGTTGGAGGTTCGAACCCTCCCATGAGCGGTGTGTCTCTTTTTTCTTTGCGCTGATACCTTTGGCAAAATGTACTGATGGTGGTGAAAGTGGAGCACGACTACCTCCGTGACGCAATTGGCTAGCGCGTTCGGCTGTTAACCAAAAGGTTGGAGGTTCGAGCCCTCCCATGAGCGGTGTGTCGCTTTTTTTCTTTGCACTGATATCTTTGGAGAAGTGTTCTGACCGTAGTGAGAGTGGAGCACGAAAGTCTCCGTGGCGCAATTGGCTAGCGCGTTGGGCTGTTAACCATAAGGTTGGAGGTTCGAACCCTCCCATGAGCAGTGTGTCTCTTTCTTTTCTTTGCGCTGATACCTTTGAAAAAATGTTCTGATGGTGGTGAGAGTGGAGCACGACTACCTCCGTGACCCAATTGGCTAGCGCGTTCGGGTGTAGACCAAAAGTTTGGAGGTTCGAGCCCTCCCGAGAGCTGTGTGTCTCTTTTTTTCTTTGCGCTGATAGCTTTGGAGAAATGTTCTGACGGTGGTGAGAGTGGAGCACTACTGTCTCCGTGGCGCAATCTGCTAGTGCGTCGGCTGTTGAGCAAAAGTTTTGAGGTTCGAGCCCTCCTGAGAGCGGTCTGTCTCTTTTTTTCTTTGCGCTGATAGCTTTGGAGAAATGTTCTGACGGTGGTGAGAGTAGAGCACGACTACCTCCGTGACGCAATTGGTTAGCGCGTTCGGCTGTTAACCAAACGGTTGGAGGTTCGAACCCTCCCGAAAGCGGTGTGTCTCTTTTTTCTTTGCGCTGACAGCTATGGAGAAATGTTCCGACAGTCATGAGAGTGGAGCATGACTGTCTCCGTGGCACAACTGCTAGTGCGTCGGCTGTTAAGCAAAAGGTTAGAGGTTTGAGCCCTCTCAGAAGCAGTGTGTCGCTTTTTTCTTTGCGCTGATAGCCTTGGAGAAACGTTCTGACGGTGGTGAGAGTGGAGCACGACTGTCTCTGTTGCGCAATTGGCTAGCGCGTTGGGCTGTTAACGAAAAGGTTGGAGGTTCGGACCCTCCCATGAGCGGTGTGCCTCTTTTTTTCTTTGCGCTGATACTTTTGGAAAAATGTTCTGATGGTGGTGAGAGTGGAGCATGACCACCTCCGTGACGCAATAGGCTAGCGCGTTCGGCTGTCAACCAAAAGGTTGGAGGTTTGAGCCCTCCCGAGAGCGGTGTGTCTCTTTTTTTGCGCTGATAGCTTTGGAGAAATGTTCTGATGGTGGTGAGAGTGGAGCACGACTACTTCCGTGACGCAATTGGCTAGCGCGTTCGGCTGTTCATCAAAAGGTTGGAAGTTCGAGCCCTCCCGAGAGCGGTGTGTTTCCTTTTTTTCTTTGCAGTGATAGCTTTGGAGAAATGTTCTGACGGAGGTGAGAGTGGAGCGCGACTGTCTCCATGGCGCAGTCTGCTTGTGCGTCGGCTGTTAATCAAAAGGTTGGAAGTTCGAGCCCTCCCGAGAGCGGTGTGTCTCTTTTTTTTCTTTGCACTGATATCTTTGTAGAAGTGCTCTGACCGTGGTGAGAGTGGAGCACGACTGTCTCCGTGGCACAATTGTCTAGCGCGTTGGTCTGTCAAGCAAAAGGTTGGAGGTTCGAGTCCTCCGTGGGAGCAGCGTGTCGCTCTTTTTCTTTGCGCTGATAGCTTTGGAGAAACGTTCTTACGGTGGTGAGAGTGGACCGCGGTTGGGTCCATGGTGCAAAGGCTAGCGCGATCGGCTGTTAACCAAAAGGTTGGAGGTTCTAGCCCTCCCTTGAGCGGTGTGTCACTTTTTTTCTTCGCACTGATATCTTTAAAGAAGTGTTCTGACCGTGGTGAGAGTGGAGCACGACTGTCTCTGTGGCGCAATTGGCTAGCGCGTTAAGCTGTTAACCATAAGGTTGGAGGTTCGAACCCTCCCATGAGCGGCGTGTCTCTTTTTTTCTTTGCGCTGATACCTTTGGAAAAATGTTCTGATGGTGGTGAGAGTGGAAAACGACTGTCTCCATGGTGCGATTCGCTAGCGCGTTGGGCTGTAACCAAAAGGTTGGAGGTTCGAGCCCTCCAATGAGCGGTGTGTCTCATTTTTTCTTTGCGCTGATACCTTTGGTAAAATGTACTGATGGTGGTGAAAGTGGAGCACGACTACCTCCGTGACGCAATTGGCTAGCGCGTTCGGCTGTTAACCAAAAGGTTGGAGGTTCGAGCCCTCCAATGAGTGGTGAGTCGCTTTTTTTCTTTGCACTGATATCTTTGGAGAAGTGTTCTGACCGTAGTGAGAGTGGAGCACGAAAGTGTCCGTGGCGCAATTGGCTAGCGCGTTGGGCTGTTAACCAAAAGGCTGGAGGTTCGAACCCTCCCATGAGCGGTGTGTCTCTTTTTTTCTGTGCGCTGCTACATTTGGAAAAATGTCCTGATGGTGGCGAGAGTGGAGCATGACTACCTCCGTGACGCAATTGGCTAGCGCGTTCGGCTGTTGACCAAAAGTTTGGAGGTTCGAGCCCTCCCGAGAGCGGTGTGTCTCTTTTTTTGCTTTGCGCTGATAGCTTTGGAGAAATGTTGTGACGGTGGTAAAAGTGGAGCAAGGCTGTCTCCGTGGCGCAATCTGCTAGTGCGTCGGCTGTTAAGCAAAAGGTTGGAGGTTTGAGCCCTCCTGAGAGCGGTGTTTCTCTTTTTTTCTTTGCGCTGATAGCTTTGGAGAAATGTTCTGACGGTGGTGAGAGTGGAGCACGACTGTTTCCGTGGCAGAATCGGCTAGCGCGATCAACTGTTATCTAAAAGGTTGGAGGTTCGAGCCCTCCCGAGAGCGGTGTGTCTCTTTTTTTT
Organism: Rhipicephalus microplus; assembly: GCF_043290135.1. Lineage (NCBI taxonomy): Eukaryota > Metazoa > Arthropoda > Arachnida > Ixodida > Ixodidae > Rhipicephalus > Rhipicephalus microplus. The sequence continues at coordinate 8,623,188 of NW_027464592.1, forward strand.
CCTTTGCGCTGATAGTTTTGGAGAAATGTTCTAACGGTGGTGAGAGTGGAGCACGACTGTCTCCGTGGCCCAATCTGCTAGTGCGTCGGCTGTTAACCAACAGGTTGGAGGTTCGAACCCTCCCATGAGCAGTGTGTCTCTTTCTTCTCTTTGCGCTGATACCTTTGAAAAAATGTTCTGATGGTGGTGAGAGTGGAGCACGACTACCTCTGTGACCCAATTGGCTAGCGCGTTCGGGTGTAGACCAAAAGTTTGGAGGTTCGAGCCCTCCCGAGAGCTGTGTGTCTCTTTTTTTCTTTGCGCTGATAGCTTTGGAGAAATGTTCTGACGGTGGTGAGAGTGGAGCACTACTGTCTCCGTGGCGCAATCTGCTAGTGCGTCGGCTGTAAAGCAAAAGGTTTGAGGTTCGAGCCCTCCTGAGAGCGGTCTGTCTCTTTTTTTCTTTGCGCTGACAGCTTTGGAGAAATGTTCTGACGGTGGTGAGAGTGGCGCACGACTGTTTCCGTGGCAGAATCGGCTAGCGCGATCAACTGTTATCTAAAAGGTTGGAGGTTCGAGCCCTCCCGAGAGCGGTGTGACTCTTTTTTTTCCTTTGCGCTGATAGTTTTGGAGAAATGTTCTAACGGTGGTGAGAGTGGAGCACGACTGTCTCCGTGGCCCAATCTGCTAGTGCGTCGGCTGTTAACCAACAGGTTGGAGATTCGAGCCCTCCTATGAGCGGTGTGTCGCTTTTTTTCTTTGCACTGATATCTTTGTAGAAGTGTTCTGACTGTGGTGAGAGTGGAGCACGACTTTCTCCGTGGCGCAATCGGCTAGCGCGTTCGGCTGTTAACCAAAAGGTTACAGGTTCGAACCCTCCCATGAGTGGTGTGTCTCTTTTTTTCTTTGCGCTGATACCTTTGAAAAATTGTTATGATGGTGGTGAGAGTAGAGCACGACTACCTCCGTGACGCAATTGGCTAGCGCATTCGGCTGTTAACCAAAAGGTTGGAGGTTCGAACACTCCCGAAAGCGGTGTGTCGCTTTTTTCTTTGCGCTGACAGCTATGGAGAAATGTTCCTACAGTGATGAGAGTGGAGCATGACTGTCTCCGTGGCACAACTGCTAGTGCGCCGGCTGTTAAGCAAAAGGTTAGAGGTTCGAGCCCTCTCAGGAGCAGTGTGTCGCTTTTTTCTTTGCGCTGATAGCCTTGGAGAAACGTTCTGATGGTGGTGAGAGTGGAGCACGACTGTCTCTGTTGCGCAATTGGCTAGCGCGTTGGGCTGTTAACGAAAAGGTTGGAGGTTCGGACCCTCCCATGAGCAGTGTGCCTCTTTTTTTCTTTGCGCTGATACTTTTGGAAAAATGTTCTGATGTTGGTGAGAGTGGAGCACGACCACCTCCGTGACGCAATAGGCTAGCGCGTTCGGCTGTCAACCAAAAGGTTGGAGGTTCGAGCCCTGCCGAGAGCGGTGTGTCTCTTTTTTTTCTTTGCGGTGATAGCTTTGGAGAAATGTTCTGACGGTGGTGAGAGTAGAGCGCGACTGTCTCCATGGCGCAGTCTGCTTGTGCGTCGGCTGTTAAGCAAAAGGTTGGAGGTTCGAGCCCTCCCGGGAGCAGTGTGTCGCTTTTTTTTCTTTGCGCTGATAGCTTTGGAGAAACGTTCTGACGGTGGTGAGAGTTGAGCGCGGTTGGGTCCATGGTGCAATGGCTAGCGCGAGTGGCTGATAACCAAAAGGTTGGAGGTTCGAGCCCTCCCATGAGTGGTGGTTCGCTTTTTTTTCTTTGCACTGATATCTTTGGAGAAGTGTTCTGACCATGGTGAGAGTGGAGCACGAACTGTCTCCATGGCGCAATTGGCTAGCGCGTTGGGCTGTTAACCAAAAGGCTGGAAGTTCGAATCCTCCCATGAGCAGTGTGTCTCTTTTTTTCTTTGCGCTGATACCTTTGGAAAAATGTTCTGATGGTGGTGAAAGTGGAGCACGACTACCTCCGTGACGCAATTGGCTAGCGCGTTCGGCTGTTGACCAAAAGTTTGGAGGTTCGAGCCCTCCCGAGAGCGGTGTGTCGCTTTTTTTTGCGCTGATAGCTTTGGAGAAACGTTCTTACGGTGGTGAGAGTGGACCACGGTTGGGTCCGTCGTGCAATGGCTAGCGCGATCGGCTGTTAACAAAAAGGTTGGAGGTTCTAGCCCTCCCTTGAGCGGTGTGTCACTTTTAGATGCGGAGCATCTAATACTCGAGGCTTGTAGTGCGGCGCCGTCCGCAAGCTTCCTCCTCCTTCTTCCACCATCTGTGCATCCCTTCCTCCTCTACACACTGCGCGCGCTTCACTCCTCCACCATCTATGCACCCTTCCTCCTCTACACACCGCGTGCGCTTCTCCTCTTCACGAACATTCGCTAGCTGTATAATGTAGCGCGTATGCGCCGTCACGCTTCGAGAACATCGGCAGCTGACGCGCGCGCATGCGCCGTTGCGCTTCTCCCCCTTCTCGAACAATCGACAGCTGACAGTGCATGCGCCGTCGCGCTGTATATATACTCAAGGTCGGTGCTCGCTCGCTCAGTTGCCGCTCGTCGGTTGGTTTGTACGGCGCGTCGACGTCCTAGGTCGCAATGATCGACGTCCCTTCGACCAGCGCCGGTCAAAGTGTTGGCGAAACCGCAACCAAGTCGTCGTCCGAAGACAAAGCAGCGCGGAGAAGAGCTCGCGACGCCGAACGTAAACGTCGGCGTCGAGCGGAAGATGCTCAAATTAGAGAACGTGAAGCCGCTGAGAGACGTCAGCGTCGAGCAGCGGCACCGGATTCGGCCGCTTTGAAACGTAAGCGTCGAGAAGAGGACCCGGACTTTCGAAAACAGGATACGTGTCGTACGTGTTCACTCATTTACCACCCCTCCTACAACCACGTTAACCAATTTAGCCAGCGACCCAAGTAAGTCGCACTTTAACACCCCGTTAACCAATTATATGCTCCGCATCCTCCTCAGTGTTCCTCCGAGGGAAGCTGCGGGCAATTTTTTTTCTTTGCACTGATATCTTTGGAGAAGTGTTGTGACTGTGATGAGAGTGGAGCACGACTGTTTTTGGCGCAATTGGCTAGCGCGTTGGGCTGTTAACCAAAAGGTTGGAGGTTCGAACCCTCCCATGAGCGGTGTGTCTCTTTTTTTCTTTGCGCTGATACCTCTGGAAAAATGTTCTGATGGTGGTGAGAGTGGAGCACGACTACCTCCGTGACGCAATTGGCTAGCGCGTTCGGCTGTTAACCAAAAGGTTGGAGGTTCGAGCCCTCCCATGAGCGGTGTGTTTTTTTTCTTTGCGCTGATACCTTTGGAAAAATGTTCTGATGGTGGTGAGAGTGGAGCACGACTACCTCCGTGACGCAATTGCCTAGCACGTTCGGCTGTTCACCGAAAGGTTGGAGGTTCGAACCCTCCCGAGAGCGGTGTGTCTCTTTTTTTTCTTTGCACTGATAGCTTTGGAGAAATGTTCTGACGGTGGTGAGAGTGGAGCACGACTGCTTCCGTGGCAGAATCGGCTGGCACGATCCACTGTTAACTGAAAGGTTGGAAGTTCAAGCCCTCCCGGGAGCAGTTTGTCGCTTTTTTTGCGCTTACAGCTGTGGAGAAACGTTCTGACGGTGGTGAGAGTGGAGCACGACTGTCTCTGTTGCGCAACTGGCTAGCGCGTTGGGCTGTTAACGAAAAGGTTGGAGGTTCGGACCCTCCCATGAGCGGTGTGCCTCTTTTTTTCTTTGCGCTGATACTTTTGGAAAAATGTTCTGATGGTGGTGAGAGTGGAGCACGACCACCTCTGTGACGCAATAGGCTAGCGTGTTCGGCTGTCAACCAAAAGGTTGGAGGTTCGAGCCCTCCCGAGAGCGGTGTGTCTCTTTTTTTTTGCGCTGATAGCTTTGGAGAAATGTTCTGATGGTGGTGAGAGTGGAGCACGACTACTTCCGTGACGCAATTGGCTAGCGCGTTCGGCTGTTAATCAAAAGGTTGGAAGTTCGAGCCCTCCCGAGAGCGGTGTGTCTCTTTTTTTTCTTTGCGGTGATTGCTTTGGAGAAATGTTCTGACCGTGGTGAGAGTGGAGCACGACTGTCTCCATGGCGCAATTGGCTAGCGCGTTGGGTTGTTAACCAAAAGGTTGGAGGTTTGAACCCTCCCATGAGCGGTGTGTTTTTTTCTTTGCGCTGATACCTTTGGAAAAATGTTCTGATGGTGGTGAGAGTGGAGCACGACTACCTCCGTGACGCAATCGCCTAGCACGTTCGGCTGTTCACCGAAAGGTTGGAGGTTCGAACCCTCCCGAGAGCGGTGTGTCTCTTTTTTTTCTTTGCACTGATAGCTTTGGAGAAATGTTCTGACGAAGGTGAGAGTGGAGCGCGACTGCTTCCGTGGCAGAATCGGCTAGCACGATCCACTGTTAACTGAAAGGTTGGAAGTTCAAGCCCTCCCGGGAGCAGTGTGTTGCTTTTTTTTGCGCTGACAGCTGTGGAGAAACGTTCTGACGGTGGTGAGAGTAGAGCACGACTGTCTACGTGGCGCATTTGGCTAGCGCGATCGGCTGTTTACCGAAAGGTTGGAGGTTCGAGCCCTCCCGGCAGCGGCGTTTCGCTTTTTTCTTTGCCCTGACAGCTATGGAGAAATGTTCCGACACTGGTGAGAGTGGAGCACGACTGTATCCGTATCGCAATCTGCTAGTGCGACGGCTGTTAAGCAAAAGGTTGGAGATTCGAGCCCTCCCATGAGCGGTGTGTCGCTTTTTTTTCTTTGCACTGATATCTTTGTAGAAGTGTTCTGACCGTGGTAAGAGTGGAGCACGACGGTCTCCGTGGCGCAATTGGCTAGCGTGTTCGGCTGTTAACCGAAGGGTTGCAGGTTCGAACCCTCCCATAAAAGGTGTGTTTCTTTTTTTTGCGCTGATACCTTTGGAAAAATGTTCTGATGGTGGTGAGAGTGGAGCACAACTACCTCCGTAACACAATTGGCTAGCGCGTTCGGCTGTTAATCAAAAGGATGCAGGTTCGAGCCCTCCCGAGAGCGGTCTCTTTTTTTTTCTTTGCGCTGATAGCTTTGGAGAAATGTTCTGACGATGGTGAGAGTGGAGCACGACTGTCTCCGTGGCGCAATCTGCTAGTGCGTCGGCTGTTAAGCAAAAGGTTGGAGGTTCGAGCCCTCCCGGGAGCAGTATGTCGCTTTTTTTCTTTGCGCTGATAGCTTTAGAGAAACGTTCTGACGCTGGTGAGAGTGGAGCGCGGTTGGGTCCGTGGTGCAATGGCTAGCGCGATCGGCTGTTAACCAAAAGATTGGAGGTTCGAGCCCTCCCATGAGCGGTGTGTCACCTTTTTTTCTTTGCACTGATATCTTTGGAGAAGTGTTTTGACCATGGTGAGAGTGGAGCACGACTGTCTCCGTGGTGCAATTGGCTAGCGCGTTGGGTTGTTAACCAAAAGGTTGGAGGTTTAACCCTCCCATGAGCGGTGTGTTTTTTTTCTTTGCGCTGATACCTTTGGAAAAATGTTCTGATGGTGGTGAGAGTGGAGCACGACTACCTCCGTGACGCAATTGCCTAGCACGTTCGGCTGTTCACCGATAGGTTGGAGGTTCGAACCCTCCCGAGAGTGGTGTGTCTCTTTTTTTTCTTTGCACTGATAGCTTTGGAAAAATGTTCTGACGGTGGTAAAAGTGGAGCAAGGCTGTCTCCTTGGCGCAATCTGCTAGTGCGTCGGCTGTTAAGCAAAAGGATGGAGGTTCGAACCCTCCCAAAAGCGGCGTGTCTCTTTTTTTTGCGCTGATACCTTTAGAAAAATGTTCTGATTGTGGTGAAAGTGGAGCATGACTACCTCCGTGACGCAATTGGCTAGCGCGTTCGGCTGACAACCAAAAGATGCGACGTTCGAGCCCTCCCGACAGCGGTGTGTCTCTTTTTTCTTTGCGCTCACAGCTGTGGAAAAATGTTCCGACAGTGGTGAGAGTGGGGCACGACTGTCTCCGTGGCACAATCTGCTAGTTCGTCGGCTGTTAAGCAAAAGGTCGGAGGTTCGAGCCCTCCCCGAGAGCAGCGTGTCGCTTTTTTTCATTGCGCTGATAGCTTTGGAGAAACGTTCTTACGGTGGTGAGAGTGGACCGCGGTTTGGTCCGTGGTGCAATGGCTAGCGCGATCGGCTGTTAACCGAAAGGTTGGAGGTTCTAGCCCTCCCATGAGCGGTGTGTCACTTTTTTTCTTCGCACTGATATTTTTGAAGAAGTGTTCTGACCGTGGTGAGAGTGGAGCACGACTGTCTCTGTGGTGCAATTGGCTAGCGCGTTTAGCTGTTAACCATAAGGTTGGAGGTTCGAACCCTCCCATGAGCGGTGTGTCTCTTTTTTTCTTTGCGCTGATACCTTTGGAAAAATGTTCTGATGGTGGTGAGAGTGGAAAACGACTGTCTCCATGGTGCAATTCGCTAGCGCGTTGGGCTGCTAACCAAAAGGTTGCAGGTTCGAACCCTCCCATTAGCGGTGTGTCTCTTTTTTTCTTTGCGCTGATACCTTTGAAAAAATGTTCTGATGGTGGTGAGAGTGGAGCACGACTACCTCCGTGACGCAATTGGCTAGCGCGTTCGGGGGTTGACCAAAAGTTTGGAGGTTCGAGCCCTCCCGAGAGCGGTGTGTCGCTTTTTTTCTTTGCGCTGATAGCTTTGGAGAAAACTTCTGATGGTGGTGAGAGTGGAGCACGACTGTCTCCGTGGCGCAATCTGCTAGTGCGTCGGCTGTTATGCAAAAGGTTTGAGGTTCGAGCCCTCCTGAGAGCGGTGCGTCTCTTTTTTTTCTTTGCGCTGATAGCTTTGGAGAAATGTTCTGACGATGGTGAGAGTGGCGCACGACTGTCTCTGTTGCGCAATTGGCTAGCGCGTTGGGCTGTTAACGGAAAGGTTAGAGGTTCGAACCCCTCCATGAGCGGTGTGTATCTTTTTTTCTTTGCGCTTTACCTTTGGAAAAAATTTCTGATGGTGGTGAGAGTGGAGCACGAACTGTCTCCATGGCGCTATTGGCTAGCGCGTTGGGCTGTTAACCAAAAGGCTGGAGGTTCGAACCTTCCACTGAGCGGTGTGTCTCTTTTTTTCTTTGCGCTGATAGCTTTGGAGAAATGTTCTGATGGTGGTGAGAGTGGAGCACGACTACTTCCGTGATGCAATTGGCTAGCGCGTTCGGCTGTAATCAAAAGGTTTGAAGTTCGAGCCCTCCCGAGAGTGGTGTGTCTCTTTTTTTTCTTTGCGCTGATAGCTTTGGAGAAATGTTCTGACGGTGGTGAGAGTGGAGCGCGACTGTCTCCGTGGCGCAGTCTGCTAGTGCGTCAGATGTTAAGCAAAAGGTTAGAGGTTCAAGAACTCCCGGGAGCAGTGTGTCGCCTTTTTTCTTTGCGCTGATAGCTTTGGCGAAACGTTCTGATGGTGGTGAGAGTGGAGCGCGGTTGGGTCCGTGGTGCAATGGTTAGCGCGATTGGCTGTTAACCAAGAGGTTGGAGGTTCGAGCCCTCCCATGAGCGGTGTGTCTCTATTTTTCTTTGCGCTTTACCTTTGGAAAAAAGTTCGGATGGTGGTGAGAGTGGAGCACGACTACCTCCGTGACGCAATTGGCTAGCACGTTCGGCTGTTGACCAAAAGTTTGGAGGTTCGAGCCCTCCCGAGAGCGGTGTGTCTCTTTTTTTTTCTTTGCGCTGATAGCTTTGGAGAAATGTTCTGACGGTGGTAAAAGTGGAGCAAGGCTGTCTCCGTGGCGCAATCTGCTAGTGCGTCGGCTGTTAAGCAAAAGGTTGGAGGTTCGAGCCCTCCCGAGAGCGGTGTGTCTCTTTTTTTCTTTGCGCTGATAGCTTTGGAGAAATGTTCTGATGGTGGTGAGAGTGCAGCACGACTGTTTCCGTGGCAGAATCGGCTAGCGCGATCAACTGTTATCAAAAAGGTTGGAGGTTCGAGCCCTCCCGAAAGCGGTGTGTCTTTTTTCTTTGCGCTGATAGCTTTGGAGAAATGTTCTGACGGTGGCGAGAGTGTACCACGACTGTCTCCGTGGCGCAATCTACAAGTGCGTCGGCTGTTAACCAAAAGGTTGGAGGTTTGAACCCTCCCATGAGCGGTGTGTCGCTTTTTTTTCTTTGCACTGGTATCTTTGTAGAAGTGTTCTGACCGTGGTGAGAGTGGAGCACGGCTGTCTCCGTGGCGCAATTGGCTAGCGCGTTCGGCTGTTAACCAAATGGTTGGAGGTTCGAGCCCTCCCACGAGCGGTGTGTCGCTTTTTTTTCTTTGCACTGATATCTTTGGAGAAGTGTTCTGACCGTAGTGAGAGTGGAGCACGACTGTCTCCGTGGGACGATTGGCTAGCGCGTTGGTCTGTTAACCAAAAGTATGGAGGTTCGAACCCTCCCAAAAGCGGTGTGTCTCTTTTTTCTTTGCGCTGATACCTTTGAAAAAATGTTCTGATGGTGGTGAGAGTGGAGCACGACTACCTCCGTGACGCAATTGGCTAGCGCGTTCGGGGGTTGACCAAAAGTTTGGAGGTTCGAGCCCTCCCGAGAGCGGTGTGTCTCTTTTTTTCTTTGCGCTGATAGCTTTGGAGAAAACTTCTGATGGTGGTGAGAGTGGAGCACGACTGTCTCCGTGGCGCAATCTGCTAGTGCGTCGGCTGTTATGCAAAAGGTTTGAGGTTCGAGCCCTTCTGAGAGCGGTGCGTCTCTTTTTTTTCTTTGCGCTGATAGCTTTGGAGAAATGTTCTGACGATGGTGAGAGTGGCGCACGACTGTCTCTGTTGCGCAATTGGCTAGCGCGTTGGGCTGTTAACGGAAAGGTTAGAGGTTCGAACCCCCCCCCCATGAGCGGTGTGTATCTTTTTTTCTTTGCGCTTTACCTTTGGAAAAAAGTTCTGATGGTGGTGAGAGTGGAGCACGAACTGTCTCCATGGCGCTATTGGCTAGCGCGTTGGGCTGTTAACCAAAAGGCTGGAGGTTCGAACCTTCCACTGAGCGGTGTGTCTCTTTTTTTCTTTGCGCTGATAGCTTTGGAGAAATGTTCTGATGGTGGTGAGAGTGGAGCACGACTACTTCCGTGATGCAATTGGCTAGCGCGTTCGGCTGTTAATCAAAAGGTTTGAAGTTCGAGCCCTCCCGAGAGTGGTGTGTCTCTTTTTTTTCTTTGCGCTGATAGCTTTGGAGAAATGTTCTGACGGTGGTGAGAGTGGAGCGCGACTGTTTCCGTGGCGCAGTCTGCTAGTGCGTCAGATGTTAAGCAAAAGGTTAGAGGTTCAAGCCCTCCCGGGAGCAGTGTGTCGCTTTTTTTCTTTGCGCTGATAGCTTTGGCGAAACGTTCTGATGGTGGTGAGAGTGGAGCGCGGTTGGGTCCGTGGTGCAATGGTTAGCGCGACTGGCTGTTAACCAAGAGGTTGGAGGTTCGAGCCCTCCCATGAGCGGTGTGTCTCTTTTTTTCTTTGCGCTTTACCTTTGGAAAAAAGTTCTGATGGTGGTGAGAGTGGAGCACGACTACCTCCGTGACGCAATTGGCTAGCACGTTCGGCAGTTGACCAAAAGTTTGGAGGTTCGAGCCCTCCAGAGAGCGGTGTGTCTCTTTTTTTTTCTTTGCGCTGATAGCTTTGGAGAAATGTTCTGACGGTGGTAAAAGTGGAGCAAGGCTGTCTCCGTGGCGCAATCTGCTAGTGCGTCGGCTGTTAAGCAAAAGGTTGGAGGTTCGAGCCCTCCCGAGAGCGGTGTGTCTCTTTTTTTCTTTGCGCTGATAGCTTTGGAGAAATGTTCTGATGGTGGTGAGAGTGGAGCACGACTGTTTCCGTGGCAGAATCGGCTAGCGCGATCAACTGTTATCAAAAAGGTTGGAGGTTCGAGCCCTCCCGAAAGCGGTGTGTCTTTTTTCTTTGCGCTGATAGCTTTGGAGAAATGTTCTGACGGTGGCGAGAGTGTACCACGACTGTCTCCGTGGCGCAATCTACAAGTGCGTCGGCTGTTAACCAAAAGGTTGGAGGTTTGAACCCTCCCATGAGCGGTGTGTCGCTTTTTTTTCTTTGCACTGGTATCTTTGTAGAAGTGTTCTGACCGTGGTGAGAGTGGAGCACGGCTGTCTCCGTGGCGCAATTGGCTAGCGCGTTCGGCTGTTAACCAAAAGGTTGGAGGTTCGAGCCCTCCCACGAGCGGTGTGTCGCTTTTTTTTCTTTGCACTGATATCTTTGGAGAAGTGTTCTGACCGTAGTGAGAGTGGAGCACGACTGTCTCCGTGGGACGATTGGCTAGCGCGTTGGTCTGTTAACCAAAAGGATGGAGGTTCGAACCCTCCCAAAAGCGGTGTGTCTCTTTTTTCTTTGCGCTGATACCTTTGGAAAAATGTTCTGATTGTGGTGAAAGTGGAGCATGACTACCTCCGTGACGCAATTGGCTAGCGCGTTCAGCTGATAACCAAAAGGTTGGAGGTTCGGCCCTCCCGAGAGCGGTGTGTCTCTTTTTTCTTTGCGCTGACAGCTATGGAGAAATGCTCCGACAGTGGTGAGAGAGGAGCACGACTGTTTCCGTGGCAAAATGTGCTAGTTCGTCGGCTGGTAAGCAAAAGGTTGCAGGTTCGAGTCCTCCCCGAGAGCAGCGTGTCGCTTTTTTTCTTTGCGCTGATAGTTTTGGAGAAACGTTCTAATGGTGGTGAGAGTGGACCGCGGTTGGGTCCGTGGTGCAATGGCTAGCGCGATCGGCTGTTAACCAAAAGGTTGGAGGTTATAGCCCTCCCATGAGCGGTGAGTCACTTTTTTTCTTTGCACTGATATCTTTGAAGAAGTGTTGTGACCATGATGAGAGTGGACCACGACTGTTTTTTGGCGCAATTGGCTAGCGCGTTGGGCTGTTAACCAAAAGGTTGGAGGTTCGAACCCTCCCATGAGCGGTGTGTCTCTTTTTTCTTTGCGCTGATAGCTTTGGAGAAATGTTCTGACGGTGGTGAGAGTGGAGCGCGACTGTCTCCGTGGCGCAGTCTGCTAGTGCGTCGGCTCTTAAGCAAAAGGTTGGAGGTTCGAGCCCTCCCGGGAGCAGTGTGTCGCTTTTTTTTCTTTGCGCTGATAGTTTTTGAGAAACGTTCTAATGGTGGTGAGAGTAGAGCGCGGTTGGGTCCGTGGTGCAATGGCTAGCGCGATTGGCTGTTAACCAAAAGGTCGGAGGTTCGAGCCCTCCCGAGAGCGGTGTGTCTCTTTTTTTTCTTTGCACTGATATCTTTGTAGAAGTGCTCTGACCGTGGTGAGAGTGGAGCACGACTGTCTCCGTGGCGCAATTGGCTAGCGCATTGGTCTGTCAAGCAAAAGGTTGGAGGTTCGAGTCCTCCCCGGGAGCAGCGTGTCGCTCTTATTCTTTGCGCTGATAGCTTTGGAGAAACGTTCTTACGGTGGTGAGAGTGGACCGCGGTTGGGTCCGTGGTGCAATGGCTAGCGCGATCGGCTGTTAACCAAAAGGTTGGAGGTTCTAGCCCTCCCTTGAGTGGTGTGTCACTTTTTTTCTTCGCACTGATATCTTTAAAGAAGTGTTCTGACCGTGGTGAGAGTGGAGCACGACTGTCTCTGTGGCGCAATTGGCTAGCGCGTTAAGCTCTTAACCATAAGGTTGGAGGTTCGAACCCTCCCATGAGCGGCGTGTCTCTTTTTTTCTTTGCGCTGATACTTTTGGAAAATGTTCTGATGGTGGTGAGAGTGGAAAACGACTGTCTCCATGGTGCAATTCGCTAGCGCGTTGGGCTGTAACCAAAAGGTTGGAGGTTCGAGCCCTCCCATGAGCGGTGTGTCTTTTTTTTCTTTGCGCTGATACCTTTGAAAAAATGTTCTGATGGTGGTGAGAGTGGAGCACGACTACCTCCGTGACGCAATTGGTTAGCGCGTTCGGGTGTTGACCAAAAGTTTGTAGGTTCGAGCCCTCCCACGAGCGGTGTGTCGCTTTTTTTCTTTGCACTGATATCTTTGGAGAAGTGTTCTGACCGTGGTGAGAGTGGAGCACGACTGTTTTCGTGGGACGATTGGCTAGCGCGTTCGGCTGTTGACCAAAAGTGTGGAGGTTCGAGCCCTCCCGAGAGCGGTGTGTCTCTTTTTTTTCTTTGCGCTGATAGCTTTCGAGAAATGTTCTGACGGTGGTAAAAGTGGAGCAAGGCTGTCTCCGTGGCGCAATCTGCTAGTGCGTCGGCTGTTAAGCAAAAAGATGGAGGTTCGAACCCTCCCAAAAGCGGTGTGTCTCTTTTTTTCTTTGCGCTGATACCTTTAGAAAAATGTTCTGATTGTGGTGAAAGTGGAGCATGACTACCTCCATGACGCAATTGGCTAGCGCGTTCGGCTGACAACCAAAAGGTTGGAGGTTCGAGCCTTCCCGAGAGCGGTGTGTCTCTTTTTTCTTTGCGCTGACAGCTATGGAGAAATGTTCTGACAGTGGTGAGAGTGGAGCACGACTGTCTCCGTGGCACAATCTGCTAGTTCGTCGGCTGTTAAGCAAAAGGTCGGAGGTTCGAGCCCTCCCCGGGAGCAGCGTGTCGCTTTTTTTCTTTGCGCTGATAGCTTTGGAGAAACGTTCTTACGGTGGTGAGAGTGGACCGCGTTTGGGTGCGTGGTGCAATGGCTAGCGCGATCGGCTGTTAACCAAAAGGTTGAAGGTTCTAGCCCTCCCATGAGCGGTGTGTCACTTTTTTTTCGCACTGATATCTTTAAAGAAGTGTTCTGACCGTGGTGAGAGTGGAGCACGACTGTCTCTGTGGCGCGATTGGCTAGCGCGTTAAGCTGTTAACCATAAGGTTGGAGGTTCGAACCCTACCATGAGCGGTGTGTCTCTTTTTTTCTTTGCGCTGATAGCTTTGGAGAAATGTTCTGACTGTGGTGAGAGTGGAGCACGCCTGTCTCCGTGGCGCAATCTGCTAGTGCGGCGGCTGTTATGCAAAAGGTTTGAGGTTCGAGCCCTCCTGAGAGCGGTGTGTCTCTTTTTTTTCTTTGCGCTAATAGCTTTGGAGAAATGTTCTGACGATGGTGAGAGTGGCGCACGACTGTTTCCGTGGCGCAATCTGCTAGTGCGTCGGCTGTTAACCAAAAGGTTGGAGATTCGAGACCTCCCATGAGCGGTGTGTCGCTTTTTTTTCTTTGCACTGATATCTTTGTAGAAGTGTTTTGACCATGGTGAGAGTGGATCACGACTGTCTCCGTGGCGCAATTGGCTAGCGTGTTCGGCTGTTAACCAAAAGGTTGCAGGTTCGAACCCTCCCATGAGTGGTGTGTCCCTTTTTTTTTCTTTGCCTACCGATGAAGGCGGAAATGTCGAGGCCCGTGTGCTCTGATTTGGTGCACGTTAAAGAACCCCAGGTGGTCAAAATTTCCAGAGCCCTCCACTACGGCGTCTCTCATAATCATATCGTGGTTTTGGGACGTTAAATCACACAAATCAATCAATTTTTTTCTTTGCGCTGATACCTTTGGAAAAATTTTTTGATGGTGGTGAGAGTAGAGCACGGCTACCTCCATGACGCAATTGGCTAGCGCGTTCGGCTGTTAACCAAAAGGTAGGAGGTTCCAGCCCTCCCGAAAGCGGTGTGTCTCTTTTTTCTTTGCGCTGACAGCTATGGAGAAAGGTTCCGACATTGTTGAGAGTGGAGCACGACTGTCTTCGTGGCGCAACTGCTAGTGCGTCGGCTGTTAAGCAAAAGGTTGGAGGTTCGAGCCCTCCCAGGAGCAGTGTGTTGCTTTTTTTCTTTGCGCTGATAGCCTTGGAAAAACGTTCTGACGTTGTTGAGAGTGGAGCACGACTGTATCTGTTGCGCAATTGGCTAGCGCATAGGGCTGTTAACGAAAAGGTTGGAGGTTCGAACCCTCCCATGAGCGGTGTGTCTCTTTTTTTCTTTGCGCTTTACCTTTGGAAAAAAGTTCTGATGGTGGAGAGAGTGGAGCACGACTACCTCCGTGACGCAATTGGCTAGCGCGTTCGGCTGTTAACCACAAGGTTGGAAGTTCGAGCCCTCCCATGAGCGGCGTGTCTCTTTTTTTCTTTGCGCTTTACCTTTGCAAAAAAGTTCTGATGGTGGTGAGAGTGGAGACAGAACTGTCTCCATGGCGCTATTGGCTAGCTCGTTGGGATGTTAACCAAAAGGCTGGAGGTTCGAACCCTCCACTGAGCGGTGTGTCTCTTTTTTTCTTTGCGCTTTACCTTTGGAAAAAAGTTCTGATGGTGGAGAGAGTGGAGCACGACTACCTCCGTGACGCAATTGGCTAGCGCGTTCCGCTGTTAACCAAAAGGTTGGAAGTTCGAGCCCTCCCGAGAGCGGTCTGTCTCTTTTTTTTCTTTGCGAAATGGAGAAAAGCTTTGGAGAAATGTTCTGACGGTGGTAAAAGTGGAGCAAGGCTGTCTCCGTGGCGCAATCTGCTAGTGCGTCGGCTGTTAAGCAAAAGGTTGGAGGTTCGAACCCTCCCATGAGCGGTGTGTCTCTTTTTTCTTTGCGCTGATAGCTTTGGAGAAATGTTCTGACGGTGGTGAGAGTGGAGCGCGACTGTCTCCGTGGCGCAGTCTGCTAGTGCGTCGGCTCTTAAGCAAAAGGTTGGAGGTTCAAGCCCTTCCGGGAGCAGTGTGTCGCTTTTTTCTTTGCGCTGATAGCTTTGGAGAAACGTTCTGATGGTGGTGAGAGTGGAGCGCGGTTGGGTCCGTGGTGCAATGGTTAGCGCGATTGGCTGTTAACCAAAAGGTTTGAGGTTCGAGCCCTCCCATGAGCGGTGTGTCTCTTTTTTTCTTTGCACTGATATCTTTGGAGAAGTGTTCTGACCATGGTGTGAGTGGAGCACGAACTGTCTCCGTGGCGCTATTGGCTAGCGCGTTGGGCTGTTAACCAAAAGGCTCGAGGTTCGAACCCTCCACTGAGCGGTGTGTCTCTTTTTTTTTCTTTGCGCTGATATCTTTGGAGAAATGTTCTGACGGTGGCAAAAGTGGAGCAAGGCTGTCTCCGTGGCGCAATCTGCTAGTTCGTCGGCTGTTAGGCAAAAGGTTGGAGGTTCGAGTCCTCCCCGAGAGCAGCGTGTCGCTTTTTTTCTTTGCGCTGATTGCTTTGAAGAAACGTTCTTACGGTGGTGAGAGTGGACCGCGGTTGGGTCCGTGGTGCAATGGCTAGCGCGATCAGCTGTTAACCAAAAGGTTGGAGGTTCTAGCCCTCCCATGAGCGGTGTGTCACTTTTTTTCTTCGCACTGATATCTTTAAAGAAGTGTTCTGACCGTGGTGAGATTGGAGCACGACTGTCTCTTTGGCGCAGTTGGCTAGCGCGTTAAGCTGTTAACCATAAGGCTGGAGGTTCGAACCCTCCCATGAGCGGTGTGTCTCTTTTTTTCTTTGCGCTGATACCTTTGGAAAAATTTTCTGATGGTAGTGAGAGTGGAAAACGACGGTCTCCATGGTGCAATTCGCTAGCGCGTTGGGCTGTTAACCAAAAGGTTGGAGGTTCGAACCCTCTCATGAGCGGTGTGCCTTTTTTTCTTTGCGCTGATACCTTTGAAAAAATGTCCTGATGGTGGTGAGAGTGGAGAACGACTACCTCCGTGACGCAATTGGCTAGCGCGTTCGGGTGTTGACCATAAGTTTGGAGGTTCGAGCCCTCCCGAGAGCGGTGTGTCTCTTTTTTTCTTTGCGCTGATAGCTTGGGAGAAATGTTCTGACGGTGGTGAGAGTGGAGCACGGCTGTCTCCGTGGCGCAATCTGCTAGTGCTTCGGCTGATATCCAAAAGGTTGCAGGTTCGAACCCTCCCATGAGCAGTCTGTCGCTTTTTTTCTTTGCGCTGATAGTCTTGGAGAAACGTTCTGACGGTGGTGAGAGTGGAGCACGACTGTCTCTGTTGCGCAATTGGCTAGCGCGTTGGGCTGTTAACGAAAAGGTTGCAGGTTCGAACCCTCCCATGAGCGGTGTGGCTCTTTTTTTCTTTGCGCTTTACCTTTGGAAAAAAGTTCTGATGGTGGTGAGAGTGGAGCACGACTACCTCCGTGACGCAATTTGCTAGCGCGTTCGGCTGTTAACCAAAAGGTAGTAGGTTCGAGCCCTCCCGAGAGCGGTGTGTCTCTTTTTTTTCTTTGCGCTTATAGCTTTGAAGAAATGTTCTGGCGGTGGTGAGAGTGGAGCACGACTGTTTCCGTGGCAGAATCGGCTAGCGCGATCAACTGTTATCAAATAGGTTGGAGGTTCGAGCCTTCCCGAAAGCGGTGTGTCTTTTTTCTTTGCGCTGATAGCTTTGTAGAAATGTTCTGACGGTGGTGAGAGTGGAGCACGACTGTCTCCGTGGCGCCATTGGCTAGCGCGTTCCGCTGTTACCCAAAAGGTTGGAGGTTCGAGCCCTCCCACGAGCGCTGTGTCGCTTTTTTTTTCTTTGCACTGATATCTTTTGAGAAGTGTTTTGACCATGGTGGGAGTGGAGTACGACTGTCTCCGTGGGACAATTGGCTAGCGCGTTGGTCTGTTAACCGAAAGGATGGAGGTTCGAACCCTCCCAAAAGCGGTGTGTCTCTTTTTTTCTTTGCGCTGATACCTTTGGAAAAATGTTCTGTTTGTGGTGAAAGTGGAGCATGACTACCTCCGTGACGCAATTGGCTAGCGCGTTCGGCTGATAACCAAAAGGTTGGAGGTTCGAGCCCTCCCGAGAGCGGTGTGTCTCTTTTTTCTTTGCTCTTACAGCTATGGAGAAATGTTCCGACAGTGGTGAGAGTGGAGCACGACTGTCTCCGTGGCACAATCTGCTAGTTCGTCGGCTGTTAGGCAAAAGGTTGGAGGTTCGAGTCCTCCCCGGGAGCAGCGTGTCGCTTTTTTTCTTTGCGCTGATAGCTTGGGAGAAGTGTTCTGACGGTGGTGAGAGTGGAGCACGACTGTCTCCGTGGCGCAATCTGCTAGTGCTTCGGCTGTTATGCAAAAGGTTTGAGGTTCGAGCCCTCCTGAGAGCGGTGTGTCTCTTTTTTTTCTTTGCGCTGATAGCTTTGGAGAAATGTTCTGACGATGGCGACAGTGGCGCACGACTGTTTCCGTTGCAGAATCGGCTAGCGCGATCCACTGATATCCAAAAGGTTGCAGGTTCTAACCCTCCCATGAGCGGTGTGTCTCTTTTTTTCTTTGCGCTGATACCTTTGGAAAAATGTTCTGATGGTGGTGAGAGTAGAGCACGACTACCTCCATGACGCAATTGACTAGCGCGTTCGGCTGTTAACCAAAAGGTTGGAGGTTCGAGCCTCCCGAAAGCGGTGTGTCTCTTTTTTCTTTGCGCTGACAGCTATGGAGAAATGTTCCGACGAGGTTGAGAGTGGAGCACGACTGTCTCCGTGGCGCAAATGCTAGTGCGTCGGCTGTTAAGCAAAAGGTTGGAGGTTCGAGCCCTCCCAGGAGCAGTGTGTCGCTTTTTTTCTTTGCGCTGATAGCCTTGGAGAAACGTTCTGACGGTGGTGAGAGTGGAGCACGACTGTCTCTGTTGCGCAATTGGCTAGCGCGTTGGGCTGTTAACGAAAAGGTTGGAGGTTCGAACCCTCCCATGAGCGGTGTGTCTCTTTTTTTCTTTGCGCTTTACCTTTGGAAAAAAGTTCTGATGGTGGTGAGAGTGGAGCACGACTACCTCCGTGACGCAATTTGCTAGCACGTTCGGCCGTTAACCAAAAGGTTGGAGGTTCGAGCCTTCCCGAGAGCGGTGTGTCTCTTTTTTTTCTTTGCGCTGATAGCTTTGGAGAAATGTTCTGATGGTGTTGAGAGTGGAGCACGACTACTTCCGTGATGCAATTGGCTAGGGCGTTCGGCAGTTAATCAAAAGGTTGGAAGTTCGAGCCCTCCCAAAAGCGGTGTGTCTCTTTTTTTCTTTGCGCTGATAGCTTTGAAGAAATGTTCTGACGGTGGTGAGAGTGGAGCACGACTGTCTCCTTGGCGCAATCTGCTAGTGCGTCGGCTGTTAACCAAAAGGTTGGAGGTTCGAGCCCTCCTATGAGCGGTGTGTCGCTTTTTTTTCTTTGCATTGATATCTTTGTAGAAGCGTTCTGACCGTGGTGAGAGTGGAGCACGACTGTCTCCGTGGCGCAATTGGATAGCGCGTTCGGCTGTTAACCAAAAGGTTGGTGGTTCGAGCCCTCCCACGAGCGGTGTGTCACTTTTTTTTCTTTGCACTGATATCTTTGGAGAAGTGTTCTGACCGTGGTGAGAGTGGAGCACGAACTGTCTCCGTGGCGCTATTGGCTAGCGCGTTGGGCTGTTAACCAAAAGGCTCGAGGTTCGAACCCTCCACTGAGCGGTGTGTCTCTTTTTTTTCTTTGCGCTGATATCTTTGGAGAAATGTTCTGACGGTGGCAAAAGTGGAGCAAGGCTGTCTCCGTGGCGCAATCTGCTAGTTCGTCGGCTGTTAGGCAAAAGGTTGGAGGTTCGAGTCCTCCCCGAGAGCAGCGTGTCGCTTTTTTTCTTTGCGCTGAATGCTTTGAAGAAACGTTCTTACGGTGGTGAGAGTGGACCGCGGTTGGGTCCGTGGTGCAATGGCTAGCGCGATCAGCTGTTAACCAAAAGGTTGGAGGTTCTAGCCCTCCCATGAGCGGTGTGTCACTTTTTTTCTTCGCACTGATATCTTTAAAGAAGTGTTCTGACCGTGGTGAGATTGGAGCACGACTGTCTCTTTGGCGCAGTTGGCTAGCGCGTTAAGCTGTTAACCATAAGGCTGGAGGTTCGAACCCTCCCATGAGCGGTGTGTCTCTTTTTTTCTTTGCGCTGATACCTTTGGAAAAATTTTCTGATGGTAGTGAGAGTGGAAAACGACGGTCTCCATGGTGCAATTCGCTAGCGCGTTGGGCTGTTAACCAAAAGGTTGGAGGTTCGAACCCTCTCATGAGCGGTGTGCCTTTTTTTCTTTGCGCTGATACCTTTGAAAAAATGTCCTGATGGTGGTGAGAGTGGAGAACGACTACCTCCGTGACGCAATTGGCTAGCGCGTTCGGGTGTTGACCATAAGTTTGGAGGTTCGAGCCCTCCCGAGAGCGGTGTGTCTCTTTTTTTCTTTGCGCTGATAGCTTGGGAGAAATGTTCTGACGGTGGTGAGAGTGGAGCACGGCTGTCTCCGTGGCGCAATCTGCTAGTGCTTCGGCTGATATCCAAAAGGTTGCAGGTTCGAACCCTCCCATGAGCAGTCTGTCGCTTTTTTTCTTTGCGCTGATAGCCTTGGGGAAACGTTCTGACGGTGGTGAGAGTGGAGCACGACTGTCTCTGTTGCGCAATTGGCTAGCGCGTTGGGCTGTTAACGAAAAGGTTGCAGGTTCGAACCCTCCCATGAGCGGTGTGGCTCTTTTTTTCTTTGCGCTTTACCTTTGGAAAAAAGTTCTGATGGTGGTGAGAGTGGAGCACGACTACCTCCGTGACGCAATTTGCTAGCGCGTTCGGCTGTTAACCAAAAGGTTGTAGGTTCGAGCCCTCCCGAGAGCGGTGTGTCTCTTTTTTTTCTTTGCGCTTATAGCTTTGAAGAAATGTTCTGGCGGTGGTGAGAGTGGAGCACGACTGTTTCCGTGGCAGAATCGGCTAGCGCGATCAACTGTTATCAAATAGGTTGGAGGTTCGAGCCTTCCCGAAAGCGGTGTGTCTTTTTTCTTTGCGCTGATAGCTTTGTAGAAATGTTCTGACGGTGGTGAGAGTGGAGCACGACTGTCTCCGTGGCGCCATTGGCTAGCGCGTTCCGCTGTTACCCAAAAGGTTGGAGGTTCGAGCCCTCCCACGAGCGCTGTGTCGCTTTTTTTTCTTTGCACTGATATCTTTGGAGAAGTGTTTTGACCGTGGTGGGAGTGGAGTACGACTGTCTCCGTGGGACAATTGGCTAGCGCGTTGGTCTGTTAACCGAAAGGATGGAGGTTCGAACCCTCCCAAAAGCGGTGTGTCTCTTTTTTTCTTTGCGCTGATACCTTTGGAAAAATGTTCTGATTGTGGTGAAAGTGGAGCATGACTACCTCCGTGACGCAATTGGCTAGCGCGTTCGGCTGATAACCAAAAGGTTGGAGGTTCGAGCCCTCCCGAGAGCGGTGTGTCTCTTTTTTCTTTGCTCTTACAGCTATGGAGAAATGTTCCGACAGTGGTGAGAGTGGAGCACGACTGTCTCCGTGGCACAATCTGCTAGTTCGTCGGCTGTTAGGCAAAAGGTTGGAGGTTCGAGTCCTCCCCGGGAGCAGCGTGTCGCTTTTTTTCTTTGCGCTGATAGCTTGGGAGAAGTGTTCTGACGGTGGTGAGAGTGGAGCACGACTGTCTCCGTGGCGCAATCTGCTAGTGCTTCGGCTGTTATGCAAAAGGTTTGAGGTTCGAGCCCTCCTGAGAGCGGTGTGTCTCTTTTTTTTCTTTGCGCTGATAGCTTTGGAGAAATGTTCTGACGATGGCGACAGTGCCGCACGACTGTTTCCGTTGCAGAATCGGCTAGCGCGATCCACTGATATCCAAAAGGTTGCAGGTTCGAACCCTCCCATGAGCGGTGTGTCTCTTTTTTTCTTTGCGCTGATACCTTTGGAAAAATGTTCTGATGGTGGTGAGAGTAGAGCACGACTACCTCCATGACGCAATTGACTAGCGCGTTCGGCTGTTAACCAAAAGGTTGGAGGTTCGAGCCTCCCGAAAGCGGTGTGTCTCTTTTTTCTTTGCGCTGACAGCTATGGAGAAATGTTCCGACGAGGTTGAGAGTGGAGCACGACTGTCTCCGTGGCGCAAATGCTAGTGCGTCGGCTGTTAAGCAAAAGGTTGGAGGTTCGAGCCCTCCCAGGAGCAGTGTGTCGCTTTTTTTCTTTGCGCTGATAGCCTTGGAGAAACGTTCTGACGGTGGTGAGAGTGGAGCACGACTGTCTCTGTTGCGCAATTGGCTAGCGCGTTGGGCTGTTAACGAAAAGGTTGGAGGTTCGAACCCTCCCATGAGCGGTGTGTCTCTTTTTTTCTTTGCGCTTTACCTTTGGAAAAAAGTTCTGATGGTGGTGAGAGTGGAGCACGACTACCTCCGTGACGCAATTTGCTAGCACGTTCGGCCGTTAACCAAAAGGTTGGAGGTTCGAGCCTTCCCGAGAGCGGTGTGTCTCTTTTTTTTCTTTGCGCTTATAGCTTTGGAGAAATGTTCTGATGGTGTTGAGAGTGGAGCACGACTACTTCCGTGATGCAATTGGCTAGGGCGTTCGGCAGTTAATCAAAAGGTTGGAAGTTCGAGCCCTCCCAAAAGCGGTGTGTCTCTTTTTTTCTTTGCGCTGATAGCTTTGAAGAAATGTTCTGACGGTGGTGAGAGTGGAGCACGACTACCTCCGTGACGCAATTGGCTAGCGCGTTCGGGTGTTGACCAAAAGTTTGGAGGTTCGAGTCCTCCCGAGAGCGGTGTGTCTCTTTTTTTCTTTGCGCTGATAGCTTTGGAGAAATGTTCTGACGGTGGTGAGAGTGGAGCACGACTGTCTCCGTGGCGCAATCTGCTAGTGCGTCGGCTGTTATGCAAAAGGTTTGAGGTTCGAGCCCTCCTGAGAGCGGTGTGTCTCTTTTTTTTTCTTTGCGCTGATAGCTTTGGAGAAATGTTCTGACGATGGCGAGAGTGGCGCACGACTGTTTCCGTTGCAGAATCGGCTAGCGCGATCCACTGATATCCAAAAGGTTGCAGGTTCGAACCCTCCCATGAGCGGTGTGTCTCTTTTTTTCTTTGCGCTGATACCTTTGGAAAAATGTTCTGATGGTGGTGAGAGTAGAGCACGACTACCTCCATGACGCAATTGGCTAGCGCGTTCGGCTGTTAACCAAAAGGTTGGAGGTTCGAGCCCTCCCGAAAGCGGTGTGTCTCTTTTTTCTTTGCGCTGACAGCTATGGAGAAATGTTCCGACAGTGTTGAGAGTGGAGCACGACTGTCTCTGTGGCGCAAATGCTAGTGCGTCGGCTGTTAAGCAAAAGGTTTGAGGTTCGAGCCCTCCCAGGAGCAGTGTGTCGCTTTTTTTCTTTGCGCTGATAGCCTTGCAGAAACGTTCTGACGGTGGTGAGAGTGGAGCACGACTGTCTCTGTTGCGCAATTTGCTAGCGCGTTGGGCTGTTAACGAAAAAGTTGGAGGTTCGAACCCTCCCATGAGCGGTGTGTCTCTTTTTTTCTTTGCGCTTTACCTTTGGAAAAAAGTTCTGATGGTGGTGAGAGTGGAGCACGACTACCTCCGTGACGCAATTTGCTAGCGCGTTCGGCTGTTAACCAAAAGGTTGGAGGTTCGAGCCTTCCCGAGAGTGGTGGGTCTCTTTTTTTTGCGCTGATACCTTTGGAAAAATGTTCCGATGGTGGTGAGAGTGGAGCACGACTACCTCCGTGACGCAATTGGCTAGCGCGTTCGGCTGTTGACCAAACGTTTGGAGGTTCGAGCCCTCCCGAGAGCGGTGTGTCTCTTTTTTTTCTTTGCGCTGATATCTTATGAGAAATGTTCTGATGGTGGTAAAAGTGGAGCAAGGCTGTCTCCGTGGCGCAATCTGCTAGTGCGTCGGCTGTTAAGCAAAAGGTTGGAGGTTCGAGCCCTCCCGAGAGCGGTGTGTCTCTTTTTTTTCTTTGCGCTGATAGCTTTGGAGAAATGTTCTGACGGTGGTGAGAGTGGAGCACGACTGTCTCTGTTGCGCAATTGGCTAGCGCGTTGGGCTGTTAACGAAAAGGTTGGAGGTTCGAACCCTCCCATGAGCGGTGTGTCGCTTTTTTTCTTTGCGCTGATAGCCTTGGAGAAACGTTCTGACGGTGGTGAGAGTGGAGCACGACTGTCTCTGTTGCGCAATTGGCTAGCGCGTTGGGCTGTTAACGAAAAGGTTGGAGGTTCGAACCCTCCCATGAGCGGTGTGTCGCTTTTTTTTCTTTGCATTGATATCTTTGTAGAAGCGTTCTGACCGTGGTGAGAGTGGAGCACGACTGTCTCCGTGGGACGATTGGCTAGCGCGTTGGTATGTTAACCAAAAGGATGGATGTTCGAACCCTCCCAAAAGCGGTGTGTCTCTTTTTTTCTTTGCGCTGATACCTTTGGAAAAATGTTCTGATTGTGGTGAAAGTGGAGCATGACTACCTCCGTGACGCAATTGCCTAGCGCGTTCGGCTGATAACCAAAAGGTTGGAGGTTCGAGCCCTCTTTAGAGCGGTGTGTCTCTTTTTTCTTTGCGCTGACAGCTATGTAGAAATGTTCCGACAGTGGTGAGAGTGGAGCACGACTGTCTCCGTGGCACAATCTGCTAGTTCGTCGGCTGTTAAGCAAAAGGTTGGAGGTTCGAGTCCTCCCCGGGAGCAGCGTGTCGCTTTTTTTCGTTGCGCTGATAGCTTTGGAGAAACGTTCTTGCGGTGGTGAGAGTGGACCGCGGTTGGGTCCGTGGTGCAATGGCTAGCGCGATCGGCTGTTAACCAAATGGTTGCAGCTTCTAGCCCTCCCTTGAGCGGTGAGTCACTTTTTTTTGCACTGATATCTTTGAAGAAGTGTTGTGACCATGACGAGAGTGGAGCACGACTGTTTTTTGGCGCAATTGGCTAGCGCGTTGGGCTGTTAACCAAAAGGTTGGAGGTTCGAACCCTCCCATGAGCGGTGTGTCTCTTTTTTTCTTTGCGCTGATAGGTTTGGAGAAATGTTCTGACGGTGGTGAGAGTGGAGCACGACTGTCTCCGTGGCGCTGTCTGCTAGTGCGTCGGTTCTTAAGCAAAAGGTTGGAGGTTCGAGCCCTCCCGGGAGCAGTGTGTCGCTTTTTTTCTTTGCGCTGATAGTTTTGGAGAAATCTTCTAATGGTGGTGAGAGTGGAGCGCGGTTGGGTCCGTGGTGCAATGGCTAGCGGGATTGGCTGGTAATCAAAATGTTAGAGGTTCGAGCCCTCCAATGAGCGGTGTGTCGCTTTTTTTTTCTTTGCACTGATATCTTTGGAGAAGTGTTCTAACCATGGTGTGATTGGAGCACGAACTGTCTCCGTGGCGCTATTGGCTAGCGCGTTGGGCTGTTAACCAAAAGGCTGGGGGTTCGAACCCTCCACTGAGCGGTGTGTCTCTTTTTTTCTTTGCGCTGATACCTTTGGAAAAATGTTCTGATGGTGGTGAGAGTGGAGCACGACTACCTCCGTGACGCAATTGGCTACCGCGTTCGGCTGTTGACCGAAACTTTGGAGGTTCGAGCCCTCCCGAGAGCGGTGTGTCTCTTTTTTTTCTTTGCGCTGATATCTTTGGAGAAATGTTCTGACGGTGGTAAAAATGGAGCAAGGCTGTCTCCGTGGCGCAATCTGCTAGTGCGTCGGCTGTTAAGCAAAAGGTTGTAGGTTCGAGCCCTCCCGACAGCGGTGTGTCTCTTTTTTTTCTTTGCCCTTATAGCTTTGAAGAATTGTTCTGACGGTGGTGAGAGTGGAGCACGACTGTTTCCGTGGCAGAATCGGCTAGCGCGATCAACTGTTATCAAAAAGGTTGGAGGTTCGAGCCCTCCCGAAAGCGGTGTGTCTTTTTTCTTTGCGCTGATAGCTTTGTAGAAATGTTCTGACGGTGGTGAGAGTGGAGCACGCCTGTCTCCGTGGCGGAATCTGCTAGTGCGTCGGCTGTTACCCAAAACGTTGGACGTTCGAGCCCTCCCATGAGCGGTGTGTCGCTTTTTTTTCTTTACACTGATATCTTTGTAGAAGTGTTCTGACCGTGGTGAGAGTGGAGCATGACTGTCTCTGTGGCGCAATTGGCTAGCGCGTTCGGCTGTTAACCAAAAGGTTGGAGGTTCGAGCCCTCCCACGAGCAGTGTGTCGCTTTTTTTTTCTTTGCACTGATATCTTTGGAGAAGTGTTTTGACCGTGGTGGGAGTGGAGTACGACTGTCTCCGTGGGACAATTGGCTAGCGCGTTGGTCTGTTAACCAAAAGGATGGAGGTTCGAACCCTCCCAAAAGCGGTGTGTCTCTTTTTTTTTTTTGCGCTGATACCTTTGGAAAAATGTTCTGATTGTGGTGAAAGTGGAGCATGACTACCTCCGTGACGCAATTGGCTAGCGCGTTCGGCTGATAACCAAAAGGTTGGAGGTTCGAGCCCTCCCGAGAGCGGTGTGTCTCTTTTTTCTTTGCGCTGACAGCTATGGAGAAATGTTCCGATAGTGGTGAGAGTGGAGCACGACTGTCTCCGTGGCACAATCTGCTAGTTCGTCGGCTGTTAGGCAAAAGGTTGGAGGTTCGAGTCCTCCCCGGGAGCAGCGTTTCGCTTTTTTTCTTTGTGCTGATAGCTTTGGAGAAACGTTCTTACGGTGGTGAGAGTGGACCGCGGTTGGGTCCGTGGTGCAATGGCTAGCGCGATCGGCTGTTAACCAAAAGGTTGGAGGTTCTAGCCCTCCCATGAGCGGTGTGTCACTTTTTTTCTTCGCACTGATATCTTTAAGGAAGTGTTCTGTCCGTGGTGATAGTGAGCACTACTGTCTCTGTGGCGCAATTGGCTAGCGCGTTAAGCTGTTAACCATAAGGTTGGAGGTTCGAACCCTCTCATGACCGGTGTGTCTCTTTTTTTCTCTGCGCTGATACCTTTGGAAAAATGTTCTGATGGTGGTGAGAGTAGAAAACGACTGTCTCCATGGTGCAATTCGCTAGCGCGTTGGGCTGTTAACCAAAAGGTTGGAGGTTCGAACCCTCCCATGAGCGGTGTGTCTTTTTTTCTTTGCGCTGATACCTTTGAAAAAATGTTCTGATGGTGGTGAGAGTGGAGCACGACTACCTCCGTGACGCAATTGGCTAGCGCGTTCGGGTGTTGACCAAAAGTTTGGAGGTTCGAGTCCTCCCGAGAGCGGTGTGTCTCTTTTTTTCTTTGCGCTGATAGCTTTGCAGAAATGTTCTGACGGTGGTGAGAGTGGAGCACGACTGTCTCCGTGGCGCAATCTGCTAGTGCGTCGGCTGTTATGCAAAAGGTTTGAGGTTCGAGCCCTCCTGAGAGCGGTGTGTCTCTTTTTTTTTCTTTGCGCTGATAGCTTTGGAGAAATGTTCTGACGATGGCGAGAGTGGCGCACGACTGTTTCCGTTGCAGAATCGGCTAGCGCGATCCACTGATATCCAAAAGGTTGCAGGTTCGAACCCTCCCATGAGCGGTGTGTCTCTTTTTTTCTTTGCGCTGATACCTTTGGAAAAATGTTCTGATGGTGGTGAGAGTAGAGCACGACTACCTCCATGACGCAATTGGCTAGCGCGTTCGGCTGTTAACCAAAAGGTTGGAGGTTCGAGCCCTCCCGAAAGCGGTGTGTCTCTTTTTTCTTTGCGCTGACAGCTATGGAGAAATGTTCCGACAGTGTTGAGAGTGGAGCACGACTGTCTCTGTGGCGCAAATGCTAGTGCGTCGGCTGTTAAGCAAAAGGTTTGAGGTTCGAGCCCTCCCAGGAGCAGTGTGTCGCTTTTTTTCTTTGCGCTGATAGCCTTGCAGAAACGTTCTGACGGTGGTGAGAGTGGAGCACGACTGTCTCTGTTGCGCAATTTGCTAGCGCGTTGGGCTGTTAACGAAAAGGTTGGAGGTTCGAACCCTCCCATGAGCGGTGTGTCTCTTTTTTTCTTTGCGCTTTACCTTTGGAAAAAAGTTCTGATGGTGGTGAGAGTGGAGCACGACTACCTCCGTGACGCAATTTGCTAGCGCGTTCGGCTGTTAACCAAAAGGTTGGAGGTTCGAGCCTTCCCGAGAGCGGTGGGTCTCTTTTTTTTTGCGCTGATACCTTTGGAAAAATGTTCTGATGGTGGTGAGAGTGGAGCACGACTACCTCCGTGACGCAATTGGCTAGTGCGTCGGCTGTTAAGCAAAAGGTTGGAGGTTCGAGCCCTCCCGAGAGCGGTGTGTCTCTTTTTTTTCTTTGCGCTGATAGCTTTGGAGAAATGTTCTGACGGTGGTGAGAGTGGAGCACGACTGTTTCCGTGGCGCAATCTGTTAGTGCGTCGGCTGTTAAGCAAAAGGTTGGAGGTTCGAGCCCTCCCGAGAGCGGTGTGTCTCTTTTTTTTCTTTGCCCTGATAGCTTTGGAGAAATGTTCTGACGGTGGTGAGAGTGGAGCACGACTGTTTCCGTGGCAGAATCGGCTAGCACGATCAACTGTTATCAAAAAGGTTGGAGGTTCGAGCCCTCACGAGAGCGGTGTGTCTTTTTTCTTTGCGCTGATAGCTTTGGAGAAATGTTCTGACGGTGGTGAGAGTGGAGCACGACTGTCTCCGTGGCGCAATCTGCTAGTGCGTCGGCTGTTAACCAAAAGGTTGGAGGTTCGAGCCCTCCCATGAGCGGTGTGTCGCTTTTTTTTCTTTGCATTGATATCTTTGTAGAAGTGTTCTGACCGTGGTGAGAGTGGAGCACGACTGTCTCCGTGGCGCAATTGGCTAGCGCGTTCGGCTGGTAACCAAAAGGTTGGAGGTTCGAGCCCTCCCACGAGCGGTGTGTCGCTTTTTTTTCTTGGCACTGATATCTTTGGAGAAGTGTTTTGACCGTGGTGAGAGTGGAGTACGACTGTCTCCGTGGGACAATTGGCTAGCGCGTTGGTCTGTTAACGAAAAGGATGGAGGTTCGAACCCTCCCAAAAGCGGTGTGTTTCTTTTTTTCTTTGCGCTGATACCTTTGGAAAAATGTTCTGATTGTGGTGAAAGTGGAGCATGAATACCTCCGTGACGCAATTGGCTAGCGTGTTCGGCTGATAACCAAAAGGTTGAAGGTTCGAGCCCTCCCGAGAGCGGTGTGTCTCTTTTTTCCTTGCGCTGACAGCTATGGAGAAATGTTCCGACAGTGGTGAGAGTGGAGCACGACTGTCTCCATGGCACAATCTGCTAGTTCGTCGGCTGTTAGGCAAAAGGTTGGAGGTTCGAGTCCTCCCCGGGAGCAGCGTGTCGCTTTTTTTCTTTGCGCTGATAGCTTTGGAGAAACGTTCTTTCGGTGGTGAGAGTGGACCGCGGTTGGGTCCGTGGTGCAATGGCTAGCGCGATCGGCTATTAACCAAAAGGTTGGAGGTTCTAGCCCTCCCATGAGCGGTGTGTCACTTTTTTTCTTCGCACTGATATTTTTAAAGAAGTGTTCTGAACGTGGTGAGAGTGGAGCACGACTGTCTCTTAGTCGCAATTGGCTAGCGCGTTAAGCTGTTAACCATAAGGTTGGAGGTTCGAACCCTCCCATGAGCGGTGTGTCTCTTTTTTTCTTTGCGCTGATACCTTTGGAAAAATGTTCTGATGGTGGTGAGAGCGGAAAACGACTGTTTCCATAGTGCAATTCGCTAGCGCGTTGGGCTGTTAACCATAAGGTTGGAGGTTCGAACCCTCCCATGAGCGGTGTGTCTCTTTTTTTCTTTGCGCTGATACCTTTGGAAAAATGTTCCGATGGTGCTGAGAGTGGAAATAGACTGTCTCCATGGTGCAATTCGCTAGCGCGTTGGGCTGTTAACCAAAAGGTTGGAGGTTCGAACCCTCCCATGAGCGGTGTTTCTCTTTTTTTCTTTGCACTGATAGCTTTGGAGAAATGTTCTGAAGGTGGTGAGAGTGGAGCACGACTGTCTCCGTGGCGCAATCTGCTAGTGCGTCGGCTGTTATGCAAAAGGTTTGAGGTTCGAGCCCTCCTGAGAGCGGTGTGTCTCTTTTTTTCTTTGCGCTGATAGCTTTGAAGAAATGTTCTGACGATGGCGAGAGTGGCGCACGACTGTTTCCGTTGCAGAATCGGCTTGCGCGATCCACTGATATCCAAAAGGTTGCAGGTTCGAAGCCTCCCATGAGCGGTGTGTCTCTTTTTTTCTTTGCGCTGATACCTTTGGAAAAATATTCTGATGGTGGTGAGAGTAGAGCACGACTACCTCCATGACGCAATTGGCTAGCGTGTTCGGCTGTTAACCAAAAGGTTGGAGGTTCGAGCCCTCCCGAAAGCGTTGCGTCTCTTTTTTCTTTGCGCTTACAGCTATGGAGAAATGTTCCGACAGTGTTGCGAGTGGAGCACGACTGTCTCCGTGACGCAACTGCTAGTGCGTCGGCTGTTAAGCAAATTGTTGGAGGTTCGAGCCCTCCCAGGAGCAGTGTGTCGCTTTTTTCTTTGCCCTGATAGCCTTGGAGAAACGTTCTGACGGTGGCGAGAGTGGAGCACGACTGTCTCTGTTGCGCAATTGGCTAGCGCGTTGGGCTGTTAACGAAAAGGTTGGAGGTTCGAACCCTCCCATGAGCGGTGTGTCTCTTTTTTTCTTTGCGCTTTACCTTTGGAAAAAAGTTCTGATGGTGGTGAGAGTGGAGCACGACTACCTCCGTGACGCAATTGGCTAGCGCATTCGGCTGTTAACCAAAAGGTTCGAGGTTCGAGCCCTGCCGAGAGTGGTGTGTCTCTTTTTTTTCTTTGCGCTGATAGCTTTGGAGAAATGTTCTGATGGTGGAGAGAGTGGAGCACGACTCATTCCGTGATGCAATTGGCTAGCGCGTTTGGCTGTTATTCAAAAGGTTGGAAGTTCGAGCCCTCCCGAGAGCGGTGTGTCTCTTTTTTTTTCTTTGCGCTGATAGCTTTGGAGAAATGTTCTGACGGTGGTGAGAGTGGAGCGCGACTGTCTCCGTGGCACAGTCTGCTAGTGCGTCAGCTGTTAAGCAAAAGGTTGGATGTTCGAGCCCTCCCGGGAGGAGTGTGTCGCTTTTTTTCTTGGCGCTGATAGCTTTGGAGAAACGTTCTGATGGTGTTGAGAGTGGAGCGCGGTTGGGTCCGTGGTGCAATGGCTAGCGCGATTGGCTGTTAACCAAAAGGTTGGAGGTCGAGCCCTCCAATGAGCGGTGTGTCGCTTTTTTTTTCTTTGCACTGATATCTTTGGAGAAGTGTTCTGGCCATGGTGAGAGTGGAGCACGAACTGTCTCCATGGCGCTATTGGCTAGCGCGTTGGGCTGTTAACCAAAAGTTTGGAGGTTCGAGCCCTCCCGAGAGCGGTGTGTCTCTTTTTTTTTCTTTGCGCTGATAGCTTTGGAGAAATGTTCTGA
Source organism: Rhipicephalus microplus (assembly GCF_043290135.1). Classification (NCBI taxonomy): domain Eukaryota; kingdom Metazoa; phylum Arthropoda; class Arachnida; order Ixodida; family Ixodidae; genus Rhipicephalus; species Rhipicephalus microplus. Next base: position 8,653,059 of record NW_027464592.1, read on the forward strand.
CGGTGGTAAAAGGGGAGCAAGGCTGTCTCCGTGGCGTAATCTGCTTGTGCGTCGGCTGTTAAGCAAAAGGTTGGAGGTTCGAGCCCTCCCGAGAGCGGTGTGTCTGGTTTTTTTCTTTGCGCTGATAGCTTTGGAGAATTGTTCTGACGGTGGGGAGAGTGGAGCACGACTGTTTCCGTGGCAGAATTGGCTAGTGCGTCGGCTGTTAACCAAAAGGTTGGAGGTTCGAGCCCTCCCACGAGCGGTGTGTCGCTTTTTTTCTTTGCACTGATATCTTTGGAGGAGTGTTCTGACCGTGGTGAGAGTGAAGCACGACTGTCTCCGTGGGACGATTGGCTAGCGCGTTGGTCTGTTAACCAAAAGGATGGAGGTTTGAACATTTCCAAAAGCGGTGTGTCTCTTTTTTTCTTTGTGCTGATATCTTTGGAAAAATGTTCTGATTGTGGTGAAAGTGGAGCATGACTACCCCCGTGACGCAATTGGCTAGCGCGTTCGGCTGATAACCAAAAGGTTGGAGGTTCGAGCCGTCCCGAGAGCAGTGTGTCTCTTTTTTCTTTGCGCTGACAGCTATGGAAAAATGTTCCGACAGTGGTGAGAGTGGAGCACGACTGTCTCCGTGGCGCAACTGCTAGTGCGTCGGCTGTTAAGCAAAAGGTTGGAGGTTCGAGCCCTCCCAGGAGCAGTGTGTCGCTTTTTTTCTTTGCGCTGATAGCCTTGGAGAAACGTTCTGACGGTGGTGAGAGTGGAGCGCGACTGTCTCCGGGGCGCAGTCTGCTAGTGCGTCGGCTGTTCAGCAAAAGGTTGGAGGTTCGAGCCCTCCCGGGAGCAGTGTGTCGCTTTTTTTTTGCGCTGATAGCTTTGGAGAAACGTTCTAATGGTGGTGAGAGTTGACGCGGTTGGGTCCGTGGTGCAATGGCTAGCGCGATTGGCTGTTAACCAAAAGGTTGGAGGTTCGAGCCCTCCAATGAGCGGTGTGTCGCTTTTTTTTTCTTTGCACTGATATCTTTGGAGAAGTGTTCTGACCACGGTGAGAGTGGAGCACCAACTGTCTCCGTGGCGCTATTGCCTAGCGCGTTGGGCTGTTAACCAAAACGCTGGAGGTTCGAACCCTCCACTGAGCGGTGTGTCTCTTTTTTTTGCGCTGATACCTTTGGAAAATTGTTCTGATGGTGGTGAGAGTGGAGCACGACTACCTCCGTGACGCAATTGGCTAGCGCGTTCGGCTGTTGACCAAAAGTTTGGAGGTTCGAGCCCTCCCGAGAGCGGTGTGTCTCTTTTTTTTCTTTGCGCTGATATCTTTGGAGAAATGTTCTGACGGTGGTAAAAGTGGAGCAAGGCTGTCTCCATGGCGAAATCTGCTAGTGCGTCGGCTTTTAAGCAAAAGGTTGGAGGTTCGAGCCCTCCCGAGAGCGGTGTGTCTCTTTTTTTTCTTTGCGCTGATAGCTTTGGAGAAATGTTCTGACGGTGGTGAGAGTGGAGCACGACTGTTTCCGTGGCAGAATCGGCCTGCGCGATCAACTGTTATCAAAAAGGTTGGAGGTTCGAGCCCTCCCGAGAGCGGTGTGTCTTTTTTCTTTGCGCTGATAGCTTTGGAGAAATGTTCTGACGGTGGTGAGAGTGGAGCACGACTGTCTCCGTGGCGCAATTGGCTAGCGCGTTCGGCTGGTAACCAAAAGGTTGGAGGTTCGAGCCCCCCCACGAGCGGTGTGTCGCTTTTTTTTCTTTGCACTGATATCTTTGGAGAAGTGTTCTGACCGTGGTGAGAGTGGAGCACGACTGTCTCCGTGGGACGATTGGCTAGCGCGTTGGTCTTTTAACCAAAAGGATGGAGGTTCGAACCCTCCCAAAAGCGGTGTGTCTCTTTTTTCCTTTGCGCTGATACCTTTGGAAAAATATTCTGAATGTGGTGAAAGTGGAGCATGACTACCTCCGTGACGCAATTGGCTAGTGCGTCGGCTGTTGAGCAAAAGGTTGGAGGTTCGAGCCCTCCCGGGAGCAGTGTGTCGCTTTTTTTCTTTGCGCTGATAGCTTTGGAGAAAAGTTCCGACGGTGGTGACAGTGGAGCGCGGTTGGGTCCGGGGTGATGTGGCTAGCGCGATCGGCTGTTAACCAAAAGGTTGGAGGTTCCAGACCTCCCATGAGTGGTGTGTCGCTTTTTCTTCTTTGCACTGATATCTTTGGAGAAGTGTTCTGACCGTGGTGATAGTGGAGCACGACTGTCTCTGTGGCGCGATTGGCTAGCGCGTTAAGCTGTTAACCATAAGGTTGGAGGTTCGAACCCTCCCATGAGCGGTGTGTCTCTTTTTTTCTTTGCGCTGATACCTTTGGAAAAATGTTCTGATGGTGGTGAGAGTGGAAAACGACTGTCTCCATGGTGCAATTCGCTAGCGCGTTGGGCTGTTAACCAAAAGGTTGGAGGTTCGAACCCTCCAATGAGCGGTGTGTCTCTTTTTTTCTTCGCGCTGATACCTTTTAAAAAATGTTCTGATGGTGGTGAGATTGGAGCACGACTACCTCCGTGACGCAATTGGCTAGCGCATTCGGGTGTTGACGAAAAGTTTGGAGGTTCGAGCCCTCCTGAGAGCGGTGTGTCTCTTTTTTTCTTTGCGCTGATAGCTTTGGAAAAATGTTCTGATGGTGGTGAGAGTGGAGCACGACTGTCTCCGTGGCGCAAATGCTAGTGCGTCGGCTGTTAAGCAAAAGGTTTGAGGTTCGAGCCCTCCCAGGAGCAGTGTGTCGCTTTTTTTCTTTGCGCTGATAGCCTTGCAGAAACGTTCTGACGGTGGTGAGAGTGGAGCACGACTGTCTCTGTTGTGCAATTTGCTAGCGCGTTGGGCTGTTAACGAAAAGGTTGGAGGTTCGAACCCTCCCATGAGCGGTGTGTCTCTTTTTTTCTTTGCGCTTTACCTTTGGAAAAAAGTTCTGATGGTGGTGAGAGTGGAGCACGACTACCTCCGTGACGCAATTTGCTAGCGCGTTCGGCTGTTAACCAAAAGGTTGGAGGTTCGAGCCTTCCCGAGAGTGGTGGGTCTCTTTTTTTTGCGCTGATACCTTTGGAAAAATGTTCCGATGGTGGTGAGAGTGGAGCACGACTACCTCCGTGACGCAATTGGCTAGCGCGTTCGGCTGTTGACCAAACGTTTGGAGGTTCGAGCCCTCCCGAGAGCGGTGTGTCTCTTTTTTTTCTTTGCGCTGATATCTTATGAGAAATGTTCTGATGGTGGTAAAAGTGGAGCAAGGCTGTCTCCGTGGCGCAATCTGCTAGTGCGTCGGCTGTTAAGCAAAAGGTTGGAGGTTCGAGCCCTCCCGAGAGCGGTGTGTCTCTTTTTTTTTCTTTGCGCTGATAGCTTTGGAGAAATGTTCTGACGGTGGTGAGAGTGGAGCACGACTGTCTCTGTTGCGCAATTGGCTAGCGCGTTGGGCTGTTAACGAAAAGGTTGGAGGTTCGAACCCTCCCATGAGCGGTGTGTCGCTTTTTTTCTTTGCGCTGATAGCCTTGGAGAAACGTTCTGACGGTGGTGAGAGTGGAGCACGACTGTCTCTGTTGCGCAATTGGCTAGCGCGTTGGGCTGTTAACGAAAAGGTTGGAGGTTCGAACCCTCCCATGAGCGGTGTGTCGCTTTTTTTTCTTTGCATTGATATCTTTGTAGAAGCGTTCTGACCGTGGTGAGAGTGGAGCACGACTGTCTCCGTGGGACGATTGGCTAGCGCGTTGGTATGTTAACCAAAAGGATGGATGTTCGAACCCTCCCAAAAGCGGTGTGTCTCTTTTTTTCTTTGCGCTGATACCTTTGGAAAAATGTTCTGATTGTGGTGAAAGTGGAGCATGACTACCTCCGTGACGCAATTGCCTAGCGCGTTCGGCTGATAACCAAAAGGTTGGAGGTTCGAGCCCTCTTTAGAGCGGTGTGTCTCTTTTTTCTTTGCGCTGACAGCTATGTAGAAATGTTCCGACAGTGGTGAGAGTGGAGCACGACTGTCTCCGTGGCACAATCTGCTAGTTCGTCGGCTGTTAAGCAAAAGGTTGGAGGTTCGAGTCCTCCCCGGGAGCAGCGTGTCGCTTTTTTTCGTTGCGCTGATAGCTTTGGAGAAACGTTCTTGCGGTGGTGAGAGTGGACCGCGGTTGGGTCCGTGGTGCAATGGCTAGCGCGATCGGCTGTTAACCAAATGGTTGCAGCTTCTAGCCCTCCCTTGAGCGGTGAGTCACTTTTTTTTGCACTGATATCTTTGAAGAAGTGTTGTGACCATGACGAGAGTGGAGCACGACTGTTTTTTGGCGCAATTGGCTAGCGCGTTGGGCTGTTAACCAAAAGGTTGGAGGTTCGAACCCTCCCATGAGCGGTGTGTCTCTTTTTTTCTTTGCGCTGATAGGTTTGGAGAAATGTTCTGACGGTGGTGAGAGTGGAGCACGACTGTCTCCGTGGCGCTGTCTGCTAGTGCGTCGGTTCTTAAGCAAAAGGTTGGAGGTTCGAGCCCTCCCGGGAGCAGTGTGTCGCTTTTTTTCTTTGCGCTGATAGTTTTGGAGAAATCTTCTAATGGTGGTGAGAGTGGAGCGCGGTTGGGTCCGTGGTGCAATGGCTAGCGGGATTGGCTGGTAATCAAAATGTTAGAGGTTCGAGCCCTCCAATGAGCGGTGTGTCGCTTTTTTTTTCTTTGCACTGATATCTTTGGAGAAGTGTTCTAACCATGGTGTGATTGGAGCACGAACTGTCTCCGTGGCGCTATTGGCTAGCGCGTTGGGCTGTTAACCAAAAGGCTGGGGGTTCGAACCCTCCACTGAGCGGTGTGTCTCTTTTTTTCTTTGCGCTGATACCTTTGGAAAAATGTTCTGATGGTGGTGAGAGTGGAGCACGACTACCTCCGTGACGCAATTGGCTACCGCGTTCGGCTGTTGACCGAAACTTTGGAGGTTCGAGCCCTCCCGAGAGCGGTGTGTCTCTTTTTTTTCTTTGCGCTGATATCTTTGGAGAAATGTTCTGACGGTGGTAAAAATGGAGCAAGGCTGTCTCCGTGGCGCAATCTGCTAGTGCGTCGGCTGTTAAGCAAAAGGTTGTAGGTTCGAGCCCTCCCGACAGCGGTGTGTCTCTTTTTTTCCTTTGCCCTTATAGCTTTGAAGAATTGTTCTGACGGTGGTGAGAGTGGAGCACGACTGTTTCCGTGGCAGAATCGGCTAGCGCGATCAACTGTTATCAAAAAGGTTGGAGGTTCGAGCCCTCCCGAAAGCGGTGTGTCTTTTTTCTTTGCGCTGATAGCTTTGTAGAAATGTTCTGACGGTGGTGAGAGTGGAGCACGCCTGTCTCCGTGGCGGAATCTGCTAGTGCGTCGGCTGTTACCCAAAACGTTGGACGTTCGAGCCCTCCCATGAGCGGTGTGTCGCTTTTTTTTTCTTTGCACTGATATCTTTGGAGAAGTGTTTTGACCGTGGTGGGAGTGGAGTACGACTGTCTCCGTGGGACAATTGGCTAGCGCGTTGGTCTGTTAACCAAAAGGATGGAGGTTCGAACCCTCCCAAAAGCGGTGTGTCTCTTTTTTTCTTTGCGCTGATACCTTTGGAAAAATGTTCTGATTGTGGTGAAAGTGGAGCATGACTACCTCCGTGACGCAATTGGCTAACGCGTTCGGCTGATAACCAAAAGGTTGGAGGTTCGAGCCCTCCCGAGAGCGGTGTGTCTCTTTTTTCTTTGCGCTGACAGCTATGGAGAAATGTTCCGATAGTGGTGAGAGTGGAGCACGACTGTCTCCGTGGCACAATCTGCTAGTTCGTCGGCTGTTAGGCAAAAGGTTGGAGGTTCGAGTCCTCCCCGGGAGCAGCGTTTCGCTTTTTTTCTTTGTGCTGATAGCTTTGGAGAAACGTTCTTACGGTGGTGAGAGTGGACCGCGGTTGGGTCCGTGGTGCAATGGCTAGCGCGATCGGCTGTTAACCAAAAGGTTGGAGGTTCTAGCCCTCCCATGAGCGGTGTGTCACTTTTTTTCTTCGCACTGATATCTTTAAGGAAGTGTTCTGTCCGTGGTGATAGTGAGCACTACTGTCTCTGTGGCGCAATTGGCTAGCGCGTTAAGCTGTTAACCATAAGGTTGGAGGTTCGAACCCTCCCATGACCGGTGTGTCTCTTTTTTTCTCTGCGCTGATACCTTTGGAAAAATGTTCTGATGGTGGTGAGAGTAGAAAACGACTGTCTCCATGGTGCAATTCGCTAGCGCGTTGGGCTGTTAACCAAAAGGTTGGAGGTTCGAACCCTCCCATGAGCGGTGTGTCTTTTTTTCTTTGCGCTGATACCTTTGAAAAAATGTTCTGATGGTGGTGAGAGTGGAGCACGACTACCTCCGTGACGCAATTGGCTAGCGCGTTCGGGTGTTGACCAAAAGTTTGGAGGTTCGAGTCCTCCCGAGAGCGGTGTGTCTCTTTTTTTCTTTGCGCTGATAGCTTTGGAGAAATGTTCTGACGGTGGTGAGAGTGGAGCACGACTGTCTCCGTGGCGCAATCTGCTAGTGCGTCGGCTGTTATGCAAAAGGTTTGAGGTTCGAGCCCTCCTGAGAGCGGTGTGTCTCTTTTTTTTTCTTTGCGCTGATAGCTTTGGAGAAATGTTCTGACGATGGCGAGAGTGGCGCACGACTGTTTCCGTTGCAGAATCGGCTAGCGCGATCCACTGATATCCAAAAGGTTGCAGGTTCGAACCCTCCCATGAGCGGTGTGTCTCTTTTTTTCTTTGCGCTGATACCTTTGGAAAAATGTTCTGATGGTGGTGAGAGTAGAGCACGACTACCTCCATGACGCAATTGGCTAGCGCGTTCGGCTGTTAAACAAAAGGTTGGAGGTTCGAGCCCTCCCGAAAGCGGTGTGTCTCTTTTTTCTTTGCGCTGACAGCTATGGAGAAATGTTCCGACAGTGTTGAGAGTGGAGCACGACTGTCTCTGTGGCGCAAATGCTAGTGCGTCGGCTGTTAAGCAAAAGGTTTGAGGTTCGAGCCCTCCCAGGAGCAGTGTGTCGCTTTTTTTCTTTGCGCTGATAGCCTTGCAGAAACGTTCTGACGGTGGTGAGAGTGGAGCACGACTGTCTCTGTTGCGCAATTTGCTAGCGCGTTGGGCTGTTAACGAAAAGGTTGGAGGTTCGAACCCTCCCATGAGCGGTGTGTCTCTTTTTTTCTTTGCGCTTTACCTTTGGAAAAAAGTTCTGATGGTGGTGAGAGTGGAGCACGACTACCTCCGTGACGCAATTTGCTAGCGCGTTCGGCTGTTAACCAAAAGGTTGGAGGTTCGAGCCTTCCCGAGAGCGGTGGGTCTCTTTTTTTTTGCGCTGATACCTTTGGAAAAATGTTCCGATGGTGGTGAGAGTGGAGCACGACTACCTCCGTGACGCAATTGGCTAGTGCGTCGGCTGTTAAGCAAAAGGTTGGAGGTTCGAGCCCTCCCGAGAGCGGTGTGTCTCTTTTTTTTCTTTGCGCTGATAGCTTTGGAGAAATGTTCTGACGGTGGTGAGAGTGGAGCACGACTGTTTCCGTGGCGCAATCTGCTAGTGCGTCGGCTGTTAAGCAAAAGGTTGGAGGTTCGAGCCCTCCCGAGAGCGGTGTGTCTCTTTTTTTTCTTTGCGCTGATAGCTTTGGAGAAATGTTCTGACGGTGGTGAGAGTGGAGCACGACTGTTTCCGTGGCAGAATCGGCTAGCACGATCAACTGTTATCAAAAAGGTTGGAGGTTCGAGCCCTCACGAGAGCGGTGTGTCTTTTTTCTTTGCGCTGATAGCTTTGGAGAAATGTTCTGACGGTGGTGAGAGTGGAGCACGACTGTCTCCGTGGCGCAATCTGCTAGTGCGTCGGCTGTTAACCAAAAGGTTGGAGGTTCGAGCCCTCCCATGAGCGGTGTGTCGCTTTTTTTTCTTTGCATTGATATCTTTGTAGAAGTGTTCTGACCGTGGTGAGAGTGGAGCACGACTGTCTCCGTGGCGCAATTGGCTAGCGCGTTCGGCTGGTAACCAAAAGGTTGGAGGTTCGAGCCCTCCCACGAGCGGTGTGTCGCTTTTTTTTCTTGGCACTGATATCTTTGGAGAAGTGTTTTGACCGTGGTGAGAGTGGAGTACGACTGTCTCCGTGGGACAATTGGCTAGCGCGTTGGTCTGTTAACGAAAAGGATGGAGGTTCGAACCCTCCCAAAAGCGGTGTGTTTCTTTTTTTCTTTGCGCTGATACCTTTGGAAAAATGTTCTGATTGTGGTGAAAGTGGAGCATGACTACCTCCGTGACGCAATTGGCTAGCGTGTTCGGCTGATAACCAAAAGGTTGAAGGTTCGAGCCCTCCCGAGAGCGGTGTGTCTCTTTTTTCCTTGCGCTGACAGCTATGGAGAAATGTTCCGACAGTGGTGAGAGTGGAGCACGACTGTCTCCATGGCACAATCTGCTAGTTCGTCGGCTGTTAGGCAAAAGGTTGGAGGTTCGAGTCCTCCCCGGGAGCAGCGTGTCGCTTTTTTTCTTTGCGCTGATAGCTTTGGAGAAACGTTCTTTCGGTGGTGAGAGTGGACCGCGGTTGGGTCCGTGGTGCAATGGCTAGCGCGATCGGCTATTAACCAAAAGGTTGGAGGTTCTAGCCCTCCCATGAGCGGTGTGTCACTTTTTTTCTTCGCACTGATATTTTTAAAGAAGTGTTCTGAACGTGGTGAGAGTGGAGCACGACTGTCTCTTAGTCGCAATTGGCTAGCGCGTTAAGCTGTTAACCATAAGGTTGGAGGTTCGAACCCTCCCATGAGCGGTGTGTCTCTTTTTTTCTTTGCGCTGATACCTTTGGAAAAATGTTCTGATGGTGGTGAGAGTGGAAAACGACTGTTTCCATAGTGCAATTCGCTAGCGCGTTGGGCTGTTAACCATAAGGTTGGAGGTTCGAACCCTCCCATGAGCGGTGTGTCTCTTTTTTTCTTTGCGCTGATACCTTTGGAAAAATGTTCTGATGGTGCTGAGAGTGGAAATAGACTGTCTCCATGGTGCAATTCGCTAGCGCGTTGGGCTGTTAACCAAAAGGTTGGAGGTTCGAACCCTCCCATGAGCGGTGTTTCTCTTTTTTTCTTTGCACTGATAGCTTTGGAGAAATGTTCTGAAGGTGGTGAGAGTAGAGCACGACTACCTCCATGACGCAATTGGCTAGCGAGTTCGGCTGTTAACCAAAAGGTTGGAGGTTCGAGCCCTCCCGAAAGCGTTGCGTCTCTTTTTTCTTTGCGCTTACAGCTATGGAGAAATGTTCCGACAGTGTTGCGAGTGGAGCACGACTGTCTCCGTGGCGCAACTGCTAGTGCGTCGGCTGTTAAGCAAAATGTTGGAGGTTCGAGCCCTCCCAGGAGCAGTGTGTCGCTTTTTTCTTTGCCCTGATAGCCTTGGAGAAACGTTCTGACGGTGGCGAGAGTGGAGCACGACTGTCTCTGTTGCGCAATTGGCTAGCGCGTTGGGCTGTTAACGAAAAGGTTGGAGGTTCGAACCCTCCCATGAGCGGTGTGTCTCTTTTTTTCTTTGCGCTTTACCTTTGGAAAAAAGTTCTGATGGTGGTGAGAGTGGAGCACGACTACCTCCGTGACGCAATTGGCTAGCGCATTCGGCTGTTAACCAAAAGGTTCGAGGTTCAAGCCCTGCCGAGAGTGGTGTGTCTCTTTTTTTTCTTTGCGCTGATACCTTTTAAAAAATGTTCTGATGGTGGTGAGATTGGAGCACGACTACCTCCGTGACGCAATTGGCTAGCGCATTCGGGTGTTGACGAAAAGTTTGGAGGTTCGAGCCCTCCTGAGAGCGGTGTGTCTCTTTTTTTCTTTGCGCTGATAGCTTTGGAGAAATGTTCTGATGGTGGTGAGAGTGGAGCACGACTGTCTCCGTGGCGCAATCTGCTAGTGCGTCGGCTGTTAAGCAAAAGGTTTGAGGTTCGAGCCCTCCTGAGAGCGGTGTGTCTCTTTTTTCTTTGCGCTGACAGCTATGGAGAAATGTTCCGACAGTGTTGAGAGTGGAGCACGACTGTCTCTGTGGCGCAAATGCTAGTGCGTCGGCTGTTAAGCAAAAGGTTTGAGGTTCGAGCCCTCCCAGGAGCAGTGTGTCGCTTTTTTTCTTTGCGCTGATAGCCTTGCAGAAACGTTCTGACGGTGGTGAGAGTGGAGCACGACTGTCTCTGTTGTGCAATTTGCTAGCGCGTTGGGCTGTTAACGAAAAGGTTGGAGGTTCGAACCCTCCCATGAGCGGTGTGTCTCTTTTTTTCTTTGCGCTTTACCTTTGGAAAAAAGTTCTGATGGTGGTGAGAGTGGAGCACGACTACCTCCGTGACGCAATTTGCTAGCGCGTTCGGCTGTTAACCAAAAGGTTGGAGGTTCGAGCCTTCCCGAGAGTGGTGGGTCTCTTTTTTTTGCGCTGATACCTTTGGAAAAATGTTCCGATGGTGGTGAGAGTGGAGCACGACTACCTCCGTGACGCAATTGGCTAGCGCGTTCGGCTGTTGACCAAACGTTTGGAGGTTCGAGCCCTCCCGAGAGCGGTGTGTCTCTTTTTTTTCTTTGCGCTGATATCTTATGAGAAATGTTCTGATGGTGGTAAAAGTGGAGCAAGGCTGTCTCCGTGGCGCAATCTGCTAGTGCGTCGGCTGTTAAGCAAAAGGTTGGAGGTTCGAGCCCTCCCGAGAGCGGTGTGTCTCTTTTTTTTCTTTGCGCTGATAGCTTTGGAGAAATGTTCTGACGGTGGTGAGAGTGGAGCACGACTGTCTCTGTTGCGCAATTGGCTAGCGCGTTGGGCTGTTAACGAAAAGGTTGGAGGTTCGAACCCTCCCATGAGCGGTGTGTCGCTTTTTTTCTTTGCGCTGATAGCCTTGGAGAAACGTTCTGACGGTGGTGAGAGTGGAGCACGACTGTCTCTGTTGCGCAATTGGCTAGCGCGTTGGGCTGTTAACGAAAAGGTTGGAGGTTCGAACCCTCCCATGAGCGGTGTGTCGCTTTTTTTTCTTTGCATTGATATCTTTGTAGAAGCGTTCTGACCGTGGTGAGAGTGGAGCACGACTGTCTCCGTGGGACGATTGGCTAGCGCGTTGGTATGTTAACCAAAAGGATGGATGTTCGAACCCTCCCAAAAGCGGTGTGTCTCTTTTTTTCTTTGCGCTGATACCTTTGGAAAAATGTTCTGATTGTGGTGAAAGTGGAGCATGACTACCTCCGTGACGCAATTGCCTAGCGCGTTCGGCTGATAACCAAAAGGTTGGAGGTTCGAGCCCTCTTTAGAGCGGTGTGTCTCTTTTTTCTTTGCGCTGACAGCTATGTAGAAATGTTCCGACAGTGATGAGAGTGGAGCACGACTGTCTCCGTGGCACAATCTGCTAGTTCGTCGGCTGTTAAGCAAAAGGTTGGAGGTTCGAGTCCTCCCCGGGAGCAGCGTGTCGCTTTTTTTCGTTGCGCTGATAGCTTTGGAGAAACGTTCTTGCGGTGGTGAGAGTGGACCGCGGTTGGGTCCGTGGTGCAATGGCTAGCGCGATCGGCTGTTAACCAAATGGTTGCAGCTTCTAGCCCTCCCTTGAGCGGTGAGTCACTTTTTTTTGCACTGATATCTTTGAAGAAGTGTTGTGACCATGACGAGAGTGGAGCACGACTGTTTTTTGGCGCAATTGGCTAGCGCGTTGGGCTGTTAACCAAAAGGTTGGAGGTTCGAACCCTCCCATGAGCGGTGTGTCTCTTTTTTTCTTTGCGCTGATAGGTTTGGAGAAATGTTCTGACGGTGGTGAGAGTGGAGCACGACTGTCTCCGTGGCGCTGTCTGCTAGTGCGTCGGTTCTTAAGCAAAAGGTTGGAGGTTCGAGCCCTCCCGGGAGCAGTGTGTCGCTTTTTTTCTTTGCGCTGATAGTTTTGGAGAAATCTTCTAATGGTGGTGAGAGTGGAGCGCGGTTGGGTCCGTGGTGCAATGGCTAGCGGGATTGGCTGGTAATCAAAATGTTAGAGGTTCGAGCCCTCCAATGAGCGGTGTGTCGCTTTTTTTTTTCTTTGCACTGATATCTTTGGAGAAGTGTTCTAACCATGGTGTGATTGGAGCACGAACTGTCTCCGTGGCGCTATTGGCTAGCGCGTTGGGCTGTTAACCAAAAGGCTGGGGGTTCGAACCCTCCACTGAGCGGTGTGTCTCTTTTTTTCTTTGCGCTGATACCTTTGGAAAAATGTTCTGATGGTGGTGAGAGTGGAGCACGACTACCTCCGTGACGCAATTGGCTACCGCGTTCGGCTGTTGACCGAAACTTTGGAGGTTCGAGCCCTCCCGAGAGCGGTGTGTCTCTTTTTTTTCTTTGCGCTGATATCTTTGGAGAAATGTTCTGACGGTGGTAAAAATGGAGCAAGGCTGTCTCCGTGGCGCAATCTGCTAGTGCGTCGGCTGTTAAGCAAAAGGTTGTAGGTTCGAGCCCTCCCGACAGCGGTGTGTCTCTTTTTTTCCTTTGCCCTTATAGCTTTGAAGAATTGTTCTGACGGTGGTGAGAGTGGAGCACGACTGTTTCCGTGGCAGAATCGGCTAGCGCGATCAACTGTTATCAAAAAGGTTGGAGGTTCGAGCCCTCCCGAAAGCGGTGTGTCTTTTTTCTTTGCGCTGATAGCTTTGTAGAAATGTTCTGACGGTGGTGAGAGTGGAGCACGCCTGTCTCCGTGGCGGAATCTGCTAGTGCGTCGGCTGTTACCCAAAACGTTGGACGTTCGAGCCCTCCCATGAGCGGTGTGTCGCTTTTTTTTCTTTACACTGATATCTTTGTAGAAGTGTTCTGACCGTGGTGAGAGTGGAGCATGACTGTCTCTGTGGCGCAATTGGCTAGCGCGTTCGGCTGTTAACCAAAAGGTTGGAGGTTCGAGCCCTCCCAAGAGCAGTGTGTCGCTTTTTTTTTTGCACTGATATCTTTGGAGAAGTGTTTTGACCGTGGTGGGAGTGGAGTACGACTGTCTCCGTGGGACAATTGGCTAGCGCGTTGGTCTGTTAACCAAAAGGATGGAGGTTCGAACCCTCCCAAAAGCGGTGTGTCTCTTTTTTTCTTTGCGCTGATACCTTTGGAAAAATGTTCTGATTGTGGTGAAAGTGGAGCATGACTACCTCCGTGACGCAATTGGCTAACGCGTTCGGCTGATAACCAAAAGGTTGGAGGTTCGAGCCCTCCCGAGAGCGGTGTGTCTCTTTTTTCTTTGCGCTGACAGCTATGGAGAAATGTTCCGATAGTGGTGAGAGTGGAGCACGACTGTCTCCGTGGCACAATCTGCTAGTTCGTCGGCTGTTAGGCAAAAGGTTGGAGGTTCGAGTCCTCCCCGGGTGCAGCGTTTCGCTTTTTTTCTTTGTGCTGATAGCTTTGGAGAAACGTTCTTACGGTGGTGAGAGTGGACCGCGGTTGGGTCCGTGGTGCAATGGCTAGCGCGATCGGCTGTTAACCAAAAGGTTGGAGGTTCTAGCCCTCCCATGAGCGGTGTGTCACTTTTTTTCTTCGCACTGATATCTTTAAGGAAGTGTTCTGTCCGTGGTGATAGTGAGCACTACTGTCTCTGTGGCGCAATTGGCTAGCGCGTTAAGCTGTTAACCATAAGGTTGGAGGTTCGAACCCTCCCATGACCGGTGTGTCTCTTTTTTTCTCTGCGCTGATACCTTTGGAAAAATGTTCTGATGGTGGTGAGAGTAGAAAACGACTGTCTCCATGGTGCAATTCGCTAGCGCGTTGGGCTGTTAACCAAAAGGTTGGAGGTTCGAACCCTCCCATGAGCGGTGTGTCTTTTTTTCTTTGCGCTGATACCTTTGAAAAAATGTTCTGATGGTGGTGAGAGTGGAGCACGACTACCTCCGTGACGCAATTGGCTAGCGCGTTCGGGTGTTGACCAAAAGTTTGGAGGTTCGAGTCCTCCCGAGAGCGGTGTGTCTCTTTTTTTCTTTGCGCTGATAGCTTTGGAGAAATGTTCTGACGGTGGTGAGAGTGGAGCACGACTGTCTCCGTGGCGCAATCTGCTAGTGCGTCGGCTGTTATGCAAAAGGTTTGAGGTTCGAGCCCTCCTGAGAGCGGTGTGTCTCTTTTTTTTTCTTTGCGCTGATAGCTTTGGAGAAATGTTCTGACGATGGCGAGAGTGGCGCACGACTGTTTCCGTTGCAGAATCGGCTAGCGCGATCCACTGATATCCAAAAGGTTGCAGGTTCGAACCCTCCCATGAACGGTGTGTCTCTTTTTTTCTTTGCGCTGATACCTTTGGAAAAATGTTCTGATGGTGGTGAGAGTAGAGCACGACTACCTCCATGACGCAATTGGCTAGCGCGTTCGGCTGTTAACCAAAAGGTTGGAGGTTCGAGCCCTCCCGAAAGCGGTGTGTCTCTTTTTTCTTTGCGCTGACAGCTATGGAGAAATGTTCCGACAGTGTTGAGAGTGGAGCACGACTGTCTCTGTGGCGCAAATGCTAGTGCGTCGGCTGTTAAGCAAAAGGTTTGAGGTTCGAGCCCTCCCAGGAGCAGTGTGTCGCTTTTTTTCTTTGCGCTGATAGCCTTGCAGAAACGTTCTGACGGTGGTGAGAGTGGAGCACGACTGTCTCTGTTGCGCAATTTGCTAGCGCGTTGGGCTGTTAACGAAAAGGTTGGAGGTTCGAACCCTCCCATGAGCGGTGTGTCTCTTTTTTTCTTTGCGCTTTACCTTTGGAAAAAAGTTCTGATGGTGGTGAGAGTGGAGCACGACTACCTCCGTGACGCAATTTGCTAGCGCGTTCGGCTGTTAACCAAAAGGTTGGAGGTTCGAGCCTTCCCGAGAGCGGTGGGTCTCTTTTTTTTTGCGCTGATACCTTTGGAAAAATGTTCCGATGGTGGTGAGAGTGGAGCACGACTACCTCCGTGACGCAATTGGCTAGTGCGTCGGCTGTTAAGCAAAAGGTTGGAGGTTCGAGCCCTCCCGAGAGCGGTGTGTCTCTTTTTTTTCTTTGCGCTGATAGCTTTGGAGAAATGTTCTGACGGTGGTGAGAGTGGAGCACGACTGTTTCCGTGGCAGAATCGGATAGCACGATCAACTGTTATCAAAAAGGTTGGAGGTTCGAGCCCTCACGAGAGCGGTGTGTCTTTTTTCTTTGCGCTGATAGCTTTGGAGAAATGTTCTGACGGTGGTGAGAGTGGAGCACGACTGTCTCCGTGGCGCAATCTGCTAGTGCGTCGGCTGTTAACCAAAAGGTTGGAGGTTCGAGCCCTCCCATGAGCGGTGTGTCGCTTTTTTTTCTTTGCATTGATATCTTTGTAGAAGTGTTCTGACCGTGGTGAGAGTGGAGCACGACTGTCTCCGTGGCGCAATTGGCTAGCGCGTTCGGCTGGTAACCAAAAGGTTGGAGGTTCGAGCCCTCCCACGAGCGGTGTGTCGCTTTTTTTTCTTGGCACTGATATCTTTGGAGAAGTGTTTTGACCGTGGTGAGAGTGGAGTACGACTGTCTCCGTGGGACAATTGGCTAGCGCGTTGGTCTGTTAACGAAAAGGATGGAGGTTCGAACCCTCCCAAAAGCGGTGTGTTTCTTTTTTTCTTTGCGCTGATACCTTTGGAAAAATGTTCTGATTGTGGTGAAAGTGGAGCATGACTACCTCCGTGACGCAATTGGCTAGCGTGTTCGGCTGATAACCAAAAGGTTGAAGGTTCGAGCCCTCCCGAGAGCGGTGTGTCTCTTTTTTCCTTGCGCTGACAGCTATGGAGAAATGTTCCGACAGTGGTGAGAGTGGAGCACGACTGTCTCCATGGCACAATCTGCTAGTTCGTCGGCTGTTAGGCAAAAGGTTGGAGGTTCGAGTCCTCCCCGGGAGCAGCGTGTCGCTTTTTTTCTTTGCGCTGATAGCTTTGGAGAAACGTTCTTTCGGTGGTGAGAGTGGACCGCGGTTGGGTCCGTGGTGCAATGGCTAGCGCGATCGGCTATTAACCAAAAGGTTGGAGGTTCTAGCCCTCCCATGAGCGGTGTGTCACTTTTTTTCTTCGCACTGATATTTTTAAAGAAGTGTTCTGAACGTGGTGAGAGTGGAGCACGACTGTCTCTTAGTCGCAATTGGCTAGCGCGTTAAGCTGTTAACCATAAGGTTGGAGGTTCGAACCCTCCCATGAGCGGTGTGTCTCTTTTTTTCTTTGCGCTGATACCTTTGGAAAAATGTTCTGATGGTGGTGAGAGTGGAAAACGACTGTTTCCATAGTGCAATTCGCTAGCGCGTTGGGCTGTTAACCATAAGGTTGGAGGTTCGAACCCTCCCATGAGCGGTGTGTCTCTTTTTTTCTTTGCGCTGATACCTTTGGAAAAATGTTCTGATGGTGCTGAGAGTGGAAATAGACTGTCTCCATGGTGCAATTCGCTAGCGCGTTGGGCTGTTAACCAAAAGGTTGGAGGTTCGAACCCTCCCATGAGCGGTGTTTCTCTTTTTTTTTTGCACTGATAGCTTTGGAGAAATGTTCTGAAGGTGGTGAGAGTGGAGCACGACTGTCTCCGTGGCGCAATCTGCTAGTGCGTCGGCTGTTATGCAAAAGGTTTGAGGTTCGAGCCCTCCTGAGAGCGGTGTGTCTCTTTTTTTCTTTGCGCTGATAGCTTTGAAGAAATGTTCTGACGATGGCGAGAGTGGCGCACGACTGTTTCCGTTGCAGAATCGGCTTGCGCGATCCACTGATATCCAAAAGGTTGCAGGTTCGAAGCCTCCCATGAGCGGTGTGTCTCTTTTTTTCTTTGCGCTGATACCTTTGGAAAAATATTCTGATGGTGGTGAGAGTAGAGCACGACTACCTCCATGACGCAATTGGCTAGCGAGTTCGGCTGTTAACCAAAAGGTTGGAGGTTCGAGCCCTCCCGAAAGCGTTGCGTCTCTTTTTTCTTTGCGCTTACAGCTATGGAGAAATGTTCCGACAGTGTTGCGAGTGGAGCACGACTGTCTCCGTGGCGCAACTGCTAGTGCGTCGGCTGTTAAGCAAAATGTTGGAGGTTCGAGCCCTCCCAGGAGCAGTGTGTCGCTTTTTTCTTTGCCCTGATAGCCTTGGAGAAACGTTCTGACGGTGGCGAGAGTGGAGCACGACTGTCTCTGTTGCGCAATTGGCTAGCGCGTTGGGCTGTTAACGAAAAGGTTGGAGGTTCGAACCCTCCCATGAGCGGTGTGTCTCTTTTTTTCTTTGCGCTTTACCTTTGGAAAAAAGTTCTGATGGTGGTGAGAGTGGAGCACGACTACCTCCGTGACGCAATTGGCTAGCGCATTCGGCTGTTAACCAAAAGGTTCGAGGTTCGAGCCCTGCCGAGAGTGGTGTGTCTCTTTTTTTTCTTTGCGCTGATAGCTTTGGAGAAATGTTCTGATGGTGGAGAGAGTGGAGCACGACTCATTCCGTGATGCAATTGGCTAGCGCGTTTGGCTGTTATTCAAAAGGTTGGAAGTTCGAGCCCTCCCGAGAGCGGTGTGTCTCTTTTTTTTTTCTTTGCACTGATAGCTTTGGAGAAATGTTCTGACGGTGGTGAGAGTGGAGCGCGACTGTCTCCGTGGCACAGTCTGCTAGTGCGTCAGCTGTTAAGCAAAAGGTTGGAGGTTCGAGCCCTCCCGGGAGGAGTGTGTCGCTTTTTTTCTTGGCGCTGATAGCTTTGGAGAAACGTTCTGATGGTGTTGAGAGTGGAGCGCGGTTGGGTCCGTGGTGCAATGGCTAGCGCGATTGGCTGTTAACCAAAAGGTTGGAGGTCGAGCCCTCCAATGAGCGGTGTGTCGCTTTTTTTTTCTTTGCACTGATATCTTTGGAGAAGTGTTCTGGCCATGGTGAGAGTGGAGCACGAACTGTCTCCATGGCGCTATTGGCTAGCGCGTTGGGCTGTTAACCAAAAGTTTGGAGGTTCGAGCCCTCCCGAGAGCGGTGTGTCTCTTTTTTTTTCTTTGCGCTGATAGCTTTGGAGAAATGTTCTGACGGTGGTAAAAGGGGAGCAAGGCTGTCTCCGTGGCGCAATCTGCTTGTGCGTCGGCTGTTAAGCAAAAGGTTGGAGGTTCGAGCCCTCCCGAGAGCGGTGTGTCTGGTTTTTTTCTTTGCGCTGATAGCTTTGGAGAATTGTTCTGACGGTGGTGAGAGTGGAGCACGACTGTTTCCGTGGCAGAATTGGCTAGTGCGTCGGCTGTTAACCAAAAGGTTGGAGGTTCGAGCCCTCCCACGAGCGGTGTGTCGCTTTTTTTCTTTGCACTGATATCTTTGGAGGAGTGTTCTGACCGTGGTGAGAGTGAAGCACGACTGTCTCCGTGGGACGATTGGCTAGCGCGTTGGTCTGTTAACCAAAAGGATGGAGGTTTGAACATTTCCAAAAGCGGTGTGTCTCTTTTTTTCTTTGTGCTGATATCTTTGGAAAAATGTTCTGATTGTGGTGAAAGTGGAGCATGACTACCCCCGTGACGCAATTGGCTAGCGCGTTCGGCTGATAACCAAAAGGTTGGAGGTTCGAGCCGTCCCGAGAGCGGTGTGTCTCTTTTTTCTTTGCGCTGACAGCTATGGAGAAATGTTCCGATAGTGGTGAGAGTGGAGCACGACTGTCTCCGTGGCACAATCTGCTAGTTCGTCGGCTGTTAGGCAAAAGGTTGGAGGTTCGAGTCCTCCCCGGGAGCAGCGTTTCGCTTTTTTTCTTTGTGCTGATAGCTTTGGAGAAACGTTCTTACGGTGGTGAGAGTGGACCGCGGTTGGGTCCGTGGTGCAATGGCTAGCGCGATCGGCTGTTAACCAAAAGGTTGGAGGTTCTAGCCCTCCCATGAGCGGTGTGTCACTTTTTTTCTTCGCACTGATATCTTTAAGGAAGTGTTCTGTCCGTGGTGATAGTGAGCACTACTGTCTCTGTGGCGCAATTGGCTAGCGCGTTAAGCTGTTAACCATAAGGTTGGAGGTTCGAACCCTCCCATGACCGGTGTGTCTCTTTTTTTCTCTGCGCTGATACCTTTGGAAAAATGTTCTGATGGTGGTGAGAGTAGAAAACGACTGTCTCCATGGTGCAATTCGCTAGCGCGTTGGGCTGTTAACCAAAAGGTTGGAGGTTCGAACCCTCCCATGAGCGGTGTGTCTTTTTTTCTTTGCGCTGATACCTTTGAAAAAATGTTCTGATGGTGGTGAGAGTGGAGCACGACTACCTCCGTGACGCAATTGGCTAGCGCGTTCGGGTGTTGACCAAAAGTTTGGAGGTTCGAGTCCTCCCGAGAGCGGTGTGTCTCTTTTTTTCTTTGCGCTGATAGCTTTGGAGAAATGTTCTGACGGTGGTGAGAGTGGAGCACGACTGTCTCCGTGGCGCAATCGGCTAGTGCGTCGGCTGTTATGCAAAAGGTTTGAGGTTCGAGCCCTCCTGAGAGCGGTGTGTCTCTTTTTTTTTCTTTGCGCTGATAGCTTTGGAGAAATGTTCTGACGATGGCGAGAGTGGCGCACGACTGTTTCCGTTGCAGAATCGGCTAGCGCGATCCACTGATATCCAAAAGGTTGCAGGTTCGAACCCTCCCATGAGCGGTGTGTCTCTTTTTTTCTTTGCGCTGATACCTTTGGAAAAATGTTCTGATGGTGGTGAGAGTGGAGCACGACTGTCTCCGTGGCGCAACTGCTAGTGCGTCGGCTGTTAAGCAAAATGTTGGAGGTTCGAGCCCTCCCAGGAGCAGTGTGTCGCTTTTTTCTTTGCCCTGATAGCCTTGGAGAAACGTTCTGACGGTGGCGAGAGTGGAGCACGACTGTCTCTGTTACGCAATTGGCTAGCGCGTTGGGCTGTTAACGAAAAGGTTGGAGGTTCGAACCCTCCCATGAGCGGTGTGTCTCTTTTTTTCTTTGCGCTTTACCTTTGGAAAAAAGTTCTGATGGTGGTGAGAGTGGAGCACGACTACCTCCGTGACGCAATTGGCTAGCGCATTCGGCTGTTAACCAAAAGGTTCGAGGTTCGAGCCCTGCCGAGAGTGGTGTGTCTCTTTTTTTTCTTTGCGCTGATAGCTTTGGAGAAATGTTCTGATGGTGGAGAGAGTGGAGCACGACTCATTCCGTGATGCAATTGGCTAGCGCGTTTGGCTGTTATTCAAAAGGTTGGAAGTTCGAGCCCTCCCGAGAGCGGTGTGTCTCTTTTTTTTTTCTTTGCACTGATAGCTTTGGAGAAATGTTCTGACGGTGGTGAGAGTGGAGCGCGACTGTCTCCGTGGCACAGTCTGCTAGTGCGTCAGCTGTTAAGCAAAAGGTTGGAGGTTCGAGCCCTCCCGGGAGGAGTGTGTCGCTTTTTTTCTTGGCGCTGATAGCTTTGGAGAAACGTTCTGATGGTGTTGAGAGTGGAGCGCGGTTGGGTCCGTGGTGCAATGGCTAGCGCGATTGGCTGTTAACCAAAAGGTTGGAGGTCGAGCCCTCCAATGAGCGGTGTGTCGCTTTTTTTTTCTTTGCACTGATATCTTTGGAGAAGTGTTCTGGCCATGGTGAGAGTGGAGCACGAACTGTCTCCATGGCGCTATTGGCTAGCGCGTTGGGCTGTTAACCAAAAGTTTGGAGGTTCGAGCCCTCCCGAGAGCGGTGTGTCTCTTTTTTTTTTCTTTGCGCTGATAGCTTTGGAGAAATGTTCTGACGGTGGTAAAAGGGGAGCAAGGCTGTCTCCGTGGCGCAATCTGCTTGTGCGTCGGCTGTTAAGCAAAAGGTTGGAGGTTCGAGCCCTCCCGAGAGCGGTGTGTCTGGTTTTTTTCTTTGCGCTGATAGCTTTGGAGAATTGTTCTGACGGTGGTGAGAGTGGAGCACGACTGTTTCCGTGGCAGAATTGGCTAGTGCGTCGGCTGTTAACCAAAAGGTTGGAGGTTCGAGCCCTCCCACGAGCGGTGTGTCGCTTTTTTTCTTTGCACTGATATCTTTGGAGGAGTGTTCTGACCGTGGTGAGAGTGAAGCACGACTGTCTCCGTGGGACGATTGGCTAGCGCGTTGGTCTGTTAACCAAAAGGATGGAGGTTTGAACATTTCCAAAAGCGGTGTGTCTCTTTTTTTCTTTGTGCTGATATCTTTGGAAAAATGTTCTGATTGTGGTGAAAGTGGAGCATGACTACCTCCGTGACGCAATTGGCTAACGCGTTCGGCTGATAACCAAAAGGTTGGAGGTTCGAGCCCTCCCGAGAGCGGTGTGTCTCTTTTTTCTTTGCGCTGACAGCTATGGAGAAATGTTCCGATAGTGGTGAGAGTGGAGCACGACTGTCTCCGTGGCACAATCTGCTAGTTCGTCGGCTGTTAGGCAAAAGGTTGGAGGTTCGAGTCCTCCCCGGGAGCAGCGTTTCGCTTTTTTTCTTTGTGCTGATAGCCTTGGAGAAACGTTCTGACGGTGGTGAGAGTGGAGCGCGACTGTCTCCGGGGCGCAGTCTGCTAGTGCGTCGGCTGTTCAGCAAAAGGTTGGAGGTTCGAGCCCTCCCGGGAGCAGTGTGTCGCTTTTTTCTTTGCGCTGATAGCTTTGGAGAAACGTTCTAATGGTGGTGAGAGTTGACGCGGTTGGGTCCGTGGTGCAATGGCTAGCGCGATTGGCTGTTAACCAAAAGGTTGGAGGTTCGAGCCCTCCAATGAGCGGTGTGTCGCTTTTTTTTTTCTTTGCACTGATATCTTTGGAGAAGTGTTCTGACCACGGTGAGAGTGGAGCACGAACTGTCTCCGTGGCGCTATTGGCTAGCGCGTTGGGCTGTTAACCAAAACGCTGGAGGTTCGAACCCTCCACTGAGCGGTGTGTCTCTTTTTTTTGCGCTGATACCTTTGGAAAATTGTTCTGATGGTGGTGAGAGTGGAGCACGACTACCTCCGTGACGCAATTGGCTAGCGCGTTCGGCTGTTGACCAAAAGTTTGGAGGTTCGAGCCCTCCCGAGAGCGGTGTGTCTCTTTTTTTTCTTTGCGCTGATATCTTTGGAGAAATGTTCTGACGGTGGTAAAAGTGGAGCAAGGCTGTCTCCATGGCGAAATCTGCTAGTGCGTCGGCTTTTAAGCAAAAGGTTGGAGGTTCGAGCCCTCCCGAGAGCGGTGTGTCTCTTTTTTTTCTTTGCGCTGATAGCTTTGGAGAAATGTTCTGACGGTGGTGAGAGTGGAGCACGACTGTTTCCGTGGCAGAATCGGCCTGCGCGATCAACTGTTATCAAAAAGGTTGGAGGTTCGAGCCCTCCCGAGAGCGGTGTGTCTTTTTTCTTTGCGCTGATAGCTTTGGAGAAATGTTCTGACGGTGGTGAGAGTGGAGCACGACTGTCTCCGTGGCGCAATTGGCTAGCGCGTTCGGCTGGTAACCAAAAGGTTGGAGGTTCGAGCCCCCCCACGAGCGGTGTGTCGCTTTTTTTTCTTTGCACTGATATCTTTGGAGAAGTGTTCTGACCGTGGTGAGAGTGGAGCACGACTGTCTCCGTGGGACGATTGGCTAGCGCGTTGGTCTTTTAACCAAAAGGATGGAGGTTCGAACCCTCCCAAAAGCGGTGTGTCTCTTTTTTTCTTTGCGCTGATACCTTTGGAAAAATATTCTGAATGTGGTGAAAGTGGAGCATGACTACCTCCGTGACGCAATTGGCTAGTGCGTCGGCTGTTGAGCAAAAGGTTGGAGGTTCGAGCCCTCCCGGGAGCAGTGTGTCGCTTTTTTTCTTTGCGCTGATAGCTTTGGAGAAAAGTTCCGACGGTGGTGACAGTGGAGCGCGGTTGGGTCCGGGGTGATGTGGCTAGCGCGATCGGCTGTTAACCAAAAGGTTGGAGGTTCCAGACCTCCCATGAGTGGTGTGTCGCTTTTTCTTCTTTGCACTGATATCTTTGGAGAAGTGTTCTGACCGTGGTGATAGTGGAGCACGACTGTCTCTGTGGCGCGATTGGCTAGCGCGTTAAGCTGTTAACCATAAGGTTGGAGGTTCGAACCCTCCCATGAGCGGTGTGTCCCTTTTTTTCTTTGCGCTGATACCTTTGGAAAAATGTTCTGATGGTGGTGAGAGTGGAAAACGACTGTCTCCATGGTGCAATTCGCTAGCGCGTTGGGCTGTTAACCAAAAGGTTGGAGGTTCGAACCCTCCAATGAGCGGTGTGTCTCTTTTTTTCTTCGCGCTGATACCTTTTAAAAAATGTTCTGATGGTGGTGAGATTGGAGCACGACTACCTCCGTGACGCAATTGGCTAGCGCATTCGGGTGTTGACGAAAAGTTTGGAGGTTCGAGCCCTCCTGAGAGCGGTGTGTCTCTTTTTTTCTTTGCGCTGATAGCTTTGGAGAAATGTTCTGATGGTGGTGAGAGTGGAGCACGACTGTCTCCGTGGCGCAATCTGCTAGTGCGTCGGCTGTTAAGCAAAAGGTTTGAGGTTCGAGCCCTCCTGAGAGCGGTGTGTCTCTTTTTTTTTCTTTGCGCTGATAGCTTTGGAGAAATGTTCTGACGGTGGTGAGAGTGGCGCACGACTGTTTCCGTTGCAGAATCGGCTAGCGCGATCAACTGTTATCCAAAAGGTTGGAGGTTCGAGCCCTCCCGAGAGCGGTGTGTCTCTTTTTTTTCTTTCCGCTGATAGCTTTAGAGAAATGTTCTAAGGGTGGGAAGAGTGGAGCACGACTGTCTCCGTGGCGCAATCTGCTAGTGCGTCGGCTGTTAACCAAAAGGTTGGAGATTCGAGCCCTCCCCTGAGCGGTGTGTCGCTTTTTTCTTTGCCCTGATAGCCTTGGAGAAACGTTCTGACGGTGGCGAGAGTGGAGCACGACTGTCTCTGTTGCGCAATTGGCTAGCGCGTTGGGCTGTTAACGAAAAGGTTGGAGGTTCGAACCCTCCCATGAGCGGTGTGTCTCTTTTTTTCTTTGCGCTTTACCTTTGGAAAAAAGTTCTGATGGTGGTGAGAGTGGAGCACGACTACCTCCGTGACGCAATTGGCTAGCGCGTTGGGCTGTTAACGAAAAGGTTGGAGGTTCGAACCCTCCCATGAGCGGTGTGTCTCTTTTTTTCTTTGCGCTTTACCTTTGGAAAAAAGTTCTGATGGTGGCGAGAGTGGAGCACGACTACCTCCGTGACGCAATTGGCTAGCGCATTCGGCTGTTAACCAAAAGGTTCGAGGTTCGAGCCCTGCCGAGAGTGGTGTGTCTCTTTTTTTTTCTTTGCGCTGATAGCTTTGGAGAAATGTTCTGATGGTGGAGAGAGTGGAGCACGACTCATTCCGTGATGCAATTGGCTAGCGCGTTTGGCTGTTATTCAAAAGGTTGGAAGTTCGAGCCCTCCCGAGAGCGGTGTGTCTCTTTTTTTTTCTTTGCGCTGATAGCTTTGGAGAAATGTTCTGACGGTGGTGAGAGTGGAGCGCGACTGTCTCCGTGGCACAGTCTGCTAGTGCGTCGGCTGTTAAGCAAAAGGTTTGAGGTTCGAGCCCTCCTGAGAGCGGTGTGTCGTTTTTCTTTGCGCTGACAGCTATGGAAAAATGTTCCGACAGTCGTGAGAGTGGAGCACGACTGTCTCCGTGGCGCAACTGCTAGTGCGTCGGCTGTTAAGCAAAAGGTTGGAGGTTCGAGCCCTCCCAGGAGCAGTGTGTCGCTTTTTTTCTTTGCGCTGATAGCCTTGGAGAAACGTTCTGACGGTGGTGAGAGTGGAGCGCGACTGTCTCCGGGGCGCAGTCTGCTAGTGCGTCGGCTGTTCAGCAAAAGGTTGGAGGTTCGAGCCCTCCCGGGAGCAGTGTGTCGCTTTTTTCTTTGCGCTGATAGCTTTGGAGAAACGTTCTAATGGTGGTGAGAGTTGACGCGGTTGGGTCCGTGGTGCAATGGCTAGCGCGATTGGCTGTTAACCAAAAGGTTGGAGGTTCGAGCCCTCCAATGAGCGGTGTGTCGCTTTTTTTTTCTTTGCACTGATATCTTTGGAGAAGTGTTCTGACCACGGTGAGAGTGGAGCACGAACTGTCTCCGTGGCGCTATTGGCTAGCGCGTTCGGCTGTTGACCAAAAGTTTGGAGGTTCGAGCCCTCCCGAGAGCGGTGTGTCTCTTTTTTTTCTTTGCGCTGATATCTTTGGAGAAATGTTGTCAGGCGTATGAAACGCCTTTTGCTTCTGTATCCTTTTTCTTGCCTTTCAAGAAATAAAATAAATTACTACTACTACTACTACTACTAATGTTCTGACGGTGGTAAAAGTGGAGCAAGGCTGTCTCCATGGCGAAATCTGCTAGTGCGTCGGCTGTTAAGCAAAAGGTTGGAGGTTCGAGCCCTCCCGAGAGCGGTGTGTCTCTTTTTTTTCTTTGCGCTGATAGCTTTGGAGAAATGTTCTGACGGTGGTGAGAGTGGAGCACGACTGTTTCCGTGGCAGAATCGGCCTGCGCGATCAACTGTTATCAAAAAGGTTGGAGGTTCGAGCCCTCCCGAGAGCGGTGTGTCTTTTTTCTTTGCGCTGATAGCTTTGGAGAAATGTTCTGACGATGGTGAGAGTGGAGCACGACTGTCTCCGTGGCGCAATTGGCTAGCGCGTTCGGCTGGTAACCAAAAGGTTGGAGGTTCGAGCCCTCCCACGAGCGGTGTGTCGCTTTTTTTTCTTTGCACTGATATCTTTGGAGAAGTGTTCTGACCGTGGTGAGAGTGGAGCACGAATGTCTCCGTGGGACGATTGGCTAGCGCGTTGGACTTTTAACCAAAGGGATGGAGGTACGAACCCTCCCAAAAGCGGTGTGTCTCTTTTTTTCTTTGCGCTGATACCTTTGGAAAAATATTCTGAATGTGGTGAAAGTGGAGCATGACTACCTCCGTGACGCAATTGGCTAGTGCGTCGGCTGTTGAGCAAAAGGTTGGAGGTTCGAGCCCTCCCGGGAGCAGTGTGTCGCTTTTTTTCTTTGCGCTGATAGCTTTGGAGAAAAGTTCCGACGGTGGTGACAGTGGAGCGCGGTTGGGTCCGGGGTGATGTGGCTAGCGCGATCGGCTGTTAACCAAAAGGTTGGAGGTTCCAGACCTCCCATGAGTGGTGTGTCGCTTTTTCTTCTTTGCACTGATATCTTTGGAGAAGTGTTCTGACCGTGGTGATAGTGGAGCACGACTGTCTCTGTGGCGCGATTGGCTAGCGCGTTAAGCTGTTAACCATATGGTTGGAGGTTCGAACCCTCCCATGAGCGGTGTGTCTCTTTTTTTCTTTGCGCTGATACCTTTGGAAAAATGTTCTGATGGTGGTGAGAGTGGAAAACGACTGTCTCCATGGTGCAATTCGCTAGCGCGTTGGGCTGTTAACCAAAAGGTTGGAGGTTCGAACCCTCCAATGAGCGGTGTGTCTGTTTTTTTCTTTGCGCTGATACCTTTTAAAAAATGTTCTGATGGTGGTGAGATTGGAGCACGACTACCTCCGTGACGCAATTGGCTAGCGCACTCGGGTGTTGACGAAAAGTTTGGAGGTTCGAGCCCTCCTGAGAGCGGTGTGTCTCTTTTTTTCTTTGCGCTGATAGCTTTGGAGAAATGTTCTGATGGTGGTGAGAGTGGAGCACGACTACCTCCGTGACACAATTGGCTAGCGCGTTCGGCTGTTGACCAAAAGTTTGGAGGTTCGAGCCCTCCCGAGAGCGGTGTGTCTCTTTTTTGTTCTTTGCGCTGATAGCTTTGGAGAAATGTTCTGACGATGGTAAAAGGGCAGCAAGGCTGTCTCCGTGGCGCAATCTGCTTGTGCGTCGGCTGTTAAGCAAAAGGTTGGAGGTTCGAGCCCTCCCGAGAGCGGTGTGTCTGGTTTTTTTCTTTGCGCTGATAGCTTTGGAGAAATGTTCTGACGGTGGTGAGAGTGGAGCACGACTGTTTCCGTGGCAGAATTGGCTAGTGCGTCGGCTGTTAACCAAAAGTTTGGAGGTTCGAACCCTCCCACGAGCGGTGTGTCGCTTTTTTTCTTTGCACTGATATCTTTGGAGGAGTGTTCTGACCGTGGTGAGAGTGAAGCACGACTGTCTCCGTGGGACGATTGGCTAGCGCGTTGGTCTGTTAACCAAAAGGATGGAGGTCTGAACATTTCCAAAAGCGGTGTGTCTCTTTTTTCTTTGCGCTGACAGCTATGGAAAAATGTTCCGACAGTCGTGAGAGTGGAGCACGACTGTCTCCGTGGCGCAACTGCTAGTGCGTCGGCTGTTAAGCAAAAGGTTGGAGGTTCGAGCCCTCCCAGGAGCAGTGTGTCGCTTTTTTTCTTTGCGCTGATAGCCTTGGAGAAACGTTCTGACGGTGGTGAGAGTGGAGCGCGACTGTCTCCGGGGCGCAGTCTGCTAGTGCGTCGGCTGTTCAGCAAAAGGTTGGAGGTTCGAGCCCTCCCGGGAGCAGTGTGTCGCTTTTTTCTTTGCGCTGATAGCTTTGGAGAAACGTTCTAATGGTGGTGAGAGTTGACGCGGTTGGGTCCGTGGTGCAATGGCTAGCGCGATTGGCTGTTAACCAAAAGGTTGGAGGTTCGAGCCCTCCAATGAGCGGTGTGTCGCTTTTTTTTTCTTTGCACTGATATCTTTGGAGAAGTGTTCTGACCACGGTGAGAGTGGAGCACGAACTGTCTCCGTGGCGCTATTGGCTAGCGCGTTCGGCTGTTGACCAAAAGTTTGGAGGTTCGAGCCCTCCCGAGAGCGGTGTGTCTCTTTTTTTTCTTTGCGCTGATATCTTTGGAGAAATGTTCTGACGGTGGTAAAAGTGGAGCAAGGCTGTCTCCATGGCGAAATCTGCTAGTGCGTCGGCTGTTAAGCAAAAGGTTGGAGGTTCGAGCCCTCCCGAGAGCGGTGTGTCTCTTTTTTTTCTTTGCGCTGATAGCTTTGGAGAAATGTTCTGACGGTGGTGAGAGTGGAGCACGACTGTTTCCGTGGCAGAATCGGCCTGCGCGATCAACTGTTATCAAAAAGGTTGGAGGTTCGAGCCCTCCCGAGAGCGGTGTGTCTTTTTTCTTTGCGCTGATAGCTTTGGAGAAATGTTCTGACGGTGGTGAGAGTGGAGCACGACTGTCTCCGTGGCGCAATTGGCTAGCGCGTTCGGCTGGTAACCAAAAGGTTGGAGGTTCGAGCCCTCCCACGAGCGGTGTGTCGCTTTTTTTTCTTTGCACTGATATCTTTGGAGAAGTGTTCTGACCGTGGTGAGAGTGGAGCACGAATGTCTCCGTGGGACGATTGGCTAGCGCGTTGGACTTTTAACCAAAAGGATGGAGGTACGAACCCTCCCAAAAGCGGTGTGTCTCTTTTTTTCTTTGCGCTGATACCTTTGGAAAAATATTCTGAATGTGGTGAAAGTGGAGCATGACTACCTCCGTGACGCAATTGGCTAGTGCGTCGGCTGTTGAGCAAAAGGTTGGAGGTTCGAGCCCTCCCGGGAGCAGTGTGTCGCTTTTTTTCTTTGCGCTGATAGCTTTGGAGAAAAGTTCCGACGGTGGTGACAGTGGAGCGCGGTTGGGTCCGGGGTGATGTGGCTAGCGCGATCGGCTGTTAACCAAAAGGTTGGAGGTTCCAGACCTCCCATGAGTGGTGTGTCGCTTTTTCTTCTTTGCACTGATATCTTTGGAGAAGTGTTCTGACCGTGGTGATAGTGGAGCACGACTGTCTCTGTGGCGCGATTGGCTAGCGCGTTAAGCTGTTAACCATATGGTTGGAGGTTCGAACCCTCCCATGAGCGGTGTGTCTCTTTTTTTCTTTGCGCTGATACCTTTGGAAAAATGTTCTGATGGTGGTGAGAGTGGAAAACGACTGTCTCCATGGTGCAATTCGCTAGCGCGTTGGGCTGTTAACCAAAAGGTTGGAGGTTCGAACCCTCCAATGAGCGGTGTGTCTGTTTTTTTCTTTGCGCTGATACCTTTTAAAAAATGTTCTGATGGTGGTGAGATTGGAGCACGACTACCTCCGTGACGCAATTGGCTAGCGCACTCGGGTGTTGACGAAAAGTTTGGAGGTTCGAGCCCTCCTGAGAGCGGTGTGTCTCTTTTTTTCTTTGCGCTGATAGCTTTGGAGAAATGTTCTGATGGTGGTGAGAGTGGAGCACGACTGTCTCCGTGGCGCAATCTGCTAGTGCGTCGGCTGTTAAGCAAAAGGTTTGAGGTTCGAGCCCTCCTGAGAGCGGTGTGTCGTTTTTTTTTTCTTTGCGCTGATAGCTTTGGAGAAATGTTCTGACGGTGGTGAGAGTGGCGCACGACTGTTTCCGTTGCAGAATCGGCTAGCGCGATCAACTGTTATCCAAAAGGTTGGAGGTTCGAGCCCTCCCGAGAGCGGTGTGTCTCTTTTTTTTCTTTCCGCTGATAGCTTTAGAGAAATGTTCTAAGGGTGGGAAGAGTGGAGCACGACTGTCTCCGTGGCGCAATCTGCTAGTGCGTCGGCTGTTAACCAAAAGGTTGGAGATTCGAGCCCTCCCCTGAGCGGTGTGTCGCTTTTTTTCTTTGCACTGATATCTTTGTAGAAGTGTTCTGACCGTGGTGAGAGTGGAGCACAACTGTCTCCATGGCGCAATTGGCTAGCGTGTTCGGCTGTTAATCAAAAGGTTGCAAGTTAAACCCTCCCATGAGCGGTGTGTCTCTTTTTTTCTTTGCGCTGATACCTTTGGAAAAATGTTCTGATGGTGGTGAGAGTAGAGCACGACTACCTCCATGACGCAATTGGCTAGCGCGTTCGGCTGTTAACCAAAAGGTTGGAGGTTCGAGCCCTCCCGAAAGCGGTGTGTCTCTTTTTTCTTTGCGCTGACAGCTATAGAGAAATGTTCCGACATTGTTGAGAGTGGACCACGACTGTCTCCGTGGCGCAACTGCTAGTGCGTCGGCTGTAAGCAAAAGATTGGAGGTTCGAGCCCTCCCAGGAGCAGTGTGTCGCTTTTTTTCTTTGCGCTGATAGCCTTGGAGAAGCGTTCTGACAGTGGTGAGAGTGGAGCACGACTGTCTCTGTTGCGCAATTGGCTAGCGCGTTGGGCTGTTAACGAAAAGGTTGGAGGTTCGAACCCTCCCATGAGCGGTGTGTCTCTTTTTTTCTTTGCGCTGATACCTTTGGAAAAATGTTCTGATGGTGGTGAGAGTAGAGCACGACTACCTCCGTGACGCAATTGGCTAGCGCGTTCGGCTGTTAACCAAAAGGTTGGAGGTTCGAGCCCTCCCGAGAGCGGTGTGTCTCTTTTTTTCTTTGCACTGATAGCTTTGGAGAAATGTTCTGATGGTGGTGAGAGTGGAGCACGACTACTTCTGTGATGCAATTGGCTAGCGCGTTCGGCTGTTAATCAAAATGTTGGAAGTTCGAGCCCTCCCGAGAGCGGTGTGTCTCTTTTTTTTTCTTTGCGCTGATAGCTTTGGAGAAATGTTCTGACGGTGGTGAGAGTGGAGCGCGACTGTCTCCGTGGCGCAGTCTGCTAGTGCGTCGGCTGTTAAGCAAAAGGTTGGATGTTCGAGCCCTCCCGGGAGCAGTGTGTCGCTTTTTTTCTTTGCGCTGATAGCTTTGGAGAAACGTTCTGATGGTGGTGAGAGTGGAGCGCGGTTAGGTCCGTGGTGCAATGGCTAGCGCGATTGGCTGTTAACCAAAAGGTTGGAGGTTCGAGCCCTCCAATGAGCGGTGTGTCGCTTTTGTTTTCTTTGCACTGATATCTTTGGAGAAGTGTTCTGACCATGGTGAGACGGGAGCACGACTGTCTCTGTGGCGCGATTGGCTAGCGCGTTAAGCTGTTAACCATAAGGTTGGAGGTTCGAACCCTCCCATGAGCGGTGTGTCTCTTTTTTTCTTTGCGCTGATACCTTTGGAATAATGTTCTGATGGTGGTGAGAGTGGAAAACGACTGTCTCCATGGTTCAATTCGCTAGCGCGTTGGGCTGTTAACCAAAAGGTTGGAGGTTCGAACCCTTCCATGAGCGGTGTGTCTCTTTTTTTCTTTGCGCTGATACCTTTGAAAAAACGTTCTGATGGTGGTGAGAGTGGAGCACGACTACCTAGGTGACGCAATTGGCTAGCGCATTCGGGTGTTGACAAAAAGTTTGAAGGTTCGAGCCCTCCCGAGAGCGGTGTGTCTCTTTTTTTCTTTGCGCTGATAGCTTTGGAGAAATGTTCTGACGGTGGTGAGTGTGGAGCACGACTGTCTCCGTGGCGCAATCTGCTAGTGCGTCGGCTGTTAAGCAAAAGGTTTGAGGTTCGAGCCCTCCTGAGAGTGGTGTGTCTCTTTTTTTTTCTTTGCACTGATATCTTTGGAGGAGTGTTCTGACCGTGGTGAGAGTGGAGCACGACTGTCTCCGTGGGACGATTGGCTAGCGCGTTGGTCTGTTAACCAAAAGGATGGAGGTTTGAACATTCCCAAAAGCAGTGTGTCTCTTTTTTTCTTTGTGCTGCTACCTTTGGAAAAATGTTCTGATTGTGGTGAAAGTGGAGCATGACTACCCCCGTGACGCAATTGGCTAGTGCGTTCGGCTGATAACCAAAAGGTTGGAGGTTCGAGCCGTCCCGAGAGCAGTGTGTATCTTTTTTCTTTGCGCTGACAGCTATGGAAAAATGTTCCGACAGTGGTGAGAGTGGAGCACGACTGTCTCCGTGGCGCAACTGCTAGTGCGTCGGCTGTTAAGCAAAAGGTTGGAGGTTCGAGCCCTCCCAGGAGCAGTGTGTCGCTTTTTTTCTTTGCGCTGATAGCCTTGCAGAAACGTTCTGACGGTGGCGAGAGTGGAGCGTGACTGTTTCCGTGGCGCAGTCTGCTAGTGCGTCGGCTGTTCAGCAAAAGGTTGGAGGTTCGAGCCCTCCCGGGAGCAGTGTGTCGCTTTTTTTCTTTGCGCTGATAGCTTTGGAGAAACGTTCTAATGGTGGTGAGAGTTGACGCGGTTGGGTCCGTGGTGCAATGGCTAGCGCGATTGGCTGTTAACCAAAAGGTTTGAGGTTCGAGCCCTCCCGAGAGCGGTGTGTCTCTTTTTTTTCTTTGCGCTGATAGCTTTGGAGAAATGTTCTGACGGTGGTGAGAGTGGCGCACGACTGTTTCCGTTGCAGAATCGGCTAGCGCGATCAACTGTTATCCAAAAGGTTGGAGGTTCGAGCCCTCCCGAGAGCGGTGTGTTTCTTTTTTTTTCTTTCCGCTGATAGCTTTGGAGAAATGTTCTAAGGGTGGGAAGAGTGGAGCACGACTGTCTCCGTGGCGCAATCTGCTAGTGCGTCGGCTGTTAAGCAAAAGGTTGGAGGTTCGAGCCCTCCCGAGAGCGGTGTGTCTCTTTTTTTTCTTTGCGCTGATAGCTTTGGAGAAATGTTCTGACGGTGGTGAGAGTGGAGCACGACTGTTTCCGTGGCAGAATCGGCCTGCGCGATCAACTGTTATCAAAAAGGTTGGAGGTTCGAGCCCTCCCGAGAGCTGTGTGTATTTTTTCTTTGCGCTGATAGCTTTGGAGAAATGTTCTGACGGTGGTGAGAGTGGAGCACGACTGTCTCCGTGGCGCAATTGGCTAGCGCGTTCGGCAGGTAACCAAAAGGTTGGAGGTTCGAGCCCTCCCACGAGCGGTGTGCCGATTTTTTTTCTTTGCACTGATATCTTTGGAGAAGTGTTCTGACCGTGGTGAGAGTGGAGCACGACTGTCTCCGTGGGACGATTGGCTAGCGCGTTGGTCTTCTAACCAAAAGGATGGAGGTTCGAACCCTCCCAAAAGCGGTGTGTCTCTTTTTTTCTTTGCGCTGATACCTTTGGAAGAATATTCTGAATGTGGTGAAAGTGGAGCATGACTACCTCCGTGACGCAATTGGCTAGTGCGTCGGCTGTTGAGCAAAAGGTTGGAGGTTCGAGCCCTCCCGGGAGCAGTGTGTCGCTTTTTTTCTTTGCGCTGATAGCTTTGGAGAAACGTTCCGACGGTGGTGACAGTGGAGCACGGTTGGGTCCGTGGTGATGTGGCTAGCGCGATCGGCTGTTAACCAAAATGTTGGAGGTTCCAGACCTCCCATGAGTGGTGTGTCGCTTTTTCTTCTTTGCACTGATATCTTTGGAGAAGTGTTCTGACCGTGGTGATAGTGGAGCACGACTGTCTCTGTGGCGCGATTGGCTAGCGCGTTAAGCTGTTAACCATAAGGTTGGAGGTTCGAACCCTCCCATGAGCGGTGTGTCTCTTTTTTTCTTTGCGCTGATACCTTTGGAAAAATGTTCTGATGGTGGTGAGAGTGGAAAACGACTGTCTCCATGGTGCAATTCGCTAGCGCGTTGGGCTGTTAACCAAAAGGTTGGAGGTTCGAACCCTCCCATGAGCGGTGTGTCTCTTTTTTTCTTTGCACTGATATCATTGTAGAAGTGTTCTGACCGTGGTGAGAGTGGAGCACGACTGTCTCCATGGCGCAATTGGCTAGCATGTTCGGCTGTTAACCAAAAGGTTGCAGGTTAAACCCTCCAATGAGCGGTGTGTCTCTTTTTTTCTTTGCGCTGATACCTTTGGAAAAATGTTCTGATGGTGGTGAGAGTAGAGCACGACTACCTCCATGACGCAATTGGCTAGCGCGTTCGGCTGTTAACCAAAAGGTTGGAGGTTCGAGCCCTCCCGAAAGCGGTGTGTCTCTTTTTTCTTTGCGCTGACAGCTATGGAGAAATGTTCCGACATTGTTGAGAGTGGACCACGACTGTCTCCGTGGCGCAACTGCTAGTGCGTCGGCTGTAAGCAAAAGGTTGGAGGTTCGAGCCCTCCCAGGAGCAGTGTGTCGCTTTTTTTCTTTTCGCTGATAGCCTTGGAGAAGCGTTCTGACAGTGGTGAGAGTGGAGCACGACTGTCTCTGTTGCGCAATTGGCTAGCGCGTTGAGCTGTTAACGAAAAGGTTGGAGGTTCGAACCCTCCCATGAGCGGTGTGTCTCTTTTTTTCTTTGCGCTTATACCTTTGGAAAAATGTTCTGATGGTGGTGAGTGTAGAGCACGACTACCTCCGTGACGCAATTGGCTAGCGCGTTCGGCTGTTAACCAAAAGGTTGGATTTTCGAGCCCTCCCGAGAGCGGTGTGTCTCTTTTTTTTCTTTGCACTGATAGCTTTGGAGAAATGTTCTGATGGTGGTGAGAGTGGAGCACGACTACTTCTGTGATGCAATTGGCTAGCGCGTTCGGCTGTTAATCAAAGTGTTGGAAGTTTGAGCCCTCCCGAGAGCGGTGTGTCTCTTTTTTTTCTTTGCGCTGATAGCTTTGGAGAAATGTTCTGATGGTGGTGAGAGTGGAGCGTGACTGTCTCCGTGGCGCAGTCTGCTAGTGCGTCGGCTGTTAAGCAAAAGGTTGGAGGTTCGAGCCCTCCCGGGAGCAGTGTGTCGCTTTTTTTCTTTGCGCTGATAGCTTTGGAGAAACGTTCTGATGGTGGTGAGAGTGGAGCGCGGTTGGGTCCGTGGTGCAATGGCTAGCGCGATTGGCTGTTAACCAAAAGGTTGGAGGTTCGAGCCCTCCAATGAGCGGTGTGTCGCTTTTGTTTTCTTTGCACTGATATCTTTGGAGAAGTGTTCTGACCATGGTGAGACTGGAGCACGACTGTCTCTGTGGCGCGATTGGCTAGCGCGTTAAGCTGTTAACCATAAGGTTGGAGGTTCGAACCCTCCCATGAGCGGTGTGTCTCTTTTTTTCTTTGCGCTGATACCTTTGGAAAAATGTTCTGATGGTGGTGAGAGTAGAAAACGACTGTCTCCTAGGTTCAATTCGCTAGCGCGTTGGGCTGTTAAGCAAAAGGTTGGAGGTTCGAACCCTTCCATGAGCGGTGTGTCTCTTTTTTTTCTTTGCACTGATATCTTTGGAGGAGTGCTCTGACCGTGGTGAGAGTGGAGCACGACTGTCTCCGTGGGACGATTGGCTAGCGCGTTGGTCTGTTAACCAAAAGAATGGAGGTTTGAACATTCCCAAAAGCGGTGTGTCTCTTTTTTTCTTTGTGCTGATACCTTTGGAAAAATGTTCTGATTGTGGTGAAAGTGGAGCATGATTACCCCCGTGACGCAATTGGCTAGCGCGTTCAGCTGATAACCAAAAGGTTGGAGGTTCGAGCCGTCCCGAGAGCAGTGTGTCTCTTTTTTCTTTGCGCTGACAGCTATGGAAAAATGTTCCGACAGTGGTGAGAGTGGAGCACGACTGTCTCCGTGGCGCAACTGCTAGTGCGTCGGCTGTTAAGCAAAAGGTTGGAGTTTCGAGCCCTCCCAGGAGCAGTGTGTCGCTTTTTTTCTTTGCGCTGATAGCCTTGGAGAAACGTTCTGACGGTGGTGAGAGTGGAGCGCGACTGTCTCCGTGGCGCAGTCTGCTAGTGCGTCGGCTGTTCAGCAAAAGGTTGGAGGTTCGAGCCCTCCCGGGAGCAGTGTGTCGCTTTTTTTCTTTGCGCTGATAGCTTTGGAGAAACGTTCTAATGGTGGGGAGAGTTGACGCGGTTGGGTCCATGGTGCAATGGCTAGCGCGATTGGCTGTTAACCAAAAGGTTTGAGGTTCGAGCCCTCCTGAGAGCGGTGTGTCTCCTTTTTTTCTTTTAGCTGATAGCTTTGGAGAAATGTTCTGACGGTGTCGAGAGTGGCGCACGACTGTTTCCGTTGCAGAATCGGCTAGCGCGATCAACTGTTATCCAAAAGGTTGGAGGTTCGAGCCCTCCCGAGAGCGGTGTGTCTCTTTTTTTTTCTTTCCGCTGATAGCTTTGGAGAAATGTTCTAAGGGTGGGAAGAGTGGAGCACGACTGTCTCCGTGGCGCAATCTGCTAGTGCGTCGGCTGTTAACCAAAAGGTTGGAGATTCGAGCCCTCCCCTGAGCGGTGTGTCGCTTTTTTTCTTTGCACTGATATCTTTGTAGAAGTGTTCTGACCGTGGTGAGAGTGGAGCACGACTGTCTCCATGGCGCAATTGGCTAGCGTGTTCGGCTGTTAACCAAAAGGTTGCAGGTTAAACCCTCCCATGAGCGGTGTGTCTCTTTTTTTCTTTGCGCTGATACCTTTGGAAAAATGTTCTGATGGTGGTGAGAGTAGAGCACGACTACCTCCATGACGCAATTGGCTAGCGCGTTCGGCTGTTAACCAAAAGGTTGGAGGTTCGAGCCCTCCCGAAAGCGGTGTGTCTCTTTTTTCTTTGCGCTGACAGCTATGGAGAAATGTTCCGACATTGTTGAGAGTGGACCACGACTGTCTCCGTGGCGCAACTGCTAGTGCGTCGGCTGTAAGCAAAAGGTTGGAGGTTCGAGCCCTCCCAGGAGCAGTGTGTCGCTTTTTTTCTTTGTGCTGATAGCCTTGGAGAAGCGTTCTGACAGTGGTGAGAGTGGAGCACGACTGTCTCTGTTGCGCAATTGGCTAGCGCGTTGGGCTGTTAACGAAAAGGTTGGAGGTTCGAACCCTCCCATTAGCGGTGTGTCTCTTTTTTT
Source organism: Rhipicephalus microplus (assembly GCF_043290135.1). Lineage (NCBI taxonomy): Eukaryota > Metazoa > Arthropoda > Arachnida > Ixodida > Ixodidae > Rhipicephalus > Rhipicephalus microplus. Next base: position 8,689,177 of record NW_027464592.1, read on the forward strand.
CTTTGCGCTGATACCTTTGGAAAAATGTTCTGATGGTGGTGAGAGCAGAGCACGACTACCTCCGTGACGCAATTGGCTAGCGCGTTCGGCTGTTAACCAAAAGGTTGGAGGTTCGAGCCCTCCCGAGAGCGGTGTGTCTCTTTTTTTTCTTTGCACTGATAGCTTTGGAGAAATGTTCTGATGGTGGTGAGAGTGGAGCACGACTACTTCTGTGATGCAATTGGCTAGCGCGTTCGGCTGTTAATCAAAATGTTGGAAGTTCGAGCCCTCCCGAGAGCGGTGTGTCTCTTTTTTTTCTTTGCGCTGATAGCTTTGGAGAAATGTTCTGACGGTGGTGAGAGTGGAGCGCGACTGTCTCCGTGGCGCAGTCTGCTAGTGCGTCGGCTGTTAAGCAAAAGGTTGGAGGTTCGAGCCCTCCCGGGAGCAGTGTGTCGCTTTTTTTCTTTGCGCTGATAGCTTTGGAGAAACGTTCTGATGGTGGTGAGAGTGGGGCGCGGTTGGGTCCGTGGTGCAATGGCTAGCGCGATTGGCTGTTAACCAAAAGGTTGGAGGTTCGAGCCCTCCAATGAGCGGTGTGTCGCTTTTGTTTTCTTTGCACTGATATCTTTGTAGAAGTGTTCTGACCGTGGTGAGAGTGGAGCACGACTGTCTCCATGGCGCAATTGGCTAGCATGTTCGGCTGTTAACCAAAAGGTTGCAGGTTAAACCCTCCCTTGAGCGGTGTGTCTCTTTTTTTTCTTTGCGCTGATACCTTTGGAAAAATGTTCTGATGGTGGTGAGAGTAGAGCACGACTACCTCCATGACGCAATTGGCTAGCGCGTTCGGCTGTTAACCAAAAGGTTGGAGGTTCGAGCCCTCCCGAAAGCGGTGTGTCTCTTTTTTCTTTGCGCTGACAGCTATGGAGAAATGTTCCGACATTGTTGAGAGTGGACCACGACTGTCTCCGTGGCGCAACTGCTAGTGCGTCGGCTGTAAGCAAAAGGTTGGAGGTTCGAGCCCTCCCAGGAGCAGTGTGTCGCTTTTTTTCTTTTCGCTGATAGCCTTGGAGAAGCGTTCTGACAGTGGTGAGAGTGGAGCACGACTGTCTCTGTTGCGCAATTGGCTAGCGCGTTGGGCTGTTAACGAAAAGGTTGGAGGTTCGAACCCTCCCATGAGCGGTGTGTCTCTTTTTTTCTTTGCGCTGATACCTTTGGAAAAATGTTCTGATGGTGGTGAGTGTAGAGCACGACTACCTCCGTGACGCAATTGGCTAGCGCGTTCGGCTGTTAACCAAAAGGTTGGAGGTTCGAGCCCTCCCGAGAGCGGTGTGTCTTTTTTTTTTTGCTTTGCACTGATAGCTTTGGAGAAATGTTCTGATGGTGGTGAGAGTGGAGCACGACTACTTCTGTGATGCAATTGGCTAGCGCGTTCGGCTGTTAATCAAAGTGTTGGAAGTTTGAGCCCTCCCGAGAGCGGTGTGTCTCTTTTTTTTCTTTGCGCTGATAGCTTTGGAGAAATGTTCTGATGGTTGTGAGAGTGGAGCGTGACTGTCTCCGTGGCGCAGTCTGCTAGTGCGTCGGCTGTTAAGCAAAAGGTTGGAGGTTCGAGCCCTCCCGGGAGCAGTGTGTCGCTTTTTTTCTTTGCGCTGATAGCTTTGGAGAAACGTTCTGATGGTGGTGAGAGTGGAGCGCGGTTGGGTCCGTGGTGCAATGGCTAGCGCGATTGGCTGTTAACCAAAAGGTTGGAGGTTCTAGCCCTCCAATGAGCGGTGTGTCGCTTTTGTTTTCTTTGCACTGATATCTTTGGAGAAGTGTTCTGACCATGGTGAGACTGGAGCACGACTGTCTCTGTGGCGCGATTGGCTAGCGCGTTGGGCTGTTAACCAAAAGGTTGGAGGTGCGAACCCTTCCATGAGCGGTGTGTCTCTTTTTTTCTTTGCGCTGATACCTTTGAAAAAATGTTCTGATGGTGGTGAGAGTGGAGCACGACTACCTCCGTGACGCAATTGGCTAGCGCATTCGGGTGTTGACAAAAAGTTTGAAGGTTCGAGCCCTCCCGAGAGCGGTGTGTCTCTTTTTTTCTTTGCGCTGATAGCTTTGGAGAAATGTTCTGACGGTGGTGAGAGTGGAGCACGACTGTTTCCGTGGCGCAATCTGCTAGTGCGTCGGCTGTTAAGCAAAAGGTTTGAGGTTCGGGCCCTACCGAGAGCGATGTGTCTCTTTTTTTTTCTTTTCGCTGATAGCTTTGGAGAAATGTTCTGTCGGTGGTGAGAGTGGAGCACGACTGTCTCCGTGGCGCAATCTGCTAGTGCGTCGGCTGTTAAGCAAAAGGTTTGAGGTTCGAGCCCTCCTGAGAGCGGTGTGTCTCCTTTTTTTCTTTTAGCTGATAGCTTTGGAGAAATGTTCTGACGGTGTCGAGAGTGGCGCACGACTGTTTCCGTTGCAGAATCGGCTAGCGCGATCAACTGTTATCCAAAAGGTTGGAGGTTCGAGCCCTCCCGAGAGCGGTGTGTCTCTTTTTTTTTCTTTCCGCTGATAGCTTTGGAGAAATGTTCTAAGGGTGGGAAGAGTGGAGCACGACTGTCTCCGTGGCGCAATCTGCTAGTGCGTCGGCTGTTAACCAAAAGGTTGGAGATTCGAGCCCTCCCCTGAGCGGTGTGTCGCTTTTTTTCTTTGCACTGATATCTTTGTAGAAGTGTTCTGACCGTGGTGAGAGTGGAGCACGACTGTCTCCATGGCGCAATTGGCTAGCGTGTTCGGCTGTTAACCAAAAGGTTGCAGGTTAAACCCTCCCATGAGCGGTGTGTCTCTTTTTTTCTTTGCGCTGATACCTTTGGAAAAATGTTCTGATGGTGGTGAGAGTAGAGCACGACTACCTCCATGACGCAATTGGCTAGCGCGTTCGGCTGTTAACCAAAAGGTTGGAGGTTCGAGCCCTCCCGAAAGCGGTGTGTCTCTTTTTTCTTTGCGCTGACAGCTATGGAGAAATGTTCCGACATTGTTGAGAGTGGACCACGACTGTCTCCGTGGCGCAACTGCTAGTGCGTCGGCTGTAAGCAAAAGGTTGGAGGTTCGAGCCCTCCCAGGAGCAGTGTGTCGCTTTTTTTCTTTGTGCTGATAGCCTTGGAGAAGCGTTCTGACAGTGGTGAGAGTGGAGCACGACTGTCTCTGTTGCGCAATTGGCTAGCGCGTTGGGCTGTTAACGAAAAGGTTGGAGGTTCGAACCCTCCCATTAGCGGTGTGTCTCTTTTTTTCTTTGCGCTGATACCTTTGGAAAAATGTTCTGATGGTGGTGAGAGCAGAGCACGACTACCTCCGTGACGCAATTGGCTAGCGCGTTCGGCTGTTAACCAAAAGGTTGGAGGTTCGAGCCCTCCCGAGAGCGGTGTGTCTCTTTTTTTTCTTTGCACTGATAGCTTTGGAGAAATGTTCTGATGGTGGTGAGAGTGGAGCACGACTACTTCTGTGATGCAATTGGCTAGCGCGTTCGGCTGTTAATCAAAATGTTGGAAGTTCGAGCCCTCCCGAGAGCGGTGTGTCTCTTTTTTTTCTTTGCGCTGATAGCTTTGGAGAAATGTTCTGACGGTGGTGAGAGTGGAGCGCGACTGTCTCCGTGGCGCAGTCTGCTAGTGCGTCGGCTGTTAAGCAAAAGGTTGGAGGTTCGAGCCCTCCCGGGAGCAGTGTGTCGCTTTTTTTCTTTGCGCTGATAGCTTTGGAGAAACGTTCTGATGGTGGTGAGAGTGGGGCGCGGTTGGGTCCGTGGTGCAATGGCTAGCGCGATTGGCTGTTAACCAAAAGGTTGGAGGTTCGAGCCCTCCAATGAGCGGTGTGTCGCTTTTGTTTTCTTTGCACTGATATCTTTGTAGAAGTGTTCTGACCGTGGTGAGAGTGGAGCACGACTGTCTCCATGGCGCAATTGGCTAGCATGTTCGGCTGTTAACCAAAAGGTTGCAGGTTAAACCCTCCCTTGAGCGGTGTGTCTCTTTTTTTCTTTGCGCTGATACCTTTGGAAAAATGTTCTGATGGTGGTGAGAGTAGAGCACGACTACCTCCATGACGCAATTGGCTAGCGCGTTCGGCTGTTAACCAAAAGGTTGGAGGTTCGAGCCCTCCCGAAAGCGGTGTGTCTCTTTTTTCTTTGCGCTGACAGCTATGGAGAAATGTTCCGACATTGTTGAGAGTGGACCACGACTGTCTCCGTGGCGCAACTGCTAGTGCGTCGGCTGTAAGCAAAAGGTTGGAGGTTCGAGCCCTCCCAGGAGCAGTGTGTCGCTTTTTTTCTTTTCGCTGATAGCCTTGGAGAAGCGTTCTGACAGTGGTGAGAGTGGAGCACGACTGTCTCTGTTGCGCAATTGGCTAGCGCGTTGGGCTGTTAACGAAAAGGTTGGAGGTTCGAACCCTCCCATGAGCGGTGTGTCTCTTTTTTTCTTTGCGCTGATACCTTTGGAAAAATGTTCTGATGGTGGTGAGTGTAGAGCACGACTACCTCCGTGACGCAATTGGCTAGCGCGTTCGGCTGTTAACCAAAAGGTTGGAGGTTCGAGCCCTCCCGAGAGCGGTGTGTCTTTTTTTTCTTTGCACTGATAGCTTTGGAGAAATGTTCTGATGGTGGTGAGAGTGGAGCACGACTACTTCTGTGATGCAATTGGCTAGCGCGTTCGGCTGTTAATCAAAGTGTTGGAAGTTTGAGCCCTCCCGAGAGCGGTGTGTCTCTTTTTTTTCTTTGCGCTGATAGCTTTGGAGAAATGTTCTGATGGTTGTGAGAGTGGAGCGTGACTGTCTCCGTGGCGCAGTCTGCTAGTGCGTCGGCTGTTAAGCAAAAGGTTGGAGGTTCGAGCCCTCCCGGGAGCAGTGTGTCGCTTTTTTTCTTTGCGCTGATAGCTTTGGAGAAACGTTCTGATGGTGGTGAGAGTGGAGCGCGGTTGGGTCCGTGGTGCAATGGCTAGCGCGATTGGCTGTTAACCAAAAGGTTGGAGGTTCTAGCCCTCCAATGAGCGGTGTGTCGCTTTTGTTTTCTTTGCACTGATATCTTTGGAGAAGTGTTCTGACCATGGTGAGACTGGAGCACGACTGTCTCTGTGGCGCGATTGGCTAGCGCGTTGGGCTGTTAACCAAAAGGTTGGAGGTGCGAACCCTTCCATGAGCGGTGTGTCTCTTTTTTTCTTTGCGCTGATACCTTTGAAAAAATGTTCTGATGGTGGTGAGAGTGGAGCACGACTACCTCCGTGACGCAATTGGCTAGCGCATTCGGGTGTTGACAAAAAGTTTGAAGGTTCGAGCCCTCCCGAGAGCGGTGTGTCTCTTTTTTTCTTTGCGCTGATAGCTTTGGAGAAATGTTCTGACGGTGGTGAGAGTGGAGCACGACTGTTTCCGTGGCGCAATCTGCTAGTGCGTCGGCTGTTAAGCAAAAGGTTTGAGGTTCGGGCCCTACCGAGAGCGATGTGTCTCTTTTTTTTTCTTTTCGCTGATAGCTTTGGAGAAATGTTCTGTCGGTGGTGAGAGTGGAGCACGACTGTCTCCGTGGCGCAATCTGCTAGTGCGTCGGCTGTTAAGCAAAAGGTTTGAGGTTCGAGCCCTCCTGAGAGCGGTGTGTCTCCTTTTTTTCTTTTAGCTGATAGCTTTGGAGAAATGTTCTGACGGTGTCGAGAGTGGCGCACGACTGTTTCCGTTGCAGAATCGGCTAGCGCGATCAACTGTTATCCAAAAGGTTGGAGGTTCGAGCCCTCCCGAGAGCGGTGTGTCTCTTTTTTTTTCTTTCCGCTGATAGCTTTGGAGAAATGTTCTAAGGGTGGGAAGAGTGGAGCACGACTGTCTCCGTGGCGCAATCTGCTAGTGCGTCGGCTGTTAACCAAAAGGTTGGAGATTCGAGCCCTCCCCTGAGCGGTGTGTCGCTTTTTTTCTTTGCACTGATATCTTTGTAGAAGTGTTCTGACCGTGGTGAGAGTGGAGCACGACTGTCTCCATGGCGCAATTGGCTAGCGTGTTCGGCTGTTAACCAAAAGGTTGCAGGTTAAACCCTCCCATGAGCGGTGTGTCTCTTTTTTTCTTTGCGCTGATACCTTTGGAAAAATGTTCTGATGGTGGTGAGAGTAGAGCACGACTACCTCCATGACGCAATTGGCTAGCGCGTTCGGCTGTTAACCAAAAGGTTGGAGGTTCGAGCCCTCCCGAAAGCGGTGTGTCTCTTTTTTCTTTGCGCTGACAGCTATGGAGAAATGTTCCGACATTGTTGAGAGTGGACCACGACTGTCTCCGTGGCGCAACTGCTAGTGCGTCGGCTGTAAGCAAAAGGTTGGAGGTTCGAGCCCTCCCAGGAGCAGTGTGTCGCTTTTTTTCTTTGTGCTGATAGCCTTGGAGAAGCGTTCTGACAGTGGTGAGAGTGGAGCACGACTGTCTCTGTTGCGCAATTGGCTAGCGCGTTGGGCTGTTAACGAAAAGGTTGGAGGTTCGAACCCTCCCATTAGCGGTGTGTCTCTTTTTTTCTTTGCGCTGATACCTTTGGAAAAATGTTCTGATGGTGGTGAGAGCAGAGCACGACTACCTCCGTGACGCAATTGGCTAGCGCGTTCGGCTGTTAACCAAAAGGTTGGAGGTTCGAGCCCTCCCGAGAGCGGTGTGTCTCTTTTTTTTCTTTGCACTGATAGCTTTGGAGAAATGTTCTGATGGTGGTGAGAGTGGAGCACGACTACTTCTGTGATGCAATTGGCTAGCGCGTTCGGCTGTTAATCAAAATGTTGGAAGTTCGAGCCCTCCCGAGAGCGGTGTGTCTCTTTTTTTTCTTTGCGCTGATAGCTTTGGAGAAATGTTCTGACGGTGGTGAGAGTGGAGCGCGACTGTCTCCGTGGCGCAGTCTGCTAGTGCGTCGGCTGTTAAGCAAAAGGTTGGAGGTTCGAGCCCTCCCGGGAGCAGTGTGTCGCTTTTTTTCTTTGCGCTGATAGCTTTGGAGAAACGTTCTGATGGTGGTGAGAGTGGGGCGCGGTTGGGTCCGTGGTGCAATGGCTAGCGCGATTGGCTGTTAACCAAAAGGTTGGAGGTTCGAGCCCTCCAATGAGCGGTGTGTCGCTTTTGTTTTCTTTGCACTGATATCTTTGTAGAAGTGTTCTGACCGTGGTGAGAGTGGAGCACGACTGTCTCCATGGCGCAATTGGCTAGCATGTTCGGCTGTTAACCAAAAGGTTGCAGGTTAAACCCTCCCTTGAGCGGTGTGTCTCTTTTTTTCTTTGCGCTGATACCTTTGGAAAAATGTTCTGATGGTGGTGAGAGTAGAGCACGACTACCTCCATGACGCAATTGGCTAGCGCGTTCGGCTGTTAACCAAAAGGTTGGAGGTTCGAGCCCTCCCGAAAGCGGTGTGTCTCTTTTTTCTTTGCGCTGACAGCTATGGAGAAATGTTCCGACATTGTTGAGAGTGGACCACGACTGTCTCCGTGGCGCAACTGCTAGTGCGTCGGCTGTAAGCAAAAGGTTGGAGGTTCGAGCCCTCCCAGGAGCAGTGTGTCGCTTTTTTTCTTTTCGCTGATAGCCTTGGAGAAGCGTTCTGACAGTGGTGAGAGTGGAGCACGACTGTCTCTGTTGCGCAATTGGCTAGCGCGTTGGGCTGTTAACGAAAAGGTTGGAGGTTCGAACCCTCCCATGAGCGGTGTGTCTCTTTTTTTCTTTGCGCTGATACCTTTGGAAAAATGTTCTGATGGTGGTGAGTGTAGAGCACGACTACCTCCGTGACGCAATTGGCTAGCGCGTTCGGCTGTTAACCAAAAGGTTGGAGGTTCGAGCCCTCCCGAGAGCGGTGTGTCTTTTTTTTCTTTGCACTGATAGCTTTGGAGAAATGTTCTGATGGTGGTGAGAGTGGAGCACGACTACTTCTGTGATGCAATTGGCTAGCGCGTTCGGCTGTTAATCAAAGTGTTGGAAGTTTGAGCCCTCCCGAGAGCGGTGTGTCTCTTTTTTTTCTTTGCGCTGATAGCTTTGGAGAAATGTTCTGATGGTTGTGAGAGTGGAGCGTGACTGTCTCCGTGGCGCAGTCTGCTAGTGCGTCGGCTGTTAAGCAAAAGGTTGGAGGTTCGAGCCCTCCCGGGAGCAGTGTGTCGCTTTTTTTCTTTGCGCTGATAGCTTTGGAGAAACGTTCTGATGGTGGTGAGAGTGGAGCGCGGTTGGGTCCGTGGTGCAATGGCTAGCGCGATTGGCTGTTAACCAAAAGGTTGGAGGTTCTAGCCCTCCAATGAGCGGTGTGTCGCTTTTGTTTTCTTTGCACTGATATCTTTGGAGAAGTGTTCTGACCATGGTGAGACTGGAGCACGACTGTCTCTGTGGCGCGATTGGCTAGCGCGTTGGGCTGTTAACCAAAAGGTTGGAGGTGCGAACCCTTCCATGAGCGGTGTGTCTCTTTTTTTCTTTGCGCTGATACCTTTGAAAAAATGTTCTGATGGTGGTGAGAGTGGAGCACGACTACCTCCGTGACGCAATTGGCTAGCGCATTCGGGTGTTGACAAAAAGTTTGAAGGTTCGAGCCCTCCCGAGAGCGGTGTGTCTCTTTTTTTCTTTGCGCTGATAGCTTTGGAGAAATGTTCTGACGGTGGTGAGAGTGGAGCACGACTGTTTCCGTGGCGCAATCTGCTAGTGCGTCGGCTGTTAAGCAAAAGGTTTGAGGTTCGGGCCCTACCGAGAGCGATGTGTCTCTTTTTTTTTCTTTTCGCTGATAGCTTTGGAGAAATGTTCTGTCGGTGGTGAGAGTGGAGCACGACTGTCTCCGTGGCGCAATCTGCTAGTGCGTCGGCTGTTAAGCAAAAGGTTTGAGGTTCGAGCCCTCCTGAGAGCGGTGTGTCTCTTTTTTTTTCTTTGCGCTGATAGCTTTGGAGAAATGTTCTGACGGTGGTGAGAGTGGCGCACGACTGTTTCCGTTGCAGAATCGGCTAGCGCGATCAACTGTTATCCAAAAGGTTGGAGGTTCGAGCCCTCCCGAGGGCGGTGTGTCTCTGTTTTTTCTTTCCACTGATAGCTTTGGAGAAATGTTCTAGGGGTGGGAAGAGTGAAGCACGACTGTCTCCGTGGCGCAATCTGCTAGTGCGTCGGCTGTTAACCAAAAGGTTGGAGATTCGAGCCCTCCCATGAGCGGTTTGTCGCTTTTTTTTCTTTGCACTGATATCTTTGTAGAAGTGTTCTGACCGTGGTGAGAGTGGAGCGCGACTGTCTCCATGGCGCAATTGGCTAGCGTGTTCAGCTGTTAACCAAAAGGTTGCAGGTTAAACCCTCCCATGAGCGGTGTGTCTCTTTTTTTCTTTGCGCTGATACCTTTGGAAAAATGTTCTGATGGTGGTGAGAGTAGAGCACGACTACCTCCATGACGCAATTGGCTAGCGCGTTCGGCTGTTAACCAAAAGGTTGAGGTTCGAGCCCTCCCGAAAGCGGTGTGTCTCTTTTTTCTTTGCGCTGACAGCTATGGAGAAATGTTCCGACAGTGTTGAGAGTGGAGCACGACTGTCTCCGTGGCGCAACTGCTAGTGCGTCGGCTGTTAAGCAAAGGGTTGGAGGTTCGAGCCCTCCCAGGAGCAGTGTGTCGCTTTTTTTGTTTGCGATGATAGCCTTGGAGAAGCGTTCTAACGGTGGTGAGAGTGGAACACGACTGTCTCTGTTGCGCAATATGCTAGCGCGTTGGGCTGTTAACGAAAAGGTTGGAGGTTCGAACCCTCCCATGAGCGGTGTGTCTCTTTTTTTCTTTGCGCTGATACCTTTGGAAAAATGTTCTGATGGTGGTGAGAGTGAAGACGACTACCTCCATGACGCAATTGGCTAGCGCGTTCGTCTGTTAATCAAAATGATGGAAGTTCGAGCCCTCCCGAGAGCGGTGTGTCTTTTTTTTTCTTTGCGCTGATAGCTTTGGAGAAATGTTCTGACGGTGGTGAGAGTGGAGCGCGACTGTCTCCGTGGCGCAGTCTGCTAGTGCGTCGGCTGTTAAGCAAAAGGTTGGAGGTTCCAGCACTCCTGGGAGCAGTGTGTCGCTTTTTTTCTTTGCGCTGATAGCTTTGGAGAAACGTTCTGATGGTGGTGAGAGTGGAGCGCGGTTGGGTCCGTGGTGCAATGGCTAGCGCGATTGGCTGTTAACCAAAAGGTTGGAGGTTCGAGCCCTCCAATGAGCGGTGTGTCGCTTTTGTTTTCTTTGCACTGATATCTTTGGAGAAGTGTCCTGACCATGGTGAGAATGGAGCACGACTGTCTCTGTGGCGCAATTGGCTAGTGCGTTAAGCTGTTAACCATAAGGTTGGAGGTTCGAACCCTCCCATGAGCGGTGTGTCTCTTTTTTTCTTTGCGCTGATACCTTTGGAAAAATGTTCTGATGGTGGTGAGAGTGGAAAACGACTGTCTCCATGGTTCAATTCGCTAGTGCGTTGGGCTGTTAACCAAAAGGTTGGTGGTTCGAACCCTCCCATGAGCGGTGTGTCTCTTTTTTTCTTTGCGCTGATAGCTTTGGAGAAATGTTCTGACGGTGGTGAGAGTGGCGCACGGCTGTTTCCGTTGCAGAATCGGCTAGCGCGATCAACTGTTATCCAAAAGGTTGGAGGTTCGTGCCCTCCCGAGAGCGGTGTGTCTCTTTTTTTCTTTCCGCTGATAGCTTTGGAGAAATGTTCTGTCGGTGGTGAGAGTGGAGCACGACTGTCTCCGTGGCGCAATCTGCTAGTGCGTCGGCTGTTAACCAAAAGGTTGGAGATTCGAGCCCTCCCCTGAGCGGTGTGTCGCTTTTTTTCTTTGCACTGATATCTTTGTAGAAGTGTTCTGACCGTGGTGAGAGTGGAGCACGACTGTCTCCATGGCGCAATTGGCTAGCGTGTTCGGCTGTTAACCAAAAGGTTGCAGGTTAAACCCTCCCATGAGCGGTGTGTCTCTTTTTTTCTTTGCGCTGATACCTTTGGAAAAATGTTCTGATGGTGGTGAGAGTAGAGCACGACTACCTCCATGACGCAATTGGCTAGCGCTTTCGGCTGTTAACCAAAAGGTTGGAGGTTCGAGCCCTCCCGAAAGCGGTGTGTCTCTTTTTTCTTTGCGCTGACAGCTATGGAGAAATGTTCCGACATTGTTGAGAGTGGACCACGACTGTCTCCGTGGCGCAACTGCTAGTGCGTCGGCTGTAAGCAAAAGGTTGGAGGTTCGAGCCCTCCCAGGAGCAGTGTGTCGCTTTTTTTCTTTGTGCTGATAGCCTTGGAGAAGTGTTCTGACAGTGGTGAGAGTGGAGCACGACTGTCTCTGTTGCGCAATTGGCTAGCGCGTTGGGCTGTTAACGAAAAGTTTGGAGGTTCGAACCCTCCCATTAGCGGTGTGTCTCTTTTTTTCTTTGCGCTGATACCTTTGGAAAAATGTTCTGATGGTGGTGAGAGCAGAGCACGACTACCTCCGTGACGCAATTGGCTAGCGCGTTCGGCTGTTAACCAAAAGGTTGGAGGTTCGAGCCCTCCCGAGAGCGGTGTGTCTCTTTTTTTTCTTTGCACTGATAGCTTTGGAGAAATGTTCTGATGGTGGTGAGAGTGGAGCACGACTACTTCTGTGATGCAATTGGCTAGCGCGTTCGGCTGTTAATCAAAATGTTGGAAGTTCGAGCCCTCCCGAGAGCGGTGTGTCTCTTTTTTTTCTTTGCGCTGATAGCTTTGGAGAAATGTTCTGACGGTGGTGAGAGTGGAGCGCGACTGTCTCCGTGGCGCAGTCTGCTAGTGCGTCGGCTGTTAAGCAAAAGGTTGGAGGTTCGAGCCCTCCCGGGAGCAGTGTGTCGCTTTTTTTCTTTGCGCTGATAGCTTTGGAGAAACGTTCTGATGGTGGTGAGAGTGGGGCGCGGTTGGGTCCGTGGTGCAATGGCTAGCGCGATTGGCTGTTAACCAAAAGGTTGGAGGTTCGAGCCCTCCAATGAGCGGTGTGTCGCTTTTGTTTTCTTTGCACTGATATCTTTGGAGAAGTGTTCTGACCATGGTGAGACTGGAGCACGACTGTCTCTGTGGCGCGATTGGCTAGCGCGTTGGGCTGTTAACCAAAAGGTTGGAGGTTCGAACCCTTCCATGAGCGGTGTGTCTCTTTTTTTCTTTGCGCTGATACCTTTGAAAAAATGTTCTGATGGTGGTGAGAGTGGAGCACGACTACCTCCGTGACGCAATTGGCTAGCGCATTCGGGTGTTGACAAAAAGTTTGAAGGTTCGAGCCCTCCCGAGAGCGGTGTGTCTCTTTTTTTCTTTGCGCTGATAGCTTTGGAGAAATGTTCTGACGGTGGTGAGAGTGGAGCACGACTGTTTCCGTGGCGCAATCTGCTAGTGCGTCGGCTGTTAAGCAAAAGGTTTGAGGTTCGGGCCCTACCGAGAGCGATGTGTCTCTTTTTTTTTCTTTTCGCTGATAGCTTTGGAGAAATGTTCTGTCGGTGGTGAGAGTGGAGCACGACTGTCTCCGTGGCGCAATCTGCTAGTGCGTCGGCTGTTAAGCAAAAGGTTTGAGGTTCGAGCCCTCCTGAGAGCGGTGTGTCTCTTTTTTTTTCTTTGCGCTGATAGCTTTGGAGAAATGTTCTGACGGTGGTGAGAGTGGCGCACGACTGTTTCCGTTGCAGAATCGGCTAGCGCGATCAACTGTTATCCAAAAGGTTGGAGGTTCGAGCCCTCCCGAGAGCGGTGTATCTCTTTTTTTTTCTTACCGCTGATAGCTTTGGAGAAATGTTCTAAGGGTGGGAAGAGTGGAGCACGACTGTCTCCGTGGCGCAATCTGCTAGTGCGTCGGCTGTTAACCAAAAGGTTGGAGATTCGAGCCCTCCCCTGAGCGGTGTGTCGCTTTTTTTCTTTGCACTGATATCTTTGTAGAAGTGTTCTGACCGTGGTGAGAGTGGAGCACGACTGTCTCCATGGCGCAATTGGCTAGCATGTTCGGCTGTTAACCAAAAGGTTGCAGGTTAAACCCTCCCATGAGCGGTGTGTCTCTTTTTTTCTTTGCGCTGATACCTTTGGAAAAATGTTCTGATGGTGGTGAGAGTAGAGCACGACTACCTCCATGACGCAATTGGCTAGCGCGTTCGGCTGTTAACCAAAAGGTTGGAGGTTCGAGCCCTCCCGAAAGCGGTGTGTCTCTTTTTTCTTTGCGCTGACAGCTATGGAGAAATGTTCCGACATTGTTGAGAGTGGACCACGACTGTCTCCGTGGCGCAACTGCTAGTGCATCGGCTGTAAGCAAAAGGTTGGAGGTTCGAGCCCTCCCAGGAGCAGTGTGTCGCTTTTTTTCTTTTCGCTGATAGCCTTGGAGAAGCGTTCTGACAGTGGTGAGAGTGGAGCACGACTGTCTCTGTTGCGCAATTGGCTAGCGCGTTGGGCTGTTAACGAAAAGGTTGGAGGTTCGAACCCTCCCATGAGCGGTGTGTCTCTTTTTTTCTTTGCGCTGATACCTTTGGAAAAATGTTCTGATGGTGGTGAGTGTAGAGCACGACTACCTCCGTGACGCAATTGGCTAGCGCGTTCGGCTGTTAACCAAAAGGTTGGAGGTTCGAGCCCTCCCGAGAGCGGTGTGTCTCTTTTTTTTCTTTGCACTGATAGCTTTGGAGAAATGTTCTGATGGTGGTGAGAGTGGAGCACGACTACTACTGTGATGCAATTGGCTAGGGCGTTCGGCTGTTAATCAAAGTGTTGGAAGTTTGAGCCCTCCCGAGAGCGGTGTGTCTCTTTTTTTTCTTTGCGCTGATAGCTTTGGAGAAATGTTCTGATGGTTGTGAGAGTGGAGCGTGACTGTCTCCGTGGAGCAGTCTGCTAGTGCGTCGGCTGTTAAGCAAAAGGTTGGAGGTTCGAGCCCTCCCGGGAGCAGTGTGTCGCTTTTTTTCTTTGCGCTGATAGCTTTGGAGAAACGTTCTGATGGTGGTGAGAGTGGAGCGCGGTTGGGTCCGTGGTGCAATGGCTAGCGCGATTGGCTGTTAACCAAAAGGTTGGAGGTTCGAGCCCTCCAATGAGCGGTGTGTCGCTTTTGTTTTCTTTGCACTGATATCTTTGGAGAAGTGTTCTGACCATGGTGAGACTGGAGCACGACTGTCTCTGTGGCGCGATTGGCTAGCGCGTTAAGCTGTTAACCATAAGGTTGGAGGTTCGAACCCTCCCATGAGCGGTGTGTCTCTTTTTTTCTTTGCGCTGATACCTTTGGAAAAATGTTCTGATGGTGGTGAGAGTAGAAAACGACTGTCTCCATGGTTCAATTCGCTAGCGCGTTGGGCTGTTAAGCAAAAGGTTGGAGGTTTGAACCCTTCCATGAGCGGTGTGTCTCTTTTTTTTCTTTGCACTGATATCTTTGGAGGAGTGCTCTGACCGTGGTGAGAGTGGAGCACGACTGTCTCCGTGGGACGATTGGCTAGCGCGTTGGTCTGTTAACCAAAAGGATGGAGGTTTGAACATTCCCAAAAGCGGTGTGTCTCTTTTTTTCTTTGTGCTGATACCTTTGGAAAAATGTTCTGATTGTGGTGAAAGTGGAGCATGATTACCCCCGTGACGCAATTGGCTAGCGCGTTCGGCTGATAACCAAAAGGTTGGAGGTTCGAGCCGTCCCGAGAGCAGTGTGTCTCTTTTTTCTTTGCGCTGACAGCTATGGAAAAATGTTCCGACAGTGGTGAGAGTGGAGCACGACTGTCTCCGTGGCGCAACTGCTAGTGCGTCGGCTGTTAAGCAAAAGGTTGGAGTTTTTAGCCCTCCCAGGAGCAGTGTGTCGCTTTTTTTCTTTGCGCTGATAGCCTTGGAGAAACGTTCTGACGGTGGTGAGAGTGGAGCGCGACTGTCTCCGTGGCGCAGTCTGCTAGTGCGTCGGCTGTTCAGCAAAAGGTTGGAGGTTCGAGCCCTCCCGGGAGCAGTGTGTCGCTTTTTTTCTTTGCGCTGATAGCTTTGGAGAAACGTTCTAATGGTGGTGAGAGTTGACGCGGTTGGGTCCGTGGTGCAATGGCTAGCGCGATTGGCTGTTAACCAAAAGGTTTGAGGTTCGAGCCCTCCTGAGAGCGGTGTGTCTCCTTTTTGTCTTTTAGCTGATAGCTTTGGAGAAATGTTCTGACGGTGTCGAGAGTGGCGCACGACTGTTTCCGTTGCAGAATCGGCTAGCGCGATCAACTGTTATCCAAAAGGTTGGAGGTTCGAGCCCTCCCGAGAGCGGTGTGTCTCTTTTTTTTTCTTTCCGCTGATAGCTTTGGAGAAATGTTCTAAGGGTGGGAAGAGTGGAGCACGACTGTCTCCGTGGCGCAATCTGCTAGTGCGTCGGCTGTTAACCAAAAGGTTGGAGATTCGAGCCCTCCCCTGAGCGGTGTGTCGCTTTTTTTCTTTGCACTGATATCTTTGTAGAAGTGTTCTGACCGTGGTGAGAGTGGAGCACGACTGTCTCCATGGCGCAATTGGCTAGCGTGTTCGGCTGTTAACCAAAAGGTTGCAGGTTAAACCCTCCCATGAGCGGTGTGTCTCTTTTTTTCTTTGCGCTGATACCTTTGGAAAAATGTTCTGATGGTGGTGAGAGTAGAGCACGACTACCTCCATGACGCAATTGGCTAGCGCGTTCGGCTGTTAACCAAAAGGTTGGAGGTTCGAGCCCTCCCGAAAGCGGTGTGTCTCTTTTTTCTTTGCGCTGACAGCTATGGAGAAATGTTCCGACATTGTTGAGAGTGGACCACGACTGTCTCCGTGGCGCAACTGCTAGTGCGTCGGCTGTAAGCAAAAGGTTGGAGGTTCGAGCCCTCCCAGGAGCAGTGTGTCGCTTTTTTTCTTTGTGCTGATAGCCTTGGAGAAGCGTTCTGACAGTGGTGAGAGTGGAGCACGACTGTCTCTGTTGCGCAATTGGCTAGCGCGTTGGGCTGTTAACGAAAAGGTTGGAGGTTCGAACCCTCCCATTAGCGGTGTGTCTCTTTTTTTCTTTGCGCTGATACCTTTGGAAAAATGTTCTGATGGTGGTGAGAGCAGAGCACGACTACCTCCGTGACGCATTTGGCTAGCGCGTTCGGCTGTTAACCAAAAGGTTGGAGGTTCGAGCCCTCCCGAGAGCGGTGTGTCTCTTTTTTTTCTTTGCACTGATAGCTTTGGAGAAATGTTCTGATGGTGGTGAGAGTGGAGCACGACTACTTCTGTGATGCAATTGGCTAGCGCGTTCGGCTGTTAATCAAAATGTTGGAAGTTCGAGCCCTCCCGAGAGCGGTGTGTCTCTTTTTTTTCTTTGCGCTGATAGCTTTGGAGAAATGTTCTGACGGTGGTGAGAGTGGAGCGCGACTGTCTCCGTGGCGCAGTCTGCTAGTGCGTCGGCTGTTAAGCAAAAGGTTGGAGGTTCGAGCCCTCCCGGGAGCAGTGTGTCGCTTTTTTTGTTTGCGCTGATAGCTTTGGAGAAACGTTCTGATGGTGGTGAGAGTGGGGCGCGGTTGGGTCCGTGGTGCAATGGCTAGCGCGATTGGCTGTTAACCAAAAGGTTGGAGGTTCGAGCCCTCCAATGAGCGGTGTGTCGCTTTTGTTTTCTTTGCACTGATATCTTTGGAGAAGTGTTCTGACCATGGTGAGACTGGAGCACGACTGTCTCTGTGGCGCGATTGGCTAGCGCGTTGGGCTGTTAACCAAAAGGTTGGAGGTTCGAACCCTTCCATGAGCGGTGTGTCTCTTTTTTTCTTTGCGCTGATACCTTTGAAAAAATGTTCTGATGGTGGTGAGAGTGGAGCACGACTACCTCCGTGACGCAATTGGCTAGCGCATTCGGGTGTTGACAAAAAGTTTGAAGGTTCGAGCCCTCCCGAGAGCGGTGTGTCTCTTTTTTTCTTTGCGCTGATAGCTTTGGAGAAATGTTCTGACGGTGGTGAGAGTGGAGCACGACTGTTTCCGTGGCGCAATCTGCTAGTGCGTCGGCTGTTAAGCAAAAGGTTTGAGGTTCGGGCCCTACCGAGAGCGATGTGTCTCTTTTTTTTTCTTTTCGCTGATAGCTTTGGAGAAATGTTCTGTCGGTGGTGAGAGTGGAGCACGACTGTCTCCGTGGCGCAATCTGCTAGTGCGTCGGCTGTTAAGCAAAAGGTTTCAGGTTCGAGCCCTCCTGAGAGCGGTGTGTCTCTTTTTTTTTTCTTTGCGCTGATAGCTTTGGAGAAATGTTCTGACGGTGGTGAGAGTGGCGCACGACTGTTTCCGTTGCAGAATCGGCTAGCGCGATCAACTGTTATCCAAAAGGTTGGAGGTTCGAGCCCTCCCGAGGGCGGTGTGTCTCTGTTTTTTCTTTCCACTGATAGCTTTGGAGAAATGTTCTAGGGGTGGGAAGAGTGAAGCACGACTGTCTCCGGGGCGCAATCTGCTAGTGCGTCGGCTGTTAACCAAAAGGTTGGAGATTCGAGCCCTCCCATGAGCGGTTTGTCGCTTTTTTTTCTTTGCACTGATATCTTTGTAGAAGTGTTCTGACCGTGGTGAGAGTGGAGCGCGACTGTCTCCATGGCGCAATTGGCTAGCGTGTTCAGCTGTTAACCAAAAGGTTGCAGGTTAAACCCTCCCATGAGCGGTGTGTCTCTTTTTTTCTTAGCGCTGATACCTTTGGAAAAATGTTCTGATGGTGGTGAGAGTAGAGCACGACTACCTCCATGACGCAATTGGCTAGCGCGTTCGGCTGTTAACCAAAAGGTTGAGGTTCGAGCCCTCCCGAAAGCGGTGTGTCTCTTTTTTCTTTGCGCTGACAGCTATGGAGAAATGTTCCGACAGTGTTGAGAGTGGAGCACGACTGTCTCCGTGGCGCAACTGCTAGTGCGTCGGCTGTTAAGCAAAGGGTTGGAGGTTCGAGCCCTCCCAGGAGCAGTGTGTCGCTTTTTTTGTTTGCGATGATAGCCTTGGAGAAGCGTTCTAACGGTGGTGAGAGTGGAACACGACTGTCTCTGTTGGGCAATATGCTAGCGCGTTGGGCTGTTAACGAAAAGATTGGAGGTTCGAACCCTCCCATGAGCGGTGTGTCTCTTTTTTTCTTTGCGCTGATACCTTTGGAAAAATGTTCTGATGGTGGTGAGAGTGAAGACGACTACCTCCATGACGCAATTGGCTAGCGCGTTCGGCTGTTAATCAAAATGTTGGAAGTTCGAGCCCTCCCGAGAGCGGTGTGTCTTTTTTTTCTTTGCGCTGATAGCTTTGGAGAAATGTTCTGACGGTGGTGAGAGTGGAGCGCGACTGTCTCCGTGGCGCAGTCTGCTAGTGCGTCGGCTGTTAAGCAAAAGGTTGGAGGTTCGAGCACTCCTGGGAGCAGTGTGTCGCTTTTTTTCTTTGCGCTGATAGCTTTGGAGAAACGTTCTGATGGTGGTGAGAGTGGAGCGCGGTTGGGTCCGTGGTGCAATGGCTAGCGCGATTGGCTGTTAACCAAAAGGTTGGAGGTTCGAGCCCTCCAATGAGCGGTGTGTCGCTTTTGTTTTCTTTGCACTGATATCTTTGGAGAAGTGTCCTGACCATGGTGAGAATGGAGCACGACTGTCTCTGTGGCGCAATTGGCTAGTGCGTTAAGCTGTTAACCATAAGGTTGGAGGTTCGAACCCTCCCATGAGCGGTGTGTCTCTTTTTTTCTTTGCGCTGATACCTTTGGAAAAATGTTCTGATGGTGGTGAGAGTGGAAAACGACTGTCTCCATGGTTCAATTCGCTAGTGCGTTGGGCTGTTAACCAAAAGGTTGGTGGTTCGAACCCTCCCATGAGCGGTGTGTCTCTTTTTTTCTTTGCACTGATAGCTTTGGAGAAATGTTCTGACGGTGGTGAGAGTGGAGCACGACTGTCTTCGTTGCGCAATCTGCTAGTGCGTCGGCTGTTAAGCAAAAGGTTTGAGGTTCGAGCCCTCCTGAGAGCGCTGTGTCTCTTTTTTTTCTTTACGCTGATAGCTTTGGAGAAATGTTCTGACGGTGGTGAGAGTGGCGCACGGCTGTTTCCGTTGCAGAATCGGTTAGCGATCAACTGTTATCCAAAAGGTTGGAGGTTCGTGCCCTCCCGAGAGCGGTGTGTCTCTTTTTTTCTTTCCGCTGATAGCTTTGGAGAAATGTTCTGTCGGTGGTGAGAGTGGAGCACGACTGTCTCCGTGGCGCAATCTGCTAGTGCGTCGGCTGTTAACCAAAAGGTTGGAGATTCGAGCCCTCCCCTGAGCGGTGTGTCGCTTTTTTTCTTTGCACTGATATCTTTGTAGAAGTGTTCTGACCGTGGTGAGAGTGGAGCACGACTGTCTCCATGGCGCAATTGGCTAGCGTGTTCGGCTGTTAACCAAAAGGTTGCAGGTTAAACCCTCTTATGAGCGGTGTGTCTCTTTTTTTCTTTGCGCTGATACCTTTGGAAAAATGTTCTGATGGTGGTGAGAGTAGAGCACGACTACCTCCATCACGCAATTGGCTAGCGCGTTCGGCTGTTAACCAAAAGGTTGGAGGTTCGAGCCCTCCCGAAAGCGGTGTGTCTCTTTTTTCTTTGCGCTGACAGCTATGGAGAAATGTTCCGACATTGTTGAGAGTGGACCACGACTGTCTCCGTGGCGCAACTGCTAGTGCGTCGGCTGTAAGCAAAAGGTTGGAGGTTCGAGCCCTCCCAGGAGCAGTGTGTCGCTTTTTTTCTTTGTGCTGATAGCCTTGGAGAAGCGTTCTGACAGTGGTGAGAGTGGAGCACGACTGTCTCTGTTGCGCAATTGGCTAGCGCGTTGGGCTGTTAACGAAAAGGTTGGAGGTTCGAACCCTCCCATTAGCGGTGTGTCTCTTTTTTTCTTTGCGCTGATACCTTTGGAAAAATGTTCTGATGGTGGTGAGAGCAGAGCACGACTACCTCCGTGACGCAATTGGCTAGCGCGTTCGGCTGTTAACCAAAAGGTTGGAGGTTCGAGCCCTCCCGAGAGCGGTGTGTCTCTTTTTTTTCTTTGCACTGATAGCTTTGGAGAAATGTTCTGATGGTGGTGAGAGTGGAGCACGACTACTTCTGTGATGCAATTGGCTAGCGCGTTCGGCTGTTAATCAAAATGTTGGAAGTTCGAGCCCTCCCGAGAGCGGTGTGTCTCTTTTTTTTCTTTGCGCTGATAGCTTTGGAGAAATGTTCTGACGGTGGTGAGAGTGGAGCGCGACTGTCTCCGTGGCGCAGTCTGCTAGTGCGTCGGCTGTTAAGCAAAAGGTTGGAGGTTCGAGCCCTCCCGGGAGCAGTGTGTCGCTTTTTTTCTTTGCGCTGATAGCTTTGGAGAAACGTTCTGATGGTGGTGAGAGTGGGGCGCGGTTGGGTCCGTGGTGCAATGGCTAGCGCGATTGGCTGTTAACCAAAAGGTTGGAGGTTCGAGCCCTCCAATGAGCGGTGTGTCGCTTTTGTTTTCTTTGCACTGATATCTTTGGAGAAGTGTTCTGACCATGGTGAGACTGGAGCACGACTGTCTCTGTGGCGCGATTGGCTAGCGCGTTGGGCTGTTAACCAAAAGGTTGGAGGTTCGAACCCTTCCATGAGCGGTGTGTCTCTTTTTTTCTTTGCGCTGATACCTTTGAAAAAATGTTCTGATGGTGGTGAGAGTGGAGCACGACTACCTCCGTGACGCAATTGGCTAGCGCATTCGGGTGTTGACAAAAAGTTTGAAGGTTCGAGCCCTCCCGAGAGCGGTGTGTCTCTTTTTTTCTTTGCGCTGATAGCTTTGGAGAAATGTTCTGACGGTGGTGAGAGTGGAGCACGACTGTTTCCGTGGCGCAATCTGCTAGTGCGTCGGCTGTTAAGCAAAAGGTTTGAGGTTCGGGCCCTACCGAGAGCGATGTGTCTCTTTTTTTTTCTTTTCGCTGATAGCTTTGGAGAAATGTTCTGTCGGTGGTGAGAGTGGAGCACGACTGTCTCCGTGGCGCAATCTGCTAGTGCGTCGGCTGTTAAGCAAAAGGTTTGAGGTTCGAGCCCTCCTGAGAGCGGTGTGTCTCTTTTTTTTTTCTTTGCGCTGATAGCTTTGGAGAAATGTTCTGACGGTGGTGAGAGTGGCGCACGACTGTTTCCGTTGCAGAATCGGCTAGCGCGATCAACTGTTATCCAAAAGGTTGGAGGTTCGAGCCCTCCCGAGGGCGGTGTGTCTCTGTTTTTTCTTTCCACTGATAGCTTTGGAGAAATGTTCTAAGGGTGGGAAGAGTGAAGCACGACTGTCTCCGGGGCGCAATCTGCTAGTGCGTCGGCTGTTAACCAAAAGGTTGGAGATTCGAGCCCTCCCATGAGCGGTTTGTCGCTTTTTTTTCTTTGCACTGATATCTTTGTAGAAGTGTTCTGACCGTGGTGAGAGTGGAGCGCGACTGTCTCCATGGCGCAATTGGCTAGCGTGTTCAGCTGTTAACCAAAAGGTTGCAGGTTAAACCCTCCCATGAGCGGTGTGTCTCTTTTTTTCTTTGCGCTGATACCTTTGGAAAAATGTTCTGATGGTGGTGAGAGTAGAGCACGACTACCTCCATGACGCAATTGGCTAGCGCGTTCGGCTGTTAACCAAAAGGTTGAGGTTCGAGCCCTCCCGAAAGCGGTGTGTCTCTTTTTTCTTTGCGCTGACAGCTATGGAGAAATGTTCCGACAGTGTTGAGAGTGGAGCACGACTGTCTCCGTGGTGCAACTGCTAGTGCGTCGGCTGTTAAGCAAAGGGTTGGAGGTTCGAGCCCTCCCAGGAGCAGTGTGTCGCTTTTTTTGTTTGCGATGATAGCCTTGGAGAAGCGTTCTAACGGTGGTGAGAGTGGAACACGACTGTCTCTGTTGGGCAATATGCTAGCGCGTTGGGCTGTTAACGAAAAGATTGGAGGTTCGAACCCTCCCATGAGCGGTGTGTCTCTTTTTTTCTTTGCGCTGATACCTTTGGAAAAATGTTCTGATGGTGGTGAGAGTGAAGACGACTACCTCCATGACGCAATTGGCTAGCGCGTTCGGCTGTTAATCAAAATGTTGGAAGTTCGAGCCCTCCCGAGAGCGGTGTGTCTTTTTTTTTCTTTGCGCTGATAGCTTTGGAGAAATGTTCTGACGGTGGTGAGAGTGGAGCGTGACTGTCTCCGTGGCGCAGTCTGCTAGTGCGTCGGCTGTTAAGCAAAAGGTTGGAGGTTCGAGCACTCCTGGGAGCAGTGTGTCGCTTTTTTTCTTTGCGCTGATAGCTTTGGAGAAACGTTCTGATGGTGGTGAGAGTGGAGCGCGGTTGGGTCCGTGGTGCAATGGCTAGCGCGATTGGCTGTTAACCAAAAGGTTGGAGGTTCGAGCCCTCCAATGAGCGGTGTGTCGCTTTTGTTTTCTTTGCACTGATATCTTTGGAGAAGTGTCCTGACCATGGTGAGAATGGAGCACGACTGTCTCTGTGGCGCAATTGGCTAGTGCGTTAAGCTGTTAACCATAAGGTTGGAGGTTCGAACCCTCCCATGAGCGGTGTGTCTCTTTTTTTCTTTGCGCTGATACCTTTGGAAAAATGTTCTGATGGTGGTGAGAGTGGAAAACGACTGTCTCCATGGTTCAATTCGCTAGTGCGTTGGGCTGTTAACCAAAAGGTTGGTGGTTCGAACCCTCCCATGAGCGGTGTGTCTCTTTTTTTCTTTGCACTGATAGCTTTGGAGAAATGTTCTGACGGTGGTGAGAGTGGAGCACGACTGTCTTCGTTGCGCAATCTGCTAGTGCGTCGGCTGTTAAGCAAAAGGTTTGAGGTTCGAGCCCTCCTGAGAGCGCTGTGTCTCTTTTTTTTTCTTTACGCTGATAGCTTTGGAGAAATGTTCTGACGGTGGTGAGAGTGGCGCACGGCTGTTTCCGTTGCAGAATCGGCTAGCGCGATCAACTGTTATCCAAAAGGTTGGAGGTTCGTGCCCTCCCGAGAGCGGTGTGTCTCTTTTTTTCTTTCCGCTGATAGCTTTCGAGAAATGTTCTGTCGGTGGTGAGAGTGGAGCACGACTGTCTCCGTGGCGCAATCTGCTAGTGCGTCGGCTGTTAACCAAAAGGTTGGAGATTCGAGCCCTCCCCTGAGCGGTGTGTCGCTTTTTTTCTTTGCACTGATATCTTTGTAGAAGTGTTCTGACCGTGGTGAGAGTGGAGCACGACTGTCTCCATGGCGCAATTGGCTAGCGTGTTCGGCTGTTAACCAAAAGGTTGCAGGTTAAACCCTCCCATGAGCGGTGTGTCTCTTTTTTTCTTTGCGCTGATACCTTTGGAAAAATGTTCTGATGGTGGTGAGAGTAGAGCACGACTACCTCCATGACGCAATTGGCTAGCGCGTTCGGCTGTTAACTAAAAGGTTGGAGGTTCGAGCCCTCCCGAAAGCGGTGTGTCTCTTTTTTCTTTGCGCTGACAGCTATGGAGAAATGTTCCGACATTGTTGAGAGTGGACCACGACTGTCTCCGTGGCGCAACTGCTAGTGCGTCGGCTGTAAGCAAAAGGTTGGAGGTTCGAGCCCTCCCAGGAGCAGTGTGTCGCTTTTTTCTTTGTGCTGATAGCCTTGGAGAAGCGTTCTGACAGTGGTGAGAGTGGAGCACGACTGTCTCTGTTGCGCAATTGGCTAGCGCGTTGGGCTGTTAACGAAAAGGTTGGAGGTTCGAACCCTCCCATTAGCGGTGTGTCTCTTTTTTTCTTTGCGCTGATACCTTTGGAAAAATGTTCTGATGGTGGTGAGAGCAGAGCACGACTACCTCCGTGACGCAATTGGCTAGCGCGTTCGGCTGTTAATCAAAATGTTGGAAGTTCGAGCCCTCCCGAGAGCGGTGTGTCTCTTTTTTTTCTTTGCGCTGATAGCTTTGGAGAAATGTTCTGACGGTGGTGAGAGTGGAGCGCGACTGTCTCCGTGGCGCAGTCTGCTAGTGCGTCGGCTGTTAAGCAAAAGGTTGGAGGTTCGAGCCCTCCCGGGAGCAGTGTGTCGCTTTTTTTCTTTGCGCTGATAGCTTTGGAGAAACGTTCTGATGGTGGTGAGAGTGGGGCGCGGTTGGGTCCGTGGTGCAATGGCTAGCGCGATTGGCTGTTAACCAAAAGGTTGGAGGTTCGAGCCCTCCAATGAGCGGTGTGTCGCTTTTGTTTTCTTTGCACTGATATCTTTGGAGAAGTGTTCTGACCATGGTGAGACTGGAGCACGACTGTCTCTGTGGCGCGATTGGCTAGCGCGTTGGGCTGTTAACCAAAAGGTTGGAGGTTCGAACCCTTCCATGAGCGGTGTGTCTCTTTTTTTTTTTGCGCTGATACCTTTGAAAAAATGTTCTGATGGTGGTGAGAGTGGAGCACGACTACCTCCGTGACGCAATTGGCTAGCGCATTCGGGTGTTGACAAAAAGTTTGAAGGTTCGAGCCCTCCCGAGAGCGGTGTGTCTCTTTTTTTCTTTGCGCTGATAGCTTTGGAGAAATGTTCTGACGGTGGTGAGAGTGGAGCACGACTGTTTCCGTGGCGCAATCTGCTAGTGCGTCGGCTGTTAAGCAAAAGGTTTGAGGTTCGGGCCCTACCGAGAGCGATGTGTCTCTTTTTTTTTTCTTTTCGCTGATAGCTTTGGAGAAATGTTCTGTCGGTGGTGAGAGTGGAGCACGACTGTCTCCGTGGCGCAATCTGCTAGTGCGTCGGCTGTTAAGCAAAAGGTTTGAGGTTCGAGCCCTCCTGAGAGCGGTGTGTCTCTTTTTTTTTTTGCGCTGATAGCTTTGGAGAAATGTTCTGACGGTGGTGAGAGTGGCGCACGACTGTTTCCGTTGCAGAATCGGCTAGCGCGATCAACTGTTATCCAAAAGGCTGGAGGTTCGAGCCCTCACGAGGGCGGTGTGTCTCTGTTTTTTCTTTCCACTGATAGCTTTGGAGAAATGTTCTAGGGGTGGGAAGAGTGAAGCACGACTGTCTCCGTGGCGCAATCTGCTAGTGCGTCGGCTGTTAACCAAAAGGTTGGAGATTCGAGCCCTCCCATGAGCGGTGTGTCGCTTTTTTTTCTTTGCACTGATATCTTTGTAGAAGTGTTCTGACCGTGGTGAGAGTGGAGCGCGACTGTCTCCATGGCGCAATTGGCTAGCGTGTTCAGCTGTTAACCAAAAGGTTGCAGGTTAAACCCTCCCATGAGCGGTGTGTCTCTTTTTTTCTTTGCGCTGATACCTTTGGAAAAATGTTCTGATGGTGGTGAGAGTAGAGCACGACTACCTCCATGACGCAATTGGCTAGCGCGTTCGGCTGTTAACCAAAAGGTTGAGGTACGAGCCCTCCCGAAAGCGGTGTGTCTCTTTTTTCTTTGCGCTGACAGCTATGGAGAAATGTTCCGACAGTGTTGAGAGTGGAGCACGACTGTCTCCGTGGCGCAACTGCTAGTGCGTCGGCTGTTAATCAAAGGGTTGGAGGTTCGAGCCCTCCCAGGAGCAGTGTGTCGCTTTTTTTGTTTGCGATGATAGCCTTGGAGAAGCGTTCTAACGGTGGTGAGAGTGGAACACGACTGTCTCTGTTGCGCAATATGCTAGCGCGTTGGGCTGTTAACGAAAAGGTTGGAGGTTCGAACCCTCCCATGAGCGGTGTGTCTCTTTTTTTCTTTGCGCTGATACCTTTGGAAAAATGTTCTGATGGTGGTGAGAGTGAAGACGACTACCTCCATGACGCAATTGGCTAGCGCGTTCGGCTGTTAATCAAAATGTTGGAAGTTCGAGCCCTCCCGAGAGCGGTGTGTCTTTTTTTTTCTTTGCGCTGATAGCTTTGGAGAAATGTTCTGACGGTGGTGAGAGTGGAGCGCGACTGTCTCCGTGGCGCAGTCTGCTAGTGCGTCGGCTGTTAAGCAAAAGGTTGGAGGTTCGAGCACTCCTGGGAGCAGTGTGTCGCTTTTTTTCTTTGCGCTGATAGCTTTGGAGAAACGTTCTGATGGTGGTGAGAGTGGAGCGCGGTGGGGTCCGTGGTGCAATGGCTAGCGCGATTGGCTGTTAACCAAAAGGTTGGAGGTTCGAGCCCTCCAATGAGCGGTGTGTCGCTTTTGTTTTCTTTGCACTGATATCTTTGGAGAAGTGTCCTGACCATGGTGAGAATGGAGCACGACTGTCTCAGTGGCGCAATTGGCTAGTGCGTTAAGCTGTTAACCATAAGGTTGGAGGTTCGAACCCTCCCATGAGCGGTGTGTCTCTTTTTTTCTTTGCGCTGATACCTTTAGAAAAATGTTCTGATGGTGGTGAGAGTGGAAAACGACTGTCTCCATGGTTCAATTCGCTAGTGCGTTGGGCTGTTAACCAAAAGGTTGGTGGTTCGAACCCTCCCATGAGCGGTGTGTCTCTTTTTTTCTTTGCGCTGATACCTTTGAAAAAATGTTCTGATGGTGGTGAGAGTGGAGCACGACTACCTCCGTGACGCAATTGGCTAGCGCATTCGGGTGTTGACCAAAAGTTTGAAGGTTCGAGCCCTCCCGAGAGCGGTGTGTCTCTTTTTTTCTTTGCACTGATAGCTTTGGAGAAATGTTCTGACGGTGGTGAGAGTGGAGCACGACTGTCTTCGTTGCGCAATCTGCTAGTGCGTCGGCTGTTAAGCAAAAGGTTTGAGGTTCGAGCCCTCCTGAGAGCGCTGTGTCTCTTTTTTTTTTCTTTACGCTGATAGCTTTGGAGAAATGTTCTGACGGTGGTGAGAGTGGCGCACGGCTGTTTCCGTTGCAGAATCGGCTAGCGCGATCAACTGTTATCCAAAAGGTTGGAGGTTCGTGCCCTCCCGAGAGCGGTGTGTCTCTTTTTTTCTTTCCGCTGATAGCTTTGGAGAAATGTTCTGTCGGTGGTGAGAGTGGAGCATGACTGTCTCCGTGGCGCAATCTGCTAGTGCGTAGGCTGTTAAGCAAAAGGTTTGAGGTTCGAGCCCTCCTGAGAGTGGTGTGTCTCTTTTTTTTTCTTTGCGCTGATAGCTTTGGAGAAATGTTCTGACGATGGGGAGAGTGGCGCACGACTGTTTCCGTTGCAGAATCGGCTACCGCGATCAACTGTTATCCAAAAGGTTGGAGGTTCGAGCCCTCCCGAGAGCGGTGTGTCTCTTTTTTTTTCTTTCCGCTGATAGCTTTGGAGAAATGTTCTTGGGTGGGAAGAGTGGAGCACGACTGTCTCCGTGGCGCAATCTGCTAGTGCGTCGGCTGTTAACCAAAAGGTTGGAGGTTCGAGCCCTCCCATGAGCGGTGTGTCGCTTTTTTTTCTTTGCACTGATATCTTTGTAGAAGTGTTCTGACCGTGGTGAGAGTGGAGCACGACTGTCTTCATGGCGCAATTGGCTAGCGTGTTCGGCTGTTAACCAAAAGGTTGCAGGTTAAACCCTCCCAAGAGCGGTGTGTCTCTTTTTTTCTTTGCGCTGATACCTTTGGAAAAATGTTCTGATGGTGTTGAGAGTAGAGCACGACTACCTCCATGACGCAATTGGCTAGCGCGTTCGGCTGTTAACCAAAAGGTTGGAGGTTCGAGCCCTCCCGAGAGCGTTGTGTCTTTTTTTTTTCTTTGCACTGATAGCTTCGGAGAAATGTTCTGATGGTGGTGAGAGTGGAGCACGACTACTTCTGTGATGCAATTGGCTAGCGCGTTCGGCTGTTAAGCAAAATTTTGGAGGTTCGAGCCCTACCGGGAGCAGTGTGTCGCTTTTTTTCTTTGCGCTGATAGCTTTGGAGAAATGTTCTGATGGTGGTGAGAGTGGAGCGCGGTTGGGTCCGTGGTGCAATGGCTAGCGCGATTGGCTGTTAACCAAAAGGTTGGAGGTTCGGGCCCTCCAATGAGCGGTGTGTCGCTTTTGTTTTCTTTGCACTGATATCTTTGGAGAAGTGTCCTGACCATGGTGAGAATGGAGCACGACTGTCTCTGTGGCGCAATTGGCTAGTAGGTTAAGCTGTTAACCATAAGGTTGGAGGTTCGAACCCTCCCATGAGCAGTGTGTCTCTTTTTATCTTTGCGCTGATACCTTTGGAAAAATGTTCTGATGGTGGTGAGAGTGGAAAACGACTGTCTCCATGGTTCAATTCGCTAGTGCGTTGGGCTGTTAACCAAAGGTTGGTGGTTCGAACCCTCCCATGAGCGGTGTGTCTCTTTTTTTCTTTGCGCTGATACCTTTGAAAAAATGTTCTGATGGTGGTGAGAGTGGAGCACGACTACCTCCGAGACGCAATTGGCTAGCGCATTCGGGTGTTCACCAAAAGTTTGAAGGTTCGAGCCCTCCCGAGAGCGGTGTGTCTCTTTTTTTCTTTGCGCTGATAGCTTTGGAGAAATGTTCTGACGGTGGTGAGAGTGGAGCACGACTGTTTCCGTGGCGCAATCTGCTAGTGCGTCGGCTGTTAAGCAAAAGGTTTGAGGTTCGGGCCCTACCGAGAGCGATGTGTCTCTTTTTTTTTCTTTTCGCTGATAGCTTTGGAGAAATGTTCTGTCGGTGGTGAGAGTGGAGCACGACTGTCTCCGTGGCACAATCTGCTAGTGCGTCGGCTGTTAAGCAAAAGGTTGGAGGTTCGAGCCCTCCCAGGAGCAGTGTGTCGCTTTTTTTGTTTGCGATGATAGCCTTGGAGAAGCGTTCTAACGGTGGTGAGAGTGGAACACGACTGTCTCTGTTGCGCAATATGCTAGCGCGTTGGGCTGTTAACGAAAAGGTTGGAGGTTCGAACCCTCCCATGAGCGGTGTGTCTCTTTTTTTCTTTGCGCTGATACCTTTGGAAAAATGTTCTGATGGTGGTGAGAGTGAAGACGACTACCTCCATGACGCAATTGGCTAGCGCGTTCGGCTGTTAATCAAAATGTTGGAAGTTCGAGCCCTCCCGAGAGCGGTGTGTCTTTTTTTTTCTTTGCGCTGATAGCTTTGGAGAAATGTTCTGACGGTGGTGAGAGTGGAGCGCGACTGTCTCCGTGGCGCAGTCTGCTAGTGCGTCGGCTGTTAAGAAAAAGGTTGGAGGTTCGAGCACTCCTGGGAGCAGTGTGTCGCTTTTTTTCTTTGCGCTGATAGCTTTGGAGAAACGTTCTGATGGTGGTGAGAGTGGAGCGCGGTTGGGTCCGTGGTGCAATGGCTAGCGCGATTGGCTGTTAACCAAAAGGTTGGAGGTTCGAGCCCTCCAATGAGCGGTGTGTCGCTTTTGTTTTCTTTGCACTGATATCTTTGGAGAAGTGTCCTGACCATGGTGAGAATGGAGCACGACTGTCTCTGTGGCGCAATTGGCTAGTGCGTTAAGCTGTTAACCATAAGGTTGGAGGTTCGAACCCTCCCATGAGCGGTGTGTCTCTTTTTTTCTTTGCGCTGATACCTTTGGAAAAATGTTCTGATGGTGGTGAGAGTGGAAAACGACTGTCTCCATGGTTCAATTCGCTAGTGCGTTGGGCTGTTAACCAAAAGGTTGGTGGTTCGAACCCTCCCATGAGCGGTGTGTCTCTTTTTTTCTTTGCACTGATAGCTTTGGAGAAATGTTCTGACGGTGGTGAGAGTGGAGCACGACTGTCTTCGTTGCGCAATCTGCTAGTGCGTCGGCTGTTAAGCAAAAGGTTTGAGGTTCGAGCCCTCCTGAGAGCGCTGTGTCTCTTTTTTTTTCTTTACGCTGATAGCTTTGGAGAAATGTTCTGACGGTGGTGAGAGTGGCGCACGGCTGTTTCCGTTGCAGAATCGGCTAGCGCGATCAACTGTTATCCAAAAGGTTGGAGGTTCGTGCCCTCCCGAGAGCGGTGTGTCTCTTTTTTTCTTTCCGCTGATAGCTTTGGAGAAATGTTCTGTCGGTGGTGAGAGTGGAGCACGACTGTCTCCGTGGCGCAATCTGCTAGTGCGTCGGCTGTTAACCAAAAGGTTGGAGATTCGAGCCCTCCCCTGAGCGGTGTGTCGCTTTTTTTCTTTGCACTGATATCTTTGTAGAAGTGTTCTGACCGTGGTGAGAGTGGAGCACGACTGTCTCCATGGCGCAATTGGCTAGCGTGTTCGGCTGTTAACCAAAAGGTTGCAGGTTAAACCCTCCCATGAGCGGTGTGTCTCTTTTTTTCTTTGCGCTGATACCTTTGGAAAAATGTTCTGATGGTGGTGAGAGTAGAGCACGACTACCTCCATGACGCAATTGGCTAGCGCGTTCGGCTGTTAACTAAAAGGTTGGAGGTTCGAGCCCTCCCGAAAGCGGTGTGTCTCTTTTTTCTTTGCGCTGACAGCTATGGAGAAATGTTCCGACATTGTTGAGAGTGGACCACGACTGTCTCCGTGGCGCAACTGCTAGTGCGTCGGCTGTAAGCAAAAGGTTGGAGGTTCGAGCCCTCCCAGGAGCAGTGTGTCGCTTTTTTCTTTGTGCTGATAGCCTTGGAGAAGCGTTCTGACAGTGGTGAGAGTGGAGCACGACTGTCTCTGTTGCGCAATTGGCTAGCGCGTTGGGCTGTTAACGAAAAGGTTGGAGGTTCGAACCCTCCCATTAGCGGTGTGTCTCTTTTTTTCTTTGCGCTGATACCTTTGGAAAAATGTTCTGATGGTGGTGAGAGCAGAGCACGACTACCTCCGTGACGCAATTGGCTAGCGCGTTCGGCTGTTAATCAAAATGTTGGAAGTTCGAGCCCTCCCGAGAGCGGTGTGTCTCTTTTTTTTCTTTGCGCTGATAGCTTTGGAGAAATGTTCTGACGGTGGTGAGAGTGGAGCGCGACTGTCTCCGTGGCGCAGTCTGCTAGTGCGTCGGCTGTTAAGCAAAAGGTTGGAGGTTCGAGCCCTCCCGGGAGCAGTGTGTCGCTTTTTTTCTTTGCGCTGATAGCTTTGGAGAAACGTTCTGATGGTGGTGAGAGTGGGGCGCGGTTGGGTCCGTGGTGCAATGGCTAGCGCGATTGGCTGTTAACCAAAAGGTTGGAGGTTCGAGCCCTCCAATGAGCGGTGTGTCGCTTTTGTTTTCTTTGCACTGATATCTTTGGAGAAGTGTTCTGACCATGGTGAGACTGGAGCACGACTGTCTCTGTGGCGCGATTGGCTAGCGCGTTGGGCTGTTAACCAAAAGGTTGGAGGTTCGAACCCTTCCATGAGCGGTGTGTCTCTTTTTTTCTTTGCGCTGATACCTTTGAAAAAATGTTCTGATGGTGGTGAGAGTGGAGCACGACTACCTCCGTGACGCAATTGGCTAGCGCATTCGGGTGTTGACAAAAAGTTTGAAGGTTCGAGCCCTCCCGAGAGCGGTGTGTCTCTTTTTTTCTTTGCGCTGATAGCTTTGGAGAAATGTTCTGACGGTGGTGAGAGTGGAGCACGACTGTTTCCGTGGCGCAATCTGCTAGTGCGTCGGCTGTTAAGCAAAAGGTTTGAGGTTCGGGCCCTACCGAGAGCGATGTGTCTCTTTTTTTTTTCTTTTCGCTGATAGCTTTGGAGAAATGTTCTGTCGGTGGTGAGAGTGGAGCACGACTGTCTCCGTGGCGCAATCTGCTAGTGCGTCGGCTGTTAAGCAAAAGGTTTGAGGTTCGAGCCCTCCTGAGAGCGGTGTGTCTCTTTTTTTTTTGCGCTGATAGCTTTGGAGAAATGTTCTGACGGTGGTGAGAGTGGCGCACGACTGTTTCCGTTGCAGAATCGGCTAGCGCGATCAACTGTTATCCAAAAGGCTGGAGGTTCGAGCCCTCACGAGGGCGGTGTGTCTCTGTTTTTTCTTTCCACTGATAGCTTTGGAGAAATGTTCTAGGGGTGGGAAGAGTGAAGCACGACTGTCTCCGTGGCGCAATCTGCTAGTGCGTCGGCTGTTAACCAAAAGGTTGGAGATTCGAGCCCTCCCATGAGCGGTGTGTCGCTTTTTTTTCTTTGCACTGATATCTTTGTAGAAGTGTTCTGACCGTGGTGAGAGTGGAGCGCGACTGTCTCCATGGCGCAATTGGCTAGCGTGTTCAGCTGTTAACCAAAAGGTTGCAGGTTAAACCCTCCCATGAGCGGTGTGTCTCTTTTTTTCTTTGCGCTGATACCTTTGGAAAAATGTTCTGATGGTGGTGAGAGTAGAGCACGACTACCTCCATGACGCAATTGGCTAGCGCGTTCGGCTGTTAACCAAAAGGTTGAGGTTCGAGCCCTCCCGAAAGCGGTGTGTCTCTTTTTTCTTTGCGCTGACAGCTATGGAGAAATGTTCCGACAGTGTTGAGAGTGGAGCACGACTGTCTCCGTGGCGCAACTGCTAGTGCGTCGGCTGTTAATCAAAGGGTTGGAGGTTCGAGCCCTCCCAGGAGCAGTGTGTCGCTTTTTTTGTTTGCGATGATAGCCTTGGAGAAGCGTTCTAACGGTGGTGAGAGTGGAACACGACTGTCTCTGTTGCGCAATATGCTAGCGCGTTGGGCTGTTAACGAAAAGGTTGGAGGTTCGAACCCTCCCATGAGCGGTGTGTCTCTTTTTTTCTTTGCGCTGATACCTTTGGAAAAATGTTCTGATGGTGGTGAGAGTGAAGACGACTACCTCCATGACGCAATTGGCTAGCGCGTTCGGCTGTTAATCAAAATGTTGGAAGTTCGAGCCCTCCCGAGAGCGGTGTGTCTTTTTTTTTCTTTGCGCTGATAGCTTTGGAGAAATGTTCTGACGGTGGTGAGAGTGGAGCGCGACTGTCTCCGTGGCGCAGTCTGCTAGTGCGTCGGCTGTTAAGCAAAAGGTTGGAGGTTCGAGCACTCCTGGGAGCAGTGTGTCGCTTTTTTTCTTTGCGCTGATAGCTTTGGAGAAACGTTCTGATGGTGGTGAGAGTGGAGCGCGGTGGGGTCCGTGGTGCAATGGCTAGCGCGATTGGCTGTTAACCAAAAGGTTGGAGGTTCGAGCCCTCCAATGAGCGGTGTGTCGCTTTTGTTTTCTTTGCACTGATATCTTTGGAGAAGTGTCCTGACCATGGTGAGAATGGAGCACGACTGTCTCAGTGGCGCAATTGGCTAGTGCGTTAAGCTGTTAACCATAAGGTTGGAGGTTCGAACCCTCCCATGAGCGGTGTGTCTCTTTTTTTCTTTGCGCTGATACCTTTAGAAAAATGTTCTGATGGTGGTGAGAGTGGAAAACGACTGTCTCCATGGTTCAATTCGCTAGTGCGTTGGGCTGTTAACCAAAAGGTTGGTGGTTCGAGCCCTCCCGAGAGCGGTGTGTCTCTTTTTTTCTTTGCACTGATAGCTTTGGAGAAATGTTCTGACGGTGGTGAGAGTGGAGCACGACTGTCTTCGTTGCGCAATCTGCTAGTGCGTCGGCTGTTAAGCAAAAGGTTTGAGGTTCGAGCCCTCCTGAGAGCGCTGTGTCTCTTTTTTTTTTCTTTACGCTGATAGCTTTGGAGAAATGTTCTGACGGTGGTGAGAGTGGCGCACGGCTGTTTCCGTTGCAGAATCGGCTAGCGCGATCAACTGTTATCCAAAAGGTTGGAGGTTCGTGCCCTCCCGAGAGCGGTGTGTCTCTTTTTTTCTTTCCGCTGATAGCTTTGGAGAAATGTTCTGTCGGTGGTGAGAGTGGAGCATGACTGTCTCCGTGGCGCAATCTGCTAGTGCGTAGGCTGTTAAGCAAAAGGTTTGAGGTTCGAGCCCTCCTGAGAGTGGTGTGTCTCTTTTTTTTTCTTTGCGCTGATAGCTTTGGAGAAATGTTCTGACGATGGGGAGAGTGGCGCACGACTGTTTCCGTTGCAGAATCGGCTACCGCGATCAACTGTTATCCAAAAGGTTGGAGGTTCGAGCCCTCCCGAGAGCGGTGTGTCTCTTTTTTTTTCTTTCCGCTGATAGCTTTGGAGAAATGTTCTTGGGTGGGAAGAGTGGAGCACGACTGTCTCCGTGGCGCAATCTGCTAGTGCGTCGGCTGTTAACCAAAAGGTTGGAGGTTCGAGCCCTCCCATGAGCGGTGTGTCGCTTTTTTTTCTTTGCACTGATATCTTTGTAGAAGTGTTCTGACCGTGGTGAGAGTGGAGCACGACTGTCTTCATGGCGCAATTGGCTAGCGTGTTCGGCTGTTAACCAAAAGGTTGCAGGTTAAACCCTCCCAAGAGCGGTGTGTCTCTTTTTTTCTTTGCGCTGATACCTTTGGAAAAATGTTCTGATGGTGTTGAGAGTAGAGCACGACTACCTCCATGACGCAATTGGCTAGCGCGTTCGGCTGTTAACCAAAAGGTTGGAGGTTCGAGCCCTCCCGAGAGCGTTGTGTCTTTTTTTTTTCTTTGCACTGATAGCTTCGGAGAAATGTTCTGATGGTGGTGAGAGTGGAGCACGACTACTTCTGTGATGCAATTGGCTAGCGCGTTCGGCTGTTAAGCAAAATTTTGGAGGTTCGAGCCCTACCGGGAGCAGTGTGTCGCTTTTTTTCTTTGCGCTGATAGCTTTGGAGAAATGTTCTGATGGTGGTGAGAGTGGAGCGCGGTTGGGTCCGTGGTGCAATGGCTAGCGCGATTGGCTGTTAACCAAAAGGTTGGAGGTTCGGGCCCTCCAATGAGCGGTGTGTCGCTTTTGTTTTCTTTGCACTGATATCTTTGGAGAAGTGTCCTGACCATGGTGAGAATGGAGCACGACTGTCTCTGTGGCGCAATTGGCTAGTAGGTTAAGCTGTTAACCATAAGGTTGGAGGTTCGAACCCTCCCATGAGCAGTGTGTCTCTTTTTATCTTTGCGCTGATACCTTTGGAAAAATGTTCTGATGGTGGTGAGAGTGGAAAACGACTGTCTCCATGGTTCAATTCGCTAGTGCGTTGGGCTGTTAACCAAAGGTTGGTGGTTCGAACCCTCCCATGAGCGGTGTGTCTCTTTTTTTCTTTGCGCTGATACCTTTGAAAAAATGTTCTGATGGTGGTGAGAGTGGAGCACGACTACCTCCGAGACGCAATTGGCTAGCGCATTCGGGTGTTCACCAAAAGTTTGAAGGTTCGAGCCCTCCCGAGAGCGGTGTGTCTCTTTTTTTCTTTGCGCTGATAGCTTTGGAGAAATGTTCTGACGGTGGTGAGAGTGGAGCACGACTGTTTCCGTGGCGCAATCTGCTAGTGCGTCGGCTGTTAAGCAAAAGGTTTGAGGTTCGGGCCCTACCGAGAGCGATGTGTCTCTTTTTTTTTCTTTTCGCTGATAGCTTTGGAGAAATGTTCTGTCGGTGGTGAGAGTGGAGCACGACTGTCTCCGTGGCACAATCTGCTAGTGCGTCGGCTGTTAAGCAAAAGGTTGGAGGTTCGAGCCCTCCCAGGAGCAGTGTGTCGCTTTTTTTGTTTGCGATGATAGCCTTGGAGAAGCGTTCTAACGGTGGTGAGAGTGGAACACGACTGTCTCTGTTGCGCAATATGCTAGCGCGTTGGGCTGTTAACGAAAAGGTTGGAGGTTCGAACCCTCCCATGAGCGGTGTGTCTCTTTTTTTCTTTGCGCTGATACCTTTGGAAAAATGTTCTGATGGTGGTGAGAGTGAAGACGACTACCTCCATGACGCAATTGGCTAGCGCGTTCGGCTGTTAATCAAAATGTTGGAAGTTCGAGCCCTCCCGAGAGCGGTGTGTCTTTTTTTTTCTTTGCGCTGATAGCTTTGGAGAAATGTTCTGACGGTGGTGAGAGTGGAGCGCGACTGTCTCCGTGGCGCAGTCTGCTAGTGCGTCGGCTGTTAAGAAAAAGGTTGGAGGTTCGAGCACTCCTGGGAGCAGTGTGTCGCTTTTTTTCTTTGCGCTGATAGCTTTGGAGAAACGTTCTGATGGTGGTGAGAGTGGAGCGCGGTTGGGTCCGTGGTGCAATGGCTAGCGCGATTGGCTGTTAACCAAAAGGTTGGAGGTTCGAGCCCTCCAATGAGCGGTGTGTCGCTTTTGTTTTCTTTGCACTGATATCTTTGGAGAAGTGTCCTGACCATGGTGAGAATGGAGCACGACTGTCTCTGTGGCGCAATTGGCTAGTGCGTTAAGCTGTTAACCATAAGGTTGGAGGTTCGAACCCTCCCATGAGCGGTGTGTCTCTTTTTTTCTTTGCGCTGATACCTTTGGAAAAATGTTCTGATGGTGGTGAGAGTGGAAAACGACTGTCTCCATGGTTCAATTCGCTAGTGCGTTGGGCTGTTAACCAAAAGGTTGGTGGTTCGAACCCTCCCATGAGCGGTGTGTCTCTTTTTTTCTTTGCACTGATAGCTTTGGAGAAATGTTCTGACGGTGGTGAGAGTGGAGCACGACTGTCTTCGTTGCGCAATCTGCTAGTGCGTCGGCTGTTAAGCAAAAGGTTTGAGGTTCGAGCCCTCCTGAGAGCGCTGTGTCTCTTTTTTTTTCTTTACGCTGATAGCTTTGGAGAAATGTTCTGACGGTGGTGAGAGTGGCGCACGGCTGTTTCCGTTGCAGAATCGGCTAGCGCGATCAACTGTTATCCAAAAGGTTGGAGGTTCGTGCCCTCCCGAGAGCGGTGTGTCTCTTTTTTTCTTTCCGCTGATAGCTTTGGAGAAATGTTCTGTCGGTGGTGAGAGTGGAGCACGACTGTCTCCGTGGCGCAATCTGCTAGTGCGTCGGCTGTTAACCAAAAGGTTGGAGATTCGAGCCCTCCCCTGAGCGGTGTGTCGCTTTTTTTCTTTGCACTGATATCTTTGTAGAAGTGTTCTGACCGTGGTGAGAGTGGAGCACGACTGTCTCCATGGCGCAATTGGCTAGCGTGTTCGGCTGTTAACCAAAAGGTTGCAGGTTAAACCCTCCCATGAGCGGTGTGTCTCTTTTTTTCTTTGCGCTGATACCTTTGGAAAAATGTTCTGATGGTGGTGAGAGTAGAGCACGACTACCTCCATGACGCAATTGGCTAGCGCGTTCGGCTGTTAACTAAAAGGTTGGAGGTTCGAGCCCTCCCGAAAGCGGTGTGTCTCTTTTTTCTTTGCGCTGACAGCTATGGAGAAATGTTCCGACATTGTTGAGAGTGGACCACGACTGTCTCCGTGGCGCAACTGCTAGTGCGTCGGCTGTAAGCAAAAGGTTGGAGGTTCGAGCCCTCCCAGGAGCAGTGTGTCGCTTTTTTCTTTGTGCTGATAGCCTTGGAGAAGCGTTCTGACAGTGGTGAGAGTGGAGCACGACTGTCTCTGTTGCGCAATTGGCTAGCGCGTTGGGCTGTTAACGAAAAGGTTGGAGGTTCGAACCCTCCCATTAGCGGTGTGTCTCTTTTTTTCTTTGCGCTGATACCTTTGGAAAAATGTTCTGATGGTGGTGAGAGCAGAGCACGACTACCTCCGTGACGCAATTGGCTAGCGCGTTCGGCTGTTAATCAAAATGTTGGAAGTTCGAGCCCTCCCGAGAGCGGTGTGTCTCTTTTTTTTCTTTGCGCTGATAGCTTTGGAGAAATGTTCTGACGGTGGTGAGAGTGGAGCGCGACTGTCTCCGTGGCGCAGTCTGCTAGTGCGTCGGCTGTTAAGCAAAAGGTTGGAGGTTCGAGCCCTCCCGGGAGCAGTGTGTCGCTTTTTTTCTTTGCGCTGATAGCTTTGGAGAAACGTTCTGATGGTGGTGAGAGTGGGGCGCGGTTGGGTCCGTGGTGCAATGGCTAGCGCGATTGGCTGTTAACCAAAAGGTTGGAGGTTCGAGCCCTCCAATGAGCGGTGTGTCGCTTTTGTTTTCTTTGCACTGATATCTTTGGAGAAGTGTTCTGACCATGGTGAGACTGGAGCACGACTGTCTCTGTGGCGCGATTGGCTAGCGCGTTGGGCTGTTAACCAAAAGGTTGGAGGTTCGAACCCTTCCATGAGCGGTGTGTCTCTTTTTTTCTTTGCGCTGATACCTTTGAAAAAATGTTCTGATGGTGGTGAGAGTGGAGCACGACTACCTCCGTGACGCAATTGGCTAGCGCATTCGGGTGTTGACAAAAAGTTTGAAGGTTCGAGCCCTCCCGAGAGCGGTGTGTCTCTTTTTTTCTTTGCGCTGATAGCTTTGGAGAAATGTTCTGACGGTGGTGAGAGTGGAGCACGACTGTTTCCGTGGCGCAATCTGCTAGTGCGTCGGCTGTTAAGCAAAAGGTTTGAGGTTCGGGCCCTACCGAGAGCGATGTGTCTCTTTTTTTTTTCTTTTCGCTGATAGCTTTGGAGAAATGTTCTGTCGGTGGTGAGAGTGGAGCACGACTGTCTCCGTGGCGCAATCTGCTAGTGCGTCGGCTGTTAAGCAAAAGGTTTGAGGTTCGAGCCCTCCTGAGAGCGGTGTGTCTCTTTTTTTTTTGCGCTGATAGCTTTGGAGAAATGTTCTGACGGTGGTGAGAGTGGCGCACGACTGTTTCCGTTGCAGAATCGGCTAGCGCGATCAACTGTTATCCAAAAGGCTGGAGGTTCGAGCCCTCACGAGGGCGGTGTGTCTCTGTTTTTTCTTTCCACTGATAGCTTTGGAGAAATGTTCTAGGGGTGGGAAGAGTGAAGCACGACTGTCTCCGTGGCGCAATCTGCTAGTGCGTCGGCTGTTAACCAAAAGGTTGGAGATTCGAGCCCTCCCATGAGCGGTGTGTCGCTTTTTTTTCTTTGCACTGATATCTTTGTAGAAGTGTTCTGACCGTGGTGAGAGTGGAGCGCGACTGTCTCCATGGCGCAATTGGCTAGCGTGTTCAGCTGTTAACCAAAAGGTTGCAGGTTAAACCCTCCCATGAGCGGTGTGTCTCTTTTTTTCTTTGCGCTGATACCTTTGGAAAAATGTTCTGATGGTGGTGAGAGTAGAGCACGACTACCTCCATGACGCAATTGGCTAGCGCGTTCGGCTGTTAACCAAAAGGTTGAGGTTCGAGCCCTCCCGAAAGCGGTGTGTCTCTTTTTTCTTTGCGCTGACAGCTATGGAGAAATGTTCCGACAGTGTTGAGAGTGGAGCACGACTGTCTCCGTGGCGCAACTGCTAGTGCGTCGGCTGTTAATCAAAGGGTTGGAGGTTCGAGCCCTCCCAGGAGCAGTGTGTCGCTTTTTTTGTTTGCGATGATAGCCTTGGAGAAGCGTTCTAACGGTGGTGAGAGTGGAACACGACTGTCTCTGTTGCGCAATATGCTAGCGCGTTGGGCTGTTAACGAAAAGGTTGGAGGTTCGAACCCTCCCATGAGCGGTGTGTCTCTTTTTTTCTTTGCGCTGATACCTTTGGAAAAATGTTCTGATGGTGGTGAGAGTGAAGACGACTACCTCCATGACGCAATTGGCTAGCGCGTTCGGCTGTTAATCAAAATGTTGGAAGTTCGAGCCCTCCCGAGAGCGGTGTGTCTTTTTTTTTCTTTGCGCTGATAGCTTTGGAGAAATGTTCTGACGGTGGTGAGAGTGGAGCGCGACTGTCTCCGTGGCGCAGTCTGCTAGTGCGTCGGCTGTTAAGCAAAAGGTTGGAGGTTCGAGCACTCCTGGGAGCAGTGTGTCGCTTTTTTTCTTTGCGCTGATAGCTTTGGAGAAACGTTCTGATGGTGGTGAGAGTGGAGCGCGGTGGGGTCCGTGGTGCAATGGCTAGCGCGATTGGCTGTTAACCAAAAGGTTGGAGGTTCGAGCCCTCCAATGAGCGGTGTGTCGCTTTTGTTTTCTTTGCACTGATATCTTTGGAGAAGTGTCCTGACCATGGTGAGAATGGAGCACGACTGTCTCAGTGGCGCAATTGGCTAGTGCGTTAAGCTGTTAACCATAAGGTTGGAGGTTCGAACCCTCCCATGAGCGGTGTGTCTCTTTTTTTCTTTGCGCTGATACCTTTAGAAAAATGTTCTGATGGTGGTGAGAGTGGAAAACGACTGTCTCCATGGTTCAATTCGCTAGTGCGTTGGGCTGTTAACCAAAAGGTTGGTGGTTCGAACCCTCCCATGAGCGGTGTGTCTCTTTTTTTCTTTGCGCTGATACCTTTGAAAAAATGTTCTGATGGTGGTGAGAGTGGAGCACGACTACCTCCGTGACGCAATTGGCTAGCGCATTCGGGTGTTGACCAAAAGTTTGAAGGTTCGAGCCCTCCCGAGAGCGGTGTGTCTCTTTTTTTCTTTGCACTGATAGCTTTGGAGAAATGTTCTGACGGTGGTGAGAGTGGAGCACGACTGTCTTCGTTGCGCAATCTGCTAGTGCGTCGGCTGTTAAGCAAAAGGTTTGAGGTTCGAGCCCTCCTGAGAGCGCTGTGTCTCTTTTTTTTTTCTTTACGCTGATAGCTTTGGAGAAATGTTCTGACGGTGGTGAGAGTGGCGCACGGCTGTTTCCGTTGCAGAATCGGCTAGCGCGATCAACTGTTATCCAAAAGGTTGGAGGTTCGTGCCCTCCCGAGAGCGGTGTGTCTCTTTTTTTCTTTCCGCTGATAGCTTTGGAGAAATGTTCTGTCGGTGGTGAGAGTGGAGCATGACTGTCTCCGTGGCGCAATCTGCTAGTGCGTAGGCTGTTAAGCAAAAGGTTTGAGGTTCGAGCCCTCCTGAGAGTGGTGTGTCTCTTTTTTTTTCTTTGCGCTGATAGCTTTGGAGAAATGTTCTGACGATGGGGAGAGTGGCGCACGACTGTTTCCGTTGCAGAATCGGCTACCGCGATCAACTGTTATCCAAAAGGTTGGAGGTTCGAGCCCTCCCGAGAGCGGTGTGTCTCTTTTTTTTTCTTTCCGCTGATAGCTTTGGAGAAATGTTCTTGGGTGGGAAGAGTGGAGCACGACTGTCTCCGTGGCGCAATCTGCTAGTGCGTCGGCTGTTAACCAAAAGGTTGGAGGTTCGAGCCCTCCCATGAGCGGTGTGTCGCTTTTTTTTCTTTGCACTGATATCTTTGTAGAAGTGTTCTGACCGTGGTGAGAGTGGAGCACGACTGTCTTCATGGCGCAATTGGCTAGCGTGTTCGGCTGTTAACCAAAAGGTTGCAGGTTAAACCCTCCCAAGAGCGGTGTGTCTCTTTTTTTCTTTGCGCTGATACCTTTGGAAAAATGTTCTGATGGTGTTGAGAGTAGAGCACGACTACCTCCATGACGCAATTGGCTAGCGCGTTCGGCTGTTAACCAAAAGGTTGGAGGTTCGAGCCCTCCCGAGAGCGTTGTGTCTTTTTTTTTTCTTTGCACTGATAGCTTCGGAGAAATGTTCTGATGGTGGTGAGAGTGGAGCACGACTACTTCTGTGATGCAATTGGCTAGCGCGTTCGGCTGTTAAGCAAAATTTTGGAGGTTCGAGCCCTACCGGGAGCAGTGTGTCGCTTTTTTTCTTTGCGCTGATAGCTTTGGAGAAATGTTCTGATGGTGGTGAGAGTGGAGCGCGGTTGGGTCCGTGGTGCAATGGCTAGCGCGATTGGCTGTTAACCAAAAGGTTGGAGGTTCGGGCCCTCCAATGAGCGGTGTGTCGCTTTTGTTTTCTTTGCACTGATATCTTTGGAGAAGTGTCCTGACCATGGTGAGAATGGAGCACGACTGTCTCTGTGGCGCAATTGGCTAGTGGGTTAAGCTGTTAACCATAAGGTTGGAGGTTCGAACCCTCCCATGAGCAGTGTGTCTCTTTTTATCTTTGCGCTGATACCTTTGGAAAAATGTTCTGATGGTGGTGAGAGTGGAAAACGACTGTCTCCATGGTTCAATTCGCTAGTGCGTTGGGCTGTTAACCAAAGGTTGGTGGTTCGAACCCTCCCATGAGCGGTGTGTCTCTTTTTTTCTTTGCGCTGATACCTTTGAAAAAATGTTCTGATGGTGGTGAGAGTGGAGCACGACTACCTCCGAGACGCAATTGGCTAGCGCATTCGGGTGTTCACCAAAAGTTTGAAGGTTCGAGCCCTCCCGAGAGCGGTGTGTCTCTTTTTTTCTTTGCGCTGATAGCTTTGGAGAAATGTTCTGACGGTGGTGAGAGTGGAGCACGACTGTTTCCGTGGCGCAATCTGCTAGTGCGTCGGCTGTTAAGCAAAAGGTTTGAGGTTCGGGCCCTACCGAGAGCGATGTGTCTCTTTTTTTTTCTTTTCGCTGATAGCTTTGGAGAAATGTTCTGTCGGTGGTGAGAGTGGAGCACGACTGTCTCCGTGGCACAATCTGCTAGTGCGTCGGCTGTTAAGCAAAAGGTTGGAGGTTCGAGCCCTCCCAGGAGCAGTGTGTCGCTTTTTTTGTTTGCGATGATAGCCTTGGAGAAGCGTTCTAACGGTGGTGAGAGTGGAACACGACTGTCTCTGTTGCGCAATATGCTAGCGCGTTGGGCTGTTAACGAAAAGGTTGGAGGTTCGAACCCTCCCATGAGCGGTGTGTCTCTTTTTTTCTTTGCGCTGATACCTTTGGAAAAATGTTCTGATGGTGGTGAGAGTGAAGACGACTACCTCCATGACGCAATTGGCTAGCGCGTTCGGCTGTTAATCAAAATGTTGGAAGTTCGAGCCCTCCCGAGAGCGGTGTGTCTTTTTTTTTCTTTGCGCTGATAGCTTTGGAGAAATGTTCTGATGGTGGTGAGAGTGGAGCGCGACTGTCTCCGTGGCGCAGTCTGCTAGTGCGTCGGCTGTTAAGAAAAAGGTTGGAGGTTCGAGCACTCCTGGGAGCAGTGTGTCGCTTTTTTTCTTTGCGCTGATAGCTTTGGAGAAACGTTCTGATGGTGGTGAGAGTGGAGCGCGGTTGGGTCCGTGGTGCAATGGCTAGCGCGATTGGCTGTTAACCAAAAGGTTGGAGGTTCGAGCCCTCCAATGAGCGGTGTGTCGCTTTTGTTTTCTTTGCACTGATATCTTTGGAGAAGTGTCCTGACCATGGTGAGAATGGAGCACGACTGTCTCTGTGGCGCAATTGGCTAGTGCGTTAAGCTGTTAACCATAAGGTTGGAGGTTCGAACCCTCCCATGAGCGGTGTGTCTCTTTTTTTCTTTGCGCTGATACCTTTGGAAAAATGTTCTGATGGTGGTGAGAGTGGAAAACGACTGTCTCCATGGTTCAATTCGCTAGTGCGTTGGGCTGTTAACCAAAAGGTTGGTGGTTCGAACCCTCCCATGAGCGGTGTGTCTCTTTTTTTCTTTGCGCTGATACCTTTGAAAAAATGTTCTGATGGTGGTGAGAGTGGAGCACGACTACCTCCGTGACGCAATTGGCTAGCGCATTCGGGTGTTGACCAAAAGTTTGAAGGTTCGAGCCCTCCCGAGAGCGGTGTGTCTCTTTTTTTCTTTGCACTGATAGCTTTGGAGAAATGTTCTGACGGTGGTGAGAGTGGAGCACGACTGTCTTCGTTGCGCAATCTGCTAGTGCGTCGGCTGTTAAGCAAAAGGTTTGAGGTTCGAGCCCTCCTGAGAGCGCTGTGTCTCTTTTTTTTCTTTACGCTGATAGCTTTGGAGAAATGTTCTGACGGTGGTGAGAGTGGCGCACGGCTGTTTCCGTTGCAGAATCGGCTAGCGCGATCAACTGTTATCCAAAAGGTTGGAGGTTCGTGCCCTCCTGAGAGCGGTGTGTCTCTTTTTTTCTTTCCGCTGAGAGCTTTGGAGAAATGTTCTGTCGGTGGTGAGAGTGGAGCATGACTGTCTCCGTGGCGCAATCTGCTAGTGCGTAGGCTGTTAAGCAAAAGGTTTGAGGTTCGAGCCCTCCTGAGAGTGGTGTGTCTCTTTTTTTTTCTTTGCGCTGATAGCTTTGGAGAAATGTTCTGACGATGGGGAGAGTGGCGCACGACTGTTTCCGTTGCAGAATCGGCTACCGCGATCAACTGTTATCCAAAAGGTTGGAGGTTCGAGCCCTCCCGAGAGCGGTGTGTCTCTTTTTTTTCTTTCCGCTGATAGCTTTGGAGAAATGTTCTTGGGTGGGAAGAGTGGAGCACGACTGTCTCCGTGGCGCAATCTGCTAGTGCGTCGGCTGTTAACCAAAAGGTTGGAGATTCGAGCCCTCCCATGAGCGGTGTGTCGCTTTTTTTTCTTTGCACTGATATCTTTGTAGAAGTGTTCTGACCGTGGTGAGAGTGGAGCACGACTGTCTTCATGGCGCAATTGGCTAGCGTGTTCGGCTGTTAACCAAAAGGTTGCAGGTTAAACCCTCCCAAGAGCGGTGTGTCTCTTTTTTTCTTTGCGCTGATACCTTTGGAAAAATGTTCTGATGGTGGTGAGAGTAGAGCACGACTACCTCCATGACGCAATTGGCTAGCGCGTTCGGCTGTTAACCAAAAGGTTGGAGGTTCGAGCCCTCCCGAAAGCGGTGTGTCTTTTTTTCTTTGCGCTGACAGCTATGGAGAAATGTTCCGACAGTGTTGAGAGTGGAGCACGACTGTCTCCGTGGCGCAACTGCTAGTGCGTCGGCTGTTAAGCAAAAGGTTGGAGGTTCGAGCCCTCCCAGGAGCAGTGTGTCGCTTTTTTGTTTGCGATGATAGCCTTGGAGAAGCGTTCTGACGGTGGTGAGAGTGGAGCACGACTGTCTCTGCTGCGCAATTGGCTAGCGCGTTGGGCTGTTAACGAAAACGTTGGAGGTTCGAACCCTCCCATGAGCGGTGTGTCTCTTGTTTTCTTTGCGCTGATACCTTTGGAAAAATGTTCAGATGGTGGTGAGAGTGAAAACGACTACCTCCGTGACGCAATTGGCTAGCGCGTTCGGCTGTTAACCAAAAGGTTGGAGGTTCGAGCCCTCCCGAGAGCGTTGTGTCTTTTTTTTTCTTTGCACTGATAGCTTCG
The DNA here is from genome assembly GCF_043290135.1 of Rhipicephalus microplus. NCBI lineage: Eukaryota > Metazoa > Arthropoda > Arachnida > Ixodida > Ixodidae > Rhipicephalus > Rhipicephalus microplus. The sequence goes on from NW_027464592.1 coordinate 8,733,383, forward strand.
GAGAAATGTTCTGATGGTGGTGAGAGTGGAGCACGACTACTTCTGTGATGCAATTGGCTAGCGCGTTCGGCTGTTAAGCAAAATGTTGGAGGTTCGAGCCCTACCGGGAGCAGTGTGTCGCTTTTTTTCTTTGCGCTGATAGCTTTGGAGAAATGTTCTGATGGTGGTGAGAGTGGAGCGCGGTTGGGTCCGTGGTGCAATGGCTAGCGCGATTGGCTGTTAACCAAAAGGTTGGAGGTTCGGGCCCTCCAATGAGCGGTGTGTCGCTTTTGTTTTCTTTGCACTGATATCTTTGGAGAAGTGTCCTGACCATGGTGAGAATGGAGCACGACTGTCTCTGTGGCGCAATTGGCTAGTAGGTTAAGCTGTTAACCATAAGGTTGGAGGTTCGAACCCTCCCATGAGCAGTGTGTCTCTTTTTTTCTTTGCGCTGATACCTTTGGAAAAATGTTCTGATGGTGGTGAGAGTGGAAAACGACTGTCTCCATGGTTCAATTCGCTAGTGCGTTGGGCTGTTAACCAAAGGTTGGTGGTTCGAACCCTCCCATGAGCGGTGTGTCTCTTTTTTTCTTTGCGCTGATACCTTTGAAAAAATGTTCTGATGGTGGTGAGAGTGGAGCACAACTACCTCCGAGAGGCAATTGGCTAGCGCATTCGGGTGTTGACCAAAAGTTTGAAGGTTCGAGGCCTCCCGAGAGCGGTGTGTCTCTTTTTTTCTTTGCGCTGATAGCTTTGGAGAAATGTTCTGACGGTGGTGAAAGTGGAGCACGACTGTCTTCGTGGCGCAATCTGCTAGTGCGTCGGCTGTTAAGCAAAAGGTTTGAGGTTCGAGCCCTCCTGAGAGCGCTGTGTCTCTTTTTTTTCTTTGCGCTGATAGCTTTGGAGAAATGTTCTGACGGTGGTGAGAGTGGCGCACGGCTGTTTCCGTTGCAGAATCGGCTAGCGCGATCAACTGTTATCCAAAAGGTTGAAGGTTCGAACCCTTCCATGAGCGGTGTGTCTCTTTTTTTCTTTGCGCTGATACCTTTGAAAAAATGTTCTGATGGTGGTGAGAGTGGAGCACGACTACCTCCGTGACGCAACTGGCTAGCGCATTCGGGTGTTGACAAAAAGTTTGAAGGTTCGAGCCCTCCCGAGAGCGGTGTGTCTCTTTTTTTCTTTGCGCTGATAGCTTTGGAGAAATGTTCTGACGGTGGTGAGAGTGGAGCACGACTGTTTTCGTGGCGCAATCTGCTAGTGCGTCGGCTGTTAAGCAAAAGGTTTGAGGTTCGGGCCCTACCGAGAGCGATGTGTCTCTTTTTTTTTCTTTTCGCTGATAGCTTTGGAGAAATGTTCTGTCGGTGGTGAGAGTGGAGCACGACTGTCTCCGTGGCGCAATCTGCTAGTGCGTCGGCTGTTAAGCAAAAGGTTTGAGGTTCGAGCCCTCCTGAGAGCTGTGTGTCTCTTTTTTTTTCTTTGCGCTGATAGCTTTGGAGAAATGTTCTGACGGTGGTGAGAGTGGCGCACGACTGTTTCCGTTGCAGAATCGGCTAGCGCGATCAACTGTTATCCAAAAGGTTGGAGGTTCGAGCCCTCCCGAGGGCGGTGTGTCTCTGTTTTTTCTGTCCACTGATAGCTTTGGAGAAATGTTCTAGGGGTGGGAAGAGTGAAGCACGACTGTCTCCGTGGCGCAATCTGCTAGTGCGTCGGCTGTTAACCAAAAGGTTGGAGATTCGAGCCCTCCCATGAGCGGTGTGTCGCTTTTTTTTCTTTGCACTGATATCTTTGTAGAAGTGTTCTGACCGTGATGAGAGTGGAGCGCGACTGTCTCCATGGCGCAATTGGCTAGCGTGTTCAGCTGTTAACCAAAAGGTTGCAGTTTAAACCCTCCCATGAGCGGTGTGTCTCTTTTTTTCTTTGCGCTGATACCTTTGGAAAAATGTTCTGATGGTGGTGAGAGTGAAGACGACTACCTCCATGACGCAATTGGCTAGCGCGTTCGGCTGTTAATCAAAATGTTGGAAGTTCGAGCCCTCCCGAGAGCGGTGTGTCTTTTTTTTTCTTTGCGCTGATAGCTTTGGAGAAATGTTCTGACGGTGGTGAGAGTGGAGCGCGACTGTCTCCGTGGCGCAGTCTGCTAGTGCGTCGGCTGTTAAGCAAAAGGTTGGAGGTTCGAGCACTCCTGGGAGCAGTGTGTCGCTTTTTTTCTTTGCGCTGATAGCTTTGGAGAAACGTTCTGATGGTGGTGAGAGTGGAGCGCGGTTGGGTCCGTGGTGCAATGGCTAGCGCGATTGGCTGTTAACCAAAAGGTTGGAGGTTCGAGCCCTCCAATGAGCGGTGTGTCGCTTTTGTTTTCTTTGCACTGATATCTTTGGAGAAGTGTCCTGACCATGGTGAGAATGGAGCACGACTGTCTCTGTGGCGCAATTGGCTAGTGCGTTAAGCTGTTAACCATAAGGTTGGAGGTTCGAACCCTTCCATGAGCGGTGTGTCTCTTTTTTTCTTTGCGCTGATACCTTTGGAAAAATGTTCTGATGGTGGTGAGAGTGGAAAACGACTGTCTCCATGGTTCAATTCGCTAGTGCGTTGGGCTGTTAACCAAAAGGTTGGTGGTTCGAACCCTCCCATGAGCGGTGTGTCTCTTTTTTTCTTTGCGCTGATACCTTTGAAAAAATGTTCTGATGGTGGTGAGAGTGGAGCACGACTACCTCCGTGACGCAATTGGCTAGCGCATTCGGGTGTTGACCAAAAGTTTGAAGGTTCGAGCCCTCCCGAGAGCGGTGTGTCTCTTTTTTTCTTTGCACTGATAGCTTTGGAGAAATGTTCTGACGGTGGTGAGAGTGGAGCACGACTGTCTTCGTTGCGCAATCTGCTAGTGCGTCGGCTGTTAAGCAAAAGGTTTGAGGTTCGAGCCCTCCTGAGAGCGCTGTGTCTCTTTTTTTTCTTTACGCTGATAGCTTTGGAGAAATGTTCTGACGGTGGTGAGAGTGGCGCACGGCTGTTTCCGTTGCAGAATCGGCTAGCGCGATCCACTGTTATACAAAAGGTTGGAGGTTCGTGCCCTCCCGAGAGCGGTGTGTCTCTTTTTTTCTTTCCGCTGATAGCTTTGGAGAAATGTTCTGTCGGTGGTGAGAGTGGAGCATGACTGTCTCCGTGGCGCAATCTGCTAGTGCGTAGGCTGTTAAGCAAAAGGTTTGAGGTTCGAGCCCTCCTGAGAGTGGTGTGTCTCTTTTTTTTCTTTGCGCTGATAGCTTTGGAGAAATGTTCTGACGATGGGGAGAGTGGCGCACGACTGTTTCCGTTGCAGAATCGGCAACCGCGATCAACTGTTATCCAAAAGGTTGGAGGTTCGAGCCCTCCCGAGAGCGGTGTGTCTCTTTTTTTTCTTTCCGCTGATAGCTTTGGAGAAATGTTCTTGGGTGGGAAGAGTGGAGCACGACTGTCTCCGTGGCGCAATCTGCTAGTGCGTCGGCTGTTAACCAAAAGGTTGGAGATTCGAGCCCTCCCATGAGCGGTGTGTCGCTTTTTTTTCTTTGCACTGATATCTTTGTAGAAGTGTTCTGACCATGGTGAGAGTGGAGCACGACTGTCTTCATGGCGCAATTGGCTAGCGTGTTCGGCTGTTAACCAAAAGGTTGCAGGTTAAACCCTCCCAAGAGCGGTGTGTCTCTTTTTTTCTTTGCGCTGATACCTTTGGAAAAATGTTCTGATGGTGGTGAGAGTAGAGCACGACTACCTCCATGACGCAATTGGCTAGCGCGTTCGGCTGTTAACCAAAAGGTTGGAGGTTCGAGCCCTCCCGAAAGCGGTGTGTCTTTTTTTTCTTTGCGCTGACAGCTATGGAGAAATGTTCCGACAGTGTTGAGAGTGGAGCACGACTGTCTCCGTGGCGCAACTGCTAGTGCGTCGGCTGTTAAGCAAAAGGTTGGAGGTTCGAGCCCTCCCAGGAGCAGTGTGTCGCTTTTTTGTTTGCGATGATAGCCTTGGAGAAGCGTTCTGACGGTGGTGAGTGTGGAGCACGACTGTCTCTGCTGCGCAATTGGCTAGCGCGTTGGGCTGTTAACGAAAACGTTGGAGGTTCGAACCCTCCCATGAGCGGTGTGTATCTTGTTTTCTTTGCGCTGATACCTTTGGAAAAATGTTCTGATGGTGGTGAGAGTGAAAACGACTACCTCCGTGACGCAATTGGCTAGCGCGTTCGGCTGTTAACCAAAAGGTTGGAGGTTCGAGCCCTCCCGAGAGCGTTGTGTCTTTTTTTTTCTTTGCACTGATAGCTTCGGAGAAATGTTCTGATGGTGGTGAGAGTGGAGCACGACTACTTCTGTGATGCAATTGGCTAGCGCGTTCGGCTGTTAAGCAAAATGTTGGAGGTTCGAGCCCTACCGGGAGCAGTGTGTCGCTTTTTTTGTTTGCGCTGATAGCTTTGGAGAAATGTTCTGATGGTGGTGAGAGTGGAGCGCGGTTGGGTCCGTGGTGCAATGGCTAGCGCGATTGGCTGTTAACCAAAAGGTTGGAGGTTCGGGCCCTCCAATGAGCGGTGTGTCGCGTTTGTTTTCTTTGCACTGATATCTTTGGAGAAGTGTCCTGACCATGGTGAGAATGGAGCACGACTGTCTCTGTGGCGCAATTGGCTAGTAGGTTAAGCTGTTAACCATAAGGTTGGAGGTTCGAACCCTCCCATGAGCAGTGTGTCTCTTTTTTTCTTTGCGCTGATACCTTTGGAAAAATGTTCTGATGGTGGTGAGAGTGGAAAACGACTGTCTCCATGGTTCAATTCGCTAGTGCGTTGGGCTGTTAACCAAAGGTTGGTGGTTCGAACCCTCCCATGAGCGGTGTGTCTCTTTTTTTCTTTGCGCTGATACCTTTGAAAAAATGTTCTGATGGTGGTGAGAGTGGAGCACGACTACCTCCGAGACGCAATTGGCTAGCGCATTCGGGTGTTGACCAAAAGTTTGAAGGTTCGAGCCCTCCCGAGAGCGGTGTGTCTCTTTTTTTCTTTGCGCTGATAGCTTTGGAGAAATGTTCTGACGGTGGTGAAAGTGGAGCACGACTGTCTTCGTGGCGCAATCTGCTAGTGCGTCGGCTGTTAAGCAAAAGGTTTGAGGTTCGAGCCCTCCTGAGAGCGCTGTGTCTCTTTTTTTTCTTTGCGCTGATAGCTTTGGAGAAATGTTCTGACGGTGGTGAGAGTGGCGCACGGCTGTTTCCGTTGCAGAATCGGCTAGCGCGATCAACTGTTATCCAAAAGGTTGAAGGTTCGAACCCTTCCATGAGCGGTGTGTCTCTTTTTTTCTTTGCGCTGATACCTTTGAAAAAATGTTCTGATGGTGGTGAGAGTGGAGCACGACTACCTCCGTGACGCAATTGGCTAGCGCATTCGGGTGTTGACAAAAAGTTTGAAGGTTCGAGCCCTCCCGAGAGCGGTGTGTCTCTTTTTTTCTTTGCGCTGATAGCTTTGGAGAAATGTTCTGACGGTGGTGAGAGTGGAGCACGACTGTTTCCGTGGCGCAATCTGCTAGTGCGTCGGCTGTTAAGCAAAAGGTTTGAGGTTCGGGCCCTACCGAGAGCGATGTGTCTCTTTTTTTTTCTTTTCGCTGATAGCTTTGGAGAAATGTTCTGTCGGTGGTGAGAGTGGAGCACGACTGTCTCCGTGGCGCAATCTGCTAGTGCGTCGGCTGTTAAGCAAAAGGTTTGAGGTTCGAGCCCTCCTGAGAGCGGTGTGTCTCTTTTTTTTTCTTTGCGCTGATAGCTTTGGAGAAATGTTCTGACGGTGGTGAGAGTGGCGCACGACTGTTTCCGTTGCAGAATCGGCTAGCGCGATCAACTGTTATCCAAAAGGTTGGAGGTTCGAGCCCTCCCGAGGGCGGTGTGTCTCTGTTTTTTCTTTCCACTGATAGCTTTGGAGAAATGTTCTAGGGGTGGGAAGAGTGAAGCACGACTGTCTCCGTGGCGCAATCTGCTAGTGCGTCGGCTGTTAACCAAAAGGTTGGAGATTAGAGCCCTCCCATGAGCGGTGTGTCGCTTTTTTTTCTTTGCACTGATATCTTTGTAGAACTGTTCTGACCGTGGTGAGAGTGGAGCGCGACTGTCTCCATGGCGCAACTGGCTAGCGTGTTCAGCTGTTAACCAAAAGGTTGCAGGTTAAACCCTCCCATGAGCGGTGTGTCTCTTTTTTTCTTTGCGCTGATACCTTTGGAAAAATGTTCTGATGGTGGTGAGAGTACAGCACGACTACCTCCATGACGCAATTGGCTAGCGCGTTCGGCTGTTAACCAAAAGGTTGAGGTTCGAGCCCTCCCGAAAGCGGTGTGTCTCTTTTTTCTTTGCGCTGACAGCTATGGAGAAATGTTCCGACAGTGTTGAGAGTGGAGCACGACTGTCTCCGTAGCGCAACTGCTAGTGCGTCGGCTGTTAAGCAAAGGGTTGGAGGTTCGAGCCCTCCCAGGAGCAGTGTGTCGCTTTTTTTGTTTGCGATGATAGCCTTGGAGAAGCGTTCTAACGGTGGTGAGAGTGGAACACGACTGTCTCTGTTGCGCAATATGCTAGCGCGTTGGGCTGTTAACGAAAAGGTTGGAGGTTCGAACCCTCCCATGAGCGGTGTGTCTCTTTTTTTCTTTGCGCTGATACCTTTGGAAAAATGTTCTGATGGTGGTGAGAGTGAAGACGACTACCTCCATGACGCAATTGGCTAGCGCGTTCGGCTGTTAATCAAAATGTTGGAAGTTCGAGCCCTCCCGAGAGCGGTGTGTCTTTTTTTTCTTTGCGCTGATAGCTTTGGAGAAATGTTCTGACGGTGGTGAGAGTGGAGCGCGACTGTCTCCGTGGCGCAGTCTGCTAGTGCGTCGGCTGTTAAGCAAAAGGTTGGAGGTTCGAGCACTCCTGGGAGCAGTGTGTCGCTTTTTTTCTTTGCGCTGATAGCTTTGGAGAAACGTTCTGATGGTGGTGAGAGTGGAGCGCGGTTGGGTCCGTGGTGCAATGGCTAGCGTGATTGGCTGTTAACCAAAAGGTTGGAGGTTCGAGCCCTCCAATGAGCGGTGTGTCGCTTTTGTTTTCTTTGCACTGATATCTTTGGAGAAGTGTCCTGACCATGGTGAGAATGGAGCACGACTGTCTCTGTGGCGCAATTGGCTAGTGCGTTAAGCTGTTAACCATAAGGTTGGAGGTTCGAACCCTCCCATGAGCGGTGTGTCTCTTTTTTTCTTTGCGCTGATACCTTTGGAAAAATGTTCTGATGGTGGTGAGAGTGGAAAACGACTGTCTCCATGGTTCAATTCGCTAGTGCGTTGGGCTGTTAACCAAAAGGTTGGTGGTTCGAACCCTCCCATGAGCGGTGTGTCTCTTTTTTTCTTTGCGCTGATACCTTTGAAAAAATGTTCTGATGGTGGTGAGAGTGGAGCACGACTACCTCCGTGACGCAATTGGCTAGCGCATTCGGGTGTTGACCAAAAGTTTGAAGGTTCGAGCCCTCCCGAGAGCGGTGTGTCTCTTTTTTCTTTGCACTGATAGCTTTGGAGAAATGTTCTGACGGTGGTGAGAGTGGAGCACGACTGTCTTCGTTGCGCAATCTGCTAGTGCGTCGGCTGTTAAGCAAAAGGTTTGAGGTTCGAGCCCTCCTGAGAGCGCTGTGTCTCTTTTTTTTTCTTTACGCTGATAGCTTTGGAGAAATGTTCTGACGGTGGTGAGAGTGGCGCACGGCTGTTTCCGTTGCAGAATCGGCTAGCGCGATCAACTGTTATCCAAAAGGTTGGAGGTTCGTGCCCTCCCGAGAGCGGTGTGTCTCTTTTTTTCTTTCCGCTGATAGCTTTGGAGAAATGTTCTGTCGGTGGTGAGAGTGGAGCATGACTGTCTCCGTGGCGCAATCTGCTAGTGCGTAGGCTGTTAAGCAAAAGGTTTGAGGTTCGAGCCCTCCTGAGAGTGGTGTGTCTCTTTTTTTTTCTTTGCGCTGATAGCTTTGGAGAAATGTTCTGACGATGGGGAGAGTGGCGCACGACTGTTTCCGTTGCAGAATCGGCTACCGCGATCAACTGTTATCCAAAAGGTTGGAGGTTCGAGCCCTCCCGAGAGCGGTGTGTATCTTTTTTTTCTTTCCGCTGATAGCTTTGGAGAAATGTTCTTGGGTGGGAAGAGTGGAGCACGACTGTCTCCGTGGCGCAATCTGCTAGTGCGTCGGCTGTTAACCAAAAGGTTGGAGATTCGAGCCCTCCCATGAGCGGTGTGTCGCTTTTTTTTCTTTGCACTGATATCTTTGTAGAAGTGTTCTGACCGTGGTGAGAGTGGAGCACGACTGTCTTCATGGCGCAATTGGCTAGCGTGTTCGGCTGTTAACCAAAAGGTTGCAGGATAAACCCTCCCAAGAGCGGTGTGTCTCTTTTTTTCTTTGCGCTGATACCTTTGGAAAAATGTTCTGATGGTGGTGAGAGTAGAGCACGACTACCTCCATGACGCAATTGGCTAGCGCGTTCGGCTGTTAACCAAAAGGTTGGAGGTTCGAGCCCTCCCGAAAGCGGTGTGTCTTTTTTTTCTTTGCGCTGACAGCTATGGAGAAATGTTCCGACAGTGTTGAGAGTGGAGCACGACTGTCTCCGTGGCGCAACTGCTAGTGCGTGGGCTGTTAAGCAAAAGGTTGGAGGTTCGAGCCCTCCCAGGAGCAGTGTGTCGCTTTTTTGTTTGCGATGACAGCCTTGGAGAAGCGTTCTGACGGTGGTGAGAGTGGAGCACGACTGTCTCTGCTGCGCAATTGGCTAGCGTGTTGGGCTGTTAACGAAAACGTTGGAGGTTCGAACCCTCCCATGAGCGGTGTGTCTCTTGTTTTCTTTGCGCTGATACCTTTGGAAAAATGTTCTGATGGTGGTGAGAGTGAAAACGACTACCTCCGTGACGCAATTGGCTAGCGCGTTCGGCTGTTAACCAAAAGGTTGGAGGTTCGAGCCCTCCCGAGAGCGTTGTGTCTTTTTTTTTCTTTGCACTGATAGCTTCGGAGAAATGTTCTGATGGTGGTGAGAGTGGAGCACGACTACTTCTGTGATGCAATTGGCTAGCGCGTTCGGCTGTTAAGGAAAATGTTGGTGGTTCGAGCCCTACCGGGAGCAGTGTGTCGCTTTTTTTCTTTGCGCTGATAGCTTTGGAGAAATGTTCTGATGGTGGTGAGAGTGGAGCGCGGTTGGGTCCGTGGTGCAATGGCTAGCGCGATTGGCTGTTAACCAAAAGGTTGGAGGTTCGGGCCCTCCAATGAGCGGTGTGTCGCTTTTGTTTTCTTTGCACTGATATCTTTGGAGAAGTGTCCTGACCATGGTGAGAATGGAGCACGACTGTCTCTGTGGCGCAATTGGCTAGTAGGTTAAGCTGTTAACCATAAGGTTGGAGGTTCGAACCCTCCCATGAGCAGTGTGTCTCTTTTTTTCTTTGCGCTGATACCTTTGGAAAAATGTTCTGATGGTGGTGAGAGTGGAAAACGACTGTCTCCATGGTTCAATTCGCTAGTGCGTTGGGCTGTTAACCAAAGGTTGGTGGTTCGAACCCTCCCATGAGCGGTGTGTCTCTTTTTTTCTTTGCGCTGATACCTTTGAAAAAATGTTCTGATGGTGGTGAGAGTGGAGCACGACTACCTCCGAGACGCAATTGGCTAGCGCATTCGGGTGTTGACCAAAAGTTTGAAGGTTCGAGCCCTCCCGAGAGCGGTGTGTCTCTTTTTTTCTTTGCGCTGATAGCTTTGGAGAAATGTTCTGACGGTGGTGAAAGTGGAGCACGACTGTCTTCGTGGCGCAATCTGCTAGTGCGTCGGCTGTTAAGCAAAAGGTTTGAGGTTCGAGCCCTCCTGAGAGCGCTGTGTCTCTTTTTTTTCTTTGCGCTGATAGCTTTGGAGAAATGTTCTGACGGTGGTGAGAGTGGCGCACGGCTGTTTCCGTTGCAGAATCGGCTAGCGCGATCAACTGTTATCCAAAAGGTTGGAGGTTCGAGCCCTCCCGAGAGCGGCGTGTCTCTTTTTTTTCTTTCCGCTGATAGCTTTGGAGAAATGTTCTGTCGGTGGTGAGAGTGGAGCACGACTGTCTCCGTAGCGCAATCTGCTAGTGCGTAGGCTGTTAAGCAAAAGGTTTGAGGTTCGAGCCCTCCTGAGAGCGGTGTGTCTCTTTTTTTTTTCTTTGCGCTGATAGCTTTGGAGAAATGTTCTGACGGTGGTGAGAGTGGCGCACGACTGTTTCCGTTGCAGAATCGGCTAGCGCGATCAACTGTTATCCAAATGGTTGGAGGTTCGAGCCCTCCCGAGAGCGATGTGTCTCTTTTTTTTTTCTTTCCGCTGATAGCTTTGGAGAAATATTCTAGGGGTGGGAAGAGTGGAGCACGACTGTCTCCGTGGCGCAATCTGCTAGTGCGTCGGCTGTTAACCAAAAGGTTGGAGATTCGAGCCCTCCCATGAGCGGTGTGTCGCTTTTTTTCTTTGCACTGATATCTTTGTAGAAGTGTTCTGACCGTGGTGAGAGTGGAGCATGACTGTCTCCATGGCGCAATTGGCTAGCGTGTTCGGCTGTTAACCAAAAGGTTTCAGGTTAAACCCTCCCATGAGCGGTGTGTGTCTTTTTTTCTTTGCGCTGATACCTTTGGAAAAATGTTCTGATGGTGGTGAGAGTAGAGCACGACTACCTCCATGACGCAATTGGCTAGCGCGTTCGGCTGTTAACCAAAAGGTTGGAGGTTCGAGCCCTCCCGAAAGCCGTGTGTCTCTTTTTTCTTTGCGCTGAACGCTATGGAGAAATGTTCCGACAGTGTTGATAGTGGAGCACGACTGTCTCCGTGGCGCAACTGCTAGTGCGTCGGCTGTTAAGCAAAAGGTTGGAGGTTCGAGCCCTCCCAGGAGCAGTGTGTCGCTTTTTTGTTTGCGATGATAGCCTTGGAGAAGCGTTCTGACGGTGGTGAGAGTGGAGCACGACTGTCTCTGTTGCGCAATTGGCTAGCGCGTTGGGCTGTTAACGAAAACGTTGGAGGTTCGAACCCTCCCATAAGCGGTGTGTCTCTTGTTTTCTTTGCGCTGATACCTTTGGAAAAATGTTCTGATGGTGGTGAGAGTGAAGACGACTACCTCCGTGACGCAATTGGCTAGCGCGTTCGGCTGTTAACCAAAAGGTTGGAGGTTCGAGCCCTCCTGAGAGCGATGTGTCTCTTTTTTTCTTTGCACTGATAGCTTTGGAGAAATGTTCTGATGGTGGTGAGAGTGGAGCATGACTACTTCTGTGATGCAATTGGCTAGCGCGTTCGGCTGTTAATCAAAATGTTGGAAGTTCGAGCCCTCCCGAGAGCGGTGTGTCTTTTTTTTTCTTTGCGCTGATAGCTTTGGAGAAATGTTCTGACGGTGGCGAGAGTGGAGCGCGACTGTCTCCGTGGCGCAGTCTGCTAGTGCGTCGGCTGTTAACCAAAAGGTTGGAGGTTCGAGCCCTCCAATGAGCGGTGTGTCGCTTTTGTTTTCTTTGCACTGATATCTTTGGAGAAGTGTCCTGACCATGGTGAGAATGGAGCACGACTGTCTCTGTGGCGCAATTGGCTAGTGTGTTAAGCTGTTAACCATAAGGTTGGAGGTTCGAACCCTCCCATGAGCGGTGTGTCTCTATTTTTTTTGCGCTGATACCTTTGGAAAAATGTTCTGATGGTGGTGAGAGTGGAAAACGACTGTCTCCATGGTTCAATTCGCTAGTGCGTTGGGCTGTTAACCAAAAGGTTGGTGGTTCGAACCCTCCCATGAGCGGTGTGTCTCTTTTTTTCTTTGCGCTGATACCTTTGAAAAAATGTTCTGATGGTGGTGAGAGTGGAGCACGACTACCTCCGTGACGCAATTGGCTAGCGCATTCGGGTGTTGACCAAAAGTTTGAAGGTTCGAGCTCTCCCGAGAGCGGTGTGTCTCTTTTTTTCTTTGCGCTGATAGCTTTGGAGAAATGTTCTGACGGTGGTGAGAGTGGAGCACGACTGTCTTCGTGGCGCAATCTGCTAGTGCGTCGGCTGTTAAGCAAAAGGTTTGAGGTTCGAGCCCTCCTGAGAGCGCTGTGTCTCTTTTTTTTCTTTGCGCTGATAGCTTTGGAGAAATGTTCTGACGGTGGTGAGAGTGGCGCACGGCTGTTTCCGTTGCAGAATCGGCTAGCACGATCAACTGTTATCCAAAAGGTTGAAGGTTTGAGCCCTCCCGAGAGCGGTGTGTCTCTTTTTTTTCTTTCCGCTGATAGCTTTGGAGAAATGTTCTGTCGGTGGTGAGAGTGGAGCACGACTGTCTCCGTGGCGCAATCTGCTAGTGCGTAGGCTGTTAAGCAAAAGGTTTGAGGTTCAAGCCCTCCTGAGAGCGGTGTGTCTCTTTTTTTTTCTTTGCGCTGATAGCTTTGGAAAAATGTTCTGACGGTGGTGAGAGTGGCGCACGACTGTTTCCGTTGCAGAATCGGCTAGTGCGTCGGCTGTTAACCAAAAGGTTGGAGATTCGAGCCCTCTCATGAGCGGTGTGTCGCTTTTTTTTCTTTGCACTGATATCTTTGTAGAAGTGTTCTGACCGTGGTGAGAGTGGAGCACGACTGTCTCCATGGCGCGATTGGCTAGCGTGTTCGGCTGTTAACCAAAAGGTTGCAGGTTAAACCCTCCCATGAGCGGTGTGTCTCTTTTTTTCTTTGCGCTGATACCTTTGGAAAATTGTTCTGATGGTGGTGAGAGTAGAGCACGACTACCTCCATGACACAATTGGCTAGCGCTTTCGGCTGTTAACCAAAAGGTTGGAGGTTCGAGCCCTCCCGAAACGGTGTGTCTCTTCTTTCTTTGCGCTGACAGCTATGGAGAAATGTTCCGACAGTGTTGAGAGTGGAGCACGACTGTCTCCGTCGCGCAACTGCTAGTGCGTCGGCTGTTAGGCAGAAGGTTGGAGGTTCGAGCCCTCCCAGGAGCAGTGTGTCGCTTTTTTTGTTTGTGATGATAGCCTTGGAGAAGCGTTCTGACGGTGGTCAGAGTGGAGCACGACTGTCTCTGTTGCGCAATTGGCTAGCGCGTTGGGCTGTTAACGAAAAGGTCTGAGGTTCGAACCCTCCCATGAGCGGTGTGTCTCTTTTTTTCTTTGCGCTGATACCTTTGGAAAAATGTTCTGATGGTGGTGAGAGTGGAGCACGAATACCTCCGTGACGCAATTAGCTAGCGCTTTCGGCTGTTAACCAAAAGTTGGAGGTTCGAGCACTCCCGAGAGCGGTGTGTCTCTTTTTTTTCTTTGCACTGATAGCTTTGGAGAAATGTTCTGATGGTGGTGAGAGTGGAGCCCGACTACTTCCGTGATGCAGTTGGCTAGCGCGTTCGGCTGTTAATCAAAATGTTGGAAGTTCGAGCCCTCCCGAGAGCGGTGTGTCTCTTTTTTTTCTTTGCGCTGATAGCTTTGGAGAAATGTTCTGACGGTGGTGAGAGTGGAGCGCGACTGTCTCCGTGGCGCAGTCTGCTAGCGCGTCGGCTGTTAAGCAAAAGGTTGGAGGTTCGAGCCCTCCCGGGAGCAGTGTGTCGCTTTTTTTCTTTGCGCTGATAGCTTTGGAGAAACGTTCTGATGGTGGTGAGAGTGGAGCGCGGTTGGGTCCGTGGTGCAATGGCTAGCGCGATTGGCTGTTATCCAAAAGGTTGGAGGTTCGAGCCCTCCAATGAGCGGTGTGTCGCTTTTGTTTTCTTTGCACTGATATCTTTGGAGAAGTGTTCTGACCATGGTGAGAGTGGAGCACGACTGTCTCTGTGGCGCAATTGGATAGCACGTTAAGCTGTTAACCATAAGGTTGGAGGTTCGAACCCTCCCATGAGCGGTGTGTCTCTTTTTTTCTTTGCGCTGATACCTTTGAAAAAATGTTCTGATGGTGGTGAGAGTGGAGCACGACTACCTCCGTGACGCAATTGGCTAGCGCATTCGGGTGTTGACCAAAAGTTTGGAGGTTCGAGCCCTTCCGAGAGCGGTGTGTCTCTTTTTTTCTTTGCGCTGATAGCTTTGGAGAAATGTTCTGGCGGTGGTGAGAGTGGAGCACGACTGTCTCCGTGGCGCAATCTGCTAGTGCGTCGGCTGTTAAGCAAAAGGTTTGAGGTTCGAGCCCTCCTGAGAGCGGTGTGTCTCTTTTTTTTCTTTGCGCTGATAGCTTTGGAGAAATGTTCTGACGGTGGTGAGAGTGGCGCACGACTGTTTCCGTTACAGAATCGGCTAGCGCGATCAACTGTTATCCAAAAGGTTGGAGGTTCGAGCCCTCCCGAGAGCGGTGTGTCTCTTTTTTTTCCGCTGATAGCTTTGGAGAAATGTTCTAACGGTGGTGAGAGTGGAGCACGACTGTCTTTGTGGCGCAATCTGCTAGTGCGTCGGCTGTTAACCAAAAGGTTGGAGATTCGAGCCCTCCCATGAGCGGTGTGTCTCTTTTTTTTTTGCTCTGATACCTTTGGAAAAATGTTCTGTTGGAGGTGAGAGTAGAGCACGACTACCTCCATGATGCAATTGGCTAGCGCGTTCGGCTGTTAACCAAAAGGTTGGAGGTTCGAGCCCTCCCGAGAGCGGTGTGTCTCTTTTTTTTCTTTGCGCTGATAGCTTTGGAGAAATGTTCTGATGGTGGTGAGAGTGGAGCACGACTACTTCCGTGATGCAATTGGCTAGCGCGTTCGGCTGTTAATCAAAATGTTGGAAGTTCGAGCCCTCCCGAGAGCGGTGTGTCTCTTTTTTTTTCTTTGCGCTGATAGCTTTAGAGAAATGTTCTGACGGTGGTGAGAGTGGAGCGCGACTGTCTCAGTGGCGCCGTCTGCTAGTGCGTCGGCTGTTAAGCAAAAGGTTGGAGGTTCGAGCCCTCCCGGGAGCAGTGTGTCGCTTTTTTTCTTTGCGCTGATAGCTTTGGAGAAACGTTCTGATGGTGGTGAGAGTAGAGCGCGGTTGGGTCCGTGGCGCAATCTGCTAGTGCGTCGGCTGTTAACCAAAAGGTTGGAGGTTCAAGCCCTCTCATGAGCGGTGTGCCGCTTTTTTTTCTTTGCACTGATATCTTTGTAGAAGTGTTCTGACCGTGGTGAGAGTGGAGCACGACTGTGTCCGTGACGCAATTGGTTAGCGTGTTCGGCTGTTAACCAAAAGGTTGGAGGTTCGAGCCGTACCCCGAGCGGTGTGTTTCTTTTTTTCTTTGCGCTGATACTTTTGGAAAAATGCTCTGATGGTGGTGAGAGTGGAGCACGACTACCTCCGTGACGCAATTGGCTAGCGCGTTCGGCTGTTGACCAAAAGTTTGGAGGTTCGAGCCCTCCCGAGAGCGGTGTGTCTCTTTTTTTTTCTTTGCGCTGATAGCTTTGGAGAAATGTTCCGACGATGGTAAAAGTGGAGCAAGGCTGTCTCCGTGGCGCAATCTGCTAGTGCGTCGGCTGTTAACCAAAAGGTTGGAGGATCAAGCCCTCCCATGAGCGGTTTGCCGCTTTATTTTCTTTGCACTGATATCTTTGTAGAAGTGTTCTGACCGTGGTGAGAGTGGAGCACGACTGTGTCCGTGGCGCAATTGGTTAGCGCGTTTGGCTGTTAACCAAAAGGTTGGAGGTTCGAGCCCTCCCCCGAGCGGTGTGTCGCTTTTTTTTCTTTGCACTTATATCTTTGGAGAAGTGTTCTGACCGTGGTGAGAGTGAAGCACGACTGTCTCCGTGGGCCGATTGGCTGGCGCGTTCGGCTGATAACCAAAAGGTTGGAGGTTCGAGCCCTCCCGAGAGCAGCGTGTCTCTTTTTTCTTTGCGCTGACAGCTATGGAGAAATGTTCCGACAGTGGTGAGAGTGGAGCACGACTGTCTCCGTGGCACAATCTGCTAGTTCGTCGGCCGTTAATCAAAAGGTTGAAGGTTTGAGCCCTCCCCGGGAGCAGCGTGTCGCTTTTTTTCTTTGCGCTGATAGCTTTGGAGAAACGTTCTGATGGTGGTGAGAGTGGACCGCGGTTGGGTCCGTGGTGCAATGGCTAGCGCGATCGGCTGTTAACCAAAAGGTTGGAGGTTCTAGCCCTCCTATGAGCGGTGTTTACTTTTTTTCTTTGCACTGATATCTTTGAAGAAGTGTTCTGACTGTCGTGAGAGTGGAGCACGACTGTCTCTGGGGCGCAATTGGCTAGCGCGTTAAGCTATTAACCATAAGGTTGGAGGTTCGAACCCTCCCATGAGCGGTGTGTCTCTTTTTTTCTTTGCGCTGATACTTTCGGAAAAATGTTCTGATCGTGGTGAGAGTGGAAAACGACTGTCTCCATGGTGCAATTCGCTAGCGCGTTGGGCTGTTAACCAAAAGGTTTGAGGTTCGAACCCTCCCATGAGCAGTGTGCCGCTTTTATTTCTTTGCGCTGATAGCTTTGGAGAAATGTTCTGACGGTGGTAAAAGTGGAGCAAGGCTGTCTCCGTGGCGCAATCTGCTAGTGCGTCGGCTGTTAACCAAAAGGTTGGAGGTTCAAGCCCTCCCATGAGCGGTGTGCCGCTTTTTTTTCTTTGCACTGATATCTTTGTAGAAGTGTTCTGACCGTGGTGAGAGTGGAGCACGACTGTGTCCGTGGCGCAATTGGTTAGCGCGTTCGGCTGTTAACCTAAAGGTTGGAGGTTCGAGCCCTCCCCCGAGCGGTGTGTCGCTTTTTTTTCTTTGCACTTATATCTTTGGAGAAGTGTTCTGACGGTGGTGAGAGTGGAGCACGACTGTCTCCGTGGCACAATCTGCTAGTTCGTCGGCCGTTTCTTAAAAGGTTGGAGGTTTGAGCCCTCCCCTGGAGCAGCGTGTCGCTTTTTTTCTTTGCGCTGATAGCTTTGGAGAAACGTTCTGATGGTGGTGAGAGTGGACCGCGGTTTGGTCCGTGGTGCAATGGCTAGCGCGATCGGCTGTTAACCAAAAGGTTGGAGGTTCTAGCCCTCCTATGAGCGGTGTGTCACTTTTTTCTTTGCACTGATATCTTTGAAGAAGTGTTCTGACTGTGGTGAGAGTGGAGCACGACTGTCTCTGGGGCACAATTGGCTAGCGCGTTAAGCTATTAACCATATGGTTGGAGGTTCGAACCCTCCCATGAGCGGTGTGTCTCTTTTTTTTGCGCTGATACCTTTGGAAAAATGTTCTTATCGTGGTGAGAGTGGAAAACGACTGTCTCCATGGTGCAATTCGCTAGCGCGTTGGGCTGTTAACCAAAAGGTTGGAGGTTCGAACCCTCCCATGAGCGGTGAGTCTCTTTTTTTCTTTGCGCTGATACATTTGTAGAAATGTTCTGACGGTGGTGAGAGTGGAGCACGACTGTCTCCGTGGCGCAATCTGCTAGTGCGTCGGCTGTTAAGCAAAAGATTTGAGGTTCGAGCCCTCCTGAGAGCGGTGTGTCTCTTTTTTTTTCTTTGCGCTGATAGCTTGGGAGAAATGTTCTGACGGCGGTGAGAGTGGCGCACGACTGTTTCCGTTGCAGAATCGGCTAGCGCGTTGGGCTGTTAACGAAGAGGTTGGAGGTTCTAACCCTCCCATGAGCGGTGTGTCTCTTTTTTTCTTTGCGCTGATACCTTTGGAAAAAAGTTCTGATGGTGGTGAGAGTGGAGCACGACTACCTCCGTGACGCAATTGGCTAGCGCGTTCGGCTGTTAACCAAAAGGTTGGAGGTTCGAGCCCTCCCGAGAGCGATGTGTCTCTTTTTTTCTTTGTGCTGATAGCTTTGGAGAAATGTTCTGATGGTGGTGAGAGTGGAGCACGACTACTTCCGTGATGCAATTGGCTAGCGCGTTCGGCTGTTAATCAAAAGGTTGAAAGTTCGAGCCCTCCCGAGAGCGGTGTGTCTCTTTTTTTTGCGCTGATAGCTTTGGAGAAATGTTCTGACGGTGGTGAGAGTGGAGCGCGACTGTCTCCGTGGCGCAGTCAACTAGTGCGTCGGCTGTTAAGCAAAAGGTTGGAGGTTCGAGCCCTCCCGGGAGCAGTGTGTCGCTTTTTTTCTTTGCGCTGATAGCGTTGGAGAAACATTCTGATAGTGGTGAGAGTAGAGCGCGGTTGGGTCCGTGGCGCAATCTGCTAGTGTGTCGGCTGTTAACGAAAAGGTTGGAGGTTCGAGCAATCCCCCGAGCGGTGTGTCTCTTTTTTTCTTTGCGCTGATACCTTTGGAAAAATGTCCTGATGGTGGTGTGAGTGGAGCACGACTACCTCCGTGACGCAATTGGCTAGCGCGTTCGGCTGTTGACCAAAAGTTTGGAGGTTCGAGCCCTCCCGAGAGCGGTGTGTCTCTTTTTTTTCTTTGCGCTGATACCTTTGGAGAAATGTTCTGACGGTGGTAAAAGTGGAGCAAGGCTGTCTCCGTGGCGCAATCTGCTAGTGCGCGGCTGTTAAGCAAAAGGTTGGAGGTTCGAGCCCTCCCGAGAGCGGTGTGTCTCTTTTTTTTCTTTGCGCTGATAGCTTTGGAGAAGTGTTCTGACGGTGGTGAAAGTAGAGCACGACTGTTTCCGTGGCAGAATCGGCTACCGCGATGAACTGTTATCAAAAAGGTTGGAGGTTCGAGCCCTCCCGAGAGCGGTGTGTCTCTTTTTTCTTTGCGCTGACAGCTATGGAGAAATGTTCCGACAGTGTTGAGAGTGGAGCACGACTGTCTCCGTGGCGCAACTGCTAGTGCGTCGGCTGTTAAGCAAAGGGTTGGAGGTTCGAGCCCTCCCAGGAGCAGTGTGTCGCTTTTTTGTTTGCGATGATAGCCTTGGAGAAGCGTTCTAACGGTGGTGAGAGTGGAACACGACTGTCTCTGTTGCGCAATATGCTAGCGCGTTGGGCTGTTAACGAAAAGGTTGGAGGTTCGAACCCTCCCATGAGCGGTGTGTCTCTTTTTTTCTTTGCGCTGATACCTTTGGAAAAATGTTCTGATGGTGGTGAGAGTGAAGACGACTACCTCCATGACGCAATTGGCTAGCGCGTTCGGCTGTTAATCAAAATGTTGGAAGTTCGAGCCCTCCCGAGAGCGGTGTGTCTTTTTTTTTCTTTGCGCTGATAGCTTTGGAGAAATGTTCTGACGGTGGTGAGAGTGGAGCGCGACTGTCTCCGTGGCGCAGTCTGCTAGTGCGTCGGCTGTTAAGCAAAAGGTTGGAGGTTCGAGCACTCCTGGGAGCAGTGTGTCGCTTTTTTTCTTTGCGCTGATAGCTTTGGAGAAACGTTCTGATGGTGGTGAGAGTGGAGCGCGGTTGGGTCCGTGGTGCAATGGCTAGCGCGATTGGCTGTTAACCAAAAGGTTGGAGGTTCGAGCCCTCCAATGAGCGGTGTGTCGCTTTTGTTTTCTTTGCACTGATATCTTTGGAGAAGTGTCCTGACCATGGTGAGAATGGAGCACGACTGTCTCTGTGGCGCAATTGGCTAGTGCGTTAAGCTGTTAACCATAAGGTTGGAGGTTCGAACCCTCCCATGAGCGGTGTGTCTCTTTTTTTCTTTGCGCTGATACCTTTGGAAAAATGTTCTGATGGTGGTGAGAGTGGAAAACGACTGTCTCCATGGTTCAATTCGCTAGTGCGTTGGGCTGTTAACCAAAAGGTTGGTGGTTCGAACCCTCCCATGAGCGGTGTGTCTCTTTTTTTCTTTGCGCTGATACCTTTGGAAAAATGTTCTGATTGTGGTGAGAGTGGAGCACGACTACCTCCGTGACGCAATTGGCTAGCGCATTCGGGTGTTGACCAAAAGTTTGAAGGTTCGAGCCCTCCCGAGAGCGGTGTGTCTCTTTTTTTCTTTGCACTGATAGCTTTGGAGAAATGTTCTGACGGTGGTGAGAGTGGAGCACGACTGTCTTCGTTGCGCAATCTGCTAGTGCGTCGGCTGTTAAGCAAAAGGTTTGAGGTTCGAGCCCTCCTGAGAGCGCTGTGTCTCTTTTTTTTTCTTTACGCTGATAGCTTTGGAGAAATGTTCTGACGGTGGTGAGAGTGGCGCACGGCTGTTTCCGTTGCAGAATCGGCTAGCGCGATCAACTGTTATCCAAAAGGTTGGAGGTTCGTGCCCTCCCGAGAGCGGTGTGTCTCTTTTTTTCTTTCCGCTGATAGCTTTGGAGAAATGTTCTGTCGGTGGTGAGAGTGGAGCATGACTGTCTCCGTGGCGCAATCTGCTAGTGCGTAGGCTGTTAAGCAAAAGGTTTGAGGTTCGAGCCCTCCTGAGAGTGGTGTGTCTCTTTTTTTTTCTTTGCGCTGATAGCTTTGGAGAAATGTTCTGACGATGGGGAGAGTGGCGCACGACTGTTTCCGTTGCAGAATCGGCTACCGCGATCAACTGTTATCCAAAAGGTTGGAGGTTCGAGCCCTCCCGAGAGCGGTGTGTCTCTTTTTTTTCTTTCCGCTGATAGCTTTGGAGAAATGTTCTTGGGTGGGAAGAGTGGAGCACGACTGTCTCCGTGGCGCAATCTGCTAGTGCGTCGGCTGTTAACCAAAAGGTTGGAGATTCGAGCCCTCCCATGAGCGGTGTGTCGCTTTTTTTTCTTTGCACTGATATCTTTGTAGAAGTGTTCTGACCGTGGTGAGAGTGGAGCACGACTGTCTCCGTGGCGCAATCTGCTAGTGCGTCGGCTGTTAACCAAAAGGTTGGAGGATCAAGCCCTCCCATGAGCGGTTTGCCGCTTTATTTTCTTTGCACTGATATCTTTGTAGAAGTGTTCTGACCGTGGTGAGAGTGGAGCACGACTGTGTCCGTGGCGCAATTGGTTAGCGCGTTCGGCTGTTAACCAAAAGGTTGGAGGTTCGAGCCCTCCCCCGAGCGGTGTGTCGCTTTTTTTTCTTTGCACTTATATCTTTGGAGAAGTGTTCTGACCGTGGTGAGAGTGAAGCACGACTGTCTCCGTGGGCCGATTGGCTGGCGCGTTCGGCTGATAACCAAAAGGTTGGAGGTTCGAGCCCTCCCGAGAGCAGCGTGTCTCTTTTTTCTTTGCGCTGACAGCTATGGAGAAATGTTCCGACAGTGGTGAGAGTGGAGCACGACTGTCTCCGTGGCACAATCTGCTAGTTCGTCGGCCGTTAATCAAAAGGTTGAAGGTTTGAGCCCTCCCCGGGAGCAGCGTGTCGCTTTTTTTCTTTGCGCTGATAGCTTTGGAGAAACGTTCTGATGGTGGTGAGAGTGGACCGCGGTTGGGTCCGTGGTGCAATGGCTAGCGCGATCGGCTGTTAACCAAAAGGTTGGAGGTTCTAGCCCTCCTATGAGCGGTGTTTACTTTTTTTCTTTGCACTGATATCTTTGAAGAAGTGTTCTGACTGTCGTGAGAGTGGAGCACGACTGTCTCTGGGGCGCAATTGGCTAGCGCGTTAAGCTATTAACCATAAGGTTGGAGGTTCGAACCCTCCCATGAGCGGTGTGTCTCTTTTTTTCTTTGCGCTGATACCTTCGGAAAAATGTTCTGATCGTGGTGAGAGTGGAAAACGACTGTCTCCATGGTGCAATTCGCTAGCGCGTTGGGCTGTTAACCAAAAGGTTGGAGGTTCGAACCCTCCCATGAGCAGTGTGCCGCTTTTATTTCTTTGCGCTGATAGCTTTGGAGAAATGTTCTGACGGTGGTAAAAGTGGAGCAAGGCTGTCTCCGTGGCGCAATCTGGTAGTGCGTCGGCTGTTAACCAAAAGGTTGGAGGTTCAAGCCCTCCCATGAGCGGTGTGCCGCTTTTTTTTCTTTGCACTGATATCTTTGTAGAAGTGTTCTGACCGTGGTGAGAGTGGAGCACGACTGTGTCCGTGGCGCAATTGGTTAGCGCGTTCGGCTGTTAACCTAAAGGTTGGAGGTTCGAGCCCTCCCCCGAGCGGTGTGTCGCTTTTTTTTCTTTGCACTTATATCTTTGCAGAAGTGTTCTGACGGTGGTGAGAGTGGAGCACGACTGTCTCCGTGGCACAATCTGCTAGTTCGTCGGCCGTTTCTCAAAAGGTTGGAGGTTTGAGCCCTCCCCTGGAGCAGCGTGTCGCTTTTTTTCTTTGCGCTGATAGCTTTGGAGAAACGTTCTGATGGTGGTGAGAGTGGACCGCGGTTTGGTCCGTGGTGCAATGGCTAGCGCGATCGGCTGTTAACCTAAAGGTTGGAGGTTCTAGCCCTCCTATGAGCGGTGTGTCACTTTTTTCTTTGCACTGATATCTTTGAAGAAGTGTTCTGACTGTGGTGAGAGTGGAGCACGACTGTCTCTGGGGCACAATTGGCTAGCGCGTTAAGCTATTAACCATATGGTTGGAGGTTCGAACCCTCCCATGAGCGGTGTGTCTCTTTTTTTTGCGCTGATACCTTTGGAAAAATGTTCTTATCGTGGTGAGAGTGGAAAACGACTGTCTCCATGGTGCAATTCGCTAGCGCGTTGGGCTGTTAACCAAAAGGTTGGAGGTTCGAACCCTCCCATGAGCGGTGTGTCTCTTTTTTTCTTTGCGCTGATACATTTGTAGAAATGTTCTGACGGTGGTGAGAGTGGAGCACGACTGTCTCCGTGGCGCAATCTGCTAGTGCGTCGGCTGTTAAGCAAAAGATTTGAGGTTCGAGCCCTCCTGAGAGCGGTGTGTCTCTTTTTTTTTCTTTGCGCTGATAGCTTGGGAGAAATGTTCTGACGGCGGTGAGAGTGGCGCACGACTGTTTCCGTTGCAGAATCGGCTAGCGCGTTGGGCTGTTAACGAAGAGGTTGGAGGTTCTAACCCTCCCATGAGCGGTGTGTCTCTTTTTTTCTTTGCGCTGATACCTTTGGAAAAAAGTTCTGATGGTGGTGAGAGTGGAGCACGACTACCTCCGTGACGCAATTGGCTAGCGCGTTCGGCTGTTAACCAAAAGGTTGGAGGTTCGAGCCCTCCCGAGAGCGATGTGTCTCTTTTTTTCTTTGTGCTGATAGCTTTGGAGAAATGTTCTGATGGTGGTGAGAGTGGAGCACGACTACTTCCGTGATGCAATTGGCTAGCGCGTTCGGCTGTTAATCAAAAGGTTGAAAGTTCGAGCCCTCCCGAGAGCGGTGTGTCTCTTTTTTTTGCGCTGATAGCTTTGGAGAAATGTTCTGACGGTGGTGAGAGTGGAGCGCGACTGTCTCCGTGGCGCAGTCAACTAGTGCGTCGGCTGTTAAGCAAAAGGTTGGAGGTTCGAGCCCTCCCGGGAGCAGTGTGTCGCTTTTTTTCTTTGCGCTGATAGCGTTGGAGAAACGTTCTGATAGTGGTGAGAGTAGAGCGCGGTTGGGTCCGTGGCGCAATCTGCTAGTGCGTCGGCTGTTAACGAAAAGGTTGGAGGTTCGAGCAATCCCCCGAGCGGTGTGTCTCTTTTTTTCTTTGCGCTGATACCTTTTGAAAAATGTTCTGATGGTGGTGTGAGTGGAGCACGACTACCTCCGTGACGCAATTGGCTAGCGCGTTCGGCTGTTGACCAAAAGTTTGGAGGTTCGAGCCCTCCCGAGAGCGGTGTGTCTCTTTTTTTTCTTTGCGCTGATACCTTTGGAGAAATGTTCTGACGGTGGTAAAAGTGGAGCAAGGCTGTCTCCGTGGCGCAATCTGCTAGTGCGCGGCTGTTAAGCAAAAGGTTGGAGGTTCGAGCCCTCCCGAGAGCGGTGTGTCTCTTTTTTTTCTTTGCGCTGATAGCTTTGGAGAAGTGTTCTGACGGTGGTGAAAGTAGAGCACGACTGTTTCCGTGGCAGAATCGGCTACCGCGATGAACTGTTATCAAAAAGGTTGGAGGTTCGAGCCCTCCCGAGAGCGGTGTGTCTCTTTTTTCTTTGCGCTGACAGCTATGGAGAAATGTTCCGACAGTGTTGAGAGTGGAGCACGACTGTCTCCGTGGCGCAACTGCTAGTGCGTCGGCTGTTAAGCAAAGGGTTGGAGGTTCGAGCCCTCCCAGGAGCAGTGTGTCGCTTTTTTGTTTGCGATGATAGCCTTGGAGAAGCGTTCTAACGGTGGTGAGAGTGGAACACGACTGTCTCTGTTGCGCAATATGCTAGCGCGTTGGGCTGTTAACGAAAAGGTTGGAGGTTCGAACCCTCCCATGAGCGGTGTGTCTCTTTTTTTCTTTGCGCTGATACCTTTGGAAAAATGTTCTGATGGTGGTGAGAGTGAAGACGACTACCTCCATGACGCAATTGGCTAGCGCGTTCGGCTGTTAATCAAAATGTTGGAAGTTCGAGCCCTCCCGAGAGCGGTGTGTCTTTTTTTTCTTTGCGCTGATAGCTTTGGAGAAATGTTCTGACGGTGGTGAGAGTGGAGCGCGACTGTCTCCGTGGCGCAGTCTGCTAGTGCGTCGGCTGTTAAGCAAAAGGTTGGAGGTTCGAGCACTCCTGGGAGCAGTGTGTCGCTTTTTTTCTTTGCGCTGATAGCTTTGGAGAAACGTTCTGATGGTGGTGAGAGTGGAGCGCGGTTGGGTCCGTGGTGCAATGGCTAGCGCGATTGGCTGTTAACCAAAAGGTTGGAGGTTCGAGCCCTCCAATGAGCGGTGTGTCGCTTTTGTTTTCTTTGCACTGATATCTTTGGAGAAGTGTCCTGACCATGGTGAGAATGGAGCACGACTGTCTCTGTGGCGCAATTGGCTAGTGCGTTAAGCTGTTAACCATAAGGTTGGAGGTTCGAACCCTCCCATGAGCGGTGTGTCTCTTTTTTTCTTTGCGCTGATACCTTTGGAAAAATGTTCTGATGGTGGTGAGAGTGGAAAACGACTGTCTCCATGGTTCAATTCGCTAGTGCGTTGGGCTGTTAACCAAAAGGTTGGTGGTTCGAACCCTCCCATGAGCGGTGTGTCTCTTTTTTTCTTTGCGCTGATACCTTTGGAAAAATGTTCTGATTGTGGTGAGAGTGGAGCACGACTACCTCCGTGACGCAATTGGCTAGCGCATTCGGGTGTTGACCAAAAGTTTGAAGGTTCGAGCCCTCCCGAGAGCGGTGTGTCTCTTTTTTTCTTTGCACTGATAGCTTTGGAGAAATGTTCTGACGGTGGTGAGAGTGGAGCACGACTGTCTTCGTTGCGCAATCTGCTAGTGCGTCGGCTGTTAAGCAAAAGGTTTGAGGTTCGAGCCCTCCTGAGAGCGCTGTGTCTCTTTTTTTTTTCTTTACGCTGATAGCTTTGGAGAAATGTTCTGACGGTGGTGAGAGTGGCGCACGGCTGTTTCCGTTGCAGAATCGGCTAGCGCGATCAACTGTTATCCAAAAGGTTGGAGGTTCGTGCCCTCCCGAGAGCGGTGTGTCTCTTTTTTTCTTTCCGCTGATAGCTTTGGAGAAATGTTCTGTCGGTGGTGAGAGTGGAGCATGACTGTCTCCGTGGCGCAATCTGCTAGTGCGTAGGCTGTTAAGCAAAAGGTTTGAGGTTCGAGCCCTCCTAAGAGTGGTGTGTCTCTTTTTTTTTCTTTGCGCTGATAGCTTTGGAGAAATGTTCTGACGATGGGGAGAGTGGCGCACGACTGTTTCCGTTGCAGAATCGGCTACCGCGATCAACTGTTATCCAAAAGGTTGGAGGTTCGAGCCCTCCCGAGAGCGGTGTGTCTCTTTTTTTTCTTTCCGCTGATAGCTTTGGAGAAATGTTCTTGGGTTGGAAGAGTGGAGCACGACTGTCTCCGTGGCGCAATCTGCTAGTGCGTCGGCTGTTAACCAAAAGGTTGGAGATTCGAGCCCTCCCATGAGCGGTGTGTCGCTTTTTTTTCTTTGCACTGATATCTTTGTAGAAGTGTTCCGACCGTGGTGAGAGTGGAGCACGACTGTCTTCATGGCGCAATTGGCTAGCGTGTTCGGCTGTTAACCAAAAGGTTGCAGGTTAAACCCTCCCAAGAGCGGTGTGTCTCTTTTTTTCTTTGCGCTGATACCTTTGGAAAAATGTTCTGATGGTGGTGAGAGTAGAGCACGACTACCTCCATGACGCAATTGGCTAGCGCGTTCGGCTGTTAACCAAAAGGTTGGAGGTTCGAGCCCTCCCGAAAGCGGTGTGTCTTTTTTTTCTTTGCGCTGACAGCTATGGAGAAATGTTCCGACAGTGTTGAGAGTGGAGCACGACTGTCTCCGTGGCGCAACTGCTAGTGCGTCGGCTGTTAAGCAAAAGGTTGGAGGTTCGAGCCCTCCCAGGAGCAGTGTGTCGCTTTTTTGTTTGCGATGATAGCCTTGGAGAAGCGTTCTGACGGTGGTGAGAGTGGAGCACGACTGTCTCTGCTGCGCAATTGGCTAGCGCGTTGGGCTGTTAACGAAAACGTTGGAGGTTCGAACCCTCCCATGAGCGGTGTGTCTCTTGTTTTCTTTGCGCTGATACCTTTGGAAAAATGTTCTGATGGTGGTGAGAGTGAAAACGACTACCTCCGTGACGCAATTGGCTAGCGCGTTCGGCTGTTAACCAAAAGGTTGGAGGTTCGAGCCCTCCCGAGAGCGTTGTGTCTTTTTTTTTCTTTGCACTGATAGCTTCGGAGAAATGTTCTGATGGTGGTGAGAGTGGAGCACGACTACTTCTGTGATGCAATTGGCTAGCGCGTTCGGCTGTTAAGCAAAATGTTGGATGTTCGAGCCCTACCGGGAGCAGTGTGTCGCTTTTTTTCTTTGCGCTGATAGCTTTGGAGAAATGTTCTGATGGTGGTGAGAGTGGAGCGCGGTTGGGTCCGTGGTGCAATGGCTAGCGCGATTGGCTGTTAACCAAAAGGTTAGAGGTTCGGGCCCTCCAATGAGCGGTGTGTCGCTTTTGTTTTCTTTGCACTGATATCTTTGGAGAAGTGTCCTGACCATGGTGAGAATGGAGCACGACTGTCTCTGTGGCGCAATTGGCTAGTAGGTTAAGCTGTTAACCATAAGGTTGGAGGTTCGAACCCTCCCATGAGCAGTGTGTCTCTTTTTTTCTTTGCGCTGATACCTTTGAAAAAATGTTCTGATGGTGGTGAGAGTGGAAAACGACTGTCTCCATGGTTCAATTCGCTAGTGCGTTGGGCTGTTAACCAAAGGTTGGTGGTTCGAACCCTCCCATGAGCGGTGTGTCTCTTTTTTTCTTTGCGCTGATACCTTTGAAAAAATGTTCTGATGGTGGTGAGAGTGGAGCACGACTACCTCCGAGACGCAATTGGCTAGCGCATTCGGGTGTTGACCAAAAGTTTGAAGGTTCGAGCCCTCCCGAGAGCGGTGTGTCTCTTTTTTTCTTTGCGCTGATAGCTTTGGAGAAATGTTCTGACGGTGGGGAAAGTGGAGCACGACTGTCTTCGTGGCGCAATCTGCTAGTGCGTCGGCTGTTAAGCAAAAGGTTTGAGGTTCGAGCCCTCCTGAGAGCGCTGTGTCTCTTTTTTTTCTTTGCGCTGATAGCTTTGGAGAAATGTTCTGACGGTGGTGAGAGTGGCGCACGGCTGTTTCCGTTGCAGAATCGGCTAGCGCGATCAACTGTTATCCAAAAGGTTGGAGGTTCGAGCCCTCCCGAGAGCGGTGTGTCTCTTTTTTTTCTTTCCGCTGATAGCTTTGGAGAAATGTTCTGTCGGTGGTGAGAGTGGAGCACGACTGTCTCCGTAGCGCAATCTGCTAGTGCGTAGGCTGTTAAGCAAAAGGTTTGAGGTTCGAGCCCTCCTGAGAGCGGTGTGTCTCTTTTTTTTTTCTTTGCGCTGATAGCTTTGGAGAAATGTTCTGACGGTGGTGAGAGTGGCGCACGACTGTTTCCGTTGCAGAATCGGCTAGCGCGATCAACTGTTATCCAAATGGTTGGAGGTTCGAGCCCTCCCGAGAGCGATGTGTCTCTTTTTTTTTCTTTCCGCTGATAGCTTTGGAGAAATATTCTAGGGGTGGGAAGAGTGGAGCACGACTGTCTCCGTGGCGCAATCTGCTAGTGCGTCGGCTGTTAACCAAAAGGTTGGAGATTCGAGCCCTCCCATGAGCGGTGTGTCGCTTTTTTTTCTTTGCACTGATATCTTTGTAGAAGTGTTCTGACCGTGGTGAGAGTGGAGCATGACTGTCTCCATGGCGCAATTGGCTAGCGTGTTCGGCTGTTAACCAAAAGGTTGCAGGTTAAACCCTCCCATGAGCGGTGTGTGTCTTTTTTTCTTTGCGCTGATACCTTTGGAAAAATGTTCTGATGGTGGTGAGAGTAGAGCACGACTACCTCCATGACGCAATTGGCTAGCGCGTTCGGCTGTTAACCAAAAGGTTGGAGGTTCGAGCCCTCCCGAAAGCGGTGTGTCTCTTTTTTCTTTGCGCTGACAGCTATGGAGAAATGTTCCGACAGTGTTGATAGTGGAGCACGACTGTCTCCGTGGCGCAACTGCTAGTGCGTCGGCTGTTAAGCAAAAGGTTGGAGGTTCGAGCCCTCCCAGGAGCAGTGTGTCGCTTTTTTGTTTGCGATGATAGCCTTGGAGAAGCGTTCTGACGGTGGTGAGAGTGGAGCACGACTGTCTCTGTTGCGCAATTGGCTAGCGCGTTGGGCTGTTAACGAAAACGTTGGAGGTTCGAACCCTCCCATAAGCGGTGTGTCTCTTGTTTTCTTTGCGCTGATACCTTTGGAAAAATGTTCTGATGGT
Source organism: Rhipicephalus microplus (assembly GCF_043290135.1). NCBI lineage: Eukaryota > Metazoa > Arthropoda > Arachnida > Ixodida > Ixodidae > Rhipicephalus > Rhipicephalus microplus. Next base: position 8,761,724 of record NW_027464592.1, read on the forward strand.
GGTGAGAGTGAAGACGACTACCTCCGTGACGCAATTGGCTAGCGCGTTCGGCTGTTAACCAAAAGGTTGGAGGTTCGAGCCCTCCTGAGAGCGATGTGTCTCTTTTTTTCTTTGCACTGATAGCTTTGGAGAAATGTTCTGATGGTGGTGAGAGTGGAGCATGACTACTTCTGTGATGCAATTGGCTAGCGCGTTCGGCTGTTAATCAAAATGTTGGAAGTTCGAGCCCTCCCGAGAGCGGTGTGTCTTTTTTTTTCTTTGCGCTGATAGCTTTGGAGAAATGTTCTGACGGTGGCGAGAGTGGAGCGCGACTGTCTCCGTGGCGCAGTCTGCTAGTGCGTCGGCTGTTAACCAAAAGGTTGGAGGTTCGAGCCCTCCAATGAGCGGTGTGTCGCTTTTGTTTTCTTTGCACTGATATCTTTGGAGAAGTGTCCTGACCATGGTGAGAATGGAGCACGACTGTCTCTGTGGCGCAATTGGCTAGTGTGTTAAGCTGTTAACCATAAGGTTGGAGGTTCGAACCCTCCCATGAGCGGTGTGTCTCTATTTTTTTGCGCTGATACCTTTGGAAAAATGTTCTGATGGTGGTGAGAGTGGAAAACGACTGTCTCCATGGTTCAATTCGCTAGTGCGTTGGGCTGTTAACCAAAAGGTTGGTGGTTCGAACCCTCCCATGAGCGGTGTGTCTCTTTTTTTCTTTGCGCTGATACCTTTGAAAAAATGTTCTGATGGTGGTGAGAGTGGAGCACGACTACCTCCGTGACGCAATTGGCTAGCGCATTCGGGTGTTGACCAAAAGTTTGAAGGTTCGAGCTCTCCCGAGAGCGGTGTGTCTCTTTTTTTCTTTGCGCTGATAGCTTTGGAGAAATGTTCTGACGGTGGTGAGAGTGGAGCACGACTGTCTTCGTGGCGCAATCTGCTAGTGCGTCGGCTGTTAAGCAAATAGTTTGAGGTTCGAGCCCTCCTGAGAGCGCTGTGTCTCTTTTTTTTCTTTGCGCTGATAGCTTTGGAGAAATGTTCTGACGGTGGTGAGAGTGGCGCACGGCTGTTTCCGTTGCAGAATCGGCTAGCACGATCAACTGTTATCCAAAAGGTTGAAGGTTCGAGCCCTCCCGAGAGCGGTGTGTCTCTTTTTTTTCTTTCCGCTGATAGCTTTGGAGAAATGTTCTGTCGGTGGTGAGAGTGGAGCACGACTGTCTCCGTGGCGCAATCTGCTAGTGCGTAGGCTGTTAAGCAAAAGGTTTGAGGTTCAAGCCCTCCTGAGAGCGGTGTGTCTCTTTTTTTTCTTTGCGCTGATAGCTTTGGAAAAATGTTCTGACGGTGGTGAGAGTGGCGCACGACTGTTTCCGTTGCAGAATCGGCTAGTGCGTCGGCTGTTAACCAAAAGGTTGGAGATTCGAGCCCTCTCATGAGCGGTGTGTCGCTTTTTTTTCTTTGCACTGATATCTTTGTAGAAGTGTTCTGACCGTGGTGAGAGTGGAGCACGACTGTCTCCATGGCGCAATTGGCTAGCGTGTTCGGCTGTTAACCAAAAGGTTGCAGGTTAAACCCTCCCATGAGCGGTGTGTCTCTTTTTTTCTTTGCGCTGATACCTTTGGAAAATTGTTCTGATGGTGGTGAGAGTAGAGCACGACTACCTCCATGACACAATTGGCTAGCGCTTTCGGCTGTTAACCAAAAGGTTGGAGGTTCGAGCCCTCCCGAAAGCGGTGTGTCTCTTCTTTCTTTGCGCTGACAGCTATGGAGAAATGTTCCGACAGTGTTGAGAGTGGAGCACGACTGTCTCCGTGGCGCAACTGCTAGTGCGTCGGCTGTTAAGCAGAAGGTTGGAGGTTCGAGCCCTCCCAGGAGCAGTGTGTCGCTTTTTTTGTTTGCGATGATAGCCTTAGAGAAGCGTTCTGACGGTGGTCAGAGTGGAGCACGACTGTCTCTGTTGCGCAATTGGCTAGCGCGTTGGGCTGTTAACGAAAAGGTCTGAGGTTCGAACCCTCCCATGAGCGGTGTGTCTCTTTTTTTCTTTGCGCTGATACCTTTGGAAAAATGTTCTGATGGTGGTGAGAGTGGAGCACGACTACCTCCGTGACGCAATTAGCTAGCGCTTTCGGCTGTTAACCAAAAGTTGGAGGTTCGAGCACTCCCGAGAGCGGTGTGTCTCTTTTTTTTTCTTTGCACTGATAGCTTTGGAGAAATGTTCTGATGGTGGTGAGAGTGGAGCCCGACTACTTCCGTGATGCAGTTGGCTAGCGCGTTCGGCTGTTAATCGAAATGTTGGAAGTTCGAGCCCTCCCGAGAGCGGTGTGTCTCTTTTTTTTTTGCGCTGATAGCTTTGGAGAAATGTTCTGACGGTGGTGAGAGTGGAGCGCGACTGTCTCCGTGGCGCAGTCTGCTAGCGCGTCGGCTGTTAAGCAAAAGGTTGGAGGTTCGAGCCCTCCCGGGAGCAGTGTGTCGCTTTTTTTCTTTGCGCTGATAGCTTTGGAGAAACGTTCTGATGGTGGTGAGAGTGGAGCACGACTGTCTCTGCTGCGCAATTGGCTAGCGCGTTGGGCTGTTAACGAAAACGTTGGAGGTTCGAACCCTCCCATGAGCGGTGTGTCTCTTGTTTTCTTTGCGCTGATACCTTTGGAAAAATGTTCTGATGGTGGTGAGAGTGAAAACGACTACCTCCGTGACGCAATTGGCTAGCGCGTTCGGCTGTTAACCAAAAGGTTGGAGGTTCGAGCCCTCCCGAGAGCGTTGTGTCTTTTTTTTTCTTTGCACTGATAGCTTCGGAGAAATGTTCTGATGGTGGTGAGAGTGGAGCACGACTACTTCTGTGATGCAATTGGCTAGCGCGTTCGGCTGTTAAGCAAAATGTTGGATGTTCGAGCCCTACCGGGAGCAGTGTGTCGCTTTTTTTCTTTGCGCTGATAGCTTTGGAGAAATGTTCTGATGGTGGTGAGAGTGGAGCGCGGTTGGGTCCGTGGTGCAATGGCTAGCGCGATTGGCTGTTAACCAAAAGGTTAGAGGTTCGGGCCCTCCAATGAGCGGTGTGTCGCTTTTGTTTTCTTTGCACTGATATCTTTGGAGAAGTGTCCTGACCATGGTGAGAATGGAGCACGACTGTCTCTGTGGCGCAATTGGCTAGTAGGTTAAGCTGTTAACCATAAGGTTGGAGGTTCGAACCCTCCCATGAGCAGTGTGTCTCTTTTTTTCTTTGCGCTGATACCTTTGAAAAAATGTTCTGATGGTGGTGAGAGTGGAAAACGACTGTCTCCATGGTTCAATTCGCTAGTGCGTTGGGCTGTTAACCAAAGGTTGGTGGTTCGAACCCTCCCATGAGCGGTGTGTCTCTTTTTTTCTTTGCGCTGATACCTTTGAAAAAATGTTCTGATGGTGGTGAGAGTGGAGCACGACTACCTCCGAGACGCAATTGGCTAGCGCATTCGGGTGTTGACCAAAAGTTTGAAGGTTCGAGCCCTCCCGAGAGCGGTGTGTCTCTTTTTTTCTTTGCGCTGATAGCTTTGGAGAAATGTTCTGACGGTGGTGAAAGTGGAGCACGACTGTCTTCGTGGCGCAATCTGCTAGTGCGTCGGCTGTTAAGCAAAAGGTTTGAGGTTCGAGCCCTCCTGAGAGCGCTGTGTCTCTTTTTTTTCTTTGCGCTGATAGCTTTGGAGAAATGTTCTGACGGTGGTGAGAGTGGCGCACGGCTGTTTCCGTTGCAGAATCGGCTAGCGCGATCAACTGTTATCCAAAAGGTTGGAGGTTCGAGCCCTCCCGAGAGCGGTGTGTCTCTTTTTTTTCTTTCCGCTGATAGCTTTGGAGAAATGTTCTGTCGGTGGTGAGAGTGGAGCACGACTGTCTCCGTAGCGCAATCTGCTAGTGCGTAGGCTGTTAAGCAAAAGGTTTGAGGTTCGAGCCCTCCTGAGAGCGGTGTGTCTCTTTTTTTTTTTCTTTGCGCTGATAGCTTTGGAGAAATGTTCTGACGGTGGTGAGAGTGGCGCACGACTGTTTCCGTTGCAGAATCGGCTAGCGCGATCAACTGTTATCCAAATGGTTGGAGGTTCGAGCCCTCCCGAGAGCGATGTGTCTCTTTTTTTTTCTTTCCGCTGATAGCTTTGGAGAAATATTCTAGGGGTGGGAAGAGTGGAGCACGACTGTCTCCGTGGCGCAATCTGCTAGTGCGTCGGCTGTTAACCAAAAGGTTGGAGATTCGAGCCCTCCCATGAGCGGTGTGTCGCTTTTTTTTCTTTGCACTGATATCTTTGTAGAAGTGTTCTGACCGTGGTGAGAGTGGAGCATGACTGTCTCCATGGCGCAATTGGCTAGCGTGTTCGGCTGTTAACCAAAAGGTTGCAGGTTAAACCCTCCCATGAGCGGTGTGTGTCTTTTTTTCTTTGCGCTGATACCTTTGGAAAAATGTTCTGATGGTGGTGAGAGTAGAGCACGACTACCTCCATGACGCAATTGGCTAGCGCGTTCGGCTGTTAACCAAAAGGTTGGAGGTTCGAGCCCTCCCGAAAGCGGTGTGTCTCTTTTTTCTTTGCGCTGACAGCTATGGAGAAATGTTCCGACAGTGTTGATAGTGGAGCACGACTGTCTCCGTGGCGCAACTGCTAGTGCGTCGGCTGTTAAGCAAAAGGTTGGAGGTTCGAGCCCTCCCAGGAGCAGTGTGTCGCTTTTTTGTTTGCGATGATAGCCTTGGAGAAGCGTTCTGACGGTGGTGAGAGTGGAGCACGACTGTCTCTGTTGCGCAATTGGCTAGCGCGTTGGGCTGTTAACGAAAACGTTGGAGGTTCGAACCCTCCCATAAGCGGTGTGTCTCTTGTTTTCTTTGCGCTGATACCTTTGGAAAAATGTTCTGATGGTGGTGAGAGTGAAGACGACTACCTCCGTGACGCAATTGGCTAGCGCGTTCGGCTGTTAACCAAAAGGTTGGAGGTTCGAGCCCTCCTGAGAGCGATGTGTCTCTTTTTTTCTTTGCACTGATAGCTTTGGAGAAATGTTCTGATGGTGGTGAGAGTGGAGCATGACTACTTCTGTGATGCAATTGGCTAGCGCGTTCGGCTGTTAATCAAAATGTTGGAAGTTCGAGCCCTCCCGAGAGCGGTGTGTCTTTTTTTTTCTTTGCGCTGATAGCTTTGGAGAAATGTTCTGACGGTGGCGAGAGTGGAGCGCGACTGTCTCCGTGGCGCAGTCTGCTAGTGCGTCGGCTGTTAACCAAAAGGTTGGAGGTTCGAGCCCTCCAATGAGCGGTGTGTCGCTTTTGTTTTCTTTGCACTGATATCTTTGGAGAAGTGTCCTGACCATGGTGAGAATGGAGCACGACTGTCTCTGTGGCGCAATTGGCTAGTGTGTTAAGCTGTTAACCATAAGGTTGGAGGTTCGAACCCTCCCATGAGCGGTGTGTCTCTATTTTTTTGCGCTGATACCTTTGGAAAAATGTTCTGATGGTGGTGAGAGTGGAAAACGACTGTCTCCATGGTTCAATTCGCTAGAGCGTTGGGCTGTTAACCAAAAGGTTGGTGGTTCGAACCCTCCCATGAGCGGTGTGTCTCTTTTTTTCTTTGCGCTGATACCTTTGAAAAAATGTTCTGATGGTGGTGAGAGTGGAGCACGACTACCTCCGTGACGCAATTGGCTAGCGCATTCGGGTGTTGACCAAAAGTTTGAAGGTTCGAGCTCTCCCGAGAGCGGTGTGTCTCTTTTTTTCTTTGCGCTGATAGCTTTGGAGAAATGTTCTGACGGTGGTGAGAGTGGAGCACGACTGTCTTCGTGGCGCAATCTGCTAGTGCGTCGGCTGTTAAGCAAATAGTTTGAGGTTCGAGCCCTCCTGAGAGCGCTGTGTCTCTTTTTTTTCTTTGCGCTGATAGCTTTGGAGAAATGTTCTGACGGTGGTGAGAGTGGCGCACGGCTGTTTCCGTTGCAGAATCGGCTAGCACGATCAACTGTTATCCAAAAGGTTGAAGGTTCGAGCCCTCCCGAGAGCGGTGTGTCTCTTTTTTTTCTTTCCGCTGATAGCTTTGGAGAAATGTTCTGTCGGTGGTGAGAGTGGGGCACGACTGTCTCCGTGGCGCAATCTGCTAGTGCGTAGGCTGTTAAGCAAAAGGTTTGAGGTTCAAGCCCTCCTGAGAGCGGTGTGTCTCTTTTTTTTCTTTGCGCTGATAGCTTTGGAAAAATGTTCTGACGGTGGTGAGAGTGGCGCACGACTGTTTCCGTTGCAGAATCGGCTAGTGCGTCGGCTGTTAACCAAAAGGTTGGAGATTCGAGCCCTCTCATGAGCGGTGTGTCGCTTTTTTTTCTTTGCACTGATATCTTTGTAGAAGTGTTCTGACCGTGGTGAGAGTGGAGCACGACTGTCTCCATGGCGCAATTGGCTAGCGTGTTCGGCTGTTAACCAAAAGGTTGCAGGTTAAACCCTCCCATGAGCGGTGTGTCTCTTTTTTTCTTTGCGCTGATACCTTTGGAAAATTGTTCTGATGGTGGTGAGAGTAGAGCACGACTACCTCCATGACACAATTGGCTAGCGCTTTCGGCTGTTAACCAAAAGGTTGGAGGTTCGAGCCCTCCCGAAAGCGGTGTGTCTCTTCTTTCTTTGCGCTGACAGCTATGGAGAAATGTTCCGACAGTGTTGAGAGTGGAGCACGACTGTCTCCGTGGCGCAACTGCTAGTGCGTCGGCTGTTAAGCAGAAGGTTGGAGGTTCGAGCCCTCCCAGGAGCAGTGTGTCGCTTTTTTTGTTTGCGATGATAGCCTTAGAGAAGCGTTCTGACGGTGGTCAGAGTGGAGCACGACTGTCTCTGTTGCGCAATTGGCTAGCGCGTTGGGCTGTTAACGAAAAGGTCTGAGGTTCGAACCCTCCCATGAGCGGTGTGTCTCTTTTTTTCTTTGCGCTGATACCTTTGGAAAAATGTTCTGATGGTGGTGAGAGTGGAGCACGACTACCTCCGTGACGCAATTAGCTAGCGCTTTCGGCTGTTAACCAAAAGTTGGAGGTTCGAGCACTCCCGAGAGCGGTGTGTCTCTTTTTTTTTCTTTGCACTGATAGCTTTGGAGAAATGTTCTGATGGTGGTGAGAGTGGAGCCCGACTACTTCCGTGATGCAGTTGGCTAGCGCGTTCGGCTGTTAATCGAAATGTTGGAAGTTCGAGCCCTCCCGAGAGCGGTGTGTCTCTTTTTTTTTTGCGCTGATAGCTTTGGAGAAATGTTCTGACGGTGGTGAGAGTGGAGCGCGACTGTCTCCGTGGCGCAGTCTGCTAGCGCGTCGGCTGTTAAGCAAAAGGTTGGAGGTTCGAGCCCTCCCGGGAGCAGTGTGTCGCTTTTTTTCTTTGCGCTGATAGCTTTGGAGAAACGTTCTGATGGTGGTGAGAGTGGAGCGCGGTTGGGTCCGTGGTGCAATGGCTAGCGCGATTGGCTGTTATCCAAAAGGTTGGAGGTTCGAGCCCTCCAATGAGCGGTGTGTCGCTTTTGTTTTCTTTGCACTGATATCTTTGGAGAAGTGTTCTGACCATGGTGAGAGTGGAGCACGACTGTCTCTGTGGCGCAATTGGATAGCGCGTTAAGCTGTTAACCATAAGGTTGGAGGTTCGAACCCTCCCATGAGCGGTGTGTCTCTTTTTTTCTTTGCGCTGATACCTTTGAAAAAATGTTCTGATGGTGGTGAGAGTGGAGCACGACTACCTCCGTGACGCAATTGGCTAGCGCATTCGGGTGTTGACCAAAAGTTTGGAGGTTCGAGCCCTTCCGAGAGCGGTGTGTCTCTTTTTTTCTTTGCGCTGATAGCTTTGGAGAAATGTTCTGGCGGTGGTGAGAGTGGAGCACGACTGTCTCCGTGGCGCAATCTGCTAGTGCGTCGGCTGTTAAGCAAAAGGTTTGAGGTTCGAGCCCTCCTGAGAGCGGTGTGTCTCTTTTTTTTCTTTGCGCTGATAGCTTTGGAGAAATGTTCTGACGGTGGTGAGAGTGGCGCACGACTGTTTCCGTTACAGAATCGGCTAGCGCGATCAACTGTTATCCAAAAGGTTGGAGGTTCGAGCCCTCCCGAGAGCGGTGTGTCTCTTTTTTTTCCGCTGATAGCTTTGGAGAAATGTTCTAACGGTGGTGAGAGTGGAGCACGACTGTCTTTGTGGCGCAATCTGCTAGTGCGTCGGCTGTTAACCAAAAGGTTGGAGATTCGAGCCCTCCCATGAGCGGTGTGTCTCTTTTTTTTTTGCTCTGATACCTTTGGAAAAATGTTCTGATGGAGGTGAGAGTAGAGCACGACTACCTCCATGATGCAATTGGCTAGCGCGTTCGGCTGTTAACCAAATGGTTGGAGGTTCGAGCCCTCCCGAGAGCGGTGTGTCTCTTTTTTTTCTTTGCGCTGATAGCTTTGGAGAAATGTTCTGATGGTGGTGAGAGTGGAGCACGACTACTTCCGTGATGCAATTGGCTAGCGCGTTCGGCTGTTAATCAAAATGTTGGAAGTTCGAGCCCTCCCGAGAGCGGTGTGTCTCTTTTTTTTTCTTTGCGCTGATAGCTTTAGAGAAATGTTCTGACGGTGGTGAGAGTGGAGCGCGACTGTCTCAGTGGCGCCGTCTGCTAGTGCGTCGGCTGTTAAGCAAAAGGTTGGAGGTTCGAGCCCTCCCGGGAGCAGTGTGTCGCTTTTTTTCTTTGCGCTGATAGCTTTGGAGAAACGTTCTGATGGTGGTGAGAATAGAGCGCGGTTGGGTCCATGGCGCAATCTGCTAGTGCGTCGGCTGTTAACCAAAAGGTTGGAGGTTCAAGCCCTCCCATGAGCGGTGTGCCGCTTTTTTTTCTTTGCACTGATATCTTTGTAGAAGTGTTCTGACCGTGGTGAGAGTGGAGCACGACTGTGTCCGTGACGCAATTGGTTAGCGTGTTCGGCTGTTAACCAAAAGGTTGGAGGTTCGAGCCGTACCCCGAGCGGTGTGTCTCTTTTTTTCTTTGCGCTGATACTTTTGGAAAAATGCTCTGATGGTGGTGAGAGTGGAGCACGACTACCTCCGTGACGCAATTGGCTAGCGCGTTCGGCTGTTGACCAAAAGTTTGGAGGTTCGAGCCCTCCCGAGAGCGGTGTGTCTCTTTTTTTTCTTTGCGCTGATAGCTTTGGAGAAATGTTCCGACGATGGTAAAAGTGGAGCAAGGCTGTCTCCGTGGCGCAATCTGCTAGTGCGTCGGCTGTTAACCAAAAGGTTGGAGGATCAAGCCCTCCCATGAGCGGTTTGCCGCTTTATTTTCTTTGCACTGATATCTTTGTAGAAGTGTTCTGACCGTGGTGAGAGTGGAGCACGACTGTGTCCGTGGCGCAATTGGTTAGCGCGTTCGGCTGTTAACCAAAAGGTTGGAGGTTCGAGCCCTCCCCCGAGCGGTGTGTCGCTTTTTTTTCTTTGCACTTATATCTTTGGAGAAGTGTTCTGACCGTGGTGAGAGTGAAGCACGACTGTCTCCGTGGGCCGATTGGCTGGCGCGTTCGGCTGATAACCAAAAGGTTGGAGGTTCGAGCCCTCCCGAGAGCAGCGTGTCTCTTTTTTCTTTGCGCTGACAGCTATGGAGAAATGTTCCGACAGTGGAGAGAGTGGAGCACGACTGTCTCCGTGGCACAATCTGCTAGTTCGTCGGCCGTTAATCAAAAGGTTGGAGGTTTGAGCCCTCCCCGGGAGCAGCGTGTCGCTTTTTTTCTTTGCGCTGATAGCTTTGGAGAAACGTTCTGATGGTGGTGAGAGTGGACCGCGGTTGGGTCCGTGGTGCAATGGCTAGCGCGATCGGCTGTCAACCAAAAGGTTGGAGTTTCTAGCCCTCCTATGAGCGGTGTTTACTTTTTTTCTTTGCACTGATATCTTTGAAGAAGTGTTCTGACTGTCGTGAGAGTGGAGCACGACTGTCTCTGGGGCGCAATAGGCTAGCGCGTTAAGCTATTAACTATAAGTTTGGAGGTTCGAACCCTCCCATGAGCGGTGTGTCTCTTTTTTTCTTTGCGCTGATACCTTCGGAAAAATGTTCTGATCGTGGTGAGAGTGGAAAACGACTGTCTCCATGGTGCAATTCGCTAGCGCGTTGGGCTGTTAACCAAAAGGTTGGAGGTTCGAACCCTCCCATGAGCAGTGTGCCGCTTTTATTTCTTTGCACTGATATCTTTGTAGAAGTGTTCTGACTGTGGTGAGAGTGGAGCACGACTGTGTCCGTGGCGCAATTGGTTAGCGCGTACGGCTGTTAACCAAAAGGTTGGAGGTTCGAGCCCTCCCCCGAGCGGTGTGTCTCTTTTTTTCTTTGCGCTGATACATTTGGAAAAATGTTCTGATGGTGGTGAGAGTGGAGCACGACTACCTCCGTGACGCAATTGGCTAGCGCGTTCGGCTGTTGACCAAAAGTTTGGAGGTTCGAGCCCTCCCAAGAGCGGTGTGTCTCTTTTTTTTCTTTGCGCTGATAGCTTTGGAGAAATGTTCTGACGGTGGTAAAAGTGGAGCAAGGCTGTCTCCGTGGCGCAATCTGCTAGTGCGTCGGCTGTTAACCAAAAGGTTGGAGGTTCAAGCCCTTCCATGAGCGGTGTGCCGCTTTTTTTTTCTTTGCACTGATATCTTTGTAGAAGTGTTCTGACCGTGGTGAGAGTGGAGCACGACTGTGTCCGTGGCGCAATTGGTTAGCGCGTTCGGCTGTTAACCAAAAGGTTGGAGGTTCGAGCCCTCCCCCGAGCGGTGTGTCTCTTTTTTTCTTTGCGCTGATACCTTTGGAAAAATGTTCTGATGGTGGTGAGAGTGGAGCACGATTACCCCCTTGACGCAATTGGCTAGCGCGTTCGGCTGTTGACCAAAAGTTTGGAGGTTCAAGCCCTCCCGAGAGCGGTGTGTCTCTTTTTTTCTTTGCGCTGATAGCTTTGGAGAAATGTTCTGACGGTGGTAAAAGTGGAGCAAGGCTGTCTCCGTGGCGCAATCTGCTAGTGCGTCGGCTGTTAACCAAAAGGTTGGAGGTTCAAGCCCTCCCATGAGCGGTGTGCCGCTTTTTTTTCTTTGCACTGATATCTTTGTAGAAGTGTTCTGACCGTGGTGAGAGTGGAGCACGACTGTGTCCGTGGCGCAATTGGTTAGCGCGTTCGGCTGTTAACCTAAAGGTTGGAGGTTCGAGCCCTCCCCCGAGCGGTGTGTCGCTTTTTTTTCTTTGCACTTATATCTTTGGAGAAGTGTTCTGACGGTGGTGAGAGTGGAGCACGACTGTCTCCGTGGGACGATTGGCTAGCGCGTTGGTCTGTTGACCAAAAGGATGGAGGTTCGAACCCTCCCAAAAGCGGTGTGTCTCTTTTTTTCTTTGCGCTGATACCTTTGGAAAAGTGTTTTGATTGTGGTGAAAGTGGAGCATGACTACCTCCGTGACGCAATTGGCTGGCGCGTTCGGCTGATAACCAAAAGGTTGGAGGTTCGAGCCCTCCCGAGAGCGGTGTGTCTCTTTTTTCTTTGCGCTGACAGCTATGGAGAAATGTTCCGACAGTGGTGAGAGTGGAGCACGACTGTCTCAGTGGCACAATCTGCTAGTTCGTCGGCCGTTAATCAAAAGGTTGGAGGTTTGAGCCCTCCCCTGGAGCAGCGTGTCGCTTTTTTTCTTTGCGCTGATAGCTTTGGAGAAACGTTCTGATGGTGGTGAGAGTGGACCGCGGTTGGGTCCGTGGTGCAATGGCTAGCGCGATCGGCTGTTAACCAAAAGGTTGGAGGTTCTAGCCCTCCTATGAGCGGTGTGTCACTTTTTTCTTTGCACTGATATCTTTGAAGAAGTGTTCTGGCTGTGGTGAGAGTGGAGCACGACTGTCTCTGGGGCGCAATTGGCTAGCGAATTAAGCTATTAACCATATGGTTGGAGGTTCGAACCCTCCCATGAGCGGTGTGTCTCTTTTTTTGCGCTGATACCTTTGGAAAAATGTTCTTATCGTGGTGAGAGTGGAAAACGACTGTCTCCATGGTGCAATTCGCTAGCGCGTTGGGCTGTTAACCAAAAGGTTGGAGGTTCGAACCCTCCCATGAGCGGTGTGTCTCTTTTTTTCTTTGCGCTGATACATTTGTAGAAATGTTCTGATGGTGGTGAGAGTGGAGCACGACTGTCTCCGTGGCGCAATCTGCTAGTGCGTCGGCTGTTAAGCAAAAGATTTGAGGTTCGAGCCCTCCCGAGAGCGATATGTCTCTTTTTTTCTTTGTGCTGATAGCTTTGGAGAAATGTTCTGATGGTGGTGAGAGTGGAGCACGACTACTTCCGTGATGCAATTGGCTAGCGCGGTGTGCTGTTAATCAAAAGGTTGGAAGTTGGAGCCCTCCCGAGAGCGGTGTGTCTCTTTTTTTTGCGCTGATAGCTTTGGAGAAATGTTCTGACGGTGGTGAGAGTGGAGCGCGACTGTCTCCGTGGCGCAGTCTGCTAGTGCGTCGGCTGTTAAGCAAAAGGTTTGAGGTTCGAGCCCTCCCGGGAGCAGTGTTTCGCTTTTTTTCTTTGCGCTGATAGCTTTGGAGAAACGTTCTGATAGTGGTGAGAGTAGAGCGCGGTTGGGTCCGTGGCGCAATCTGCTAGTGCGTCGGCTGTTAACGAAAAGGTTGGAGGTTCGAGCAATCCCCCGAGCGGTGTGTCTCTTTTTTTCTTTGCGCTGATACCTTTGGAAAAATGTTCTGATGGTGGTGTGAGTGGAGCACGACTACCTCCGTGACGCAATTGGCTAGCGCGTTCGGCTGTTGACCAAAAGTTTGGAGGTTCCAGCCCTCCCGAGAGCGGTGTGTCTCTTTTTTTTCTTTGCGCTGATAGCTTTGGAGAAATGATCTGACGGTGGTGAGAGTGGAGCGCGACTGTCTCCGTGGCGCAGTCTGCTAGTGCGTCGGCTGTTAAGCAAAAGGTTTGAGGTTCGAGCCCTCCCGGGAGCAGTGTTTCGCTTTTTTTCTTTGCGCTGATAGCTTTGGAGAAACGTTCTGATAGTGGTGAGAGTAGAGCGCGGTTGGGTCCGTGGCGCAATCTGCTAGTGCGTCGGCTGTTAACGAAAAGGTTGGAGGTTCGAGCAATCCCCCGAGCGGTGTGTCTCTTTTTTTCTTTGCGCTGATACCTTTGGAAAAATGTTCTGATGGTGGTGTGAGTGGAGCACGACTACCTCCGTGACGCAATTGGCTAGCGCGTTCGGCTGTTGACCAAAAGTTTGGAGGTTCGAGCCCTCCCGAGAGCGGTGTGTCTCTTTTTTTTCTTTGCGCTGATAGCTTTGGAGAAGTGTTCTGACGGTGGTGAAAGTAGAGCACGACTGTTTCCGTGGCAGAATCGGCTACCGCGATGAACTGTTATCAAAAAGGTTGGAGGTTCGAGCCCTCCTGAGAGCGGTGTGTCTTTTTTCTTGCGCTGATAGCTTTGGAGAAATGTTCTGACGGTGGTGAGAGTGGAGCACGACTGTCTCCGTGGCTCAATCTGCTAGTGCGGCGGCTGTTAACCCAAAGGTTGGAGGTTCAAGCCCTCCCATGAGCGGTGTGCCGCTTTTTTTTGTTTGCACTGATATCTTTGTAGAAGTGTTCTGACCGTGGTGAGAGTGGAGCACGACTGTGTCCGTGGCGCAATGGCTAGCGCAATCGGCTGTTAACCAAATGGTTGGAGGTTCTAGCCCTCCCATGAGCGGTGTGTCACTTTTTTTCTTTGCACTGATATCTTTGAAGAAGTGTTCTGACTGTGGTGAGAGTGGAACACGACTGTCTCTGTGGCGCAATCGGCTAGCGCGTTAAGCTGTTAACCATAAGGTTGGAGGTTCGAACCCTCCCATGAGCGGTGTGTCTCTTTTTTTCTTTGCGCTGTTACCTTTGGAAAAATGTTATGATGGTGGTGAGAGTGGAAAACGACTGTCTCTGTTGCGCAATTTGCTAGCGCGTTGGGCTGTTAACAAAAACGTTGGAGGTTCGAACCCTCCCATTAGCGGTGTGTCTCTTTTTTTCTTTGCACTGATATCTTTGGAGAAGTGTTCTGACCGTGGTGAGAGTGGAGCACGACTGTCTCCGTGGGACGATTGGCTAGTGCGTTGGTCTGTTAACCAAAAGGATGGAGGTTCGAACCCTCCTAAAAGCGGTGTGTCTCTTTTTTTCTTTGCGCTGATACCTTTGGAAAAATGTTCTTATTGTGGTTAAAGTGGAGCATGACTACCTCCGTGACGCAATAGGCTAGCGCGTTCGGCTGATAACCAAAAGGTTGGAGGTTCGAACCCTCCCATGAGCGGTGTGTCTCTTTTTTTCTTTGCGCTGATACCTTTGGAAGAATGTTCTGATGGTGGTGAGAGTGGAAAATGACTGTCTCCATGGTGCAATTTGCTAGCGCGTTGGGCTGTTAACCAAAAGGTTGGAGGTTCAAACCCTCCTTAGAGCGGTGTGTCTCTTTTTTTTTCTTTGCGCTGATACCTTTGGAGAAATGTTCTGATGGTGGTGAGGGTAGCGCACGACTGTTTCCGTTGCAGAATCAGCTAGCGCGATCAACTGTTATCCAAAAGGTTGGAGGTTCGAGCCCTCCCGAGTGCGGTGTGTCTCTTTTTTTTTTCTTTCCGCTGATAGCTTTGGAGAAATGTTCTAACGGTGGTGAGAGTGGAGCACGACTGTCTCGGTGGCGCAATCTGCTAGTGCGTCGGCTGTTAACCAAAAGGTTGGAGATTCGAGCCCTCCCATGAGCGGTGTGTCGCTTTTTTTTCTTTGCACTGATATCTTTGTAGAAGTGTTCTGACCGTGGTGAGAGTGGAGCACGACTGTCTCCGTGGCGCAATCGGCTAGCGTGTTCGGCTGTTAACCAAAAGGTTGGAGGTTCGAGCCCTCCCGAAAGCGGTGTGTCTCTTTTTTCTTTGCGCTGACAGCTATGGAGAAATGTTCCGACAGTGTTGAGGGTGGAGCACGACTGTCTCCGTGGCGCAACTGCTAGTAAGTTGGCTTTTAAGCAAAAGGTTGGAGGTTCGAGCCCTCCCAGGAGCAGTGTGTCGCTTTTTTTCTTTGCGCTGATAGCCTTGGAGAAACGTTCTGACTGTGGTGAGAGTGGAGCACGACTGTCTCTGTTGCGCAATTGGCTAGCGCGTTGGGCTGTTAACGAAAAGGTTGGAGGTTCGAACCCTCTCACGAGCGGTGTGTCGCTTTTTTTTCTTTGCACTGATATCTTTGGAGAAGTGTTCTGACCGTGGTGAGAGTGGAGCACAACTGTCTACGTGGGACGATTGGCTAGCGCGTTGGTCTGTTAACCAAAAGGATGGAGGTTCGAACCCTCCCAAAAGCGGTGTGTCTCTTTTTTCCTTTGCGCTGATACCTTTGGAAAAATGTTCTGATTGCGGTGAAAGTGGAGCATGACTACCTCCGTGACGCAATTGGCTAGCGCGTTCGGCTGATAACCAAAAGGTTGGAGGTTCGAGCCCTCCCGAGAGCGGTGTGTCTCTTTTTTCTTTGCGCTGACTGCTATGGAGAAATGTTCCGACAGTGGTGAGAGTGAAGCACGACTGTCTCCGTGGCGCAACTGCTAGTGCGTCGGCTGTTAAGCAAAAGGTTGGAGGTTCGAGCCCTCCCAGGAGCAGTGTGTCGCTTTTTTTCTTTGCGCTGATAGCCTTGGAGAAACGTTCTGACGGTGGTGAGAGTGGAGCACGACTGTCTTTGTGGCGCAATCTGCTAGTGCGTCGGCTGTTAACCAAAAGGTTGGAGATTCGAGCCCTCCCATGAGCGGTGTCTCTCTTTTTTTTTTGCTCTGATACCTTTGGAAAAATGTTCTGATGGAGGTGAGAGTAGAGCACGACTACCTCCATGATGCAATTGGCTAGCGCGTTCGGCTGTTAACCAAAAGGTTGGAGGTTCGAGCCCTCCCGAGAGCGGTGTGTCTCTTTTTTTTCTTTGCGCTGATAGCTTTGGAGAAATGTTCTGATGGTGGTGAGAGTGGAGCACGACTACTTCCGTGATGCAATTGGCTAGCGCGTTCGGCTGTTAATCAAAATGTTGGAAGTTCGAGCCCTCCCGAGAGCGGTGTGTCTCTTTTTTTTTTCTTTGCGCTGATAGCTTTGGAAAAATGCTCTGATGGTGGTGAGAGTGGAGCGCGACTACCTCCGTGACGCAATTGGCTAGCGCGTTCGGCTGTTGACCAAAAGTTTGGAGGTTCGAGCCCTCCCGAGAGCGGTGTGTCTCTTTTTTTTTCTTTGCGCTGATAGCTTTGGAGAAATGTTCCGACGATGGTAAAAGTGGAGCAAGGCTGTCTCCGTGGCGCAATCTGCTAGTGCGTCGGCTGTTAACCAAAAGGTTGGAGGATCAAGCCCTCCCATGAGCGGTTTGCCGCTTTATTTTCTTTGCACTGATATCTTTGTAGAAGTGTTCTGACCGTGGTGAGAGTGGAGCACGACTGTGTCCGTGGCGCAATTGGTTAGCGCGTTCGGCTGTTAACCAAAAGGTTGGAGGTTCGAGCCCTCCCCCGAGCGGTGTGTCGCTTTTTTTTCTTTGCACCTATATCTTTGGAGAAGTGTTCTGACCGTGGTGAGAGTGAAGCACGACTGTCTCCGTGGGCCGATTGGCTGGCGCGTTCGGCTGATAACCAAAAGGTTGGAGGTTCGAGCCCTCCCGAGAGCAGCGTTTCTCTTTTTTCTTTGCGCTGACAGCTATGGAGAAATGTTCCGACAGTGGTGAGAGTGGAGCACGACTGTCTCCGTGGCACAATCTGCTAGTTCGTCGGCCGTTAATCAAAAGGTTGGAGGTTTGAGCCCTCCCCGGGAGCAGCGTGTCGCTTTTTTTCTTTGCGCTGATAGCTTTGGAGAAACGTTCTGATGGTGGTGAGAGTGGACCGCGGTTGGGTCCGTGGTGCAATGGCTAGCGCGATCGGCTGTTAACCAAAAGGTTGGAGGTTCTAGCCCTCCTATGAGCGGTGTTTACTTTTTTTCTTTGCACTGATATCTTTGAAGAAGTGTTCTGACTGTCGTGAGAGTGGAGCAGGACTGTCTCTGGGGCGCAATTGGCTAGCGCGTTAAGCTATTAACCATAAGGTTGGAGGTTCGAACCCTCCCATGAGCGGTGTGTCTCTTTTTTTCTTTGCGCTGATACCTTCGGAAAAATGTTCTGATCGTGGTGAGAGTGGAAAACGACTGTCTCCATGGTGCAATTAGCTAGCGCGTTGGGCTGTTAACCAAAAGGTTGGAGGTTCAAACCCTCCCATGAGCAGTGTGCCGCTTTTATTTCTTTGCACTGATATCTTTGTAGAAGTGTTCTGACCGTGGTGAGAGTGGAGCACGACTGTGTCCGTGGCGCAATTGGTTAGCGCGTTCGGCTGTTAACCAAAAGGTTGGAGGTTCGAGCCCTCCCCCGAGCGGTGTGTCTCTTTTTTTCTTTGCGCTGATACATTTGGAAAAATGTTCTGATGGTGGTGAGAGTGGAGCACGACTACCTCCGTGACGCAATTGGCTAGCGCGTTCGGCTGTTGACCAAAAGTTTGGAGGTTCGAGCCCTCCCAAGAGCGGTGTGTCTCTTTATTTTCTTTGCGCTGATAGCTTTGGAGAAATGTTCTGACGGTGGTAAAAGTGGAGCAAGGCTGTCTCCGTGGCGCAATCTGCTAGTGCGTCGGCTGTTAACCAAAAGGTTGGAGGTTCAAGCCCTTCCATGAGCGGTGTGCCGCTTTTTTTTTCTTTGCACTGATATCTTTGTAGAAGTGTTCTGACCGTGGTGAGAGTGGAGCACAACTGTGTCCGTGGCGCAATTGGTTAGCGCGTTCGGCTGTTAACCAAAAGGTTGGAGGTTCGAGCCCTCCCCCGAGCGGTGTGTCTCTTTTTTTCTTTGCGCTGATACCTTTGGAAAAATGTTCTGATGGTGGTGAGAGTGGAGCACGACTACCCCCTTGACGCAATTGGCTAGCGCGTTCGACTGTTGACCAAAAGTTTGGAGGTTCGAGCCCTCCCGAGAGCGGTGTGTCTCTTTTTTTTCTTTGCGCTGATAGCTTTGGAGAAATGTTCTGACGGTGGTAAAAGTGGAGCAAGGCTGTCTCCGTGGCGCAATCTGCTAGTGCGTCGGCTGTTAACCAAAAGGTTGGAGGTTCAAGCCCTCCCATGAGCGGTGTGCCGCTTTTTTTTCTTTGCACTGATATCTTTGTAGAAGTGTTCTGACCGTGGTGAGAGTGGAGCACGACTGTGTCCGTGGCGCAATTGGTTAGCGCGTTCGGCTGTTAACCTAAAGGTTGGAGGTTCGAGCCCTCCCCCGAGCGGTGTGTCGCTTTTTTTTCATTGCACTTATATCTTTGGAGAAGTGTTCTGACGGTGGTGAGAGTGGAGCACGACTGTCTCCGTGGGACGATTGGCTAGCGCGTTGGTCTGTTGACCAAAAGGATGGAGGTTCGAACCCTCCCAAAAGCGGTGTGTCTCTTTTTTTCTTTGCGCTGATACCTTTGGAAAAGTGTTCTGATTGTGGTGAAAGTGGAGCATGACTACCTCCGTGACGCAATTGGCTGGCGCGTTCGGCTGATAACCAAAAGGTTGGAGGTTCGAGCCCTCCCGAGAGCGGTGTGTCTCTTTTTTCTTTGCGCTGACAGCTATGGAAAAATGTTCCGACAGTGGTGAGAGTGGAGCACGACTGTCTCCGTGGCACAATCTGCTAGTTCGTCGGCCGTTAATCAAAAGGTTGGAGGTTTGAGCCCTCCCCTGGAGCAGCGTGTCGCTTTTTTTCTTTGCGCTGATAGCTTTGGAGAAACGTTCTGATGGTGGTGAGAGTGGACCGCGGTTGGGTCCGTGGTGCAATGGCTAGCGCGATCGGCTGTTAACCAAAAGGTTGGAGGTTCTAGCCCTCCTATGAGCGGTGTGTCACTTTTTTCTTTGCACTGATATCTTTGAAGAAGTGTTCTGGCTGTGGTGAGAGTGGAGCACGACTGTCTCTGGGGCGCAATTGGCTAGCGCGTTAAGCTATTAACCATATGGTTGGAGGTTCGAACCCTCCCATGAGCGGTGTGTCTCTTTTTTTTTGCGCTGATACCTTTGGAAAAATGTTCTTATCGTGGTGAGAGTGGAAAACGACTGTCTCCATGGTGCAATTCGCTAGCGCGTTGGGCTGTTAACCAAAAGGTTGGAGGTTCGAACCCTCCCATGAGCGGTGTGTCTCTTTTTTTCTTTGCGCTGATACATTTGTAGAAATGTTCTGATGGTGGTGAGAGTGGAGCACGACTGTCTCCGTGGCG
This sequence comes from Rhipicephalus microplus, assembly GCF_043290135.1. NCBI lineage: Eukaryota > Metazoa > Arthropoda > Arachnida > Ixodida > Ixodidae > Rhipicephalus > Rhipicephalus microplus. The sequence continues at coordinate 8,780,839 of NW_027464592.1, forward strand.
CAATCTGCTAGTGCGTCGGCTGTTAAGCAAAAGATTTGAGGTTCGAGCCCTCCTGAGAGCGGTGTGTGTCTTTTTTTTTCTTTGCGCTGATAGCTTGGGAGAAATGTTCTGACGGCGGTGAGAGTGGCGCACGACTGTTTCCGTTGCAGAATCGGCTAGCGCGTTGGGCTGTTAACGAAGAGGTTGGAGGTTCTAACCCTCCCATGAGCGGTGTGTCTCTTTTTTTCTTTGCGCTGATACCTTTGGAAAAAAGTTCTGATGGTGGTGAGAGTGGAGCACGACTACCTCCGTGACGCAATTGGCTAGCGCGTTCGGCTGTTAACCAAAAGGTTGGAGGTTCGAGCCCTCCCGAGAGCGATGTGTCTCTTTTTTTCTTTGTGCTGATAGCTTTGGAAAAATGTTCTGATGGTGGTGAGAGTGGAGCACGACTACTTCCGTGATGCAATTGGCTAGCGCGTTCGGCTGTTAATCAAAAGGTTGGAAGTTCGAGCCCTCCCGAGAGCGGTGTGTCTCTTTTTTTTGCGCTGATAGCTTTGGAGAAATGTTCTGACGGTGGTGAGTGTGGAGCGCGACTGTCTCCGTGGCGCAGTCTGCTAGTGCGTCGGCTGTTAAGCAAAAGGTTGGAGGTTCGAGCCCTCCCGGGAGCAGTGTGTCGCTTTTTTTCTTTGCGCTGATAGCTTTGGAGAAACGTTCTGATAGTGGTGAGAGTAGAGCGCGGTTGGGTCCGTGGCGCAATCTGCTAGTGCGTCGGCTGTTAACGAAAAGGTTGGAGGTTCGAGCAATCCCCCGAGCGGTGTGTCTCTTTTTTTCTTTGCGCTGATACCTTTGGAAAAATGTTCTGATGGTGGTGTGAGTGGAGCACGACTACCTCCGTGACGCAATTGGCTAGCGCGTTCGGCTGTTGACCAAAAGTTTGGAGGTTCGAGCCCTCCCGAGAGCGGTGTGTCTCTTTTTTTTCTTTGTGCTGATACCTTTGGAGAAATGTTCTGACGGTGGTAAAAGTGGAGCAAGGCTGTCTCCGTGGCGCAATCTGCTAGTGCGCGGCTGTTAAGCAAAAGGTTGGAGGTTCGAGCCCTCCCGAGAGCGGTGTGTCTCTTTTTTTTCTTTGCGCTGATAGCTTTGGAGAAGTGTTCTGACGGTGGTGAAAGTAGAGCACGACTGTTTCCGTGGCAGAATCGGCTACCGCGATGAACTGTTATCAAAAAGGTTGGAGGTTCGAGCCCTCCCGAGAGCGGTGTGTCTTTTTTCTTGCGCTGATAGCTTTGGAGAAATGTTCTGACGGTGGTGAGAGTGGAGCAGGACTGTCTCCGTGGCTCAATCTGCTAGTGCGGCGGCTGTTAACCCAAAGGTTGGAGGTTCAAGCCCTCCCATGAGCGGTGTGCCGCTTTTTTTTGTTTGCACTGATATCTTTGTAGAAGTGTTCTGACCGTGGTGAGAGTGGAGCACGACTGTGTCCGTGGCGCAATTGGTTAGCGCGTTCGGCTGTTAACCAAAAGGTTGGAGGTTCGAGCCCTCCCCCGAGCGGTGTGTCGCTTTTTTTTCTTTGAACTGATATCTTTGGAGAAGTGTTCTGACCGTGGTGAGAGTGGAGCACGACTGTCTCCGTGGCACAATCTGCTAGTTCGTCGGCCGTTAAGCAAAAGGTTGGAGGTTTGAGCCCTCCCCGGGAGCAACGTGTCGCTTTTTTTCTTTGCGCTGATAGCTTTGGAGAAACGTTCTGATGGTGGTGAGAGTGGACCACGGTTGGGTCCGTGGTGCAATGGCTAGCGCGATCGGCTGTTAACCAAATGGTTGGAGGTTCTAGCCCTCCCATGAGCGGTGTGTCACTTTTTTTCTTTGCACTGATATCTTTGAAGAAGTGCTCTGACTGTGGTGAGAGTGGAACACGACTGTCTCTGGGGCGCAATTGGCTAGCGCGTTAGGCTATTAACCATAAGGTTGGAGGTTCGAACCCTCCCATGAGCGGTGTGTCTCTTTTTTTCTTTGCGCTGATACCTTTGGAAAAATGTTCTGATCGTGGTGAGAGTGAAAAACGACTGTCTCCACGGTGCAATTCGCTAGCGCGTTGGGCTGTTAACCAAAAGGTTGGAGGTTCGAACCCTCCTATGAGCGGTGTGTCTCTTTTTTCTTTGCGCTGATACCTTTGGAGAAATGTTCCGACAGTGGTGAGAGTGGAGCACGACTGTCTCCGTTTCGCAATCTGCTAGTCCTTCGGCTGTTAAGCAAAAGGTTGGAGGTTCGAGCCCTCCCGGGAGCAGTGTGTCGCTTTTTTTCTTTGCGCTGATAGCTTTGGAGAAACGTTCTGACGGTGGTGACAGTGGAGCGCGGTTGAGTCCGTGGTGATGTGGCTAGCGCGATCGGCTGTTAACCAAAAGGTTGGAGGTTCCAGACCTCCCATGAACGGTGTGTCGCTTTTTCTTCTTTGCACTGATATCTTTGGAGAAGTGTTCTGACCGTGGTGAGAGTGGAGCACGACTGTCTCTGTGGCGCAATCGGCTAGCGCGTTAAGCTGTTAACCATAAGGTTGAAGGTTCGAACCCTCCCATGAGCGGTGTGTCTCTTTTTTTCTTTGCGCTGTTACCTTTGGAAAAATGTTATGATGGTGGTGAGAGTGGAAAACGACTGTCTCCAAGGTGCAATTCGCTAGCGCGTTGGGCTGTTAACCAAAAGGTTGGAGGTTCGAACCCTCCCATGAGCGGTGTGTCTCTTTTTTTCTTTGCGCTGATACCTTTGAAAAAATGTTCTGATGGTGGTGAGAGTGGAGCACGACTACCTCCGTGACGCAATTGGCAAGCGGATTCGGGTGTTGACCAAAAGTTTGGAGGTTCGAGCCCTCCCGAGAGCGGTGTGTCTCTTTTTTTCTTTGCGCTGATAGCTTTGGAGAAATGTTCTGACGGTGGTGAGAGTGGAGCACGACTGTCTCCGTGGCCCAATCTGCTAGTGCGTCGGCTTTTAAGCAAAAGGTTTGAGGTTCAAGCCCTCCCATGAGCGGTGTGTCTCTTTATTTCTTTGCGCTGATACCTTTGGAAAAATGTTCTGATGGTGGTGACAGTGGAGAACGACTACCTCCATGACGCAATTGGCTAGCACGTTGGGCTGTTAACCAAAAGGTTGCAGGTTCGAACCCTCCCATGAGCGGTGTGTCTCCTTTTTTCTTTGCCCTGATACCTTTGGAAAAATGTTCTGACGGTGGTAAAAGTAGAGCACGACTACCTCCATGACGCAATTGGCTAGCGCGTTCGGTTGTTAACCAAAAGGTTGGAGGTTCGAGCCCTCCCGAAAGCGGTGTGTCTCTTTTTTCTTTGCGCTGACAGCTATGGAGAAATGTTCCGACAGTGTTGAGAGTGGAGCACGACTGTCTCTCTGGCGCAACTGCTAGTGCGTCGGCTGTTAAGCAAAAGGTTGAAGGTTCGAGCCCTCCCAGGAGCTGTGTGTCGCTTTTTTTCTTTGCGCTGATAGCTTTGGACAAACGTTCTTACGGTGGTGAGAGTGGACCGTGGTTGGGTCCGTGGTGCAATGGCAAGCGCGATCGGCTGTTAACCAAAAGGTTGGAGGTTCTAGCTCTCCCATGAGCGGTGTGTCACTTTTTTTCTTTGCACTGATATTTTGAGGAAGTGTTGTGACCGTGATGAGAGTGGAGCACGACTGTTTTGTGGGACGATTGGCTAGCGCGTTGGTCTGTTAACGAAAAGGTTGGAGGTTCGAACCCTCTCACGAGCGGTGTGTCGCTTTTTTTTCTTTGCACTGATATCTTTGGAGAAGTGTTCTGACCGTGGTGAGAGTGGAGCACAACTGTCTACGTGGGACGATTGGCTAGCGCGTTGGTCTGTTAACCAAAAGGATGGAGGTTCGAACCCTCCCAAAAGCGGTGTGTCTCTTTTTTCCTTTGCGCTGATACCTTTGGAAAAATGTTCTGATTGCGGTGAAAGTGGAGCATGACTACCTCCGTGACGCAATTGGCTAGCGCGTTCGGCTGATAACCAAAAGGTTGGAGGTTCGAGCCCTCCCGAGAGCGGTGTGTCTCTTTTTTCTTTGCGCTGACTGCTATGGAGAAATGTTCCGACAGTGGTGAGAGTGAAGCACGACTGTCTCCGTGGCGCAACTGCTAGTGCGTCGGCTGTTAAGCAAAAGGTTGGAGGTTCGAGCCCTCCCAGGAGCAGTGTGTCGCTTTTTTTCTTTGCGCTGATAGCCTTGGAGAAACGTTCTGACGGTGGTGAGAGTGGAGCACGACTGTCTTTGTGGCGCAATCTGCTAGTGCGTCGGCTGTTAACCAAAAGGTTGGAGATTCGAGCCCTCCCATGAGCGGTGTGTCTCTTTTTTTTTTGCTCTGATACCTTTGGAAAAATGTTCTGATGGAGGTGAGAGTAGAGCACGACTACCTCCATGATGCAATTGGCTAGCGCGTTCGGCTGTTAACCAAAAGGTTGGAGGTTCGAGCCCTCCCGAGAGCGGTGTGTCTCTTTTTTTTTCTTTGCGCTGATAGCTTTGGAGAAATGTTCTGATGGTGGTGAGAGTGGAGCACGACTACTTCCGTGATGCAATTGGCTAGCGCGTTCGGCTGTTAATCAAAATGTTGGAAGTTCGAGCCCTCCCGAGAGCGGTGTGTCTCTTTTTTTTTCTTTGCGCTGATAGCTTTAGAGAAATGTTCTGACGGTGGTGAGAGTGGAGCGCGACTGTCTCAGTGGCGCCGTCTGCTAGTGCGTCGGCTGTTAAGCAAAAGGTTGGAGGTTCGAGCCCTCCCGGGAGCAGTGTGTCGCTTTTTTTCTTTGCGCTGATAGCTTTGGAGAAACGTTCTGATGGTGGTGAGAGTAGAGCGCGGTTGGGTCCGTGGCGCAATCTGCTAGTGCGTCGGCTGTTAACCAAAAGGTTGGAGGTTCAAGCCCTCCCATGAGCGGTGTGCCGCTTTTTTTTCTTTGCACTGATATCTTTGTAGAAGTGTTCTGACCGTGGTGAGAGTGGAGCACGACTGTGTCCGTGACGCAATTGGTTAGCGTGTTCGGCTGTTAACCAAAAGGTTGGAGGTTCGAGCCGTACCCCGAGCGGTGTGTCTCTTTTTTTCTTCGCGCTGATACTTTTGGAAAAATGCTCTGATGGTGGTGAGAGTGGAGCACGACTACCTCCGTGACGCAATTGGCTAGCGCGTTCGGCTGTTGACCAAAAGTTTGGAGGTTCGAGCCCTCCCGAGAGCGGTGTGTCTCTTTTTTTTTCTTTGCGCTGATAGCTTTGGAGAAATGTTCCGACGATGGTAAAAGTGGAGCAAGGCTGTCTCCGTGGCGCAATCTGCTAGTGCGTCGGCTGTTAACCAAAAGGTTGGAGGATCAAGCCCTCCCATGAGCGGTTTGCCGCTTTATTTTCTTTGCACTGATATCTTTGTAGAAGTGTTCTGACCGTGGTGAGAGTGGAGCACGACTGTGTCCGTGGCGCAATTGGTTAGCGCGTTCGGCTGTTAACCAAAAGGTTGGAGGTTCGAGCCCTCCCCCGAGCGGTGTGTCGCTTTTTTTTCTTTGCACTTATATCTTTGGAGAAGTGTTCTGACCGTGGTGAGAGTGAAGCACGACTGTCTCCGTGGGCCGATTGGCTGGCGCGTTCGGCTGATAACCAAAAGGTTGGAGGTTCGAGCCCTCCCGAGAGCAGCGTTTCTCTTTTTTCTTTGCGCTGACAGCTATGGAGAAATGTTCCGACAGTGGTGAGAGTGGAGCACGACTGTCTCCGTGGCACAATCTGCTAGTTCGTCGGCCGTTAATCAAAAGGTTGGAGGTTTGAGCCCTCCCCGGGAGCAGCGTGTCGCTTTTTTTCTTTGCGCTGATAGCTTTGGAGAAACGTTCTGATGGTGGTGAGAGTGGACCGCGGTTGGGTCCGTGGTGCAATGGCTAGCGCGATCGGCTGTTAACCAAAAGGTTGGAGGTTCTAGCCCTCCTATGAGCGGTGTTTACTTTTTTTCTTTGCACTGATATCTTTGAAGAAGTGTTCTGACTGTCGTGAGAGTGGAGCACGACTGTCTCTGGGGCGCAATTGGCTAGCGCGTTAAGCTATTAACCATAAGGTTGGAGGTTCGAACCCTCCCATGAGCGGTGTGTCTCTTTTTTTCTTTGCGCTGATACCTTCGGAAAAATGTTCTGATCGTGGTGAGAGTGGAAAACGACTGTCTCCATGGTGCAATTCGCTAGCGCGTTGGGCTGTTAACCAAAAGGTTGGAGGTTCAAACCCTCCCATGAGCAGTGTGCCGCTTTTATTTCTTTGCACTGATATCTTTGTAGAAGTGTTCTGACCGTGGTGAGAGTGGAGCACGACTGTGTCCGTGGCGCAATTGGTTAGCGCGTTCGGCTGTTAACCAAAAGGTTGGAGGTTCGAGCCCTCCCCCGAGCGGTGTGTCTCTTTTTTTCTTTGCGCTGATACATTTGGAAAAATGTTCTGATGGTGGTGAGAGTGGAGCACGACTACCTCCGTGACGCAATTGGCTAGCGCGTTCGGCTGTTGACCAAAAGTTTGGAGGTTCGAGCCCTCCCAAGAGCGGTGTGTCTCTTTATTTTCTTTACGCTGATAGCTTTGGAGAAATGTTCTGACGGTGGTAAAAGTGGAGCAAGGCTGTCTCCGTGGCGCAATCTGCTAGTGCGTCGGCTGTTAACCAAAAGGTTGGAGGTTCAAGCCCTCCCATGAGCGGTGTGCCGCTTTTTTTTTCTTTGCACTGATATCTTTGTAGAAGTGTTCTGACCGTGGTGAGAGTGGAGCACGACTGTGTCCGTGGCGCAATTGGTTAGCGCGTTCGGCTGTTAACCAAAAGGTTGGAGGTTCGAGCCCTCCCCCGAGCGGTGTGTCTCTTTTTTTCTTTGCGCTGATACCTTTGTAAAAATGTTCTGATGGTGGTGAGAGTGGAGCACGACTACCCCCTTGACGCAATTGGCTAGCGCGTTCGGCTGTTGACCAAAAGTTTGGAGGTTCGAGCCCTCCCGAGAGCGGTGTGTCTCTTTTTTTTCTTTGCGCTGATAGCTTTGGAGAAATGTTCTGACGGTGGTAAAAGTGGAGCAAGGCTGTCTCCGTGGCGCAATCTGCTAGTGCGTCGGCTGTTAACCAAAAGGTTGGAGGTTCAAGCCCTCCCATGAGCGGTGTGCCGCTTTTTTTTCTTTGCACTGATATCTTTGTAGAAGTGTTCTGACCGTGGTGAGAGTGGAGCACGACTGTGTCCGTGGCGCAATTGGTTAGCGCGTTCGGCTGTTAACCTAAAGGTTGGAGGTTCGAGCCCTCCCCCGAGCGGTGTGTCGCTTTTTTTTCTTTGCACTTATATCTTTGGAGAAGTGTTCTGACGGTGGTGAGAGTGGAGCACGACTGTCTCCGTGGGACGATTGGCTAGCGCGTTGGTCTGTTGACCAAAAGGATGGAGGTTCGAACCCTCCCAAAAGCGGTGTGTCTCTTTTTTTCTTTGCGCTGATACCTTTGGAAAAGTGTTCTGATTGTGGTGAAAGTGGAGCATGACTACCTCCGTGACGCAATTGGCTGGCGCGTTCGGCTGATAACCAAAAGGTTGGAGGTTCGAGCCCTCCCGAGAGCGGTGTGTCTCTTTTTTCTTTGCGCTGACAGCTATGGAGAAATGTTCCGACAGTGGTGAGAGTGGAGCACGACTGTCTCCGTGGCACAATCTGCTAGTTCGTCGGCCGTTAATCAAAAGGTTGGAGGTTTGAGCCCTCCCCTGGAGCAGCGTGTCGCTTTTTTTCTTTGCGCTGATAGCTTTGGAGAAACGTTCTGATGGTGGTGAGAGTGGACCGCGGTTGGGTCCGTGGTGCAATGGCTAGCGCGATCGGCTGTTAACCAAAAGGTTGGAGGTTCTAGCCCTCCTATGAGCGGTGTGTCACTTTTTTCTTTGCACTGATATCTTTGAAGAAGTGTTCTGGCTGTGGTGAGAGTGGAGCACGACTGTCTCTGGGGCGCAATTGGCTAGCGCGTTAAGCTATTAACCATATGGTTGGAGGTTCGAACCCTCCCATGAGCGGTGTGTCTCTTTTTTTTGCGCTGATACCTTTGGAAAAATGTTCTTATCGTGGTGAGAGTGGAAAACGACTGTCTCCATGGTGCAATTCGCTAGCGCGTTGGGCTGTTAACCAAAAGGTTGGAGGTTCGAACCCTCCCATGAGCGGTGTGTCTCTTTTTTTCTTTGCGCTGATACATTTGTAGAAATGTTCTGATGGTGGTGAGAGTGGAGCACGACTGTCTCCGTGGCGCAATCTGCTAGTGCGTCGGCTGTTAAGCAAAAGATTTGAGGTTCGAGCCCTCCTGAGAGCGGTGTGTCTCTTTTTTTTTCTTTGCGCTGATAGCTTGGGAGAAATGTTCTGACGGCGGTGAGAGTGGCGCACGACTGTTTCCGTTGCAGAATCGGCTAGCGCGTTGGGCTGTTAACGAAGAGGTTGGAGGTTCTAACCCTCCCATGAGCGGTGTGTCTCTTTTTTTCTTTGCGCTGATACCTTTGGAAAAAAGTTCTGATGGTGGTGAGAGTGGAGCACGACTACCTCCGTGAAGCAATTGGCTAGCGCGTTCGGCTGTTAACCAAAAGGTTGGAGGTTCGAGCACTCCCGAGAGCGATGTGTCTCTTTTTTTCTTTGTGCTGATAGCTTTGGAGAAATGTTCTGATGGTGGTGAGAGTGGAGCACGACTACTTCCGTGATGCAATTGGCTAGCGCGTTCGGCTGTTAATCAAAAGGTTGGAAGTTCGAGCCCTCCCGAGAGCGGTGTGTCTCTTTTTTTGCGCTGATAGCTTTGGAGAAATGTTCTGACGGTGGTGAGAGTGGAGCGCGACTGTCTCCGTGGCGCAGTCTGCTAGTGCGTCGGCTGTTAAGCAAAAGGTTGGAGGTTCGAGCCCTCCCGGGAGCAGTGTGTCGCTTTTTTTCTTTGCGCTGATAGCTTTGGAGAAACGTTCTGATAGTGGTGAGAGTAGAGCGCGGTTGGGTCCGTGGCGCAATCTGCTAGTGCGTCGGCTGTTAACGAAAAGGTTGGAGGTTCGAGCAATCCCCCGAGCGGTGTGTCTCTTTTTTTCTTTGCGCTGATACCTTTGGAAAAATGTTCTGATGGTGGTGTGAGTGGAGCACGACTACCTCCGTGACGCAATTGGCTAGCGCGTTCGGCTGTTGACCAAAAGTTTGGAGGTTCGAGCCCTCCCGAGAGCGGTGTGTCTCTTTTTTTTCTTTGCGCTGATACCTTTGGAGAAATGTTCTGACGGTGGTAAAAGTGGAGCAAGGCTGTCTCCGTGGCGCAATCTGCTAGTGCGCGGCTGTTAAGCATAAGGTTGGAGGTTCGAGCCCTCCCGAGAGCGGTGTGTCTCTTTTTTTTCTTTGCGCTGATAGCTTTGGAGAAGTGTTCTGACGGTGGTGAAAGTAGAGCACGACTGTTTCCGTGGCAGAATCGCCTACCGCGATGAACTGTTATCAAAAAGGTTGGAGGTTCGAGCCCTCCCGAGAGCGGTGTGTCTTTTTTCTTGCGCTGATAGCTTTGGAGAAATGTTCTGACGGTGGTGAGAGTGGAGCAGGACTGTCTCCGTGGCTCAATCTGCTAGTGCGGCGGCTGTTAACCCAAAGGTTGGAGGTTCAAGCCCTCCCATGAGCGGTGTGCCGCTTTTTTTCTTTGCGCTGATAGCTTTGGAGAAACGTTCTGATGGTGGTGAGAGTGGACCACGGTTGGGTCCGTGGTGCAATGGCTAGCGCGATCGGCTGTTAACCAAATGGTTGGAGGTTCTAGCCCTCCCATGAGCGGTGTGTCACTTTTTTTCTTTGCACTGATATCTTTGAAGAAGTGCTCTGACTGTGGTGAGAGTGGAACACGACTGTCTCTGGGGCGCAATTGGCTAGCGCGTTAGGCTATTAACCATAAGGTTGGAGGTTCGAACCCTCCCATGAGCGGTGTGTCTCTTTTTTTCTTTGCGCTGATACCTTTGGAAAAATGTTCTGATCGTGGTGAGAGTGAAAAACGACTGTCTCCACGGTGCAATTCGCTAGCGCGTTGGGCTGTTAACCAAAAGGTTGGAGGTTCGAAACCTCCTATGAGCGGTGTGTCTCTTTTTTCTTTGCGCTGATACCTTTGGAGAAATGTTCCGACAGTGGTGAGAGTGGAGCACGACTGTCTCCGTTTCGCAATCTGCTAGTCCTTCGGTTGTTAAGCAAAAGGTTGGAGGTTCGAGCCCTCCCGGGAGCAGTGTGTCGCTTTTTTTCTTTGCGCTGATAGCTTTGGAGAAACGTTCTGACGGTGGTGACAGTGGAGCGCGGTTGAGTCCGTGGTGATGTGGCTAGCGCGATCGGCTGTTAACCAAAAGGTTGGAGGTTCCAGACCTCCCATGAACGGTGTGTCGCTTTTTCTTCTTTGCACTGATATCTTTGGAGAAGTGTTCTGACCGTGGTGAGAGTGGAGCACGACTGTCTCTGTGGCGCAATCGGCTAGCGCGTTAAGCTGTTAACCATAAGGTTGGAGGTTCGAACCCTCCCATGAGCGGTGTGCCTCTTTTTTTCTTTGCGCTGTTACCTTTGGAAAAATGTTATGATGGTGGTGAGAGTGGAAAACGACTGTCTCCAAGGTGCAATTCGCTAGCGCGTTGGGCTGTTAACCAAAAGGTTGGAGGTTCGAACCCTCCCATGAGCGGTGTGTCTCTTTTTTTCTTTGCGCTGATACCTTTGAAAAAATGTTCTGATGGTGGTGAGAGTGGAGCACGACTACCTCCGTGACGCAATTGGCAAGCGGATTCGGGTGTTGACCAAAAGTTTGGAGGTTCGAGCCCTCCCGAGAGCGGTGTGTCTCTTTTTTTCTTTGCGCTGATAGCTTTGGAGAAATGTTCTGACGGTGGTGAGAGTGGAGCACGACTGTCTCCGTGGCCCAATCTGCTAGTGCGTCGGCTTTTAAGCAAAAGGTTTGAGGTTCAAGCCCTCCCATGAGCGGTGTGTCTCTTTATTTCTTTGCGCTGATACCTTTGGAAAAATGTTCTGATGGTGGTGACAGTGGAGAACGACTACCTCCATGACGCAATTGGCTAGCACGTTGGGCTGTTAACCAAAAGGTTGCAGGTTCGAACCCTCCCATGAGCGGTGTGTCTCCTTTTTTCTTTGCCCTGATACCTTTGGAAAAATGTTCTGACGGTGGTAAAAGTAGAGCACGACTACCTCCATGACGCAATTGGCTAGCGCGTTCGGTTGTTAACCAAAAGGTTTGAGGTTCGAGCCCTCCCGAAAGCGGTGTGTCTCTTTTTTCTTTGCGCTGACAGCTATGGAGAAATGTTCCGACAGTGTTGAGAGTGGAGCACGACTGTCTCTCTGGCGCAACTGCTAGTGCGTCGGCTGTTAAGCAAAAGGTTGAAGGTTCGAGCCCTCCCAGGAGCTGTGTGTCGCTTTTTTTCTTTGCGCTGATAGCTTTGGACAAACGTTCTTACGGTGGTGAGAGTGGACCGTGGTTGGGTCCGTGGTGCAATGGCAAGCGCGATCGGCTGTTAACCAAAAGGTTGGAGGTTCTAGCTCTCCCATGAGCGGTGTGTCACTTTTTTTCTTTGCACTGATATTTTGAGGAAGTGTTGTGACCGTGATGAGAGTGGAGCACGACTGTTTTGTGGGACGATTGGCTAGCGCGTTGGTCTGTTAACCAAAAGGCTGGAGGTTTGAACCCTCCCATGAGCGGTGTGTTTTTTTTTCTTTGCGCTGATAGCTTTGGAAAAATGTTCTGTTGGTGGTGAGAGTGGAGCACGACTACCTCCGTGACGCAATTGGCTATCGGGTTCGGCTGCTAATCAAAAGGTTTGAGGTTCGAGCCCTCCCATGAGCGGTGTGTCGCTTTTTTTCTTTGCACTGATATCTTTGGAGAAGTAATCTGACCATAGTGAGAGTGGAGCACGACTGTCTCCGTGGCGCAATCTGCTAGTGCGTCGGCTGTTATCCAAAAGGTTGGAGGTTCGAGCCCTCCCATGAGCGGTGTGTCGCTTTTTTTTTCTTTGCACTGATATCTTTGTAGAAGTGTTCTGACCGTGGTGAGAGTGGAGCACAACTGTCTCCATGGCGCAATTGGCTAGCGCGTTCGGCTGTTAACCAAAAGGTTGGAGGTTCGAGCCCTCCCGCGAGGGGTGTGCCGCTTTTTTTTCTTTGCACTGATATCTTTGGAGAAGTGTTCTGACCGTGGTGAGAGTGGAACACGACTGTCTCCGTGGGACGATTGGCGAGCGCGTTGGTCTGTTAACCAAAAGGATGGAGGTTCGAACCCTCCCAAAAGCGGTGTGTCTCTTTTTTTCTTTGCGCTGATACCTTTGGAAAATTTTCTGATTGTGGTGAAAGTGGAGCATGACTACCTCCGTGACGCAATTGGCTAGCGCGTTCGGCTGATAACCAAAAGGTCGGAGGTTCGAGCCCTTCCGAGAGCGGTGTGTCCCTTTTTTCTTTGCGCTGACAGCTATGGAGAAATGTTCCGACAGTGGTGAGAGTGGAGCACGACTGTCTCCGTGGCTCAATCTGCTAGTTCGTCGGCTGTTAAGCAAAAGTTTGGAGGTTCGAGCCCTCCCCGGGAGCAGCGTGTCGCTTTTTTTCTTTGCGCTGATAGCTTTGCAGAAACGTTCATACGGTGGTGAGAGTGGACCGCGGTTGGGTCCGTGTTGCAATGGCTAGCGCGATCGGCTGTTAACCAAAACGTTGGAGGTTCTAGCCCTCCCATGAGCGGTGTGTCACTTATTTTCTTTGGACTGATATCTTTGAAGAAGTGTTGTGACCGTGATAAGAGTGGAGCAGGAAGTGTCTCCATGGCGCAATTGGCTATCGCGTTGGGCTGTTAACGAAGAGGTTGGAGGTTCGAATCCTCCCATGAGCGGTGTGTCTCTTTTTTTCTTTGCGCTTATACCTTTGGAAAAAAGTTCTGATGGTGGTGAGAGTGGAGCACGACTACCTCCGTGACGCAATTGGCTAGCGCGTTCGGCTGTTGACCAAAAGTTTGGAGGTTCGAGCCATCCCGAGAGCGGTGTGTCTCTTTTTTTTCTTTGCGCTGATAGCTTTGGAGAAATGTTCTGACGGTGGTAAAAGTGGAGCAAGGCTGTCTCCGTGGCGCAATCTGCTAGTGCGTCGGCTGTTATCCAAAAGGTTTGAGGTTCGAGCCTTCCAATGAGCGGTGTGTCGCTTTTTTTTCTTTGCACTGATATCTTTGGAGAAGTGTTCTGACCATGGTGAGAGTGGAGCACGAACTGTCTCCGTGGCGCTATTGGCTAGCGCGTTGGGCTGATAAGCAAAAGGCTGGAGGTTCAAACCCTCCACTGAGCGGTGTGTCTCTTTTTTTCTTTGCGCTGATACCTTTGGAAAAATGTTCTGACGGTGGTGAGAGTGGAGCACGACTACCTCCGTGACGCAATTGGCTAGCTTGTTCGGCTGTTCACCGAAAGGTTGGAGGTTCGAGCCCTCCCGGGAGCAGTGTGTCGCTTTTTTTCTTTGCGCTGATAGCTTTGGAGAAACGTTCTGACGGTGGTGACAGTGGAGCGCGGTTGGGTCCGTGGTGATGTGGCTAGCGCGATCGGCTGTTAACCAAAAGGTTGGAGGTTCCAGACCTCCCAAGAGCGGTGTGTCGCTTTTTCTTCTTTGCACTGATATCTTTGGAGAAGTGTTCTGACCGTGGTGAGAGTGGAGCACGACTGTCTCCAAGGTGCAATTCGCTAGCACGTTGGGCTGTTAAACAAAAGGTTGGAGGTTCGAACCCTCCTATGAGCGGTGTGTCTCTTTTTTTCTTTGCGCTGATACCTTTGAAAAAATGTTCTGGTGGTGGTGAGAGTGGAGCACGACTACCTCCGTGACGCAATTGGCTAGCGCATTCGGGTGTTGACCAAAAGTTTGGAGGTTCGAGCCCTCCCGAGAGCGGTGTGTCTCTTTTTTTCTTTGCGCTGATAGTTTTGGAGAAATGTTCTGACGGTGGTGAGAGTGGAGCACGACTGTCTCCGTGGCGCAATCTGCTAGTGCGTCGGCTTTTAAGCAAAAGGTTTGAGGTTCAAGCCCTCCTGAGAGCGGTGTGTCTCTTTTTTTTCTTTGCGCTGATAGCTTTGAAAAAATGTTCTGACGGTGGTGAGAGTGGCGCACGACTGTTTCCGTTGCAGAATCGCCTAGCGCGATCAACTGTTATCCAAAAGGTTGGAGGTTCGAGCCCTCCCGAGAGCGGTGTGTCTCTTTTTTTTCCTTCCGCTGATAGCTTTGGAGAAATGTTCTAACGGTGGTGAGAGTGGAGCACGACTGTCTCCGTGGCGCAATCTGCTAGTGCGTCGGCTGTTAACCAAAAGGTTGGAGATTCGAGCCCTCCCATGAGCAGTGTGTCGCTTTTTTTTTGCACTGATATCTTTGTAGATGTGTTCTGACCGTGGTGAGAGTGGAGCACGACTGTCTCCGTGGCGCAATTGGCTAGCGCGTTGGGCTGTTAACGAAAAGGTAGGAGGTTCGAACCCTCCCTTGAGCGGTGTGTCTCTTTTTTTCTTTGCGCTGATACCTTTGGAAAAATGTTCTGATGGTGGTGAGAGTGGAGAACGACTACCTCCATGACGCAATTGGCTAGCGCGTTGGGCTGTTAACCAAAAGGTTGCAGGTTCGAACCCTCCCATGAGCGGTGTGTCTCCTTTTTTGTTTGCGCTGATACCTTTGGAAAAATGTTCTGATGGTGGTGAGAGTAGAGCACGACTACCTCCATGAAGCAATTGGCTAGCGCGTTCGGCTGTTAACCAAAAGGTTGGAGGTTCGAGCCCTCCCGAAAGCGGTGTGTCTCTTTTTTCTTTGCGCTGACAGCTATGGAGAAATGTTCCGACAGTGTTGAGAGTGGAGCACGACTGTCTCCGTGGTGCAATGGCTAGCGCGATCGGCTGTTAACCAAGAGGTTGGAGGTTCTAGCCCTCCCTTGAGTGGTGTGTCACTTTTTTTCTTTGCACTGATATCTTTGAGGAAGTGTCGTGACCGTGATGAGAGTGGAGCACGACTGTTTTGTGGGACGATAGGCTAGCGCGTTGATCTGTTAACCAAAAGGATGGAGGTTTGAACCCTCCCATGAGCGGTGTGTTTTTTTTCTTTGCGCTGATAGCTTTGGAAAAATGTTCTGTTGGTGGTGAGAGTGGAGCACGACTACCTCCGTGACGCAATTGGCTAGCTCGTTCGGCTGTTCACCGAAAGGTTGGAGGTTCAAGCCCTCCCATGAGCAGTGTGTCTCTTTTTTTCTTTGCGCTAATACCTTTGGAAAATTGTTCTGATGGTGGTGAGAGTAGAGCACGACTACCTCCGTGACGCAATTGGCTATCGCGTTCGGCTGCTAACCAAAAGGTTGGAGGTTCGAGTCCTCCCATGAGCGGTGTGTCGCTTTTTTTCTTTGCACTGATATCTTTGGAGAAGTGTTCTGACCGTAGTGAGAGTGGAGCACGACTGTCTCCGTGGCGCAATCAGCTAGTGCTTCGGCTGTTAACCAAAAGGTTGGAGGTTCTAGCCCTCCCATGAGCGGTGTGTCACTTTTTTTCTTTGCACTGATATCTTTGAAGAAGTGTTGTGACCGTGATGAGAGTGAAGCAGGAACTGTCTCCATGGCGCAATTGGCTAGCGCGTTGGGCTGTTAACCAAAAGGCTGGACGTTCGAACCCTCCCATGAGCGGTGTGTCTCTTTTTTTCTTTGCGCTGATACCTTTGGAAAAATGTTCTGATGGTGGTGAGATGAGAGCACGACTACCTCCATGACGCAATTGGCTAGCGCGTTCGGCTGTTAACAAAATGGTTGGAGGTTCGAGCCCTCCCAGGAGCGGTGTGTCTCCTTTTTCTTTGCGCTGACAGCTACGGAGAAATGTTCCGACAGTGTTGAGAGCGGAGCACGACTGCCTCCGTGGCGCAACGGCAAGTGCGTCGGCTGTTAGGCAAAAGGTTGGAGGTTCGAGCCCTCCCAGGAGCAGTGTGTCGCTTTTTTTATTTGCGCTGATAGCCTTGGAGAAGCGTTCTGAGGGTGGTGAGAGTGGAGCACGACTGTCTCTGTTGCGCAATTGGCTAGCGCGTTGGGCTGTTAACAAAAACGTTGGAGGTTCGAACCCTCCCATTAGCGGTGTGTCTCTTTTTTTCTTTGCACTGATATCTTTGGAGAAGTGTTCTGACCGTGGTGAGAGTGGAGCACGACTGTCTCCGTGGGACGATTGGCTAGTGCGTTGGTCTGTTAACCAAAAGGATGGAGGTTCTAGCCCTCCCACGAGCACTGTGTCACTTTTTTTCTTTGCACTGATATCTTTGAAGAAGTGTTCTGAGCATGGTGAGAGTGGAGCATGACTACCTCCGTGACGCAATTGGCTAGCGCGTTAAGCTGTTAACCATAAGGTTGGAGGTTCGAACTCTCCCATGAGCGGTGTGTCTCTTTTTTTCTTTGCGCTGATACCTTTGGAAGAATGTTCTGATGGTGGTGAGAGTGGAAAATGACTGTCTCCATGGTGCAATTTGCTAGCGCGTTGGGCTGTTAACCAAAAGGTTGGAGGTTCGAACCCTCCAATGAGCGGTGTGTCTCTTTTTTTCTTTGCGCTGTTACCTTTGAAAAAATGTTCTGATGGTGGTGAGAGTGGAGCACGACTACCTCCGTGACGCAATTGGCTAGCGCGTTCGGGTGTTCACCAAAAGTTTGGAGGTTCGAGCCCTCCCGAGAGCGGTGTGTCTCTTTTTTTCTTTGCGCTGATAGCTTTGGAGAAATGTTCTGACGGTGGTGAGAGTGGAGCACGACTGTCTCCGTGGCGCAATCTGCTAGTGCGTCGGCTGTTAAGCAAAAGGTTTGAGGTTCGAGCCCTCCTTAGAGCGGTGTGTCTCTTTTTTTTTCATTGCGCTGATAGCTTTGGAGAAATGTTCTGACGGTGGTGAGAGTAGCGCACGACTGTTTCCGTTGCAGAATCAGCTAGCGCGATCAACTGTTATCCAAAAGGTTGGAGGTTCGAGCCCTCCCGAGAGCGGTGTGTCTCTTTTTTTTTCTTTCCGCTGATAGCTTTGGAGAAATGTTCTAACGGTGGTGAGAGTGGAGCACGACTGTCTCGGTGGCGCAATCTGCTAGTGCGTCGGCTGTTAACCAAAAGGTTGGAGATTCGAGCCCTCCCATGAGCGGTGTGTCGCTTTTTTTCTTTGCACTGATATCTTTGTAGAAGTGTTCTGACCGTGGTGAGAGTGGAGCACGACTGTCTCCGTGGCGCAATCGGCTAGCGTGTTCGGCTGTTAACCAAAAGGTTGCAGGTTCAAACCCTTCTATGAGCGGTGTGTCTCTTTTTTCCTTTGCGCTGATACCTTTGGAAAAATGTTCTGATGGTGGTGAGAGTAGAGCACGACTACCTCCGCGACGTGATTGGCTAGCGCGTTCGGCTGTTAACCAAAAGGTTGGAGGTTCGAGCCCTCCCGAAAGCGGTGTGTCTCATTTTTCTTTGCGCTGACAGCTATGGAGAAATGTTCCGACAGTGTTGAGAGTGGAGCACGACTGTCTCCGTGGCGCAATCTGCTAGTGCGTCGGCTGTTAACCTAAAGGTTGGAGATTCGAGCCCTCCCATGAGCAGTGTGTCGCTTTTTTTTTGCACTGATATCTTTGTAGATGTGTTCTGACCGTGGTGAGAGTGGAGCACTACTGTCTCCGTGGCGCAATTGGCTAGCGCGTTGGGCTGTTAACGAAAAGGTAGGAGGTTCGAACCCTCCCATGAGCGGTGTGTCTCCTTTTTTGTTTGCGCTGATACCTTTGGAAAAATGTTCTGATGGTGGTGAGAGTAGAGCACGACTACCTCCATGAAGCAATTGGCTAGCGCGTTCGGCTGTTAACCAAAAGGTTGGAGGTTCGAGCCCTCCCGAAAGCGGTGTGTCTCTTTTTTCTTTGCGCTGACAGCTATGGAGAAATGTTCCGACAGTGTTGAGAGTGGAGCACGACTGTCTCCGTGGTGCAATGGCTAGCGCGATCGGCTGTTAACCAAGAGGTTGGAGGTTCTAGCCCTCCCTTGAGTGGTGTGTCACTTTTTTTCTTTGCACTGATATCTTTGAGGAAGTGTTGTGACCGTGATGAGAGTGGAGCACGACTGTTTTGTGGGACGATAGGCTAGCGCGTTGATCTGTTAACCAAAAGGATGGAGGTTTGAACCCTCCCATGAGCGGTGTGTTTTTTTTTCTTTGCGCTGATAGCTTTGGAAAAATGTTCTGTTGGTGGTGAGAGTGGAGCACGACTACCTCCGTGACGCAATTGGCTAGCTCGTTCGGCTGTTCACCGAAAGGTTGGAGGTTCAAGCCCTCCCATGAGCAGTGTGTCTCTTTTTTTCTTTGCGCTAATACCTTTGGAAAATTGTTCTGATGGTGGTGAGAGTAGAGCACGACTACCTCCGTGACGCAATTGGCTATCGCGTTCGGCTGCTAACCAAAAGGTTGGAGGTTCGAGCCCTCCCATGAGCGGTGTGTCGCTTTTTTTCTTTGCACTGATATCTTTGGAGAAGTGTTCTGACCGTAGTGAGAGTGGAGCACGACTGTCTCCGTGGCGCAATCAGCTAGTGCGTCGGCTGTTAACCAAAAGGTTGGAGGTTCTAGCCCTCCCATGAGCGGTGTGTCACTTTTTTTCTTTGCACTGATATCTTTGAAGAAGTGTTGTGACCGTGATGAGAGTGAAGCAGGAACTGTCTCCATGGCGCAATTGGCTAGCGCGTTGGGCTGTTAACCAAAAGGCTGGAGGTTCGAACCCTCCCATGAGCGGTGTGTCTCTTTTTTTCTTTGCGCTGATACCTTTGGAAAAATGTTCTGATGGTGGTGAGATGAGAGCACGACTACCTCCATGACGCAATTGGCTAGCGCGTTCGTCTGTTAACAAAACGGATGGAGGTTCGAGCCCTCCCAGGAGCGGTGTGTCTCCTTTTTCTTTGCGCCGACAGCTACGGAGAAATGTTCCGACAGTGTTGAGAGCGGAGCACGACTGCCTCCGTGGCGCAACGGCAAGTGCGTCGGCTGTTAAGCAAAAGGTTGGAGGTTCGAGCCCTCCCAGGAGCAGTGTGTCGCTTTTTTTCTTTGCGCTGATAGCCTTGGAGAAGCGTTCTGAGGGTGGTGAGAGTGGAGCACGACTGTCTCTGTTGCGCAATTGGCTAGCGCGTTGGGCTGTTAACAAAAACGTTGGAGGTTCGAACCCTCCCAATAGCGGTGTGTCTCTTTTTTTCTTTGCACTGATATCTTTGGAGAAGTGTTCTGACCGTGGTGAGAGTGGAGCACGACTGTCTCCGTGGGACGATTGGCTAGTGCGTTGGTCTGTTAACCAAAAGGATGGAGGTTCTAGCCCTCCCACGAGCAGTGTGTCACTTTTTTTCTTTGCACTGATATCTTTGAAGAAGTGTTCTGAGCATGGTGAGAGTGGAGCATGACTACCTCCGTGACGCAATTGGCTAGCGCGTTAAGCTGTTAACCATAAGGTTGGAGGTTCGAACCCTCCCATGAGCGGTGTGTCTCTTTTTTTCTTTGCGCTGATACCTTTGGAAGAATGTTCTGATGGTGGTGAGAGTGGAAAATGACTGTCTCCATGGTGCAATTTGCTAGCGCGTTGGGCTGTTAACCAAAAGGTTGGAGGTTCGAACCCTCCAATGAGCGGTGTGTCTCTTTTTTTCTTTGCGCTGTTACCTTTAAAAAAATGTTCTGATGGTGGTGAGAGTGGAGCACGACTACCTCCGTGACGCAATTGGCTAGCGCGTTCGGGTGTTCACCAAAAGTTTGGAGGTTCGAGCCCTCCCGAGAGCGGTGTGTCTCTTTTTTTCTTTGCGCTGATAGCTTTGG
This sequence comes from Rhipicephalus microplus, assembly GCF_043290135.1. Taxonomy (NCBI): domain Eukaryota; kingdom Metazoa; phylum Arthropoda; class Arachnida; order Ixodida; family Ixodidae; genus Rhipicephalus; species Rhipicephalus microplus. Next base: position 8,800,575 of record NW_027464592.1, read on the forward strand.
AGAAATGTTCTGACGGTGGTGAGAGTGGAGCACGACTGTCTCCGTGGCGCAATCTGCTAGTGCGTCGGCTGTTAAGCAAAAGGTTTGAGGTTCGAGCCCTCCTTAGAGCGGTGTGTCTCTTTTTTTTTCTTTGCGCTGATAGCTTTGGAGAAATGTTCTGACGGTGGTGAGAGTAGCGCACGACTGTTTCCGTTGCAGAATCAGCTAGCGCGATCAACTGTTATCCAAAAGGTTGGAGGTTCGAGCCCTCCCGAGAGCGGTGTGTCTCTTTTTTTTTCTTTCCGCTGATAGCTTTGGAGAAATGTTCTAACGGTGGTGAGAGTGGAGCACGACTGTCTCGGTGGCGCAATCTGCTAGTGCGTCGGCTGTTAACCAAAAGGTTGGAGATTCGAGCCCTCCCATGAGCGGTGTGTCGCTTTTTTTCTTTGCACTGATATCTTTGTAGAAGTGTTCTGACCGTGGTGAGAGTGGAGCACGACTGTCTCCGTGGCGCAATCCGCTAGCGTGTTCGGCTCTTAACCAAAAGGTTGCAGGTTCGAACCCTTCTATGAGCGGTGTGTCTCTTTTTTTCTTTGCGCTGATACCTTTGGAAAAATGTTCTGATGGTGGTGAGAGTAGAGCACGACTACCTCCGTGACGTGATTGGCTAGCGCGTTCGGCTGTTAACCAAAAGGTTGGAGGTTCGAGCCCTCCCGAAAGCGGTGTGTCTCATTTTTCTTTGCGCTGACAGCTATGGAGAAATGTTCCGACAGTGTTGAGAGTGGAGCACGACTGTCTCCGTGGCGCAACTGCTAGTAAGTTGGCTTTTAAGCAAAAGGTTGGAGGTTCGAGCCCTCCCAGGAGCAGTGTGTCGCTTTTTTTCTTTGCGCTGATAGCCTTGGAGAAACGTTCTGACTGTGGTGAGAGTGGAGCACGACTGTCTCTGTTGCGCAATTGGCTAGCGCGTTGGGCTGTTAACGAAAAGGTTGGAGGTTCGAACCCTCTCACGAGCGGTGTGTCGCTTTTTTTTCTTTGCACTGATATCTTTGGAGAAGTGTTCTGACCGTGGTGAGAGTGGAGCACAACTGTCTACGTGGGACGATTGGCTAGCGCGTTGGTCTGTTAACCAAAAGGATGGAGGTTCGAACCCTCCCAAAAGCGGTGTGTCTCTTTTTTCCTTTGCGCTGATACCTTTGGAAAAATGTTCTGATTGCGGTGAAAGTGGAGCATGACTACCTCCGTGACGCAATTGGCTAGCGCGTTCGGCTGATAACCAAAAGGTTGGAGGTTCGAGCCCTCCCGAGAGCGGTGTGTCTCTTTTTTCTTTGCGCTGACTGCTATGGAGAAATGTTCCGACAGTGGTGAGAGTGAAGCACGACTGTCTCCGTGGCGCAACTGCTAGTGCGTCGGCTGTTAAGCAAAAGGTTGGAGGTTCGAGCCCTCCCAGGAGCAGTGTGTCGCTTTTTTTCTTTGCGCTGATAGCCTTGGAGAAACGTTCTGACGGTGGTGAGAGTGGAGCACGACTGTCTCTGTTGCGCAATTGGCTAGCGCGTTGGGCTGTTAACAAAAAGGTTGGAGGTTTGAACCCTCCCATGAGCGGTGTGTCTCTTTTTTTCTTTGCGCTTTACCTTTGGAAAAAAGTTCTGATGGTGGTGAGAGTGGAGCACGACTACCTGCGTGACGCAATTGGCTAGCGCGTTCGGCTGTTAACCAAAAGGTTGGAACTTCGAGCCCTCCCGAGAGTGGTGTGTCTCTTTTTTTCTTTGCGCTGATAGCTTTGGAGAAATGTTCTGACGGTGGTGAGAGTGGAGCACGACTACTTCCGTGATGCAATTGGCTAGCGCGTTCGGCTCTTAATCAAAAGGTTGGAAGTTCGAGCCCTCCCGAGAGCGGTGTGTCTCTTTTTTTTCTTTGCGCTGATAACTTTGGAGAAATGTTCCGACGATGGTGAGAGTGGAGCGCGACTGTCTCCGTGGCGCTATCTGCTAGTGCGTCGTTTGTTAACCAAAAGGTTGGAGGTTCGAGCCCTCCCTTGAGCGGTGTGTCACTTTTTTTTCTTTGCACTGATATCTTTGGAGAAGTGTTCTGACCGTGGTGAGAGTGAAGCACGACTGTCTCCATGGTTTATTTCGCTAGCGCGTTGGGCTGTTAACCAAAAGGTTGGAGGTTCGAACCCTCCCATGAGCGGTGTGTCTCTTTTTTTTGCGATGATAGCTTTGGAAAAATGTTCTGATGGTGGTGAGAGTAGAGCAGGACTACCTCCATGACGCAATTGGCTAGCGCGATTGGCTCTTAACCAAAATGTTGGAGGTTCGAGCCCTCCCATGAGCGGTGTGTCGCTTTTTTTTCTTTGCACTGATATCTTTGGAGAAGTGTTCTGATGGTGGTGAGAGTGGAGCACGACTGTCTCCGTGGGACGATTGGCTAGCGCGTTGGTCTGTTAACCAAAATGATGGAGGCTCGAACCCTCCCAAAAGCGGTGTGTCTCTTTTTTTCTTTGCGCTGATACCTTCGGAAAAATGTTCTGATTGTGTTGAAAGCGGAGCAAGATACCTCCGTGACGCATTTGGCTAGCGCGTTCGGCTGATAACCAAAAGGTTGGAGGTTCGAGCCCTCCCGAGAGCGGTGTGTCTCTTTTTTCTTTGCACTGACAGCTATGGAGAAATGTTCCGACAGTGGTGAGAGTGGAGCACGACTGTCTCCGTGGCACAATCTGCTAGTTCGTTGGCTGTTAAACAAAAGGTTGGAGGTTCGAGCCCTCCCCGGGAGCAGCGTGTCGCTTTTTTTCTTTGCGCTGATAGCTTTGGAGAAACGTTCTTACGGTGGTGAGAGTAGACCGCGGTTGGGTCCGTGGTGCAATGGCTAGCGCGATCGGCTGTTAACCAAAAGGTTGGAGGTTCTAGCCCTCCCATGAGCGGTGTGTCACTTTTTTTCTTTGCACTGATATCATTGAAGAAGTGTTGTGACCATGATGAGAGTGGAGCACGACTGTTTTTTGGCGCAATTGGCTAGCGCGTTGGGCTGTTAACCAAAAGGTTGGAGGTTCGAACCCTCGGATGAGCGGTGTGTTGCTTTTTTTCTTTGCGCTGATAGCCTTGGAGAAGCGTTCTGAGGGTGGTGAGAGTGGAGCACGACTGTCTCTGTTGCGCAATTGGCTAGCGCGTTGGGCAGTTAACAAAAACGTTGGAGGTTCGAACCCTCCCAATAGCGGTGTGTCTCTTTTTTTCTTTGCACTGATATCTTTGGAGAAGTGTTCTGACCGTGGTGAGAGTGGAGCAAGACTGTCTCCGTGGGACGATTGGCTAGTGCGTTGGTCTGTTAACCAAAAGGATGGAGGTTCTAGCCCTCCCACGAGCAGTGTGTCACTTTTTTTCTTTGCACTGATATCTTTGAAGAAGTGTTCTGAGCATGGTGAGAGTGGAGCATGACTACCTCCGTGACGCAATTGGCTAGCGCGTTAAGCTGTTAACCATAAGGTTGGAGGTTCGAACCCTCCTATGAGCGGTGTGTCTCTTTTTTTCTTTGCGCTGATACCTTTGGAAGAATGTTCTGATGGTGGTGAGAGTGGAAAATGACTGTCTCCATGGTGCAATTTGCTAGCGCGTTGGGCTGTTAACCAAAAGGTTGGAGGTTCGAACCCTCCAATGAGCGGTGTGTCTCTTTTTTTCTTTGCGCTGTTACCTTTAAAAAAATGTTCTGATGGTGGTGAGAGTGGAGCACGACTACCTCCGTGACGCAATTGGCTAGCGCGTTCGGGTGTTCACCAAAAGTTTGGAGGTTCGAGCCCTCCCGAGAGCGGTGTGTCTCTTTTTTTCTTTGCGCTGATAGCTTTGGAGAAATGTTCTGACGGTGGTGAGAGTGGAGCACGACTGTCTCCGTGGCGCAATCTGCTAGTGCGTCGGCTGTTAAGCAAAAGGTTTGAGGTTCGAGCCCTCCTTAGAGCGGTGTGTCTCTTTTTTTTTCTTTGCGCTGATAGCTTTGGAGAAATGTTCTGACGGTGGTGAGAGTAGCGCACGACTGTTTCCGTTGCAGAATCAGCTAGCGCGATCAACTGTTATCCAAAAGGTTGGAGGTTCGAGCCCTCCCGAGAGCGGTGTGTCTCTTTTTTTTTCTTTCCGCTGATAGCTTTGGAGAAATGTTCTAACGGTGGTGAGAGTGGAGCACGACTGTCTCGGTGGCGCAATCTGCTAGTGCGTCGGCTGTTAACCAAAAGGTTGGAGATTCGAGCCCTCCCATGAGCGGTGTGTCGCTTTTTTTCTTTGCACTGATATCTTTGTAGAAGTGTTCTGACCGTGGTGAGAGTGGAGCACGACTGTCTCCGTGGCGCAATCCGCTAGCGTGTTCGGCTCTTAACCAAAAGGTTGCAGGTTCGAACCCTTCTATGAGCGGTGTGTCTCTTTTTTTCTTTGCGCTGATACCTTTGGAAAAATGTTCTGATGGTGGTGAGAGTAGAGCACGACTACCTCCGTGACGTGATTGGCTAGCGCGTTCAGCTGTTAACCAAAAGGTTGGAGGTTCGAGCCCTCCCGAAAGCGGTGTGTCTCATTTTTCTTTGCGCTGACAGCTATGGAGAAATGTTCCGACAGTGTTGAGAGTGGAGCACGACTGTCTCCGTGGCGCAACTGCTAGTAAGTTGGCTTTTAAGCAAAAGGTTGGAGGTTCGAGCCCTCCCAGGAGCAGTGTGTCGCTTTTTTTCTTTGCGCTGATAGCCTTGGAGAAACGTTCTGACTGTGGTGAGAGTGGAGCACGACTGTCTCTGTTGCGCAATTGGCTAGCGCGTTGGGCTGTTAACGAAAAGGTTGGAGGTTCGAACCCTCTCACGAGCGGTGTGTCGCTTTTTTTTCTTTGCACTGATATCTTTGGAGAAGTGTTCTGACCGTGGTGAGAGTGGAGCACAACTGTCTACGTGGGACGATTGGCTACCGCGTTGGTCTGTTAACCAAAAGGATGGAGGTTCGAACCCTCCCAAAAGCGGTGTGTCTCTTTTTTCCTTTGCGCTGATACCTTTGGAAAAATGTTCTGATTGCGGTGAAAGTGGAGCATGACTACCTCCGTGACGCAATTGGCTAGCGCGTTCGGCTGATAACCAAAAGGTTGGAGGTTCGAGCCCTCCCGAGAGCGGTGTGTCTCTTTTTTCTTTGCGCTGACTGCTATGGAGAAATGTTCCGACAGTGGTGAGAGTGAAGCACGACTGTCTCCGTGGCGCAACTGCTAGTGCGTCGGCTGTTAAGCAAAAGGTTGGAGGTTCGAGCCCTCCCAGGAGCAGTGTGTCGCTTTTTTTCTTTGCGCTGATAGCCTTGGAGAAACGTTCTGACGGTGGTGAGAGTGGAGCACGACTGTCTCTGTTGCGCAATTGGCTAGCGCGTTGGGCTGTTAACAAAAAGGTTGGAGGTTTGAACCCTCCCATGAGCGGTGTGTCTCTTTTTTTCTTTGCGCTTTACCTTTGGAAAAAAGTTGTGATGGTGGTGAGAGTGGAGCACGACTACCTGCGTGACGCAATTGGCTAGCGCGTTCGGCTGTTAACCAAAAGGTTGGAACTTCGAGCCCTCCCGAGAGTGGTGTGTCTCTTTTTTTCTTTGCGCTGATAGCTTTGGAGAAATGTTCTGACGGTGGTGAGAGTGGAGCACGACTACTTCCGTGATGCAATTGGCTAGCGCGTTCGGCTGTTAATCAAAAGGTTGGAAGTTCGAGCCCTCCCGAGAGCGGTGTGTCTTTTTTTTTTCTTTGCGCTGATAACTTTGGAGAAATGTTCCGACGATGGTGAGAGTGGAGCGCGACTGTCTCCGTGGCGCTATCTGCTAGTGCGTCGTTTGTTAACCAAAAGGTTGGAGGTTCGAGCCCTCCCTTGAGCGGTGTGTCACTTTTTTTTCTTTGCACTGATATCTTTGGAGAAGTGTTCTGACCGTGGTGAGAGTGAAGCACGACTGTCTCCATGGTTTATTTCGCTAGCGCGTTGGGCTGTTAACCAAAAGGTTGGAGGTTCGAACCCTCCCATGAGCGGTGTGTCTCTTTTTTTTGCGATGATAGCTTTGGAAAAATGTTCTGATGGTGGTGAGAGTAGAGCAGGACTACCTCCATGACGCAATTGGCTAGCGCGATTGGCTCTTAACCAAAATGTTGGAGGTTCGAGCCCTCCCATGAGCGGTGTGTCGCTTTTTTTTCTTGGCACTGATATCTTTGGAGAAGTGTTCTGATGGTGGTGAGAGTGGAGCACGACTGTCTCCGTGGGACGATTGGCTAGCGCGTTGGTCTGTTAACCAAAATGATGGAGGCTCGAACCCTCCCAAAAGCGGTGTGTCTCTTTTTTTCTTTGCGCTGATACCTTCGGAAAAATGTTCTGATTGTGTTGAAAGCGGAGCAAGATACCTCCGTGACGCATTTGGCTAGCGCGTTCGGCTGATAACCAAAAGGTTGGAGGTTCGAGCCCTCCCGAGAGCGGTGTGTCTCTTTTTTCTTTGCACTGACAGCTATGGAGAAATGTTCCGACAGTGGTGAGAGTGGAGCACGACTGTCTCCGTGGCACAATCTGCTAGTTCGTTGGCTGTTAAACAAAAGGTTGGAGGTTCGAGCCCTCCCCGGGAGCAGCGTGTCGCTTTTTTTCTTTGCGCTGATAGCTTTGGAGAAACGTTCTTACGGTGGTGAGAGTAGACCGCGGTTGGGTCCGTGGTGCAATGGCTAGCGCGATCGGCTGTTAACCAAAAGGTTGGAGGTTCTAGCCCTCCCATGAGCGGTGTGTCACTTTTTTTCTTTGCACTGATATCATTGAAGAAGTGTTGTGACCATGATGAGAGTGGAGCACGACTGTTTTTTGGCGCAATTGGCTAGCGCGTTGGGCTGTTAACCAAAAGGTTGGAGGTTCGAACCCTCGGATGAGCGGTGTGTCTCTTTTTTTCTTTGCGCTGATACCTTTGGAAAAATGTTCTGAGGGTGGTGAGAGTGGAGCACGAATGTTTTTTGGCGCAATGGGCTAGCGCGTTGGGCTGTTAACCAAAAGGTTGGAGGTTCGAACTCTCCCATCAGTGGTGTGTCTCTTTTTTTCTTTGCGCTGATAGCTTTGGAAAATAGTTCTGATGGTGGTGAGAGTGGAGCACGACTGTCTCCATGGTGCAATTCGCTAGCGCGTTGGGCTGTTAACCAAAAGGTTGGAGGTTCGAACCCTCCCATGAGTGGTGTGTCTCTTTTTTTCTTTGTGCTTATACCTTTGGAAAAATGTTCTAACGGTGGTGAGAATAGAGCACGACTGTCTACGTGGCGCATTTGGCTAGCGCGATCGGCTGTTTACCGAAAAGTTGGAGGATCGAGCCCTCCCGGGAGCGGCGTTTCGCTTTTTTCTTTGCAATGACTGCTATGGAAAAATGTTCCGACAGTGGTGAGAGTAGAGCACGACTGTCTCCGTGGCGCAATCTGCTAGTGCGTCAGTTGTTAACCAAAAGGTTGGAGGTTCGAGACCTCCCTTGAGCGGTGTGTCGCTTTTTTTTCTTTGCACTGATATCTTTGTAGAAGTGTTCTGACCGTGGTGAGAGTGGAGCACGACTGTCTCCGTGGCGCAATTGGCTAGCGCGTTAGGCTGTTAACCAAAAGTTTGGAGGTTCGAGCCCTCCCATGAGCGGTGTGTTGCTTTTTTTCTTTGCACTGATATCTTTGGAGAAGTGTTCTGACCGTAGTGAGAGTGGAGCACGAATGTCTCCGTGGCGCAAGTGGCTAGCGTGTTGGGCTGTTAGCCATAAGGTGAGGTTCGAACCCTCCCATGAGCAGTGTGTCTCTTTTTTCTTTGCGCTGATACCTTTGAAAAAATGTTCTGATGGTGGTGAGAGTGGAGCACGACTACCTCCGTGACGCAATTGGCTAGCGCGTTTGGGTGTAGACCGAAAGTTTGGGGGTTCGAGCCCTCCCGAGAGCTGTGTGTCTCTTTTTTCCTTTGCGCTGATAGCTTTGGAGAAATGTTCTGACGGTGTTGAGAGTGGAGCACTACTGTCTCCGTGGCACAATCTGCTAGTGCGTCGGCTGTTAAGCAAAAGGTTTGAGGTTCGAGCCCTCCTGAAAACGGTGTGTCTCTTTTTTTTCTTTGCGCTGATAGCTTTGCAGAAATGTTCTGACGGTGGTGAGAGTGGCGCACGACTGTTTCCGTGGCAGAATCGGCTAGCGCGATCAAATTTTATCCAAAAGGTTGGAGGTTCGAGCCCTCCCGAGAGCGGTGTGTCTCTTTTTTTTCTTTGCGCTGATAGCTTTGGAGAAATGTTCTAACGGTGGTGAGAGTGGAGCACGACTGTCTCCGTGGCCCAATGTGCTAGTGCGTCGGCTGTTATCCAACAATTTGGAGATTCGAGCCCTCCTATGAGTGGTGTGTCGCTTTTTTTTCTTTGAGCTGATATCTTTGTAGAAGTGTTCTCACTGCGGTGAAAGTGGAGCACGAATGTCTCCGTGGCGCAAGTGGCTAGCGCGTTGGGCTGTTAACCATAGGGTGAGGTTCGAACCCTCCCATGAGCAGTGTGTCTCTTTTTTTCTCTGCGCTGATACCTTTGAAAAAATGTTCTGATGGTGGTGAGAGTGGAGCACGACTACCTCCGTGACGCAATTGGCTAGCGCGTTCGGGTGTAGACCAAAAGTTTGGGGGTTCGAGCCCTCCCGAGAGCTGTGTGTCTCTTTTTTTCTTTGCGCTGACAGCTATGGAGAAATGTTCCGACAGTGATGAGAGTGTAGCACGACTGTCTCCTTGGCGCACTCTGCTAGTGCGTTGGCTGTTAAGCAAAAGGTTGGAGGTTCGAGCCCTCCCAGGAGCAGTGTGTCTCTTTTTTTTCTTTGCGCTGATAGCTTTGGAAAAATGTTCTGATGGTGGTGAGAGTAGAGCACGACTACCTCCATGACGCAATTGGCTAGCGCGATTGGCTCTTAACCAAAGGAAGAATGGCGATTTGGGCTAGTTGGTTTGAATTCATAGTAATAAGGGCTGCAGCGCGAGCACGAATGTGCTAGAAGAAACAGACAAAGTCGAGGTACGGAAGGCAAAAGAGGACAACACGAGCGCTGTGTTGTCCTCTTTTGCCTTCCGTACCTCGACTTTGTCTGTTTCTTCTAGCACATTCGTGCTCGCGCTGCAGCCCTTATTTTTAACCAAAAGGTTGGAGGTTCGAGCCCTCCCATGAGCGGTGTGTCGCTTTTTTTTCTTTGCACTGATATCTTTGGAGAAGTGTTCTGACCATGGTGAGAGTGGAGCACGAACTGTCTCCATGGCGCAATTGGCTAGCGCGTTGGGCTGTTAACCAAAAGGCTGGAGGTTCGTACCCTCCCATGAGCGGTGTGTCTCTTTTTTTCTTTGCGCTGATACCTTTGGAAAAATGTTCTGATGGTGGTGAGAGTGGAGCACGACTGTCTCCGTGGGACGATTGGCTAGCGCGTTGGTCTGTTAACCAAAATGATGGAGGCTCGAACCCTCCCAAAAGCGGTGTGTCTCTTTTTTTCTTTGCGCTGATACCTTCGGAAAAATGTTCTGATTGTGTTGAAAGTGAAGCATGACTACCTCCGTGACGCATTAGGTTAGCGCGTTCGGCTGATAACCAAAAGGTTGCAGGTTCGAGCCCTCCCGAGAGCGGTGTGTCTCTTTTTTCTTTGCACTGACAGCTATGGAGAAATGTTCCGACAGTGGTGAGAGTGGAGCACGACTGTCTCCGTGGCACAATCTGCTAGTTCGTCGGCTGTTAAACAAAAGGTTGGAGGTTCGAGCCCTCCCCGGGAGCAGCGTGTCGCTTTTTTTCTTTGCGCTGATAGCTTTGGAGAAACGTTCTTACGGTGGTGAGAGTGGACCGCGGTTGGGTCCGTGTTGCAATGGCTAGCGCGATCGGCTGTTAACCAAAAGGTTGGAGGTTCTAGCCCTCCCATGAGCGGTGTGTCACTTTTTTTCTTTGCACTGATATCATTGAAGAAGTGTTGTGACCGTGATGAGAGTGGAGCACGACTGTTTTTTGGCGCAATAGGCTAGCGCGTTGGGCTGTTAACCAAAAGGTTGGAGGTTCGAACCCTCCGATGAGCGGTGTGTCTCTTTTTTTCTTTGCGCTGATACCTTTGGAAAAATGTTCTGAGGGTGGTGAGAGTGGAGCACGAATGTTTTTTGGCGCAATGGGCTAGCGCGTTGGGCTGTTAACCAAAAGGTTGGAGGTTCGAACTCTCCCATGAGTGGTGTGTCTCTTTTTTTCTTTGCACTGATATCTTTGGAGAAGTGTTCTGACCGTGGTGAGAGTGAAGCACGACTGTCTCCATGGTTTATTTCGCTAGCGCGTTGTGCTGTTAACCAAAAGGTTGGAGGTTCGAACCCTCCCTTGAGCGGTGTGTCGCTTTTTTTTCTTTGCACTGATATCTTTGTAGAAGTGTTCTGACCGTGGTGAGAGTGAAGCACGACTGTCTCCATGGTTTATTTCGCTAGCGCGTTGTGCTGTTAACCAAAAGGTTGGAGGTTCGAACCCTCCCATGAGCGGTGTGTCTCTTTTTTTTTGCGCTGATACCTTTGGAAAAATGTTCAGATGGTGGTGAGAGTAGAGCACGACTACCTCCGTGACGCAATTGGCTAGCGCGTTACCAAAAGGTTGGAGGTTCGAGCCCTCCCATGAGCGGTGTGTCGCTTTTTTTCTTTGCACTGATATCTTTGGAGAAGTGTTCTGACCGTAGTGAGAGTGGAGCACGAATGTCTCCGTGGCGCAAGTGGCTAGCGTGTTGGGCTGTTAACCATAAGGTGAGGTTCGAACCCTCCAATGAGCAGTGTGTCTCTTTTTTTCTTTGCGCTGATACCTTTGAAAAAATGTTCTGATGGTGGTGAGAGTGGAGCACGACTACCTCCGTGACGCAATTGGCTAGCGCGTTCGGGTGTAGACCGAAAGTTTGGGGGTTCGAGCCCTCCCGAGAGCGGTGTGTCTCTTTTTTTCTTTGCGCTGATAGCTTTGGAGAAATGTTCTGACGGTGGTGAGAGTGGAGCACTACTGTCTCCGTGGCGCAATCTGCTAGTGCGTCGGCTGTTAAGCAAAAGGTTTGAGGTTCAAGCCCTGCTGAAAGCGGTGTGTCTCTTTTTTTTCTTTGCGCTGATAGCTTTGGAGAAATGTTCTGACGGTGGTGAGAGTGGCGCACGACTGTTTCCGTGGCAGAATTGGCTAGCGCAATCAACTGTTATCCAAAAGGTTTGAGGTTCGAGCCCTCCCGAAAGTGGTGTGTCTCTTTTTTTCTTTGTGCTGATAGCTTTGGAGAAATGTTCTAACGGTGGTGAGAGTGGAGCACGACTGTCTCCGTGGCCCAACCTGCTAGTGCGTCGGCTGTTAACCAACCGGTTGGAGATTCGAGCCCTCCTATGAGCGGTGTGTCGCTTTTTTTTCTTTGCACTGATATCTTTGTAGAAGTGTTCTGACTGTGGTGAGAGTGGAGCACGACTTTCTCCGTGGCGCAATTGGCTAGCGCGTTCGGCTATTAACCAAAAGGTTGCAGGTTCGAACCCTCCCATGAGTGGTGTATCTCTTTTTTTCTTTGCGCTGATAGCCTTGGAGAAATGTTCTGACGGTGGTGAGAGTGGAGCACGACTGTCTCTGTTGCGCAACTGCTAGTGCGTCGGCTGTTAAGCAAAAGGTTGGAGGTTCGAGCCCTCCCAGGAGCAGTGTGTCGCTTTTTTTCTTTGCGCTGATAGCCTTGGAGAAATGTTCTGACGGTGGTGAGAGTGGAGCACGACTGTCTCTGTTGCGCAATTGGCTAGCGCGTTGGGCTGTTAACAAAAAGGTTGGAGGTTCGAGCCCTCCCGAGAGCGGTGTGTCTCTTTTTTTTCTTTGCGCTGATAGCTTTGGAGAAATGTTCTGACGGTGGTGAGAGCGGAGCGTGACCGTCTCCGTGGCGCAGTCTGCTAGTGGGTCGGCTGTTAAGCAAAAGGATTGAGGTTCGAGCCCTCCCGGGAGCAGTGTGTCGCTTTTTTTCTTTGCGCTGATAGCTTTGCAGAAACATTCTGACGGTGGTGCGGGTGGAGCATGGTTGGGTCCGTGGTGCAATGGCTAGCGCGATTGGCTGTTAACCAAAAAGGTTGGAGGTTCGAGCCCTCCCATGAGCGGTGTGTCGCTTTTTTTTCTTTGCACTGATATCTTTGGAGAAGTGTTCTGACCATGGTGAGAGTGGAGCACGACTGTTTTTTGGCGCAATTGGCTAGCGCGTTGGGCTGTTAACCAAAAGGTTGGAGGTTCGAACCCTCCCATGAGCGGTGTGTCTCTTTTTTTTCTTTGCGATGATGCCTTTCTAAAAATGTTCTGATGGTGGTGACAGTGGAGCACGACTGTTTTTTGGCGCAATTGGCTAGCGCGTTGGGCTGTTAACGAAAAGGTTGGAGGTTCGAACCCTGCCATGAGTGGTGTGTCTCTTTTTTTCTTTGCGCTGATACCTTTGGAAAAATGTTCTGATGGTGGTGAGAGTGGAGCACGACTGTCTCAATGGTGCAATTCGCTAGCGCGTTGGGCTGTTAACCAAAAGCTTGGAGGTTCGAACCCTCCCATGAGTGGTGTGTCTCTTTTTTTCTTTGCGCTTATACCTTTGGAAAAATGTTCTGATGGTGGTGAGAGTGGAGCACTACAATCTCCGTGACGCAATTGGCTAGCGCGTTCGGCTGTTAACCAAAAGGTTAGAGGTTCGAGCCCTCCCGAGAGCGGCGTGTCTCTTTTTTTCTTTGCGCTGATAGCTTTGGAGAAATATTCTGACGGTAGTGAGAGTGGAGCACGACTGTCTCCGTGGCGCATTTGGCTAGCGCGTCGGCTGTTAAGCAAAAGGTTGGAGGTTCGAGCCCTCCCAGGAGCAGTGTGTCGCTTTTTTTCTTTGCGCTGATAGCCTTGGAGAAACGTTCTGACGGTGGTGAGAGCGGACCCCGACTGTCTCTCTTGCGCAATTGGCTAGCGCGTTGGGCTGTTAACGGAAAGGTTGGAGGTTCGAACCCTCCCATGAGCGGTGTGTCTCTTTTTTTCTTTGCGCTGATACCTTTGGAAAAATGTTCTGATGGTGGTGAGAGTGGAGCACGACTACCTCCGTTACGCAATTGGCTAGCGCATTCGGCTGTTAATCCAAAGGTTGGAGTTTCGAGCCCTCCCGAGAGCCGTCTGTCTCTTTTTTTTCTTTGCGCTGATAGCTTTGGAGAAATGTTCTGATGGTGGTGAGAGCGGAGCGTGACCGTCTCCTTGACGCAATCTGCTAGTGGGTCGGCTGTTAAGCAAAAGGTTGGAGGTTCGAGCCCTCCCAGGAGCAGTGTGTCGCTTTTTTTCTTTGCGCTGATAGCTTTGCAGAAACGTTCTGACGGTGGTGCGGGTGGAGCATGGTTGGGTCCGTGGTGCAATGGCTAGCGCGATTGGCTGTTAACCAAAAATGTTGGAGGTTCGAGCCCTCCCATGAGCGGTGTGTCGCTTTTTTTTCTTTGCACTGATATCTTTGGAGAAGTGTTCTGACCATGGTGAGAGTGGAGCACGAACTGTCTCCGTGGCGCAATCGGCTAGCGCGTTGGGCTGTTAACCAAAAGGCTGGAGGTTCGAACCCTCCCATGAGCGGTGTGTCTCTTTGTTTCTTTTCGCTGATACCTTTGGAAAAATTTTCTGATGGTGGTGAGAGTGGAGCACGACTACCTCCGTGACGCAATTGGCTAGCGCGTTCGGCTGTTGACCAAAAGTTTGGAGGTTCGAGCTCTCCCGAGAGCAGTGTGTCTCTTTTTTTCTTTGCGCTGATAGCTTTGGAGAAATGTTCTGACGGTGGTAAAATTGGAGCAAGGCTGTCTCCGTGGCGCAATCTGCTAGTGCGTCGGCTGTTAAGCAAAAGGTTGGAGGTTCGAGCCCTCCCGAGAGCGGTGTGTCTCTTTTTTTCTTTGCGCTGATACCTGCGGAAAATTGTTCTGATTGTGGTGAAAGTGGAGCTTGACTACCTTCGTGACGCATTTGGCTAGCGCAATCAACTGTTATCAAAAAGGTTGGAGGTTCGAGCCCTCCCGAGGGCGGTGTGTCTCTTTTTTCTTTGCACTGACAGCTATGGAGAAATGTTCCGACAGTGGTGAGAGTGGAGCACGACTGTCTCCGTGGCACAATCTGCTAGTATCTGCTAGTGGGTCGGCTGTTAAGCAAAAGGTTGGAGGTTCGAGCCCTCCCGGGAGCAGTGTGTCGCTTTTTTTCTTTGCGCTGATAGCTTTGCAGAAACGTTCTGACGGTGGTGCGGGTGGAGCATGGTTGGGTTCGTGGTGCAATGGCTAGCGCGATTGGCTGTTAACCAAAAAGGTTGGAGGTTCGAGCCCTCCCATGAGCGGTGTGTCGCTTTTTTTCTTTGCACTGATATCTTTGGAGAAATGTTCTGACGGTGGTGAGAGTAGAGCACGAACTGTCTCCGTGGCGCAATAGGCTAGCGCGTTGGGCTGTTAACCAAAATGCTGGAGGTTCGAACCCTCCCATGAGCGGTGTGTCTCGTTTTTTCTTTGCCTGACACCTTTGGAAAATGTTCTGATGGTGGTGAGAATGGAGCACGACTACCTCCGTGATGCAATTGGCTAGCGCGTTCGGTGGTTGACCAAAAGTTTCGAGGTTCGAGCTCTCCCGATAGCGGTGTGTCTCTTTTTCTTTGCGCTGATAGCTTTGGAGAAATGTTCTGACGGTGGTGAGAGTGGAGCACGACTGTTTCCGTGGCAGAATCGGCTAGTGCGATCAACTGTTATCAAAAAGTCTGGAGGTTCGAGCCCTCCCGAGAGCGGTGTGTCTCTTTTTATTCTTTGCGCTGATAGCTTTGGAGAAATGTACTGACGGTGGTGAGAGTGGAGCACGACTGTCTCCATGGCGCAACTGCTAGTGCGTCGGCTGTTAAGCAAAAGGTTGGAGGTTCGAGCCCTCCCCGGGAGCAGCGTGTCGCTTTTTTTCTTTGCGCTGATAGCTTTGTAGAAGTGTTCTGACCGTGGTGAGAGTGGAGCACGACTGTCTCCGTGGCGCAATTGGCTAGCGTGTTCGGCTGTTAACCAAAAGGTTGGAGGTTCGAGCCCTCCCGAGAGCGGTGTGTCTCTTTTTTCTTTGTGCTGACAGCTATGGAGAAATTTTCCGACAGTGGTGAGAGTGGAGCACGACTGTCTCCGTGGCGCAACTGCTAGTGCGTCGGCTGTTAAGCAAAAGGTTGGAGGTTCGAGCCCTCCCCGGGAGCAGCGTGTCGCTTTTTTTCTTTGCGCTGATAGCTTTGGAGAAACGTTCTTACGGTGGTGAGAGTGGACCGCGGTTGGGTCCGCGGTGCAATGGCTAGCGCGATCGGCTGTTAACCAAAAGGTTGGAGGTTCTAGCCCTCCCATGAGCGGTGTGTCACTTTTTTTCTTTGCACTGATATCTTTGAAGAAGTGTTGTGACCGTGATGAGAGTGGAGCACGACTGTTTTTTGGCGCAATTGGCTAGCGCGTTCGGCTGTTAACCAAAAGGTTGGAGGTTCGAACCCTCCCATGAGCGGTGTGTCTCTTTTTTTTCTTTGCGCTGATACCTTTCTAAAAATGTTCTGATGGTGGTGACAGTGGAGCACGACTGTTTTTTGGCGCAATTGGCTAGCGCGTTGGGCTGTTAACGAAAAGGTTGGAGGTTCGAACCCTCCCATGAGTGGTGTGTCTCTTTTTTTCTTTGCGCTGATACCTTTGGAAAATTGTTCTGATGGTGGTGAGAGTGGTGCACGACTGTCTCAATGGTGCAATTCGCTAGCGCGTTGGGCTGTTAACCAAAAGTTTGGAGGTTCGAACCCTCCCATGAGCGGTGTGTCTCTTTTTTTCTTTGCGCTGATACCTTTGGAAAAATGTTCTGATGGTGGTGAGAGTGGAGCACGACTACCTCCGTTACGCAATTGGCTAGCGCATGCGGCTGTTATTCCAAAGGTTGGAGTTTCGAGCCCTCCCGAGAGCGGTGTGTCTCTTTTTTTCTTTGCGCTGATAGCTTTGGAGAAATGTTCTGACGGTAGTGAGAGTGGAGCACTGCTGTCTCCGTGGCGCAATCTGCTAGTGCGTCGGCTGTTAAGCAAAATGTTTGAGGTTCGAGCCCTCGTGAGAGCGGTGTGTCTCTTTTTTTTCTTTGCGCTGATAGCTTTGGAGAAATATTCTGACGGTGGTGAGAGTGGCGCACGACTGTTTCCGTGGCAGAATCGGCTGGCGCGATCAACTGTTATCCAAAAGGTTGGAGGTTCGAGCCCTCCCGAGAGTGGTGTGTCTCTTTTTTTTCTTTGCGCTGACAGCTATGGAGAAATGTTCCGACAGTGATGAGAGTGGAGCATGACTGTCTCCGTGGCACAACTGCTAGTGCGTCGGCTGTTAAGCAAAAGGTTGGAGGTTCGAGTCCTCTCAGAAGCAGTGTCTCGCTTTTTTCTTTGCGCTGATTGCCTTGGAGAAACGTTCTGACGGTGGTGAGAGTGGAGCACGTCTGTCTCTGTTGCGCAATTGGCTAGCGCGTTGGGCTGTTAACGAAAAGGTTGGAGGTTCGGACCCTCCAATGAGCGGTGTGTCTCTTTTTTTCTTTGCGCTGATACCTTTGGAAAAATGTTCTGATGGTGGTGAGAGTGGAGCACGACTACCTCCGTGACGCAATAGGCTAGCGCGTTCGGCTGTTAACCAAAAGGTTGGAGGTTCGAGCCCTCCCGAGAGCGGTGTGTCTCTGTTTTTTGCGCCGATAGCTTTGGAGAAATGTTCTGATGGTGGTGAGAGTGGAGCACGACTACTTCCGTGACGCAATTGGCTAGCGCGTTCGGCTGTTAATCAAAAGGTTGGAAGTTCGAGCCCTCCCGAGAGCGGTGTGTCTCTTTTTTTTTGCGCTGATAGCTTTGGAGAAACGTTCTGACGGTGGTGAGAGTGGAGCGCGGTTGGGTCCATGGTGCAATGGCTAGCACGATTGGCTGTCAACCAAAAGGTTGGAGGTTCGAGCCCCCCCGAGAGCGGTGTGTCTCTTTTTTTTCTTTGCGCTGATAGCTTCGGAGAAATGTTCTGATGGTGGTGAGAGTGGAGCACGACTACTTCCGTGATGCAATTGGCTAGCGCGTTCGGCTGTTAGTCAAAAGGTTGGAAGTTCGAGCCCTCCCGAGAGCGGTGTGTCTCTTTTTTTTCTTTGTGCTGTTAGCTTTGGAGAAATGTTCTGACGGTGGTAAAATTTGAGCAAGGCTGTCTCCGTGGCGCAGTCTGCTAGTGAATTGGCTGTTAAGCAAAAGGTTGGAGGTTCGAGCCCTCCCGAGAGCGGTGTGTCTCTTTTTTTTCTTTGCGCTGATAGCTTTGGAGAAATGTTCTGACGGTGGTGAGAGTGGAGCACGACTGTCTCCGTGGCGCAATCTGCTAGTGCGTCGGCTGTTAACCAAAAGGTTGGAAATTCGAGCCCTCCCATGAGCGGTGTGTCGCTTTTTTTTCTTTGCACTGATATCTTTGTAGAAGTAATCTGACCGTGGTGAGAGTGGAGCACGACTGTCTCCGTGGCGCAATTGGCTAGCGCGTTGGGCTGTTAACCAAAAGGTTGGAGGTTCGAATTCTGCCATGAGCGGTGTGTTGCTTTTTTTTCTTTGCACTGATATCTTTGGAGAAGTGTTCTGACCGTGGTGAGAGTGAAGCACGACTGTCTCCATAGTGCAATTCGCTAGCGCGTTGGGCTGTTAACCAAAAGGTTGGAGGTTCGAACCCTCCCATGAGCGGTGTGTCTCTTTTTTTTTCTTTGCGCTGATAGCTTTGGAGAAATGTTCTGACGGTGGTGAGAGTGGAACACTACTGTCTCCGTGGCGCAATCTGCTAGTGCGTCGGCTGTTAAGCAAAAGGTTTGAGGTTCGAGCCCTCCTGAGAGCGGTGTGTCTCTTTTTTTTTCTTTGCGCTGATAGCTTTGGAGAAATGTTCTAGCGGTGGTGAGAGTGGCGCACGACTGTTTGCGTGGCAGAATCGGCTAGCGCGATCAACTGTTATCCAAAAGGTTGGAGGTTCGAGCCCTCCCGAGAGCGGTGTGTCTCTTTTTTTTCTTTGCGCTGATAGTTTTGGAGAAATGTTCTAACGGTAGTGAGAGTGAAGCACGACTGTCTCCGTGGCCCAATCTGCTATTGCGTCGGCTGTTAATCAAAAGGTTGGAGGTTCGAGCCCTCCCAGGAGCAGTGTGTCGCTTTTTTTCTTTGCGTTGATAGCCTTGGAGAAACGTTCTGACGGTGGTGAGAGTGGAGCACGACTGTCTCTGTTGCGCAATTGGCTAGCGCATTGGGCTGTTAACGAAAAGGTTGGAGGTTCGAACCCTCCCATGAGCGGTGTGCCTCTTTTTTTCTTTGCGCTGATACCTTTGGAAAAATGTTCTGATGGTGGTGAGAGTGAAGCACGACTACCTCGTGACGCAATAGGCTAGCGCGTTTGGCTGTTAACCAAAAGGTTGGAGGTTCGAGCCCTCCCGAGAGCGGTGTGTCTCTTTTTTTTGCGCTGATAGCTTTGGAGAAATGTTCTGATGGTGGTGAGAGTGGAGCACGACTACTTCCGTGACGCAATTGGCTAGCGCGTTCGGCTGTTAATCAAAAGGTTGGAAGTTCGAGCCCTCCCGAGAGCGGTGTGTCTCTTTTTTTTTCTTTGCGCTGATAGCTTTGGAGAAATGTTCTGACGGTGGTGAGAGTGGAGCGCGACTGTCTCCATGGCGCAGTCTGCTTGTGCGTCGGCTGTTAAGCAAAAGGTTGGAGGTTCGAGCCCTCCCGGGAGCAGTGTGTCGCTTTTTTCTTTGCGCTGATAGCTTTGGAAAAATGTTCTGATGGTGGTGAGAGTAGAGCACAACTATTTCTATGACGCAATTGGCTAGCGCGATTGGCTGTTAACCAAAAGGTTGGAGGTTCGAGCCCTCCCATGAGCGGTGTATCGCTTTTTTTGCACTGATATCTTTGGAGAAGTGTTCTGACCATGGTGAGAGTGGAGCACGAACTGTCTCCTCGGCGCAATTGGCTAGCGCGTTGGGCTGTTAACCAAAAGTTTGGAGGTTCGAGCCCTCCCGAGAGCTGTGTGTCTCTTTTTTTCTTTGCGCTGATAGCTTTGGAGAAATGTTCTGACGGTAGTGAGAGTGGAGCACTGCTGTCTCCGTGGCGCAATCTGGTAGTGCGTCGGCTGTTAAGCAAAAGGTTTGAGGTTCGAGCCCTCGTGAGAGCGGTCTTTCTCTTTTTTTTTCTTTGCGCTGATAGCTTTGGAGAAATGTTCTGACGGTGGTGAGAGTGGAGCACGACTTTTTCCGTGGCAGAATCGGCTAGCGCGATCAACTGTTATCAAAATGGTCAGAGGTTCGAGCCCTCCCGAGAGCGGTGTGTCTTTTTTCTTTGCGCTGATAGCTTTGGAGAAATGTTCTAACGGTGGTGAGAGTGGAGCACGACTGTCTCCGTGGTGCAATCTGCTAGTGCGTCGGCTGTTAACCAAAAGGTTGGAGGTTCGAGCCCTCCCACGAGGGTGTGTCGCTTTTTTTCTTTGTTCTGATATCTTTGGAGAAGTGTTCTGACCATGGTGAGAGTGGTGCACGACTGGCTCCGTGGGACGATTGGTTAGCGCGTTGGTCTGTTAACCAAAAGGATGGAGGTTCGAACCCTCCCATGAGTGGTGTGTCTCTTTTTTTCTTTGCGCTGATACCTTTGGAAAAATGTTCTGATGGTGGTGAGAGTAGAGCACGACTACCTCCGTGACGCAATTGGCTAGCGCGTTCGGCTGTTAACCATAAGGTTGGAGGTTCGAACCCTCCCATGAGCAGTGTGTCTCTTTTTTTTGCGCTGATACCTTTGAAAAAATGTTCTGATGGTGGTGAGAGTAGAGCACGACTACCTCCGTGACGCAATTGGCTAGCGCGTTCGGCTGTTAACCATAAGGTTGGAGGTTCGAACCCTCCCATGAGCAGTGTGTCTCTTTTTTTGCGCTGATACCTTTGAAAAAATGTTCTGATGGTGGTGAGAGTAGAGCACAACTATTTCTATGACGCAATTGGCTAGCGCGATTGGCTGTTAACCAAAAGGTTGGAGGTTCGAGCCCTCCCATGAGCGGTGTATCGCTTTTTTTGCACTGATATCTTTGGAGAAGTGTTCTGACCATGGTGAGAGTGGAGCACGAGCTGTCTCCTCGGCGCAATTGGCTAGCGCGTTGGGCTGTTAACCAAAAGGCTGGAGGTTCGAACCCTCCCATGAGCGGTGTGTCTCTTTTTTTCTTTGCGCTGATACCTTTGGAGAAATGTTCTGACGGTGGTAAAAGTGGAGCAATGCTGTCTCCGTGGCGCAATCTGCTAGTGCGTCGGCTGTTAAGCAAAAGGTTGGAGGTTTGAGCCCTCCCGAGAGCGGTCTTTCTCTTTTCTTTTCTTTGCGCAGATAGCTTTGGAGAAATGTTCTGACGGTGGTGAGAGTGGAGCACGACTTTTTCCGTGGCAGAATCGGCTAGCTTGATCAACTGTTATCAAAAAGGTCAGAGGTTCGAGCCCTCCCGAGAGCGGTGTGTCTTTTTTTTTCTTTGCGCTGATAGCTTTGGAGAAATGTACTGACGGTGGTGAGAGTGGAGCACGACTGTCTCCGTGGCGCAATCTGCTAGTGCGTCGGCTGTTAAGCAAAAGGTTGGAGGTTCGAGCGCTACCATGAGCGGTGTGTCGCTTTTTCATCTTTGCACTGATATCTTTGTAGAAGTGTTCTGACCGTGGTGAGAGTGGAGCACGACTGGCTCCGTGGGACGATTGGCTAGCGCGTTGGTCTGTTAACCAAAAGGATGGAGGTTCGAACCCTCCCATGAGTGGTGTGTCTCTTTTTTTCTTTGCGCTGATACCTTTGGAAAAATGTTCTGATGGTGGTGAGAGTAGAGCACGACTACCTCCGTGACGCAATTGGCTAGCGCGTTCGGGTGTAGACCAAAAGTTTGGAGGTTCGAGCCCTCCCGAGAGCTGTGTGTCTCTTTTTTTCTTTGCGCTGTTAGCTTTGGAGAAATGTTCTGACGGTGGTGAGAGTGGAGCACTACTGTCTCCGTGGCGATATCTGCTAGTGCGTCGGCTGTTAAGCAAAAGGTTTGAGGTTCGAGCCCTCCTGACAGCGGTGTGTCTCTTTTTTTTTTCTTTGCGCTGATAGCTTTGGAGAAATGTTCTGACGGTGGTGAGAGTGGCGCACGACTGTTTCCGTGGCAGAATCGGCCAGCGCGATCAACTGTTATCCAAAAGGTTGGAGGTTCGAGCCCTCCCGAGAGTGGTGTGTCTCTTTTTTTTTCTTTGCGCTGATAGCTTTGGAGAAATGTTCTAACGGTGGTGAGAGTAGAGCACGACTGTCTCCGTGGCCTAATCTGCTAGTGCGTCGGCTGTTATCCAACAGGTTGGAGATTCGAGCCCTCCTATGAGCGGTGTGTCGCTTTTTTTCTTTGCACTGATATCTTTGTAGAAGTGTTCTGACTGTGGTGAGAGGGGAGCACGACTTTCTCCGTGGCGCAATTGGCTAGCGCGTTCGGCGGTTAACCAAAAGGTTGCAGGTTCGAACCCTCCCATGAGTGGTGTATCTATTTTTTTCTTTGCGCTGATATCTTTGAAAAAGTGTTCTGATGGTGGTGAGAGTGGAGCACGACTGTCTCTGTTGCGCAAAGGGCTAGCGCGTTGGGCGGTTAACGAAAAGGTTGGAGGTTCGAACCCTCCCTTGAGCGGTGTGCCTCTTTTTTCTTTGCGCTTTACCTTTGGAAAAAAGTTCTGATGGTGGTGAGAGTGGAGCACGACTGTCTCCATGGTGCAATTCGCTAGCGCGTTGGGCTGTTAAACAAAAGGTTGGAGGTTCGAACCCTCCCATGAGCATTGTGTCTCTTTTTTTATTTGCGCTGATACCTTCGAAAAAATGTGCTGACGGTGGTGAGAGCGAAGCCCGACTGTCTCTCTTGCGGAATTGGCTAGCGCGTTCGGCTGTTAACGAAAAGGTTGGAGGTTCGAACCCTCCCATGAGCGGTGTGTCTGTTTTTTTTTTTCTTTGCGCTGATAGCTTTGGAGAAATATTCTGACGGTGTTGAGAGCGGAGCGCGACTGTCTCCGTGGCGCAGTCTGCTAGTGGGTCGGCTGTTAAGCAAAAGGTTGGAGGTTCGAGCCCTCCCGGGAGCAGTGTGTCGCTTTTTTTCTTTGCGCTTATAGCTTTGCAGAAACGTTCTGACGGTGGTGCGAGTGGAGCGCGGTTGGGTCTGTGGTGCAATGGCTAGCGCGATTGGCTGTTAACCAAAAGGTTGGATGTTCGAGCCCTCCCATGAGCGGTGTGTCTCTTTTTTTCTTTGCGCTGATAGCTTTGGAGAAATGTTCTGGCGGTGGTGAGAGTGGAGCACTACTGTCTCCGTGACGCAATAGGCTAGCGCGTTCGGCTGTTAACCAAAAGGTTGGAGGTTCGAGCCCTCCCGAGAGCGTGTTGTCTCTTTTTTCTTTGCGCTGACAGCTATGGAGAAATGTTCCGACAGTAGTGAGAGAGGAGCACGACTGTCTCCGTGGACCAAGTGCTAGTGCGTCGGCTGTTAAGCAAAAGGTTGGAGGTTCGAACCCTCCCATGAGTGGTGTGTCTTTTTTTTTTCTTTGCGCTTATACCTTTGGAAAAATGTTCTGACGGTGGTGAGAGCGAAGCCCGACTGTCTCTCTTGCGCAATTGGCAAGCGCGTTGGGCTGTTAACGAAAAGGTTGGACGTTCGAACCCTCCCATGAGCGGTGTGTCTCTTTTTTTCTTTGCGCTTTACCTCTGGAAAAAAGTTCTGATGGTGGTGAGAGTGGAGCACGACTACCTCCGTGACGCAATTGGCTAGCGCGTTCGGCTGTTAACCAAAAGGTTGGAGGTTCGAGCCCTACCGAGAGCGGTGTGTCTCTTTTTTTTCTTTGCGCTGATAGCTTTGGAGAAATGTTCTGATGGTGGAGAGTGTGGAGCACGACTACTTCCGTGATGCAATTGGCTAGCGCGTTCGGCTGTTAATCAAAAGATTGGAAGTTCGAGCCCTCCCGAGAGCGGTGTGTCTCTTTTTTTTCTTTGCGCTGATAGCTTTGGAGAAATGTTCTGACGGTGGTGAGAGTGGAGCGCGACTGTCTCCGTGGCGCAGTCTGCTAGTGCGTCGGCTGTTAAGCAAAAGGTTGGAGGTTCGAGTCCTCCCCGGGTGCAGCGTGTCGCTTTTTTTCTTTGCGCTGATAGCTTTGGAGAAACGTTCTTACGGTGGTGAGAGTGTACCGCGGTTGGGTCCATGGTGCAATGGCTAGCGCGATCAGGCTGTTAACCAAATGGTTGGCGGTTCTAGCCCTCCCATGAGCATTTTGTCACTTTTTTTCTTTGCGCTGATACCTTTGGAAAAATGTTCTGACGGTGGTAAAATTGGAGCAAGGCTGTCTCGGTGGCGCAATCTGCTAGTGAATCGGCTGTTAAGCAAAAGGTTGGAGGTTCGAGCCCTTCCGAGAGCGGTGTGTCTCTTTTTTTTCTTTGCGCTGATATCTTTGGAAAAATGTTCTGACGGTGGTGAGAGTGGAGCACGACTGTCTCTGTGGCGCAATTTGCTAGTGCGTCGGCTGTTAACCAAAAGGTTGGAGGTTCGAGCCCTCCCATGAGCGGTGTGTCGCTTTTTTTTTCTTTGCACTGATATCTTTGTAGAAGTGTTCCGACCGTGGTGAGAGTGGAGCACGACTACTTCCGTGACGCAATTGGCTAGCGCGTTCGGCTGTTAATCAAAAGGTTGGAAGTTCGAGCCTTCCCGAGAGCGGTGTGTCTCTTTTTTTTTCTTTGCGCTGATAGCTTTGGAGAAATGTTCTGACGGTGTTGAGAGTGGAGCGCGACTGTCTCCATGGCGCAGTCTGCTTGTGCGTCGGCTGTTAAGCGAAAGGTTGGAGGTTTGAGCCCTCCCGAGAGCGGTGTGTCTCTTTTTTTCTTTGCGCTGATAGCTTTGGAGAAATGTTCTGACGGTGGTGAGAGTGGAGCACGACTGTTTTCGTGGCAGAATCGGCTAGCGCGATCAACTGTTATCAAAAAGGTTGGAGGTTCGAGCCCTCCCGAGAACGGTGTGTCTTTTTTCTTTGCGCTGATAGCTTTGAAGAAATATTCTGACGGTGGTGAGAGTGGAGCACGACTGTCTCCGTGGCGCAATCTGCTAGTGCGTCGGCTGTTAACCAAAAGGTTGGAGGTTCGAGCCCTCCCGTGAGCGGTGTGTCGCTTTTTTTTCGTTGCACTGATATCTTTGTAGAAGTGTTCTGACCGTGGTGAGAGTGGAGCGCGACTGTCTCCGTGGCGCAATTGGCTAGCGCGTTCGGCTGTTAACGAAAAGGTTGGAGGTTCAAGCCCTCCCACGAGCGGTGTGTCGCTTTTTTTTCTTTGCACTGGTATGTTTGGAGAAGTGTTCTGACCGTGGTGAGAGTGGAGCACGACTGTCTCCGTGGGACGATTTACTAGCGCGTTTGGCTGTTGACCAAAAGTTTGGAGGTTCGAGCCCTCCCGAGAGCGGTGTGTCTCTTTTTTTTTCTTTGCGCTGATAGCTTTGGAGAAATGTTCTGACGGTGGTAAAAGTGGAGCAAGGCTGTCTCCTTGGCGCAATCTGCTAGTGCGTCGGCTGTTAAGCAAAAGGATGGAGGTTCGAACCCTCCCAAAAGCGGTGTGTCTCTTTTTTTCTTTGCGCTGATACCTTTGGAAAAATGTTCTTATTGTGGTGAAAGTGGAGCATGACTACCTCCGTGACGCAATTGGCTAGCGCGTTCGGCTGATAACCAAAAGGTTGGAGGTTCGAGCCCTCTCGAGAGCGGTGTGTCTTTTTTCTTTGCGCTGACAGCTATGGAGAAATGTTCCGACAGTGGTGAGAGTGGAGCACTACTGTCTCCGTGGCACAATCTGCTAGTTCGTCGGCTGTTAAGCAAAAGGTCGGAGGTTCGAGCCCTCCCCGGGAGCAGCATGTCGCTTTTTTTCTTTGCGCTTATAGCTTTGGAGAAAAGTTCTTACGGTGGTGAGAGTGGACCGCGGTTGGGTTCGTGGTGCAATGGCTAGTGCATCGGCTGTTAAGCAAAAGGTTGGAGGTTCGAGCCCTTCCGAGAGCGGTGTGTCTCTTTTTTTTTCTTTGCGCTGATATCTTTGGAAAAATGTTCTGACGGTGGTGAGAGTGGAGCACGACTGTCTCTGTGGCGCAATCTGCTAGTGCGTCGGCTGTTAACCAAAAGGTTGGAGGTTCGAGCCCTCCCATGAGCGGTGTGTCGCTTTTTTTTCTTTGCACTGATATCTTTGTAGAAGTGTTCCGACCGTGGTGAGAGTGGAGCACGACTACTTCCGTGACGCAATTGGCTAGCGCGTTCGGCTGTTAATCAAAAGGTTGGAAGTTCGAGCCCTCCCGAGAGCGGTGTGTCTCTTTTTTTTTCTTTGCGCTGATAGCTTTGGAGAAATGTTCTGACGGTGGTGAGAGTGGAGCGCGACTGTCTCCATGGCGCAGTCTGCTTGTGCGTCGGCTGTTAAGCAAAAGGTTGGAGGTTTGAGCCCTCCCGAGAGCGGTGTGTCTCTTTTTTTTTGCGCTGATAGCTTTGGAGAAATGTTCTGACGGTGGTGAGAGTGGAGCACGACTGTTTTCGTGGCAGAATCGGCTAGCGCGATCAACTGTTATCAAAAAGGTTGGAGGTTCGAGCCCTCCCGAGAACGGTGTGTCTTTTTTCATTGCGCTGATAGCTTTGAAGAAATATTCTGACGGTGGTGAGAGTGGAGCACGACTGTCTCCGTGGCGCAATCTGCTAGTGCGTCGGCTGTTAACCAAAAGGTTGGAGGTTCGAGTCCTCCCGTGAGCGGTGTGTCGCTTTTTTTTCGTTGCACTGATATCTTTGTAGAAGTGTTCTGACCGTGGTGAGAGTGGAGCACGACTGTCTCCATGGCGCAATTGGCTAGCGCGTTCGGCTGTTAACGAAAAGGTTGGAGGTTCAAGCCCTCCCACGAGCGGTGTGTCGCTTTTTTTTCTTTGCACTGGTATGTCTGGAGAAGTGTACTGACCGTGGTGAGAGTGGAGCACGACTGTCCCCGTGGCGCAGTCTGCTAGTGCGTCGGCTGTTAAGCAAAAGGTTGGAGGTTCGAGTCCTCCCCGGGTGCAGCGTGTCGCTTTTTTTCTTTGCGCTGATAGCTTTGGAGAAACGTTCTTACGGTGGTGAGAGTGTACCGCGGTTGGGTCCATGGTGCAATGGCTAGCGCGATCAGGCTGTTAACCAAATGGTTGGCGGTTCTAGCCCTCCCATGAGCATTTTGTCACTTTTTTTCTTTGCGCTGATACCTTTGGAAAAATGTTCTGACGGTGGTAAATTTGGAGCAAGGCTGTCTCGGTGGCGCAATCTGCTAGTGAATCGGCTGTTAAGCAAAAGGTTGGAGGTTCGAGCCCTTCCGAGAGCGGTGTGTCTCTTTTTTTTTCTTTGCGCTGATATCTTTGGAAAAATGTTCTGACGGTGGTGAGAGTGGAGCACGACTGTCTCTGTGGCGCAATTTGCTAGTGCGTCGGCTGTTAACCAAAAGGTTGGAGGTTCGAGCCCTCCCATGAGCGGTGTGTCTCTTTTTTTTTCTTTGCGCTGATAGCTTTGGAGAAATGTTCTGACGGTGGTGAGAGTGGAACACTACTGTCTCCGTGGCGCAATCTGCTAGTGCGTCGGCTGTTAAGCAAAAGGTTTGAGGTTCGAGCCCTCCTGAGAGCGGTGTGTCTCTTTTTTTTTCTTTGCGCTGATAGCTTTGGAGAAATGTTCTAGCGGTGGTGAGAGTGGCGCACGACTGTTTGCGTGGCAGAATCGGCTAGCGCGATCAACTGTTATCCAAAAGGTTGGAGGTTCGAGCCCTCCCGAGAGCGGTGTGTCTCTTTTTTTTCTTTGCGCTGATAGTTTTGGAGAAATGTTCTAACGGTAGTGAGAGTGAAGCACGACTGTCTCCGTGGCCCAATCTGCTATTGCGTCGGCTGGTAATCAAAAGGTTGGAGGTTCGAGCCCTCCCAGGAGCAGTGTGTCGCTTTTTTTCTTTGCGTTGATAGCCTTGGAGAAACGTTCTGACGGTGGTGAGAGTGGAGCACGACTGTCTCTGTTGCGCAATTGGCTAGCGCATTGGGCTGTTAACGAAAAGGTTGGAGGTTCGAACCCTCCCATGAGCGGTGTGCCTCTTTTTTTCTTTGCGCTGATACCTTTGGAAAAATGTTCTGATGGTGGTGAGAGTGAAGCACGACTACCTCGTGACGCAATAGGCTAGCGCGTTTGGCTGTTAACCAAAAGGTTGGAGGTTCGAGCCCTCCCGAGAGCGGTGTGTCTCTTTTTTTTGCGCTGATAGCTTTGGAGAAATGTTCTGATGGTGGTGAGAGTGGAGCACGACTACTTCCGTGACGCAATTGGCTAGCGCGTTCGGCTGTTAATCAAAAGGTTGGAAGTTCGAGCCCTCCCGAGAGCGGTGTGTCTCTTTTTTTTTCTTTGCGCTGATAGCTTTGGAGAAATGTTCTGACGGTGGTGAGAGTGGAGCGCGACTGTCTCCATGGCGCAGTCTGCTTGTGCGTCGGCTGTTAAGCAAAAGGTTGGAGGTTCGAGCCCTCCCGGGAGCAGTGTGTCGCTTTTTTCTTTGCGCTGATAGCTTTGGAAAAATGTTCTGATGGTGGTGAGAGTAGAGCACAACTATTTCTATGACGCAATTGGCTAGCGCGATTGGCTGTTAACCAAAAGGTTGGAGGTTCGAGCCCTCCCATGAGCGGTGTATCGCTTTTTTTGCACTGATATCTTTGGAGAAGTGTTCTGACCATGGTGAGAGTGGAGCACGAACTGTCTCCTCGGCGCAATTGGCTAGCGCGTTGGGCTGTTAACCAAAAGTTTGGAGGTTCGAGCCCTCCCGAGAGCTGTGTGTCTCTTTTTTTCTTTGCGCTGATAGCTTTGGAGAAATGTTCTGACGGTAGTGAGAGTGGAGCACTGCTGTCTCCGTGGCGCAATCTGGTAGTGCGTCGGCTGTTAAGCAAAAGGTTTGAGGTTCGAGCCCTCGTGAGAGCGGTCTTTCTCTTTTTTTTTCTTTGCGCTGATAGCTTTGGAGAAATGTTCTGACGGTGGTGAGAGTGGAGCACGACTTTTTCCGTGGCAGAATCGGCTAGCGCGATCAACTGTTATCAAAAAGGTCAGAGGTTCGAGCCCTCCCGAGAGCGGTGTGTCTTTTTTCTTTGCGCTGATAGCTTTGGAGAAATGTTCTAACGGTGGTGAGAGTGGAGCACGACTGTCTCCGTGGTGCAATCTGCTAGCGCGTCGGCTGTTAACCAAAAGGTTGGAGGTTCGAGCCCTCCCACGAGGGTGTGTCGCTTTTTTTCTTTGTTCTGATATCTTTGGAGAAGTGTTCTGACCATGGTGAGAGTGGTGCACGACTGGCTCCGTGGGACGATTGGTTAGCGCGTTGGTCTGTTAACCAAAAGGATGGAGGTTCGAACCCTCCCATGAGTGGTGTGTCTCTTTTTTTTGCGCTGATACCTTTGAAAAAATGTTCTGATGGTGGTGAGAGTAGAGCACGACTACCTCCGTGACGCAATTGGCTAGCGCGTTCGGCTGTTAACCATAAGGTTGGAGGTTCGAACCCTCCCATGAGCAGTGTGTCTCTTTTTTTGCGCTGATACCTTTGAAAAAATGTTCTGATGGTGGTGAGAGTAGAGCACAACTATTTCTATGACGCAATTGGCTAGCGCGATTGGCTGTTAACCAAAAGGTTGGAGGTTCGAGCCCTCCCATGAGCGGTGTATCGCTTTTTTTGCACTGATATCTTTGGAGAAGTGTTCTGACCATGGTGAGAGTGGAGCACGAGCTGTCTCCTCGGCGCAATTGGCTAGCGCGTTGGGCTGTTAACCAAAAGGCTGGAGGTTCGAACCCTCCCATGAGCGGTGTGTCTCTTTTTTTCTTTGCGCTGATACCTTTGGAGAAATGTTCTGACGGTGGTAAAAGTGGAGCAATGCTGTCTCCGTGGCGCAATCTGCTAGTGCGTCGGCTGTTAAGCAAAAGGTTGGAGGTTTGAGCCCTCCCGAGAGCGGTCTTTCTCTTTTCTTTTCTTTGCGCAGATAGCTTTGGAGAAATGTTCTGACGGTGGTGAGAGTGGAGCACGACTTTTTCCGTGGCAGAATCGGCTAGCTTGATCAACTGTTATCAAAAAGGTCAGAGGTTCGAGCCCTCCCGAGAGCGGTGTGTCTTTTTTTTTTCTTTGCGCTGATAGCTTTGGAGAAATGTACTGACGGTGGTGAGAGTGGAGCACGACTGTCTCCGTGGCGCAATCTGCTAGTGCGTCGGCTGTTAAGCAAAAGGTTGGAGGTTCGAGCGCTACCATGAGCGGTGTGTCGCTTTTTCATCTTTGCACTGATATCTTTGTAGAAGTGTTCTGACCGTGGTGAGAGTGGAGCACGACTGGCTCCGTGGGACGATTGGCTAGCGCGTTGGTCTGTTAACCAAAAGGATGGAGGTTCGAACCCTCCCATGAGTGGTGTGTCTCTTTTTTTCTTTGCGCTGATACCTTTGGAAAAATGTTCTGATGGTGGTGAGAGTAGAGCACGACTACCTCCGTGACGCAATTGGCTAGCGCGTTCGGGTGTAGACCAAAAGTTTGGAGGTTCGAGCCCTCCCGAGAGCTGTGTGTCTCTTTTTTTCTTTGCGCTGTTAGCTTTGGAGAAATGTTCTGACGGTGGTGAGAGTGGAGCACTACTGTCTCCGTGGCGATATCTGCTAGTGCGTCGGCTGTTAAGCAAAAGGTTTGAGGTTCGAGCCCTCCTGACAGCGGTGTGTCTCTTTTTTTTTCTTTGCGCTGATAGCTTTGGAGAAATGTTCTGACGGTGGTGAGAGTGGCGCACGACTGTTTCCGTGGCAGAATCGGCCAGCGCGATCAACTGTTATCCAAAAGGTTGGAGGTTCGAGCCCTCCCGAGAGTGGTGTGTCTCTTTTTTTTTCTTTGCGCTGATAGCTTTGGAGAAATGTTCTAACGGTGGTGAGAGTAGAGCACGACTGTCTCCGTGGCCTAATCTGCTAGTGCGTCGGCTGTTATCCAACAGGTTGGAGATTCGAGCCCTCCTATGAGCGGTGTGTCGCTTTTTTTCTTTGCACTGATATCTTTGTAGAAGTGTTCTGACTGTGGTGAGAGGGGAGCACGACTTTCTCCGTGGCGCAATTGGCTAGCGCGTTCGGCGGTTAACCAAAAGGTTGCAGGTTCGAACCCTCCCATGAGTGGTGTATCTATTTTTTTCTTTGCGCTGATATCTTTGAAAAAGTGTTCTGATGGTGGTGAGAGTGGAGCACGACTGTCTCTGTTGCGCAAAGGGCTAGCGCGTTGGGCGGTTAACGAAAAGGTTGGAGGTTCGAACCCTCCCTTGAGCGGTGTGCCTCTTTTTTCTTTGCGCTTTACCTTTGGAAAAAAGTTCTGATGGTGGTGAGAGTGGAGCACGACTGTCTCCATGGTGCAATTCGCTAGCGCGTTGGGCTGTTAAACAAAAGGTTGGAGGTTCGAACCCTCCCATGAGCATTGTGTCTCTTTTTTTATTTGCGCTGATACCTTCGAAAAAATGTGCTGACGGTGGTGAGAGCGAAGCACGACTGTCTCTCTTGCGGAATTGGCTAGCGCGTTCGGCTGTTAACGAAAAGGTTGGAGGTTCGAACCCTCCCATGAGCGGTGTGTCTGTTTTTTTTTTCTTTGCGCTGATAGCTTTGGAGAAATATTCTGACGGTGTTGAGAGCGGAGCGCGACTGTCTCCGTGGCGCAGTCTGCTAGTGGGTCGGCTGTTAAGCAAAAGGTTGGAGGTTCGAGCCCTCCCGGGAGCAGTGTGTCGCTTTTTTTCTTTGCGCTTATAGCTTTGCAGAAACGTTCTGACGGTGGTGCGAGTGGAGCGCGGTTGGGTCTGTGGTGCAATGGCTAGCGCGATTGGCTGTTAACCAAAAGGTTGGATGTTCGAGCCCTCCCATGAGCGGTGTGTCTCTTTTTTTCTTTGCGCTGATAGCTTTGGAGAAATGTTCTGGCGGTGGTGAGAGTGGAGCACTACTGTCTCCGTGACGCAATAGGCTAGCGCGTTCGGCTGTTAACCAAAAGGTTGGAGGTTCGAGCCCTCCCGAGAGCGTGTTGTCTCTTTTTTCTTTGCGCTGACAGCTATGGAGAAATGTTCCGACAGTAGTGAGAGAGGAGCACGACTGTCTCCGTGGACCAAGTGCTAGTGCGTCGGCTGTTAAGCAAAAGGTTGGAGGTTCGAACCCTCCCATGAGTGGTGTGTCTTTTTTTTTTCTTTGCGCTTATACCTTTGGAAAAATGTTCTGACGGTGGTGAGAGCGAAGCCCGACTGTCTCTCTTGCGCAATTGGCAAGCGCGTTGGGCTGTTAACGAAAAGGTTGGACGTTCGAACCCTCCCATGAGCGGTGTGTCTCTTTTTTTCTTTGCGCTTTACCTCTGGAAAAAAGTTCTGATGGTGGTGAGAGTGGAGCACGACTACCTCCGTGACGCAATTGGCTAGCGCGTTCGGCTGTTAACCAAAAGGTTGGAGGTTCGAGCCCTACCGAGAGCGGTGTGTCTCTTTTTTTTCTTTGCGCTGATAGCTTTGGAGAAATGTTCTGATGGTGGAGAGTGTGGAGCACGACTACTTCCGTGATGCAATTGGCTAGCGCGTTCGGCTGTTAATCAAAAGATTGGAAGTTCGAGCCCTCCCGAGAGCGGTGTGTCTCTTTTTTTTTCTTTGCGCTGATAGCTTTGGAGAAATGTTCTGACGGTGGTGAGAGTGGAGCGCGACTGTCTCCGTGGCGCAGTCTGCTAGTGCGTCGGCTGTTAAGCAAAAGGTTGGAGGTTCGAGTCCTCCCCGGGTGCAGCGTGTCGCTTTTTTTCTTTGCGCTGATAGCTTTGGAGAAACGTTCTTACGGTGGTGAGAGTGTACCGCGGTTGGGTCCATGGTGCAATGGCTAGCGCGATCAGGCTGTTAACCAAATGGTTGGCGGTTCTAGCCCTCCCATGAGCATTTTGTCACTTTTTTTCTTTGCGCTGATACCTTTGGAAAAATGTTCTGACGGTGGTAAAATTGGAGCAAGGCTGTCTCGGTGGCGCAATCTGCTAGTGAATCGGCTGTTAAGCAAAAGGTTGGAGGTTCGAGCCCTTCCGAGAGCGGTGTGTCTCTTTTTTTTCTTTGCGCTGATATCTTTGGAAAAATGTTCTGACGGTGGTGAGAGTGGAGCACGACTGTCTCTGTGGCGCAATTTGCTAGTGCGTCGGCTGTTAACCAAAAGGTTGGAGGTTCGAGCCCTCCCATGAGCGGTGTGTCGCTTTTTTTTTCTTTGCACTGATATCTTTGTAGAAGTGTTCCGACCGTGGTGAGAGTGGAGCACGACTACTTCCGTGACGCAATTGGCTAGCGCGTTCGGCTGTTAATCAAAAGGTTGGAAGTTCGAGCCTTCCCGAGAGCGGTGTGTCTCTTTTTTTTTCTTTGCGCTGATAGCTTTGGAGAAATGTTCTGACGGTGTTGAGAGTGGAGCGCGACTGTCTCCATGGCGCAGTCTGCTTGTGCGTCGGCTGTTAAGCGAAAGGTTGGAGGTTTGAGCCCTCCCGAGAGCGGTGTGTCTCTTTTTTTCTTTGCGCTGATAGCTTTGGAGAAATGTTCTGACGGTGGTGAGAGTGGAGCACGACTGTTTTCGTGGCAGAATCGGCTAGCGCGATCAACTGTTATCAAAAAGGTTGGAGGTTCGAGCCCTCCCGAGAACGGTGTGTCTTTTTTCTTTGCGCTGATAGCTTTGAAGAAATATTCTGACGGTGGTGAGAGTGGAGCACGACTGTCTCCGTGGCGCAATCTGCTAGTGCGTCGGCTGTTAACCAAAAGGTTGGAGGTTCGAGCCCTCCCGTGAGCGGTGTGTCGCTTTTTTTTCGTTGCACTGATATCTTTGTAGAAGTGTTCTGACCGTGGTGAGAGTGGAGCGCGACTGTCTCCGTGGCGCAATTGGCTAGCGCGTTCGGCTGTTAACGAAAAGGTTGGAGGTTCAAGCCCTCCCACGAGCGGTGTGTCGCTTTTTTTTCTTTGCACTGGTATGTTTGGAGAAGTGTTCTGACCGTGGTGAGAGTGGAGCACGACTGTCTCCGTGGGACGATTTACTAGCGCGTTTGGCTGTTGACCAAAAGTTTGGAGGTTCGAGCCCTCCCGAGAGCGGTGTGTCTCTTTTTTTTTCTTTGCGCTGATAGCTTTGGAGAAATGTTCTGACGGTGGTAAAAGTGGAGCAAGGCTGTCTCCTTGGCGCAATCTGCTAGTGCGTCGGCTGTTAAGCAAAAGGATGGAGGTTCGAACCCTCCCAAAAGCGGTGTGTCTCTTTTTTTCTTTGCGCTGATACCTTTGGAAAAATGTTCTTATTGTGGTGAAAGTGGAGCATGACTACCTCCGTGACGCAATTGGCTAGCGCGTTCGGCTGATAACCAAAAGGTTGGAGGTTCGAGCCCTCTCGAGAGCGGTGTGTCTTTTTTCTTTGCGCTGACAGCTATGGAGAAATGTTCCGACAGTGGTGAGAGTGGAGCACTACTGTCTCCGTGGCACAATCTGCTAGTTCGTCGGCTGTTAAGCAAAAGGTCGGAGGTTCGAGCCCTCTCCGGGAGCAGCATGTCGCTTTTTTTCTTTGCGCTTATAGCTTTGGAGAAAAGTTCTTACGGTGGTGAGAGTGGACCGCGGTTGGGTTCGTGGTGCAATGGCTAGTGCATCGGCTGTTAAGCAAAAGGTTGGAGGTTCGAGCCCTTCCGAGAGCGGTGTGTCTCTTTTTTTTTCTTTGCGCTGATATCTTTGGAAAAATGTTCTGACGGTGGTGAGAGTGGAGCACGACTGTCTCTGTGGCGCAATCTGCTAGTGCGTCGGCTGTTAACCAAAAGGTTGGAGGTTCGAGCCCTCCCATGAGCGGTGTGTCGCTTTTTTTTCTTTGCACTGATATCTTTGTAGGAGTGTTCTGACCGTGGTGAGAGTGGAGCACGACTGTCTCCGTGGCGCAATTGGCTAGCGCGTTGGGCGGTTAACCAAAAGGTTGGAGGTTCGAACCCTCCCGAGAGCGGTGTGTCTCTTTTTTTGCGCTGATAGCTTTGGAGAAATGTTCTGATGGTGATGAGAGTGGAGCACGACTACTTCCGTGACGCAATTGGCTAGCGCGTTCGGCTGTTAATCAAAAGGTTGGAAGTTCGAGCCCTCCCGAGAGCGGTGTGTCTCTTTTTTTTTCTTTGCGCTGATAGCTTTGGAGAAATGTTCTGACGGTGGTGAGAGTGGAGCGCGACTGTCTCCATGGCGCAGTCTGCTTGTGCGTCGGCTGTTAAGCAAAAGGTTGGAGGTTTGAGCCCTCCCGAGAGCGGTGTGTCTCTTTTTTTTTGCGCTGATAGCTTTGGAGAAATGTTCTGACGGTGGTGAGAGTGGAGCACGACTGTTTTCGTGGCAGAATCGGCTAGCGCGATCAACTGTTATCAAAAAGGTTGGAGGTTCGAGCCCTCCCGAGAACGGTGTGTCTTTTTTCATTGCGCTGATAGCTTTGAAGAAATATTCTGACGGTGGTGAGAGTGGAGCACGACTGTCTCCGTGGCGCAATCTGCTAGTGCGTCGGCTGTTAACCAAAAGGTTGGAGGTTCGAGTCCTCCCGTGAGCGGTGTGTCGCTTTTTTTTCGTTGCACTGATATCTTTGTAGAAGTGTTCTGACCGTGGTGAGAGTGGAGCACGACTGTCTCCATGGCGCAATTGGCTAGCGCGTTCGGCTGTTAACGAAAAGGTTGGAGGTTCAAGCCCTCCCACGAGCGGTGTGTCGCTTTTTTTTCTTTGCACTGGTATGTCTGGAGAAGTGTACTGACCGTGGTGAGAGTGGAGCACGACTGTCCCCGTGGCGCAGTCTGCTAGTGCGTCGGCTGTTAAGCAAAAGGTTGGAGGTTCGAGTCCTCCCCGGGTGCAGCGTGTCGCTTTTTTTCTTTGCGCTGATAGCTTTGGAGAAACGTTCTTACGGTGGTGAGAGTGTACCGCGGTTGGGTCCATGGTGCAATGGCTAGCGCGATCAGGCTGTTAACCAAATGGTTGGCGGTTCTAGCCCTCCCATGAGCATTTTGTCACTTTTTTTCTTTGCGCTGATACCTTTGGAAAAATGTTCTGACGGTGGTAAATTTGGAGCAAGGCTGTCTCGGTGGCGCAATCTGCTAGTGAATCGGCTGTTAAGCAAAAGGTTGGAGGTTCGAGCCCTTCCGAGAGCGGTGTGTCTCTTTTTTTTTCTTTGCGCTGATATCTTTGGAAAAATGTTCTGACGGTGGTGAGAGTGGAGCACGACTGTCTCTGTGGCGCAATTTGCTAGTGCGTCGGCTGTTAACCAAAAGGTTGGAGGTTCGAGCCCTCCCATGAGCGGTGTGTCGCTTTTTTTTTCTTTGCACTGATATCTTTGTAGAAGTGTTCCGGCCGTGGTGAGAGTGGAGCACGACTGTCTCCGTGGCGCAATTGGCTAGCGCGTTGGGCGGTTAACCAAAAGGTTGGAGGTTCGAACCCTCCCGAGAGCGGTGTGTCTCTTTTTTTTGCGCTGATAGCTTTGGAGAAATGTTCTGATGGTGATGAGAGTGGAGCACGACTACTTCCGTGATGCAATTGGCTAGCGCGTTCGGCTGTTAATCAAAAGATTGGAAGTTCGAGCCCTCCCGAGAGCGGTGTGTCTCTTTTTTTTTCTTTGCGCTGATAGCTTTGGAGAAATGTTCTGACGGTGGTGAGAGTGGAGCGCGACTGTCTCCGTGGCGCAGTCTGCTAGTGCGTCGGCTGTTAAGCAAAAGGTTGGAGGTTCGAGTCCTCCCCGGGTGCAGCGTGTCGCTTTTTTTCTTTGCGCTGATAGCTTTGGAGAAACGTTCTTACGGTGGTGAGAGTGTACCGCGGTTGGGTCCATGGTGCAATGGCTAGCGCGATCAGGCTGTTAACCAAATGGTTGGCGGTTCTAGCCCTCCCATGAGCATTTTGTCACTTTTTTTCTTTGCGCTGATACCTTTGGAAAAATGTTCTGACGGTGGTAAAATTGGAGCAAGGCTGTCTCGGTGGCGCAATCTGCTAGTGAATCGGCTGTTAAGCAAAAGGTTGGAGGTTCGAGCCCTTCCGAGAGCGGTGTGTCTCTTTTTTTTTCTTTGCGCTGATATCTTTGGAAAAATGTTCTGACGGTGGTGAGAGTGGAGCACGACTGTCTCTGTGGCGCAATTTGCTAGTGCGTCGGCTGTTAACCAAAAGGTTGGAGGTTCGAGCCCTCCCATGAGCGGTGTGTCGCTTTTTTTTTCTTTGCACTGATATCTTTGTAGAAGTGTTCCGACCGTGGTGAGAGTGGAACACGACTACTTCCGTGACGCAATTGGCTAGCGCGTTCGGCTGTTAATCAAAAGGTTGGAAGTTCGAGCCTTCCCGAGAGCGGTGTGTCTCTTTTTTTTTCTTTGCGCTGATAGCTTTGGAGAAATGTTCTGACGGTGTTGAGAGTGGAGCGCGACTGTCTCCATGGCGCAGTCTGCTTGTGCGTCGGCTGTTAAGCGAAAGGTTGGAGGTTTGAGCCCTCCCGAGAGCGGTGTGTCTCTTTTTTTCTTTGCGCTGATAGCTTTGGAGAAATGTTCTGACGGTGGTGAGAGTGGAGCACGACTGTTTTCGTGGCAGAATCGGCTAGCGCGATCAACTGTTATCAAAAAGGTTGGAGGTTCGAGCCCTCCCGAGAACGGTGTGTCTTTTTTCTTTGCGCTGATAGCTTTGAAGAAATATTCTGACGGTGGTGAGAGTGGAGCACGACTGTCTCCGTGGCGCAATCTGCTAGTGCGTCGGCTGTTAACCAAAAGGTTGGAGGTTCGAGCCCTCCCGTGAGCGGTGTGTCGCTTTTTTTTCGTTGCACTGATATCTTTGTAGAAGTGTTCTGACCGTGGTGAGAGTGGAGCACGACTGTCTCCGTGGCGCAATTGGCTAGCGCGTTCGGCTGTTAACGAAAAGGTTGGAGGTTCAAGCCCTCCCACGAGCGGTGTGTCGCTTTTTTTTCTTTGCACTGGTATGTTTGGAGAAGTGTTCTGACCGTGGTGAGAGTGGAGCACGACTGTCTCCGTGGGACGATTTACTAGCGCGTTTGGCTGTTGACCAAAAGTTTGGAGGTTCGAGCCCTCCCGAGAGCGGTGTGTCTCTTTTTTTTTCTTTGCGCTGATAGCTTTGGAGAAATGTTCTGACGGTGGTAAAAGTGGAGCAAGGCTGTCTCCTTGGCGCAATCTGCTAGTGCGTCGGCTGTTAAGCAAAAGGATGGAGGTTCGAACCCTCCCAAAAGCGGTGTGTCTCTTTTTTTCTTTGCGCTGATACCTTTGGAAAAATGTTCTTATTGTGGTGAAAGTGGAGCATGACTACCTCCGTGACGCAATTGGCTAGCGCGTTCGGCTGATAACCAAAAGGTTGGAGGTTCGAGCCCTCTCGAGAGCGGTGTGTCTTTTTTCTTTGCGCTGACAGCTATGGAGAAATGTTCCGACAGTGGTGAGAGTGGAGCACTACTGTCTCCGTGGCACAATCTGCTAGTTCGTCGGCTGTTAAGCAAAAGGTCGGAGGTTCGAGCCCTCCCCGGGAGCAGCATGTCGCTTTTTTTCTTTGCGCTTATAGCTTTGGAGAAAAGTTCTTACGGTGGTGAGAGTGGACCGCGGTTGGGTTCGTGGTGCAATGGCTAGTGCATCGGCTGTTAAGCAAAAGGTTGGAGGTTCGAGCCCTTCCGAGAGCGGTGTGTCTCTTTTTTTTTCTTTGCGCTGATATCTTTGGAAAAATGTTCTGACGGTGGTGAGAGTGGAGCACGACTGTCTCTGTGGCGCAATCTGCTAGTGCGTCGGCTGTTAACCAAAAGGTTGGAGGTTCGAGCCCTCCCATGAGCGGTGTGTCGCTTTTTTTTCTTTGCACTGATATCTTTGTAGGAGTGTTCTGACCGTGGTGAGAGTGGAGCACGACTGTCTCCGTGGCGCAATTGGCTAGCGTGTTGGGCGGTTAACCAAAAGGTTGGAGGTTCGAACCCTCCCGAGAGCGGTGTGTCTCTTTTTTTTGCGCTGATAGCTTTGGAGAAATGTTCTGATGGTGATGAGAGTGGAGCACGACTACTTCCGTGACGCAATTGGCTAGCGCGTTCGGCTGTTAATCAAAAGGTTGGAAGTTCGAGCCCTCCCGAGAGCGGTGTGTCTCTTTTTTTTTCTTTGCGCTGATAGCTTTGGAGAAATGTTCTGACGGTGGTGAGAGTGGAGCGCGACTGTCTCCATGGCGCAGTCTGCTTGTGCGTCGGCTGTTAAGCAAAAGGTTGGAGGTTTGAGCCCTCCCGAGAGCGGTGTGTCTCTTTTTTTTTGCGCTGATAGCTTTGGAGAAATGTTCTGACGGTGGTGAGAGTGGAGCACGACTGTTTTCGTGGCAGAATCGGCTAGCGCGATCAACTGTTATCAAAAAGGTTGGAGGTTCGAGCCCTCCCGAGAACGGTGTGTCTTTTTTCATTGCGCTGATAGCTTTGAAGAAATATTCTGACGGTGGTGAGAGTGGAGCACGACTGTCTCCGTGGCGCAATCTGCTAGTGCGTCGGCTGTTAACCAAAAGGTTGGAGGTTCGAGTCCTCCCGTGAGCGGTGTGTCGCTTTTTTTTCGTTGCACTGATATCTTTGTAGAAGTGTTCTGACCGTGGTGAGAGTGGAGCACGACTGTCTCCATGGCGCAATTGGCTAGCGCGTTCGGCTGTTAACGAAAAGGTTGGAGGTTCAAGCCCTCCCACGAGCGGTGTGTCGCTTTTTTTTCTTTGCACTGGTATGTCTGGAGAAGTGTACTGACCGTGGTGAGAGTGGAGCACGACTGTCCCCGTGGCGCAGTCTGCTAGTGCGTCGGCTGTTAAGCAAAAGGTTGGAGGTTCGAGTCCTCCCCGGGTGCAGCGTGTCGCTTTTTTTCTTTGCGCTGATAGCTTTGGAGAAACGTTCTTACGGTGGTGAGAGTGTACCGCGGTTGGGTCCATGGTGCAATGGCTAGCGCGATCAGGCTGTTAACCAAATGGTTGGCGGTTCTAGCCCTCCCATGAGCATTTTGTCACTTTTTTTCTTTGCGCTGATACCTTTGGAAAAATGTTCTGACGGTGGTAAATTTGGAGCAAGGCTGTCTCGGTGGCGCAATCTGCTAGTGAATCGGCTGTTAAGCAAAAGGTTGGAGGTTCGAGCCCTTCCGAGAGCGGTGTGTCTCTTTTTTTTTCTTTGCGCTGATATCTTTGGAAAAATGTTCTGACGGTGGTGAGAGTGGAGCACGACTGTCTCTGTGGCGCAATTTGCTAGTGCGTCGGCTGTTAACCAAAAGGTTGGAGGTTCGAGCCCTCCCATGAGCGGTGTGTCGCTTTTTTTTCTTTGCACTGATATCTTTGTAGAAGTGTTCCGGCCGTGGTGAGAGTGGAGCACGACTGTCTCCGTGGCGCAATTGGCTAGCGCGTTGGGCGGTTAACCAAAAGGTTGGAGGTTCGAACCCTCCCGAGAGCGGTGTGTCTCTTTTTTTGCGCTGATAGCTTTGGAGAAATGTTCTGATGGTGATGAGAGTGGAGCACGACTACTTCCGTGATGCAATTGGCTAGCGCGTTCGGCTGTTAATCAAAAGATTGGAAGTTCGAGCCCTCCCGAAAGCGGTGTGTCTCTTTTTTTTTCTTTGCGCTGATAGCTTTGGAGAAATGTTCTGACGGTGGTGAGAGTGGAGCGCGACTGTCTCCGTGGCGCAGTCTGCTAGTGCGTCGGCTGTTAAGCAAAAGGTTGGAGGTTCGAGTCCTCCCCGGGTGCAGCGTGTCGCTTTTTTTCTTTGCGCTGATAGCTTTGGAGAAACGTTCTTACGGTGGTGAGAGTGTACCGCGGTTGGGTCCATGGTGCAATGGCTAGCGCGATCAGGCTGTTAACCAAATGGTTGGCGGTTCTAGCCCTCCCATGAGCATTTTGTCACTTTTTTTCTTTGCGCTGATACCTTTGGAAAAATGTTCTGACGGTGGTAAAATTGGAGCAAGGCTGTATCGGTGGCGCAATCTGCTAGTGAATCGGCTGTTAAGCAAA
Source organism: Rhipicephalus microplus (assembly GCF_043290135.1). Taxonomy (NCBI): domain Eukaryota; kingdom Metazoa; phylum Arthropoda; class Arachnida; order Ixodida; family Ixodidae; genus Rhipicephalus; species Rhipicephalus microplus. The sequence goes on from NW_027464592.1 coordinate 8,840,468, forward strand.
AGGTTGGAGGTTCGAGCCCTTCCGAGAGCGGTGTGTCTCTTTTTTTTTCTTTGCGCTGATATCTTTGGAAAAATGTTCTGACGGTGGTGAGAGTGGAGCACGACTGTCTCTGTGGCGCAATTTGCTAGTGCGTCGGCTGTTAACCAAAAGGTTGGAGGTTCGAGCCCTCCCATGAGCGGTGTGTCGCTTTTTTTTTCTTTGCACTGATATCTTTGTAGAAGTGTTCCGACCGTGGTGAGAGTGGAGCACGACTACTTCCGTGACGCAATTGGCTAGCGCGTTCGGCTGTTAATCAAAAGGTTGGAAGTTCGAGCCTTCCCGAGAGCGGTGTGTCTCTTTTTTTTTCTTTGCGCTGATAGCTTTGGAGAAATGTTCTGACGGTGTTGAGAGTGGAGCGCGACTGTCTCCATGGCGCAGTCTGCTTGTGCGTCGGCTGTTAAGCGAAAGGTTGGAGGTTTGAGCCCTCCCGAGAGCGGTGTGTCTCTTTTTATCTTTGCGCTGATAGCTTTGGAGAAATGTTCTGACGGTGGTGAGAGTGGAGCACGACTGTTTTCGTGGCAGAATCGGCTAGCGCGATCAACTGTTATCAAAAAGGTTGGAGGTTCGAGCCCTCCCGAGAACGGTGTGTCTTTTTTCTTTGCGCTGATAGCTTTGAAGAAATATTCTGACGGTGGTGAGAGTGGAGCACGACTGTCTCCGTGGCGCAATCTGCTAGTGCGTCGGCTGTTAACCAAAAGGTTGGAGGTTCGAGCCCTCCCGTGAGCGGTGTGTCGCTTTTTTTTCGTTGCACTGATATCTTTGTAGAAGTGTTCTGACCGTGGTGAGAGTGGAGCACGACTGTCTCCGTGGCGCAATTGGCTAGCGCGTTCGGCTGTTAACGAAAAGGTTGGAGGTTCAAGCCCTCCCACGAGCGGTGTGTCGCTTTTTTTTCTTTGCACTGGTATGTTTGGAGAAGTGTTCTGACCGTGGTGAGAGTGGAGCACGACTGTCTCCGTGGGACGATTTACTAGCGCGTTTGGCTGTTGACCAAAAGTTTGGAGGTTCGAGCCCTCCCGAGAGCGGTGTGTCTCTTTTTTTTCTTTGCGCTGATAGCTTTGGAGAAATGTTCTGACGGTGGTAAAAGTGGAGCAAGGCTGTCTCCTTGGCGCAATCTGCTAGTGCGTCGGCTGTTAAGCAAAAGGATGGAGGTTCGAACCCTCCCAAAAGCGGTGTGTCTCTTTTTTTCTTTGCGCTGATACCTTTGGAAAAATGTTCTTATTGTGGTGAAAGTGGAGCATGACTACCTCCGTGACGCAATTGGCTAGCGCGTTCGGCTGATAACCAAAAGGTTGGAGGTTCGAGCCCTCTCGAGAGCGGTGTGTCTTTTTTCTTTGCGCTGACAGCTATGGAGAAATGTTCCGACAGTGGTGAGAGTGGAGCACTACTGTCTCCGTGGCACAATCTGCTAGTTCGTCGGCTGTTAAGCAAAAGGTCGGAGGTTCGAGCCCTCCCCGGGAGCAGCATGTCGCTTTTTTTCTTTGCGCTTATAGCTTTGGAGAAAAGTTCTTACGGTGGTGAGAGTGGACCGCGGTTGGGTTCGTGGTGCAATGGCTAGTGCATCGGCTGTTAAGCAAAAGGTTGGAGGTTCGAGCCCTTCCGAGAGCAGTGTGTCTCTTTTTTTTTCTTTGCGCTGATATCTTTGGAAAAATGTTCTGACGGTGGTGAGAGTGGAGCACGACTGTCTCTGTGGCGCAATCTGCTAGTGCGTCGGCTGTTAACCAAAAGGTTGGAGGTTCGAGCCCTCCCATGAGCGGTGTGTCGCTTTTTTTTCTTTGCACTGATATCTTTGTAGGAGTGTTCTGACCGTGGTGAGAGTGGAGCACGACTGTCTCCGTGGCGCAATTGGCTAGCGCGTTGGGCGGTTAACCAAAAGGTTGGAGGTTCGAACCCTCCCGAGAGCGGTGTGTCTCTTTTTTTTGCGCTGATAGCTTTGGAGAAATGTTCTGATGGTGATGAGAGTGGAGCACGACTACTTCCGTGACGCAATTGGCTAGCGCGTTCGGCTGTTAATCAAAAGGTTGGAAGTTCGAGCCCTCCCGAGAGCGGTGTGTCTCTTTTTTTTTCTTTGCGCTGATAGCTTTGGAGAAATGTTCTGACGGTGGTGAGAGTGGAGCGCGACTGTCTCCATGGCGCAGTCTGCTTGTGCGTCGGCTGTTAAGCAAAAGGTTGGAGGTTTGAGCCCTCCCGAGAGCGGTGTGTCTCTTTTTTTTGCGCTGATAGCTTTGGAGAAATGTTCTGACGGTGGTGAGAGTGGAGCACGACTGTTTTCGTGGCAGAATCGGCTAGCGCGATCAACTGTTATCAAAAAGGTTGGAGGTTCGAGCCCTCCCGAGAACGGTGTGTCTTTTTTCATTGCGCTGATAGCTTTGAAGAAATATTCTGACGGTGGTGAGAGTGGAGCACGACTGTCTCCGTGGCGCAATCTGCTAGTGCGTCGGCTGTTAACCAAAAGGTTGGAGGTTCGAGTCCTCCCGTGAGCGGTGTGTCGCTTTTTTTTCGTTGCACTGATATCTTTGTAGAAGTGTTCTGACCGTGGTGAGAGTGGAGCACGACTGTCTCCATGGCGCAATTGGCTAGCGCGTTCGGCTGTTAACGAAAAGGTTGGAGGTTCAAGCCCTCCCACGAGCGGTGTGTCGCTTTTTTTTCTTTGCACTGGTATGTCTGGAGAAGTGTACTGACCGTGGTGAGAGTGGAGCACGACTGTCCCCGTGGCGCAGTCTGCTAGTGCGTCGGCTGTTAAGCAAAAGGTTGGAGGTTCGAGTCCTCCACGGGTGCAGCGTGTCGCTTTTTTTCTTTGCGCTGATAGCTTTGGAGAAACGTTCTTACGGTGGTGAGAGTGTACCGCGGTTGGGTCCATGGTGCAATGGCTAGCGCGATCAGGCTGTTAACCAAATGGTTGGCGGTTCTAGCCCTCCCATGAGCATTTTGTCACTTTTTTTCTTTGCGCTCATACCTTTGGAAAAATGTTCTGACGGTGGTAAATTTGGAGCAAGGCTGTCTCGGTGGCGCAATCTGCTAGTGAATCGGCTGTTAAGCAAAAGGTTGGAGGTTCGAGCCCTTCCGAGAGCGGTGTGTCTCTTTTTTTTTCTTTGCGCTGATATCTTTGGAAAAATGTTCTGACGGTGGTGAGAGTGGAGCACGACTGTCTCTGTGGCGCAATTTGCTAGTGCGTCGGCTGTTAACCAAAAGGTTGGAGGTTCGAGCCCTCCCATGAGCGGTGTGTCGCTTTTTTTTTCTTTGCACTGATATCTTTGTAGAAGTGTTCCGGCCGTGGTGAGAGTGGAGCACGACTGTCTCCGTGGCGCAATTGGCTAGCGCGTTGGGCGGTTAACCAAAAGGTTGGAGGTTCGAACCCTCCCGAGAGCGGTGTGTCTCTTTTTTTTGCGCTGATAGCTTTGGAGAAATGTTCTGATGGTGATGAGAGTGGAGCACGACTACTTCCGTGACGCAATTGGCTAGCGCGTTCGGCTGGTAATCAAAAGGTTGGAAGTTCGAGCCCTCCCGAGAGCGGTGTGTCTCTTTTTTTTTCTTTGCGCTGATAGCTTTGGAGAAATGTTCTGACGGTGTTGAGAGTGGAGCGCGACTGCCTCCATGGCGCAGTCTGCTTGTGCGTCGGCTGTTAAGCGAAAGGTTGGAGGTTTGAGCCCTCCCGAGAGCGGTGTGTCTCTTTTTTTCTTTGCGCTGATAGCTTTGGAGAAATGTTCTGACGGTGGTGAGAGTGGAGCACGACTGTTTTCGTGGCAGAATCGGCTAGCGCGATCAACTGTTATCAAAAAGGTTGGAGGTTCGAGCCCTCCCGAGAACGGTGTGTCTTTTTTCATTGCGCTGATAGCTTTGAAGAAATATTCTGACGGTGGTGAGAGTGGAGCACGACTGTCTCCGTGGCGCAATCTGCTAGTGCGTCGGCTGTTAACCAAAAGGTTGGAGGTTCGAGTCCTCCCGTGAGCGGTGTGTCGCTTTTTTTTCGTTGCACTGATATCTTTGTAGAAGTGTTCTGACCGTGGTGAGAGTGGAGCACGACTGTCTCCATGGCGCAATTGGCTAGCGCGTTCGGCTGTTAACGAAAAGGTTGGAGGTTCAAGCCCTCCCACGAGCGGTGTGTCGCTTTTTTTTCTTTGCACTGGTATGTCTGGAGAAGTGTACTGACCGTGGTGAGAGTGGAGCACGACTGTCCCCGTGGCGCAGTCTGCTAGTGCGTCGGCTGTTAAGCAAAAGGTTGGAGGTTCGAGTCCTCCCCGGGTGCAGCGTGTCGCTTTTTTTCTTTGCGCTGATAGCTTTGGAGAAACGTTCTTACGGTGGTGAGAGTGTACCGCGGTTGGGTCCATGGTGCAATGGCTAGCGCGATCAGGCTGTTAACCAAATGGTTGGCGGTTCTAGCCCTCCCATGAGCATTTTGTCACTTTTTTTCTTTGCGCTGATACCTTTGGAAAAATGTTCTGACGGTGGTAAATTTGGAGCAAGGCTGTCTCGGTGGCGCAATCTGCTAGTGAATCGGCTGTTAAGCAAAAGGTTGGAGGTTCGAGCCCTTCCGAGAGCGGTGTGTCTCTTTTTTTTTTCTTTGCGCTGATATCTTTGGAAAAATGTTCTGACGGTGGTGAGAGTGGAGCACGACTGTCTCTGTGGCGCAATTTGCTAGTGCGTCGGCTGTTAACCAAAAGGTTGGAGGTTCGAGCCCTCCCATGAGCGGTGTGTCGCTTTATTTTCTTTGCACTGATATCTTTGTAGAAGTGTTCCGACCGTGGTGAGAGTGGAGCACGACTGTCTCCGTGGCGCAATTGGCTAGCGCGTTGGGCGGTTAACCAAAAGGTTGGAGGTTCGAACCCTCCCGAGAGCGGTGTGTCTCTTTTTTTTGCGCTGATAGCTTTGGAGAAATGTTCTGATGGTGATGAGAGTGGAGCACGACTACTTCCGTGACGCAATTGGCTAGCGCGTTCGGCTGGTAATCAAAAGGTTGGAAGTTCGAGCCCTCCCGAGAGCGGTGTGTCTCTTTTTTTTCTTTGCGCTGATAGCTTTGGAGAAATGTTCTGACGGTGTTGAGAGTGGAGCGCGACTGCCTCCATGGCGCAGTCTGCTTGTGCGTCGGCTGTTAAGCGAAAGGTTGGAGGTTTGAGCCCTCCCGAGAACGGTGTGTCTCTTTTTTTCTTTGCGCTGATAGCTTTGGAGAAATGTTCTGACGGTGGTGAGAGTGGAGCACGACTGTTTTCGTGGCAGAATCGGCTAGCGCGATCAACTGTTATCAAAAAGGTTGGAGGTTCGAGCCCTCCCGAGAACGGTGTGTCTTTTTTCTTTGCGCTGATAGCTTTGAAGAAATATTCTGACGGTGGTGAGAGTGGAGCACGACTGTCTCCGTGGCGCAATCTGCTAGTGCGTCGGCTGTTAACCAAAAGGTTGGAGGTTCGAGCCCTCCCGTGAGTGGTGTGTCGCTTTTTTTTCGTTGCACTATTATCTTTGTAGAAGTGTTCTGACCGTGTTGAGAGTGGAGCACGACTGTCTCCGTGGCGCAATTGGCTAGCGCGTTCGGCTGTTAACGAAAAGGTTGGAGGTTCAAGCCCTCCCACGAGCGGTGTGTCTCTTTTTTTTGCGCTGATAGCTTTGGAGAAATGTTCTGATGGTGATGAGAGTGGAGCACGACTACTTCCGTGACGCAATTGGCTAGCGCGTTCGGCTGTTAATCAAAAGGTTGGAAGTTCGAGCCCTCCCGAGAGCGGTGTGTCTCTTTTTTTTTCTTTGCGCTGATAGCTTTGGAGAAATGTTCTGACGGTGGTGAGAGTGGAGCGCGACTGTCTCCATGGCGCAGTCTGCTTGTGCGTCGGCTGTTAAGCAAAAGGTTGGAGGTTTGAGCCCTCCCGAGAGCGGTGTGTCTCTTTTTTTTTGCGCTGATAGCTTTGGAGAAATGTTCTGACGGTGGTGAGAGTGGAGCACGACTGTTTTCGTGGCAGAATCGGCTAGCGCGATCAACTGTTATCAAAAAGGTTGGAGGTTCGAGCCCTCCCGAGAACGGTGTGTCTTTTTTCATTGCGCTGATAGCTTTGAAGAAATATTCTGACGGTGGTGAGAGTGGAGCACGACTGTCTCCGTGGCGCAATCTGCTAGTGCGTCGGCTGTTAACCAAAAGGTTGGAGGTTCGAGTCCTCCCGTGAGCGGTGTGTCGCTTTTTTTTCGTTGCACTGATATCTTTGTAGAAGTGTTCTGACCGTGGTGAGAGTGGAGCACGACTGTCTCCATGGCGCAATTGGCTAGCGCGTTCGGCTGTTAACGAAAAGGTTGGAGGTTCAAGCCCTCCCACGAGCGGTGTGTCGCTTTTTTTTCTTTGCACTGGTATGTCTGGAGAAGTGTACTGACCGTGGTGAGAGTGGAGCACGACTGTCCCCGTGGCGCAGTCTGCTAGTGCGTCGGCTGTTAAGCAAAAGGTTGGAGGTTCGAGTCCTCCCCGGGTGCAGCGTGTCGCTTTTTTTCTTTGCGCTGATAGCTTTGGAGAAACGTTCTTACGGTGGTGAGAGTGTACCGCGGTTGGGTCCATGGTGCAATGGCTAGCGCGATCAGGCTGTTAACCAAATGGTTGGCGGTTCTAGCCCTCCCATGAGCATTTTGTCACTTTTTTTCTTTGCGCTGATACCTTTGGAAAAATGTTCTGACGGTGGTAAATTTGGAGCAAGGCTGTCTCGGTGGCGCAATCTGCTAGTGAATCGGCTGTTAAGCAAAAGGTTGGAGGTTCGAGCCCTTCCGAGAGCGGTGTGTCTCTTTTTTTTTCTTTGCGCTGATATCTTTGGAAAAATGTTCTGACGGTGGTGAGAGTGGAGCACGACTGTCTCTGTGGCGCAATTTGCTAGTGCGTCGGCTGTTAACCAAAAGGTTGGAGGTTCGAGCCCTCCCATGAGCGGTGTGTCGCTTTTTTTTCTTTGCACTGATATCTTTGTAGAAGTGTTCCGGCCGTGGTGAGAGTGGAGCACGACTGTCTCCGTGGCGCAATTGGCTAGCGCGTTGGGCGGTTAACCAAAAGGTTGGAGGTTCGAACCCTCCCGAGAGCGGTGTGTCTCTTTTTTTGCGCTGATAGCTTTGGAGAAATGTTCTGATGGTGATGAGAGTGGAGCACGACTACTTCCGTGATGCAATTGGCTAGCGCGTTCGGCTGTTAATCAAAAGATTGGAAGTTCGAGCCCTCCCGAAAGCGGTGTGTCTCTTTTTTTTTCTTTGCGCTGATAGCTTTGGAGAAATGTTCTGACGGTGGTGAGAGTGGAGCGCGACTGTCTCCGTGGCGCAGTCTGCTAGTGCGTCGGCTGTTAAGCAAAAGGTTGGAGGTTCGAGTCCTCCCCGGGTGCAGCGTGTCGCTTTTTTTCTTTGCGCTGATAGCTTTGGAGAAACGTTCTTACGGTGGTGAGAGTGTACCGCGGTTGGGTCCATGGTGCAATGGCTAGCGCGATCAGGCTGTTAACCAAATGGTTGGCGGTTCTAGCCCTCCCATGAGCATTTTGTCACTTTTTTTCTTTGCGCTGATACCTTTGGAAAAATGTTCTGACGGTGGTAAAATTGGAGCAAGGCTGTATCGGTGGCGCAATCTGCTAGTGAATCGGCTGTTAAGCAAAAGGTTGGAGGTTCGAGCCCTTCCGAGAGCGGTGTGTCTCTTTTTTTTTCTTTGCGCTGATATCTTTGGAAAAATGTTCTGACGGTGGTGAGAGTGGAGCACGACTGTCTCTGTGGCGCAATTTGCTAGTGGGTCGGCTGTTAACCAAAAGGTTGGAGGTTCGAGCCCTCCCATGAGCGGTGTGTCGCTTTTTTTTTCTTTGCACTGATATCTTTGTAGAAGTGTTCCGACCGTGGTGAGAGTGGAGCACGACTACTTCCGTGACGCAATTGGCTAGCGCGTTCGGCTGTTAATCAAAAGGTTGGAAGTTCGAGCCTTCCCGAGAGCGGTGTGTCTCTTTTTTTTTCTTTGCGCTGATAGCTTTGGAGAAATGTTCTGACGGTGTTGAGAGTGGAGCGCGACTGTCTCCATGGCGCAGTCTGCTTGTGCGTCGGCTGTTAAGCGAAAGGTTGGAGGTTTGAGCCCTCCCGAGAGCGGTGTGTCTCTTTTTATCTTTGCGCTGATAGCTTTGGAGAAATGTTCTGACGGTGGTGAGAGTGGAGCACGACTGTTTTCGTGGCAGAATCGGCTAGCGCGATCAACTGTTATCAAAAAGGTTGGAGGTTCGAGCCCTCCCGAGAACGGTGTGTCTTTTTTCTTTGCGCTGATAGCTTTGAAGAAATATTCTGACGGTGGTGAGAGTGGAGCACGACTGTCTCCGTGGCGCAATCTGCTAGTGCGTCGGCTGTTAACCAAAAGGTTGGAGGTTCGAGCCCTCCCGTGAGCGGTGTGTCGCTTTTTTTTCGTTGCACTGATATCTTTGTAGAAGTGTTCTGACCGTGGTGAGAGTGGAGCACGACTGTCTCCGTGGCGCAATTGGCTAGCGCGTTCGGCTGTTAACGAAAAGGTTGGAGGTTCAAGCCCTCCCACGAGCGGTGTGTCGCTTTTTTTTCTTTGCACTGGTATGTTTGGAGAAGTGTTCTGACCGTGGTGAGAGTGGAGCACGACTGTCTCCGTGGGACGATTTACTAGCGCGTTTGGCTGTTGACCAAAAGTTTGGAGGTTCGAGCCCTCCCGAGAGCGGTGTGTCTCTTTTTTTTCTTTGCGCTGATAGCTTTGGAGAAATGTTCTGACGGTGGTAAAAGTGGAGCAAGGCTGTCTCCTTGGCGCAATCTGCTAGTGCGTCGGCTGTTAAGCAAAAGGATGGAGGTTCGAACCCTCCCAAAAGCGGTGTGTCTCTTTTTTTCTTTGCGCTGATACCTTTGGAAAAATGTTCTTATTGTGGTGAAAGTGGAGCATGACTACCTCCGTGACGCAATTGGCTAGCGCGTTCGGCTGATAACCAAAAGGTTGGAGGTTCGAGCCCTCTCGAGAGCGGTGTGTCTTTTTTCTTTGCGCTGACAGCTATGGAGAAATGTTCCGACAGTGGTGAGAGTGGAGCACTACTGTCTCCGTGGCACAATCTGCTAGTTCGTCGGCTGTTAAGCAAAAGGTCGGAGGTTCGAGCCCTCCCCGGGAGCAGCATGTCGCTTTTTTTCTTTGCGCTTATAGCTTTGGAGAAAAGTTCTTACGGTGGTGAGAGTGGACCGCGGTTGGGTTCGTGGTGCAATGGCTAGTGCATCGGCTGTTAAGCAAAAGGTTGGAGGTTCGAGCCCTTCCGAGAGCAGTGTGTCTCTTTTTTTTTCTTTGCGCTGATATCTTTGGAAAAATGTTCTGACGGTGGTGAGAGTGGAGCACGACTGTCTCTGTGGCGCAATCTGCTAGTGCGTCGGCTGTTAACCAAAAGGTTGGAGGTTCGAGCCCTCCCATGAGCGGTGTGTCGCTTTTTTTTCTTTGCACTGATATCTTTGTAGGAGTGTTCTGACCGTGGTGAGAGTGGAGCACGACTGTCTCCGTGGCGCAATTGGCTAGCGCGTTGGGCGGTTAACCAAAAGGTTGGAGGTTCGAACCCTCCCGAGAGCGGTGTGTCTCTTTTTTTTGCGCTGATAGCTTTGGAGAAATGTTCTGATGGTGATGAGAGTGGAGCACGACTACTTCCGTGACGCAATTGGCTAGCGCGTTCGGCTGTTAATCAAAAGGTTGGAAGTTCGAGCCCTCCCGAGAGCGGTGTGTCTCTTTTTTTTTCTTTGCGCTGATAGCTTTGGAGAAATGTTCTGACGGTGGTGAGAGTGGAGCGCGACTGTCTCCATGGCGCAGTCTGCTTGTGCGTCGGCTGTTAAGCAAAAGGTTGGAGGTTTGAGCCCTCCCGAGAGCGGTGTGTCTCTTTTTTTTGCGCTGATAGCTTTGGAGAAATGTTCTGACGGTGGTGAGAGTGGAGCACGACTGTTTTCGTGGCAGAATCGGCTAGCGCGATCAACTGTTATCAAAAAGGTTGGAGGTTCGAGCCCTCCCGAGAACGGTGTGTCTTTTTTCATTGCGCTGATAGCTTTGAAGAAATATTCTGACGGTGGTGAGAGTGGAGCACGACTGTCTCCGTGGCGCAATCTGCTAGTGCGTCGGCTGTTAACCAAAAGGTTGGAGGTTCGAGTCCTCCCGTGAGCGGTGTGTCGCTTTTTTTTCGTTGCACTGATATCTTTGTAGAAGTGTTCTGACCGTGGTGAGAGTGGAGCACGACTGTCTCCATGGCGCAATTGGCTAGCGCGTTCGGCTGTTAACGAAAAGGTTGGAGGTTCAAGCCCTCCCACGAGCGGTGTGTCGCTTTTTTTTCTTTGCACTGGTATGTCTGGAGAAGTGTACTGACCGTGGTGAGAGTGGAGCACGACTGTCCCCGTGGCGCAGTCTGCTAGTGCGTCGGCTGTTAAGCAAAAGGTTGGAGGTTCGAGTCCTCCACGGGTGCAGCGTGTCGCTTTTTTTCTTTGCGCTGATAGCTTTGGAGAAACGTTCTTACGGTGGTGAGAGTGTACCGCGGTTGGGTCCATGGTGCAATGGCTAGCGCGATCAGGCTGTTAACCAAATGGTTGGCGGTTCTAGCCCTCCCATGAGCATTTTGTCACTTTTTTTCTTTGCGCTCATACCTTTGGAAAAATGTTCTGACGGTGGTAAATTTGGAGCAAGGCTGTCTCGGTGGCGCAATCTGCTAGTGAATCGGCTGTTAAGCAAAAGGTTGGAGGTTCGAGCCCTTCCGAGAGCGGTGTGTCTCTTTTTTTTTCTTTGCGCTGATATCTTTGGAAAAATGTTCTGACGGTGGTGAGAGTGGAGCACGACTGTCTCTGTGGCGCAATTTGCTAGTGCGTCGGCTGTTAACCAAAAGGTTGGAGGTTCGAGCCCTCCCATGAGCGGTGTGTCGCTTTTTTTTTCTTTGCACTGATATCTTTGTAGAAGTGTTCCGGCCGTGGTGAGAGTGGAGCACGACTGTCTCCGTGGCGCAATTGGCTAGCGCGTTGGGCGGTTAACCAAAAGGTTGGAGGTTCGAACCCTCCCGAGAGCGGTGTGTCTCTTTTTTTTGCGCTGATAGCTTTGGAGAAATGTTCTGATGGTGATGAGAGTGGAGCACGACTACTTCCGTGACGCAATTGGCTAGCGCGTTCGGCTGGTAATCAAAAGGTTGGAAGTTCGAGCCCTCCCGAGAGCGGTGTGTCTCTTTTTTTTTCTTTGCGCTGATAGCTTTGGAGAAATGTTCTGACGGTGTTGAGAGTGGAGCGCGACTGCCTCCATGGCGCAGTCTGCTTGTGCGTCGGCTGTTAAGCGAAAGGTTGGAGGTTTGAGCCCTCCCGAGAGCGGTGTGTCTCTTTTTTTCTTTGCGCTGATAGCTTTGGAGAAATGTTCTGACGGTGGTGAGAGTGGAGCACGACTGTTTTCGTGGCAGAATCGGCTAGCGCGATCAACTGTTATCAAAAAGGTTGGAGGTTCGAGCCCTCCCGAGAACGGTGTGTCTTTTTTCATTGCGCTGATAGCTTTGAAGAAATATTCTGACGGTGGTGAGAGTGGAGCACGACTGTCTCCGTGGCGCAATCTGCTAGTGCGTCGGCTGTTAACCAAAAGGTTGGAGGTTCGAGTCCTCCCGTGAGCGGTGTGTCGCTTTTTTTTCGTTGCACTGATATCTTTGTAGAAGTGTTCTGACCGTGGTGAGAGTGGAGCACGACTGTCTCCATGGCGCAATTGGCTAGCGCGTTCGGCTGTTAACGAAAAGGTTGGAGGTTCAAGCCCTCCCACGAGCGGTGTGTCGCTTTTTTTTCTTTGCACTGGTATGTCTGGAGAAGTGTACTGACCGTGGTGAGAGTGGAGCACGACTGTCCCCGTGGCGCAGTCTGCTAGTGCGTCGGCTGTTAAGCAAAAGGTTGGAGGTTCGAGTCCTCCCCGGGTGCAGCGTGTCGCTTTTTTTCTTTGCGCTGATAGCTTTGGAGAAACGTTCTTACGGTGGTGAGAGTGTACCGCGGTTGGGTCCATGGTGCAATGGCTAGCGCGATCAGGCTGTTAACCAAATGGTTGGCGGTTCTAGCCCTCCCATGAGCATTTTGTCACTTTTTTTCTTTGCGCTGATACCTTTGGAAAAATGTTCTGACGGTGGTAAATTTGGAGCAAGGCTGTCTCGGTGGCGCAATCTGCTAGTGAATCGGCTGTTAAGCAAAAGGTTGGAGGTTCGAGCCCTTCCGAGAGCGGTGTGTCTCTTTTTTTTTTCTTTGCGCTGATATCTTTGGAAAAATGTTCTGACGGTGGTGAGAGTGGAGCACGACTGTCTCTGTGGCGCAATTTGCTAGTGCGTCGGCTGTTAACCAAAAGGTTGGAGGTTCGAGCCCTCCCATGAGCGGTGTGTCGCTTTATTTTCTTTGCACTGATATCTTTGTAGAAGTGTTCCGACCGTGGTGAGAGTGGAGCACGACTGTCTCCGTGGCGCAATTGGCTAGCGCGTTGGGCGGTTAACCAAAAGGTTGGAGGTTCGAACCCTCCCGAGAGCGGTGTGTCTCTTTTTTTTGCGCTGATAGCTTTGGAGAAATGTTCTGATGGTGATGAGAGTGGAGCACGACTACTTCCGTGACGCAATTGGCTAGCGCGTTCGGCTGGTAATCAAAAGGTTGGAAGTTCGAGCCCTCCCGAGAGCGGTGTGTCTCTTTTTTTTCTTTGCGCTGATAGCTTTGGAGAAATGTTCTGACGGTGTTGAGAGTGGAGCGCGACTGCCTCCATGGCGCAGTCTGCTTGTGCGTCGGCTGTTAAGCGAAAGGTTGGAGGTTTGAGCCCTCCCGAGAGCGGTGTGTCTCTTTTTTTCTTTGCGCTGATAGCTTTGGAGAAATGTTCTGACGGTGGTGAGAGTGGAGCACGACTGTTTTCGTGGCAGAATCGGCTAGCGCGATCAACTGTTATCAAAAAGGTTGGAGGTTCGAGCCCTCCCGAGAACGGTGTGTCTTTTTTCTTTGCGCTGATAGCTTTGAAGAAATATTCTGACGGTGGTGAGAGTGGAGCACGACTGTCTCCGTGGCGCAATCTGCTAGTGCGTCGGCTGTTAACCAAAAGGTTGGAGGTTCGAGCCCTCCCGTGAGTGGTGTGTCGCTTTTTTTTCGTTGCACTATTATCTTTGTAGAAGTGTTCTGACCGTGTTGAGAGTGGAGCACGACTGTCTCCGTGGCGCAATTGGCTAGCGCGTTCGGCTGTTAACGAAAAGGTTGGAGGTTCAAGCCCTCCCACGAGCGGTGTGTCGCTTTTTTTTCTTTGCACTGGTATGTTTGGAGAAGTGTTCTGACCGTGGTGAGAGTGGAGCACGACTGTCTCCGTGGGACGATTTACTAGCGCGTTTGGCTGTTGACCAAAAGTTTGGAGGTTCGAGCCCTCCCGAGAGCGGTGTGTCTCTTTTTTTTTCTTTGCGCTGATAGCTTTGGAGAAATGTTCTGACGGTGGTAAAAGTGGAGCAAGGCTGTCTCCTTGGCGCAATCTGCTAGTGCGTCGGCTGTTAAGCAAAAGGATGGAGGTTCGAACCCTCCCAAAAGCGGTGTGTCTCTTTTTTTCTTTGCGCTGATACCTTTGGAAAAATGTTCTTATTGTGGTTAAAGTGGAGCATGACTACCTCCGTGACGCAATTGGCTAGCGCGTTCGGCTGATAACCAAAAGGTTGGAGGTTCGAGCCCTCTCGAGAGCGGTGTGTCTTTTTTCTTTGCGCTGACAGCTATGGAGAAATGTTCCGACAGTGGTGAGAGTGGAGCGCTACTGTCTCCGTGGCACAATCTGCTAGTTCGTCGGCTGTTAAGCAAAAGGTCGGAGGTTCGAGCCCTCCCCGGGAGCAGCGTGTCGCTTTTTTTCTTTGCGCTTATAGCTTTGGAGAAAAGTTCTTACGGTGGTGAGAGTGGACCGCGGTTGGGTTCGTGGTGCAATGGCTAGTGAATCGGCTGTTAAGCAAAAGGTTGGAGGTTCGAGCCCTTCCGAGAGCGGTGTGTCTCTTTTTTTTTCTTTGCGCTGATATCTTTGGAAAAATGTTCTGACGGTGGTGAGAGTGGAGCACGACTGTCTCTGTGGCGCAATCTGCTAGTGCGTCGGCTGTTAACCAAAAGGTTGGAGGTTCGAGCCCTCCCATGAGCGGTGTGTCGCTTTTTTTTCTTTGCACTGATATCTTTGTAGGAGTGTTCTGACCGTGGTGAGAGTGGAGCACGACTGTCTCCGTGGCGCAATTGGCTAGCGCATTGGGCGGTTAACCAAAAGGTTGGAGGTTCGAACCCTCCCGAGAGCGGTGTGTCTGTTTTTTTTGCGCTGATAGCTTTGGAGAAATGTTCTGATGGTGATGAGAGTGGAGCACGACTACTTCCGTGACGCAATTGGCTAGCGCGTTCGGCTGTTAATCAAAAGGTTGGAAGTTCGAGCCCTCCCGAGAGCGGTGTGTCTCTTTTTTTTTCTTTGCGCTGATAGCTTTGGAGAAATGTTCTGACGGTGGTGAGAGTGGAGCGCGACTGTTTCCATGGCGCAGTCTGCTTGTGCGTCGGCTGTTAAGCAAAAGGTTGGAGGTTTGAGCCCTCCCGAGAGCGGTGTGTCTCTTTTTTTTTGCGCTGATAGCTTTGGAGAAATGTTCTGACGGTGGTGAGAGTGGAGCACGACTGTTTTCGTGGCAGAATCGGCTAGCGCGATCAACTGTTATCAAAAAGGTTGGAGGTTCGAGCCCTCCCGAGAACGGTGTGTCTTTTTTCTTTGCGCTGATAGCTTTGAAGAAATATTCTGACGGTGGTGAGAGTGGAGCACGACTGTCTCCGTGGCGCAATCTGCTAGTGCGTCGGCTGTTAACCAAAAGGTTGGAGGTTCGAGTCCTCCCGTGAGCGGTGTGTCGCTTTTTTTTCGTTGCACTGATATCTTTGTAGAAGTGTTCTGACCGTGGTGAGAGTGGAGCACGACTGTCTCCGTGGCGCAATTGGCTAGCGCGTTCGGCTGTTAACGAAAAGGTTGGAGGTTCAAGCCCTCCCACGAGCGGTGTGTCGCTTTTTTTTCTTTGCACTGGTATGTCTGGAGAAATGTACTGACCGTGGTGAGAGTGGAGCACGACTGTCTCCGTGGGACGATTTACTGGCGCGTTCGGCTGTTGACCAAAAGTTTGGAGGTTCGAGCCCTCCCGAGAGCGGTGTGTCTCTTTTTTTTCTTTGCGCTGATAGCTTTGGAGAAATGTTCTGACGGTGGTAAAAGTGGAGCAAGGCTGTCTCCTTGGCGCAATCTGCTAGTGCGTCGGCTGTTAAGCAAAAGGATGGAGGTTCGAACCCTCCCAAAAGCGGTGTGTCTCTTTTTTTCTTTGCGCTGATACATTTGGAAAAATGTTCTTATTGTGGTGAAAGTGGAGCATGACTACCTCCGTGACGCAATTGGCTAGCGCGTTCGGCTGATAACCAAAAGGTTGGAGGTTCGAGCCCTCTCGAGAGCGGTGTGTCTTTTTTCTTTGCGCTGACAGCTATGGAGAAATGTTCCGACAGTGGTGAGAGTGGAGCACTACTGTCTCCGTGGCACAATCTGCTAGTTCGTCGGCTGTTAAGCAAAAGGTCGGAGGTTCGAGCCCTCCCCGGGAGCAGCGTGTCGCTTTTTTTCTTTGCGCTTATAGCTTTGGAGAAACGTTCTTACGGTGGTGAGAGTGGACCGCGGTTGGGTTCGTGGTGCAATGGCTAGCGCGATCGGCTGTTAACCAAAAGGTTGGAGGTTCTAGCCCTCCCAGGAGCGGTGTGTCACTTTTTTTCTTTGCACTGATATCTTTAAAGAAGTGTTCTGACCGTGGTGAGAGTGGAACACGACTGTCTCTGTAGCGCAATGGGCTAGCGCGTTAAGCTGGTAACCATAAGGTTGGAGGTTCGAACCCTCCCATGAGCGGTGTGTCTTTTTTTCTTTGCGCTGATACCTTTGGAAAAATGTTCTGATGGTGGTGAGAGTGGAAAACGACTGTCTCCATGGTGCAATTCGCTAACGCTTTGGGCTGTTAACCAAAAGGTTGGAGGTTCGAACCCTCCCATGAGCGGTGTGACTCTTTTTTTCTTTGCGCTGATACCTTTGGAAAAATGTTCTGATGGTGGTGAGAGTAGAGCACGACTGCCTCCGTGACGCAATTAGCTAGCGCATTCGGCTGTTAACCAAAAGGTTGGAGGTTCGAGCCCTCCCATGAGCGGTGTGTCGCTTTTTTTCTTTGCACTGATATCTTTGAAGAAATATTCTGACCGTAGTGAGAGTGGAGCACGAATGTCTCTGTGGCGCAATTGGCTAGCGCGTTCGGCTGTTAACCATAAGGTTGGAGGTTCGAACCCTCCCATGAGCAGTGTGTCTCTTTTTTTCTTTGCGCTGATACCTTTGAAAAAATGTTCTGATGGTGGTGAGAGTGGAGCACGACTGTTTCCGTGGCAGAATCGGCTAGCGCGATCAACTGTTATCAAAAAGGTTGGAGGTTCGAGCCCTCCCGAGAGCGGTGTGTCTCTTTTTTTTCTTTCCGCTGATAGCTATGGAGAAATGTTCCGACAGTGGTGAGAGTGGAGCACTACTGTCTCCGTGGCACAATCTGCTAGTTCGTCGGCTGTTAAGCAAAAGGTCGGAGGTTCGAGCCCTCCCCGGGAGCAGCGTGTCGCTTTTTTTCTTTGCGCTTATAGCTTTGGAGAAACGTTCTTACGGTGGTGAGAGTGGACCGCGGTTGGGTCCGTGGTGCAATGGCTAGCGCGATCGGCTGTTAACCAAAAGGTTGGAGGTTCGAGCCCTCCCGAGAGCGGTGTGTCTCTTTTTTTTCTTTCCGCTGATAGCTTTGGAGAAACGTTCTGATGGTGATGAGAGTGGAGCGCGGTTGGGTCCGTGGTGCAATGCCTAGCGCGATTGGCTGTTAACCAAAAGGTTGGAGGTTCGAGCCCTCCAATGAGCGGTGTGTCGCTTTTTTTTTCTTTGCACTGATATCTTTGGAGAAGTGTTCTGACCATGGTGAGAGTGGAGCACGAACTGTCCCTGTGGCGCTATTGGCTAGCGCGTTGGGCTGTTAACCAAAAGGCTGGAGGTTCGAACCCTCGACTGAGCGGTGTGTCTCTTTTTTTCTTTGCGCTTTACCTTTGGAAAAAAGTTCTGATGGTGGTGAGAGTGGAGCACGACTACCTCCGTGACGCAATTGGCTAGCGCGTTCGGCTGTTAACCAAAAGGTTGGAGGTTCGAGCCCTCCCGAGAGCGGTGTGTCTCTCTTTTTTCTTTGCGCTGATAGCTTTGGAGAAATGTTCTGATGGTGGTGAGAGTGGAGCACGACTACTTCCGTGATGCAATTGGCTAGCGCGTTCAGCTGTTAATCAAAAGATTGGAAGTTCGAGCCCTCCCGAGAGCGGTGTGTCTCTTTTTTTTCTTTGCGCTGATAGCTTTGGAGAAATGTTCTGACGGTGGTGAGAGTGGAGCGCGACTGTCTCCGTGGCGCAGTCTGCTAGTGCGACGGCTGTTAAGCAAAAGGTTGGAGGTTCGAGCCCTCCCGGGAGCAGTGTGTCGCTTTTTTTCTTTGCGCTGATAGCTTTGGAGAAACGTTCTGCTGGTGGTGAGAGTGGAGCGCGGTTGGGTCCATGGTGCAATGGCTAGCGCGAATGGCTGTTAACCAAAAAGTTGAAGGTTCGAGCCCTCCAATGAGCGGTGTGTCGCTTTTTTTACTTTGCACTGATATCTTTGGAGAAATGTTCCGACAGTGGTGAGGGTGGAGCACGACTGTCTCCGTGGCGAGACTGCTAGTGCGTCGGCTGTTAAGCAAAAGGTTGGAGGTTCGAGCCCCCCCCAGGAGCGGTGTGTCTTTTTTCTTTGCGCTGATAGCTTTGTAGAAGTGTTCTGACCGTGGTGAGAGTGGAGCACGACTGCCTCCGTGGCGCAATCGGCTAGCGCGTTCAGCTGTTAACCAAAAGGTTGGAGGTTCGAGCCCTCCCACGAGCGGTGTGTCTCTTTTTTTCTTTGCGCTGATACCTTTGGAAAAATGTTCTGATTGTGGTGAAAGTGGAGCACGACTGTCTCCGTGGCAAAATCTGCTAGTTCGTCGGCTGTTAAGCAAAAGGTTGGAGGTTCGAGTCCTCCCGGGAGCCGCGTGTCGCTTTTTTTCTTTGCGCTGATAGCTTTGGAGAAACGTTCTTACGGTGGTGAGAGTGTACCGCGGTTGGGTCCATGGTGCAATGGCTAGCGCGATCGGCTGTTAACCAAAAGGTTGGAGGTTCTAGCCCTCCCATGAGCGGTGTGTCACTTTTTTTATTTGCGCTGATACCTTTGGAAAAATGTTCTGATGGTGGTGAGAGTGGAGCACAACTGTCTCCATGGTGCAATTCGCTAGCGCGTTGGGCTGTTAACCAAAAGGTTGGAGGTTCGAACCCTCCCATGAGTGGTGTGTCTCTTTTTTTCTTAGCGCTGATACCTTTGAAAAAATGTTGTGACGGTGGTGAGAGTAGAGCACGACTGTCTACGTGGCGCATTTGGCTAGCGCGATCGGCTCTTTACCGAAAAGTTGGAGGTTCGAGCCCTCCCGGGAGCGGCTTTTCGCTTTTTTCTTTGCACAGACTGCTATGGAGAAATGTTCCGACAGTGGTGAGAGTGGAGCACGACTGTCTCCGTGGCGCATTTGGCTAGCGCGTTGGGCTGTTAACCAAAAGGTTGGAGGTTCGAACCCTCCAATGAGTGGTGTGTCTCTTTTTTCTTTGCGCTTATACCTTTGAAAAAATGTTCTGATGGTGGTGAGAGTTGAGCACTACAATCTCCGTGACGCAATTGGCTAGCGCGTTCGGCTGTTAACCAAAAGGTTAGAGGTTCGAGCCCTCCCGAGAGCGGTGTGTCTCTTTTTTTCTTTGCGCTGATAGCTTTGGAGAAATATTCTGACGGTAGTGAGAGTGGAGCATGACTCTCTCCGTGGCGCAATCTGCTAGTGCGTCGGCTGTTAAGCAAAAGGTTGGAGGTTCGAGCTCTCCCAGGAGCAGTGTGTCGCTTTTTTCTTTGCGCTGATAGCCTTGGAGAAACGTTCTGACGGTGGTGAGAGCGGAGCCCAACTGTCTCTGTTGCGCAATTGGCTAGCGCGTTGGGCTGTTAACGAAAAGGTTGGAGGTTCGAACCCTCCCATGAGCGGTGTGTCTTTTTTTTTGCGCTGATACCTTTGGAAAAATGTTCTGATGGCGGTGAGAGTGGAGCACGACTACCTCCGTGACGCAATTGGCTCGCGGGTTCGGGTGTTGACCAAATTTTTGGAGGTTCGAGCCCTCCCGAGAGCGGTGTGTCTCTTTTTTTCTTTGCGCTGATAGCTTTGGAGAAATGTTGTGACGGTGGTGAGAGTGGAGCACGACTGTCTTCGTGGCGCAATCTGGTAGTGCGTCGGCTGTTAAGCAAAAGGTTTGAGGTTCGAGCCCTCCTGAAAACGGTGTGTCTCTTTTTTTCTTTGCGCTGATAGCTTTGGAGAAATGTTCTGATGATGGTGAGAGTGGCGCACGACTGTTTTCGTTGCAGAATCGGCTAGCGCGATCAACTGTTATCCAAAAGGTTGGAGGTTCGAGCCCTCCCGAGAGCGGTGTGTCTCTTTTTTTCTTTCCGCTGATAGCTTTGGAGAAATGTTCTAACGGTGAAGAGAGTGGAGCATGACTGACTCCGTGGCACAATCTGCTAGTGCGTCGGCTGTTAACCAAAAGGTTGGAGATTCGAGCCCTCCCATGAGCGGTGTGTCGCTTTTTTCTTTGCACTGATATCTTTATAGAAGTGTTCTGACCGTGGTGAGAGTGGAGCACGACTGTCTCCGTGGCGCAATTGGCTAGCGTGTTCGGCTGTTAACCAAAAGGTTGCAGGTTCGAACCCTTCCATGAGCGGTGTGTCTCTTTTTTTCTTTGCGCTGATACCTTTGGAAAAATGTTCTGATGGTGGTGAGAGTAGAGCACGACTACCTCCATGACGCAATTGGCTAGCGCGTTCGGCTGTTAACCAAAAGGTTGGAGGTTCGAGCCCTCCCAAAAGCGGTGTGTCTCTTTTTTCTTTGCGCTGACAGCTATGGAGAAATGTTCCGACAGTTTTGAGAGTGGAGCACGACTGTTTCCGTGGCGCAGTCTGCTAGGGCGTCGGCTGTTAAGCAAAAGGTTGGAGGTTCGAGCCCTCCCGGGAGCAGTGTGTCACTTTTTTTCTTTGCGCTGATAGCTTTGGAGAAACGTTCTGATGGTGGTGAGAGTGGAGCGCGGTTGGGTCCGTGTTGCAATGGCTAGCGCGATTGGCTGTTAACCAAAAGGTTGGAGGTTCGAGCCCTCCAATGAGCGGTGTGTCGCTTTTTTTTCTTTGCACTGATATCTTTGGAGAAGTGTTCTGACCATGTTGAGAGTGGAGCACGAACTGTCTCCGTGGCGCTATTGGCTAGCGCGTTGGGCTGTTAACCAGAAGGTTGGAGGTTCAAACCCTCCACTGAGCGGTGTCTCTTTTTTTTCTTTGCGCTGATACCTTTAGAAAAATGTTCTGATGGTGGTGAGAGTGGAGCACGACTACCTCCGTGACACAATTGGCAAGCGCGTCCGGCTGTTGACCAAACGTTTGGAGGTTCGAGCCCTCCCGAGAGCGGTGTGTCTCTTTTTTTTTTTTGCGCTGATAGCTTTGGAGAAATGTTCTGACGGTGGTAAAAGTGGAGCAAGGATGTCTCCGTGGCGCTATCTGCTAGTGCGTCGGCTGATAAGCAAAACGTTGGAGGTTCGAGCCCTCCCGAGAGCGGTGTGTCTCTTTTTTTTCTTTGCGCTGATAGCTTTGGAGAAATGTTCTGATGGTGGTGAGAGTGGAGCACGACTACTTCCGTGATGCAATTGGCTAGCGCATTCGGCTGTTAATCAAAAGGTTGGAAGTTCGAGCCCTCCTGAGAGCGGTGTGTCTCTTTTTTTTTCTTTGCGCTGATAGCTTTGGAGAAATGTTCTGACGGTGGTGAGAGTGGAGCGCGACTGTCTCCGTGGCGCAGTCTGCTAGTGCGTCGGCTGTCAAGCAAAAGGTTGGAGGTTCGAGCCCTCCCGGGAGCAGTGTGTCGCTTTTTTTTCTTTTCGCTGATAGCTTTGGAGAAACGTTCTGATGGTGGTGAGAGTGGAGCGCGGTTGGGTCCGTGGTGCAATGGCTAGCGCGATTGGCTGTTAACCAAAAGGTTGGAGGTTCGAGACCTCCAATGAGCAGTGTGTCGCTTTTTTTTCTTTGCACTGATATCTTTGGAGAAATGTTCCGACAGTGGTGAGAGTGGAGCACGACTGTCTCCGTGGCGCAACTGCTAGTGCGTCGGCTGTTAAGCAAAAGGTTGGAGGTTCAAGCCCTCCCAGGAGCGGTGTGTCTTTTTTCTTTGCGCTAATAGCTTTGTAGAAGTGTTCTGACCGTAGTGAGAGTGGAGCATGACTGTCTCCGTAGCGCAATTGGCTAGCGCGTTCAGTTGTGAACCAAAAGTTTGGAGGTTCGAGCCCTCCCAAGAGCGGTGTGTCGCTTTTTTTTCTTTGCTCTGATATCTTTGGAGAAGTGTTCTGACCGTGGTGAGAGTGGAGCACGACTGTCTCCGTGGGACGATTTGCTAGCGCGTTGGTCTGTTGACCAAAAGGTTGGAGGTTCGAACCCTCCCATGACCGGTGTGTCCCCTTTTTCTTTGCGCTGATACCTTTGGAAAAATGTTCTGATGGTGGTGAGAGTGGAGCACGACTACCTCCGTGATGCAATTTGCTAGCGCGTTCGGCTGTTAATCCAAAGGTTGGAGTTTCGAGCCCTCCCAAGAGCAGTGTGTCTCTTTTTTTTCTTTGCGCTGATAGCTTTGGAGAAATGTTCTGACGGTGGTGAGAGCGGAGCGCGACTGTCTCCGTGTCGCAGTCTGCTAGTGGGTCGGCTGTTAAGCAAAAGGTTGGAGGTTCGAGCCCTCCCGGGAGCAGTGTGTCGCTTTTTTTCTTTGCGCTGATAGCTTTGCAGAAACGTTTTGACGGTGGTGCGAGTGGAGCGCGGTTGGGTGCGTGGTGCAATGGCTAGCGCGATTGGCTGTTAACCAAAAGGTTGGAGGTTCGAGCCCTCCCATGAGCGGTGTGTCGCTTTTTTTTCTTTGCACAGATATCCTTGGAAAAATGTTCTGATGGTGGTGAGAGTGGAGCACGACTACATCCGTGACGCAATTGGCTAGCGCGTTCGGCTGTTGACCAAAAGTTTGGAGGTTCGAGCTCTCCCGAGAGCGGTGTGTCTCTTTTTTTTCTTTGCGCTGATAGCTTTGGATAAATGTTCTGACGGTGGTAAAATTGGAGCAAGGCTGTCTCCGTGGCGCAATCTGCTAGTGCATCGGCTGTTAAGCAAAAGGGTAAAGGTTCGAGCCCTCCCGAGAGCGGTGTGTGTCTTTTTTTTTCGTTGCGCTGATAGCTTTGGTGAAAGGTTCTGACGGTGGTGAGAGTGGAGCACGACTGTCTCCGTGGCGGAATCTGCTAGTGCGTCGGCTGTTAACCAAAAGGTTGGAGGTTCGAGCCCTCCCACGAGCGGTGTGTCGCTTTTTTTCTTTGCACTGATATCTTTGTAGAAGTGTTCTGACCGTGGTGAGAGTGGAGCACGACTGTCTCCGTGGCGCAATTGGCTAGCGCGTTGGGCTGTTAACCAAAAGGTTGGAGGTTCGAATTCTGCCATGAGCGGTGTGTTGCTTTTTTTCTTTGCACTGATATCTTTGGAGAAGTGTTCTGACCGTGGTGAGAGTGAAGCACGACTGTCTCCATGGTGCAATTCGCTAGCGCGTTGGGCTGTTAACCAAATGGTTGGAGGTTCGAACCCTACCATGAGCGGTGTGTCTCTTTTTTTCTTTGCGCTGATACCTTTGGAAAAATGTTCTGATGGCGGTGAGAGTAGAGCACGACTACCTCCGTGACGCAATTGGCTAGCGCGTTCGGCTGTTAACCAAAAGGTTGGAGGTTCGAGCCCTCCCATGAGCGGTGTGTCGCTTTTTTTCTTTGCACTGATATCTTTGGAGAAGTGTTCTGACAGTAGTGAGAGTGGAGCACGAATGTCTCCGTGGCGCAAGTGGCAAGCGCGTTGGGCTGTTAACCATAAGGTTGGAGGTTCGAACCCTCCCATGAGCAGTGTGTCTCTTTTTTTCTTTGCGCTGATACCTTTGAAAAAATGTTCTGATGGTGGTGAGAGTGGAGCACGACTACCTCCGTGACGCAATTGGCTAGCGCGTTCGAGTGTGGACCAAAAGTTTGGGGTTTCGAGCCCTCCCGAGAGCTGTGTGTTTTTTTTCCTTTGCGCTGATAGCTTTGGAGAAAAGTTCTGACAGTGGTGAGAGTGGAGCACTACTGTCTCCGTGGCGCAATCTGCTAGTGCGTTGGCTGTTAACCAAAAGGTTGCAGGTTCGAACCCTCCCATGAGCGGCGTGTCTCTTTTTTTCTTTGCGCTGATACCTTTGGAAAAATGTTCTGATGGTGGTGAGAGTGGAGCACGACTTTCTCCGTGACGCAATTGGCTAGCGCGTTCGGCTGTTAACCAAAAGGTTGGAGGTTCGAGCCCTCCCGAAAGCGGGGTGTCTCTTTTTTCTTTGCGCTGACAGCTATGGAGAAATGTTCCTACAGTGATGAGAGTGGAGCACGACTGTCTCCGTGGCGCAACTGCTAGTGCGTCGGCTGTTAATCAAAAGGTTGGAGGTTCGAGCCCTCCCAGGAGCAGTGTGTTTCTTTTTTTCTTTGCGCTGATAGCTTTGGAGAAATGTTCTGATGGTGGTGAGAGTGGAGCACGACTACTTCCGTGATGCAATTGGCTAGCGCGTTCGGCTGTTAATCAAAAGGTTGGAAGTTCGAGCCCTCCCGAGAGCGGTGTGTCTCTTTTTTTTCTTTGCGCTGACAGCTTTGGAGAAATGTTCTGACCGTGGTGAGAGTGGAGCACGACTGTCTACGTGGCGCAATTAGCTAGCGTGTTCGGCTGTTAACCAAAAGGTTGGAGATTCGAGCCCTCCCACGAGCGGTGTGTCGCTTTTTTTTCTTTGCACTGATATCTTTGGAGAAGTCTTCTGACCGTGGTGAGAGTGGTGCATAACGGTCTCCGTGGGACGATTGGCTAGCGCGTTGGTCTGTTAACCAAAAGGATGGAGGTTCGAACCCTCCCAAAAGCGGTGTGTCTCTTTTTTTCTTTGCGCTGATACCTTTGGAAAAATGTTCTGATTGTGGTGTAAGTGGAGCATGACTACCTCCGTGACGCAATTGGCTAGCGCGTTTGGCTGATAACCAAAAGGTTGGAGGTTCGAGCCCTCCCGAGAGTGGTGTGTCTCTTTTTTCTTTGCGCTGACAGCAATGGAGAAATGTTCCGACAGTGTTGAGAGTGGAGCACGACTGTCTCCGTGGCGCAACTGCTAGTGCGTCGGCTGTTAAGCAAAAGGTTGGAGGTTTGAGCCCTCCCAGGAGCAGTGTGTCGCTTTTTTTCTTTGCGCTGATAGCATGGAGAAACGTTCTGACGGTGGTGGGAGTGGAGCACGACTGTCTCTGTTGCGCAATTGGCTAGCGCGTTGGGCTGTTAACGAAAAGGTTGGAGGTTCGAACCCTCCCATGAGCGGTGTGTCTCTTTTTTTCTTTGCGCTTAACCTTTGGAAAAAAGTTCGGATGGTGGTGAGAGTGGAGCACGACAACCTCCGTGACGCAATTGGCTAGCGCGCTCGGCTGTTAACCAAAAGGTTGGAGGTTCGAGCCCTCCCGAGAGCGGTGTGTCTCTTTTTTTTTGCGCTGATAGCTTTGGAGAAATGTTCTGATGGTGGTGAGAGTGGAGCACGACTACTTCCGTGATGCAATTAGCTAGCGCGTTCGGCTGTTAATCAAAAGGTTGGAAGTTCGAGCCCTCCCGAGAGCGGTGTGTCGCTTTTTTTCTTTGCGCTGATAGCTTTGGAGAAACGTTCTGATGGTGGTGAGAGTGGAGCGCGGTTGGGTCCGTGGTGCATTGGCTAGCGCGATTGGCTGCTAACCAAAAGGTTGGAGGTTCAAGCACTCCAATGGGCGGTGTGTCGCTTTTTTTTCTTTGCACTGATATCTTTGGAGAAATGTTCCGACAGTGGTGAGAGTTGAGCACGACTGTCTCCGTGGCGCAACTGCTAGTGCGTCGGCTGTTAAGCAAAAGGTTGGAGGTTCGAGCCCTCCCAGGAGCGGTGTGTCTTTTTTCTTTGCGCTGATAGCTTTGTAGAAGTGTTCGGACCGTGGTGAGAGTGAGGCACTACTGTCTCCGTGGCGCAATTGGCTAGCGCGTTCAGCTGTTAACCAAAAGGTTGGAGGTTCGAGCCCTCCCACGAGCGGTGTGTCGCTTTTTTTTCTTTGCTCTGATATCTTTGGAGAAGTGTTCTGGCCGTGGTGAGAGTGGAGCACGACTGTCTCCGTGGGACGATTGGCTAGCGCGTTGGTCTGTTAACCGAAAGGATGGAGGTTCGAACCCTCCCAAAAGCGGTGTGTCTCTTTTTTCTTTGCGCTGATACCTTTGGAAAAATGTTCTGATTGTGTTGGAAGTGGAGTATGACTACCTCCATGACGCAATTGGCTAGCGCGTTCGACTGATAACCAAAAGGTTGGAGGTTTGAGCCCTACCGAGAGTGGTGTGTCTCTTTTTCTTTGCGCTGACAGCTATGGAGAAATGTTCCGACAGTGGTGAGAGTGGAGCACGACTGTCTCCGTGGCACAATCTGCTAGTTCGTCGGCTGTTAAGCAAAAGTTTGGAGGTTCGAGCCCTCCCGAGAGCGGTGTGTCTCTTTTTTTTTGCGCTGATAGCTTTGGAGAAATATTCTTACGGTAGTGAGAGTGGAGCACGACTGTCTCCGTGGCGCAATCTGCTAGTGCGTCAGCTGTAAAGCAAAAGGTTGGAGGTTCGAACCCTCCCAGGAGCAGTGTGTCGCTTTTTTTCTTTGCGCTGATAGCCTTGGAGAAACGTTCTGACCATGGTGAGAGTGGAGCAAGAACTGTCTCCGTGGCGCAATTGGCTAGCGCGTTGGGCTGGTAACCAAAAGGCTGGAGGTTCGAACCCTCCCATTAGCGGTGTGTCTCTTTTTTTCTTTGCGCTGATATCTTTGGAAAAATGTTCTGATGGTGGTGAAAGTGGACCACGACTACCTCCGTGACGCAATTGACTAGCGCGTTCGGCTGTTGACCAAAAGTTTGGAGGTTCGAGCTCTCCCGAGAGCGGTGTGTCTCTTTTTTTTTCTTTGCGCTGATAGCTTTGGATAAATGTTCTGACGGTGGTAAAATTGGAGCAAGGCTGTCTCCGTGGCGCAATCTGCTAGTGAATCGGCTGTAAAGCAAAAGGTTGGAGGTTCGAGCCCTCCCGAGAGCGGTGTGTCTCTTTTTTTTTCTTTGCGCTGATAGCTTTGGGGAAATGTTCTGACGGTGGTGAGAGTGGAGCACGACTGTCTCCGTGGCGCAATCTGCTAGTGCGTCGGCTGTTAACCAAAGGGTGGAGGTTCGAGCCCTCCCATGAGCGGTGTGTCGCTTTTTTTCATTGCACTGATATCTTTGTAGAAGTGTTCTGACCGTGGTGAGAGTGGAGCACGACTGTCTCCGTGGCGCAATTGGCTAGCGCGTTGTGCTGTTAACCAAAAGGTTGGAGGTTCGAATTCTGCCATGAGTGGTGTGTTGTTTTTTTTTTCTTTGCACTGATATCTTCTTTGGAGAAGTGTTCTGACCGTGTATGAGAGTGAAGCACGACTGTCTCCATGGTGCAATTCGCTAGCGCGTTAGGCTGTTAACCAAAAAGTTGGAGGTTCGAACCCTCCCATGAGCGGTGTGTCTCTTTTTTTCTTTGCGCTGATACCTTTGGAAAAATGTGCTGATGGTGGTGAGAGTAGAGCACGACTACCTCCGTGACGCAATTGGCTAGCGCGTTCGGCTGTTAACCAAAAGGATGGAGGTTCAAGCCCTCCCATGAGCGGTGTGTCGCTTTTTTTCTTTGCACTGATATCTTTGGAGAAGTGTTCTGACCCTAGTGAGAGTGGAGCACGAATGTCTCCGTGGCGCAAGTGGCTAGCGCGTTGGGCTGTTAACCATAAGGTGAGGTTCAAACCCTCCCATGAGCAGTGTGTCCCTTTTTTTCTTTGCGCTGATACCTTTGAAAAAATGTTCTGATGGTGTTGAGAGTGGAGCACGACTACCTCCGCGACGCAATTGGCTAGCGCGTTCGGCTGTTGACCAAAAGTTTGGAGGTTCGAGCCCTCCCGAGAGCGGTGTGTCTCTTTTTTTGCTTTGCGCTGATAGTTTTGGAGAAATGTTCTGACGGTGGTAAAAGTGGAGCAAGGCTGTCTCCGTGGCGCAATCTGCTAGTGCGTCGGCTGTTAAGCAAAAGGTTGGAGGTTTGAGCCCTCCTGAGAGCGGTGTTTCTCTTTTTTTTCTTTGCGCTGATAGCTTTGGAGAAATGTTCTGACGGTGGTGAGAGTGGAGCACGACTTTTTCCGTGGCAGAATCGCCTAGCGCGATCAACTGTTATCAAGAAGGTTAGAGGTTCGAGCCCTCCCGAGAGCGGTTTGTCTTTTTTCTTTGCGCTGATAGCTTTGGAGAAATGTTCTGACGGTGGTGAGAATGGATCACGACTGTCTCCGTGGCGCAATCTGCTAGTGCGTCGGCTGTTAACCAAAAGGTTGGAGGTTCGAGCCCTTCCATGAGCGGTGTGTCGCTTTTTTTCTTTGCACTGATATCTTTGTAGAAGTGTTCTGACCGTGGTGAGAGTGAAGCACGACTGTCTCTGTGGCGCAGTTGGCTAGCGCGTTCGGCTGTTAACCAAAATGATGGAGGTTCGAACCCTCCCAAAAGCGGTGTGTCTCTTTTTTTCTTTGCGCTGATACCTTCGGAAAAATGTTCTGATTGTGGTGAAAGTGGAGCATGACTACCTCCGTGACGCATTTGGCTAGCGCGTTCGGCTGATAACCAAAACGTTGGAGGTTCGAGCCCTCCCGAGAGCGGTGTGTCTCTTTTTTCTTTGCACTGACAGCTATGAAGAAATGTTCCGACAGTGGTGAGAGTGGAGCACGACTGTCTCCGTGGCAATATCTGCTAGTTCGTCGGCTGTTAAGCAAAACGTTGGAGGTTCGAGCCCTCCCCGGGAGCAGCGTGTCGCTTTTTTTCTTTGCGCTGATAGCTTTGGAGAAACGTTCTTACGGTGGTGAGAGTGGACCGCGGTTGGGTCCGTGGTGCAATGGCTAGCGCGATCGGCTGTTAACCAAAAGGTTGGAGATTCTAGCCCTCCCATGAGCGGTGTGTCACTTTTTTCTTTGCACTGATATCTTTGAAGAAGTGTTGTGACCGTGATGAAAGTGGAGCACGACTGTTTTTTGGCGCAATTGGCTAGCGCGTTGGGCTGTTAACCAAAAGGTTGGAGGTTCGAACCCTCCCATGAGCGGTGTGTCTCTTTTTTTCTTTGCGCTGATACCTTTGGAAAAATGTTCTGATAGTGGTGAGAGTGGAGCACGACTGTTTTTTGGCGCAATTGGCTAGCGCGTTCAGCTGTTAACCAAAAGGTTAGAGGTTCGAACCCTCCCATGAGCGGTGTGTCTCTTTTTTTCTTTGCACTGATACCTTTGGAAAAATGTTCTGATGGTGGTGAGAGTGGAGCACGATTACCTCCGTGACGCAATTGGCTAGTGCGTTCGGCTGTTGACCAAAAGTTTGGAGGTTCGTGCTCTCCCGAGAGCGGTGTGTCTCTTTTTTTTGCGCTGATAGCTTTGGAGAAATGTTCTGACGGTGGTAAAATTGGAGCAAGGCTGTCTCCGTAGCAGAATCGGCTAGCGCGATCAAATGGTATCCAAAAGGTTGGAAGTTCGAGCCCTCCCGAGAGCGGTGTGTCTTTTTTTTTCTTTGCGCTGATAGCTTTGGAGAAATGTTCTAACGGTGGTGAGAGTGGGGCACGACTGTCTCCGTGGCCCAATCGGCTAGTGCGTCGGCTGTTAACCAACAGGTTGGAGATTCGAGCCTTCCTATGAGCGGTGTGTCGCTTTTTTTTCTTTGAGCTGATATCTTGTAGAAGTGTTCTCACTGTGGTGAGAGTGGAGCACGACTTTCTCCGTGGCGCAATTGGCTAGCGCGTTCGGCTGTTAACCAAAAGGTTGCAGGTTCGAACCCTCCCGAAAGCGGTGTGTCTCTTTTAGATGCGGAAGCATCTTTTACTCACGCCTTGTAGTCCGCCGTCCGCGCCGTCCGCACCGCTTCTCGAACATTCGACAGCTGACGCGCGCGCATGCGCCGTCGCGCCGTCGCCCCACCATCTGTGCCGCGCGCGCTTCTCCTTCGAGAACATTCGACAGCTGACAGCGCATGCGCCGTCGCGCTGTATATATACTCAAGGTCGGCGCTCGCTCGCTCAGTTGCCGCTCGTCGGTTGGTTTGTACGGCGCGTCGACGTCCAAGGTCGCGGTGAAATGAATTCCAACGAATCCACAAACACAATTATCGACGTCCCTTCGACCAGCGCCGCCCTTTCGCAAATGTGTGTACGTGTTCACTCATTTAACACCCCCTCCTACAACCACGTTAACCAATTTAGCCATCGACCCAAGTAAGTCGCAATTTAACACCCCATTTCACAACCACGTTAACCAATGTAGCCATCGACCCAAGTAAGTCGCACTTTAACACCCCGTTAACCAATTATATGCTCCGCATCCTCCTCAGTGTTCCCCCGAGGGAAGCTGCGGGCAATTTTTTTCTTTGCGCTGACAGCTATGGAGAAATGTTCCGACAGTGATGAGAGTGTAGCACGACTGTCTCCGTGGCGCAACTGCTAGTGCGTCGGCTGTTAAGCAAAAGGTTGGAGGTTCGAGCCCTCCCAGGAGCACTGTGTCGCTTTTTTTCTTTGCGCTGATAGCCTTGGAGAAACGTTCTGACAGTGGTGAGAGTGGAGCACGACTGTCTCTGTTGCGCAATTGGCTAGCGCGTTGAGCTGTTAACGAAAATGTTGGAGGTTCGAACCCTCCCATGACCGGTGTGCCTCTTTTTTTCTTTGCGCTGATACCTTTGGAAAAATGTTCTTATGGTGGTGAGAGTGGAGCACGACTACCTCCGTGACGCAATAGGCTAGCGCGTTCGGCTGTTAACCAAAAGGTTGGAGGTTCAAGCCCTACCGAGAGCGGTGTGTCTCTTTTTTTTTGCGCTGATAGATTTGGAGAAATGTTCTGATGGTGGTGAGAGTGGAGCACGACTACTTCCGTGACGCAATTGGCTAGCGCGTTCGGCTGTTAAGCAAAACGTTGGAGGTTCGAGCCCTCCCGGGACCAGTGTGTCGCTTTTTTTCTTTGCGCTGATAGCTTTGGAAAAATGTTCTGATGGTGGTGAGAGTAGAGCACGACTACCTCCGTGACGCAATTCGCTAGCGCGTTCGGCTGTTGACCAAAAGTTTGGAGGTTCGAGCCCTCCCGAGAGCGGTGTGTCTCTTTTTTTCTTTGCGCTTGATTGATTGATTGATTTGTGGGGTTTAACGTACCAAAACCATTTTCTTTGCGCTTATACCTTTGGAAAAATGTTCTGATGGTGGTTAGAGTGGAGCACGACTACCTCCGTGACGCAATTGGCTAGCGCGTTCGGCTGTTGACCAAAAGTTTGGAGGTTCCAGCTCTCCCGAGAGCGGTGTGTCTCTTTTTTTTGCGCTGATAGCTTTGGAGAAATGTTCTGACGGTGGTAAAATTGGAGCAAGGCTGTCTCCGTGGCGCAATCTGCTAGTGCGTCGGCTGTTAAGCAAAAGGTTGGAGGTTCGAGCCCTCCCGAGAGAGGTGTGTCTCTTTTTTTTTCTTTGCGCTGATAGCTTTGGAGAAATGTTCTGACGGTGGTGAGAGTGGAGCACGACTGTCTCCGTGGCGCAATCTGCTAGTGCGTCGGCTGTTGAGCAAAAGGTTGGAGGTTCGAGCCCTCTCATGAGCGGTGTGTCGCTTTTTTTCTTTGCACTGATATCTTTGTAGAAGTGTTCTGACCGTGGTGAGAGTGGAGCATGACTGTCTCCGTGGCGCAATTGGCTAGCGCGTTCGGCTGTTAACCAAAAGGTTGGAGGTTCGAGCCCTCCCACGAGGGTGTGTCGCTTTTTTTTGTACTGATATCTTTGGAGAAGTGTTCTGACCATGGTGAGAGTGGTGCACGACTGGCTCCGTGGGACGATTGGCTAGCGCGTTGGTCTGTTAACAAAAAGGATGGAGCTTCGAACCCTCCCATGAGTGGTGTGTCTCTTTTTTTCTTTGCGCTGATACCTTTGGAAAAATGTTCTGATGGTGGTAAGAGTAGAGCACGACTACCTCCGTGACGCAATTGGCTAGCGCGTTCGGCTGTTGACCAAAAGTTTGGAGGTTCGAGCCCTCCCGAGAGCGGTGTGTCGCTTTTTTTTCTTTGAACTGATATCTTTTGAGAAGTGTTCTGACCGTGGTGAGCGTGGAGCACGCTTGTCTCCGTGGCGAAATTGGCTAGCGCGTTGGGCTGTCACCAAAAGGTTGGAGGTTCGAACCCCCCATGAGCAGTGTGTCTCTTTCTTTTCTTTGCGCTGATACCTTTGAAAAAATGTTCTGATGGTGGTGAGAGTGGAGCACGACTACCTCCGTGACCCAATTGGCTAGCGCTTTCGGGTGTAGACCAAAAGTTTGGAGGTTCGAGCCCTCCCGAGAGCTGTGTGTCTCTTTTTTTCTTTGCGCTGATAGCTTTGGAGAAATGTTCTGACGGTGGTGAGAGTGGAGCACTACTGTCTCCGTGGCGCAATCTGCTAGTGCGTCGGCTGTTAAGCAAAAGTTTTGAGGTTCGAGCCCTCCTGAGAGCGGTCTGTCTCTTTTTTTCTTTGCGCTGATAGCTTTGGAGAAATGTTCTGACGGTGGTGAGAGTGGCGCACGACTGTTTCAGTGGCAGAATCGGCTAGCGCGATCAACTGTTATCTAAAAGGTTGGAGGTTCGAGCCCTCCCGAGACCGGTGTGTCTCTTTTTTTTTCTTTGCGCTGATAGCTTTGGAGAAATGTTCTAACGGTGGTGAGAGTGGAGCACGACTGTCTCCGTGGCCCAATCTGCTAGTGCGTCGGCTGTTAACCAACAGGTTGGAGATTCGAGCCCTCCTATGAGCGGTGTGTCGCTTTTTTTTTCTTTGCACTGATATCTTTGTAGAAGTGTTCTGATCGTGGTGAGAGTAGAGCACGACTACCTCCGTGACGCAATTGGCTAGCGCGTTCGGCTATTAACCAAAAGGTTGGAGGTTCGAACCCTCCCGAAAGCGGTGTGTCTCTTTTTTCTTTGCGCTGACAGCTATGGAGAAATGTTCCGACAGTGATAAGAGTGGAGCATGACTGTCTCCGTGGCACAACTGCTAGTGCGTCGGCTGTTAAGCAAAAGGTTAGAGGTTCGAGCCCTCTCAGGAGCAGTGTGTCGCTTTTTTCTTTGCGCTGATAGCCTTGGAGAAACGTTCTGACGGTGGTGAGAGTGGAGCACGACTGTCTCTGTTGCGCAATTGGCTAGCGCGTTGGGCTGTTAACGAAAAGGTTGGAGGTTCGGACCCTCCCATGAGCGGTGTGCCTCTTTTTTTCTTTGCGCTGATACTTTTGGAAAAATGTTCTGATGGTGGTGAGAGTGGAGCACGACCACCTCCGTGACGCAATAGGCTAGCGCGTTCGGCTGTCAACCAAAAGGTTGGAGGTTTGAGCCCTCCCGAGAGCGGTGTGTCTCTTTTTTTTGCGCTGATAGCTTTGGAGAAATGTTCTGATGGTGGTGAGAGTGGAGCACGACTACTTCCGTGACGCAATGGGCTAGCGCGTTCGGCTGTTAATCAAAAGGTTGGAGATTCGAGCCCTCCCATGAGCGGTGTGTCGCTTTTTTTTCTTTGCACTGATATCTTTGTAGAAGTGTTCTGACCGTGGTAAGAGTGGAGCACGACTGTCTCCGTGGCGCAATTGGCTAGCGTGTTCGGATGTTAACCGAAAGTTTGCAGGTTCGAACCCTCCCATAAAAGGTGTGTTTCTTTTTTTTTGCGCTGATACCTTTGGAAAAATGTTCTGATGGTGGTGAGAGTGGAGCACAACTACCTCCGTAACCAAATT
Source organism: Rhipicephalus microplus (assembly GCF_043290135.1). Classification (NCBI taxonomy): domain Eukaryota; kingdom Metazoa; phylum Arthropoda; class Arachnida; order Ixodida; family Ixodidae; genus Rhipicephalus; species Rhipicephalus microplus. The sequence continues at coordinate 8,873,428 of NW_027464592.1, forward strand.
GGCTAGCGCGTTCGGCTGTTAATCAAAAGGATGCAGGTTCGAGCCCTCCCGAGAGCGGTATGTCTCTTTTTTTTCTTTGCGCTGATAGCTTTGGAGAAATGTTCTGACGATGGTGAGAGTGGAGCACGACTGTCTCCGTGGCGCAATCTGCTAGTGCGTCGGCTGTTAAGCAAAAAGGTTGGAGGTTCGAGCCCTCCCGGAGCAGTGTGTCGCTTTTTTTCTTTGCGCTGATAGCTTTAGAGAAACGTTGTGACGCTGGTGAGAGTGGAGCGCGGTTGGGTCCATGGTGCAATGGCTAGCGCGATTGGCTGTTAACCAAAAGATATGAGGTTCGAGCCCTCCCATGAGCGGTGTGTCGCTTTTTTTTCTTTGCACTGATAATCTTTGGAGAAGTGTTCTGACCATGGTGAGAGTGGAGCACGACTGTCTCCGTGGCGCAATTGGCTAGCCCGTTGGGTTGTTAACCAAAAGGTTGGAGGTTTGAACCCTCCCATGAGCGGTGTGTTTTTTTTCTTTGCGCTGATACCTTTGGAAAAATGTTCTGATGGTGGTGAGAGTGGAGCACGACTACCTCCGTGATGCAATTGCCTAGCACGTTCGGCTGTTCACCGATAGGTTGGAGGTTCGAACCCTCCCGAGAGTGGTGTGTTTCTTTTTTTTCTTTGCACTGATAGCTTTGGAGAAATTTTCTGACGGTGGTAAAAGTGGAGCAAGGCTGTCTCCGTGGCGCAATCTGCTAGTGCGTCGGCTGTTAAGCAAAAGGATGGAGGTTCGAACCCTCCCAAAAGCGGCGTGTCTCTTTTTTTTGCGCTGATACCTTTGGAAAAATGTTCTGATTGTGGTGAAAGTGGAGCATGACTACCTCCGTGACGCAATTGGCTAGCGCGTTCGGCTGACAACCAAAAGATGGGACGTTCGAGCCCTCCCGACAGCGGTGTGTCTCTTTTTTCTTTGCGCTGACAGCTATGGAAAAATGTTCCGACAGTGGTGAGAGTGGGGCACGACTGTCTCCGTGGCACAATCTGCTAGTTCGTCGGCTGTTAAGCAAAAGGTCGGAGGTTCGAGCCCTCCCCGAGAGCAGCGTGTCGCTTTTTTTCTTTGCGCTGATAGCTTTGGAGAAACGTTCTTACGGTGGTGAGAGTGGACCGCGGTTTGGTCCGTGGTGCAATGGCTAGCGCGATCGGCTGTTAACCGAAAGGTTGGAGGTTCTAGCCCTCCCATGAGCGGTGTGTCACTTTTTTCTTCGCACTGATATTTTTGAAGAAGTGTTCTGACCATGGTGAGAGTGGAGCACGACTGTCTCTGTGGCGCAATTGGCTAGCGCGTTTAGCTGTTAACCATAAGGTTGGAGGTTCGAACCCTCCCATGAGCGGTGTGTCTCTTTTTTTCTTTGCACTGATACCTTTGGAAAAATGTTCTGATGGTGGTGAGAGTGGAGCACGATTACCTCCGTGACGCAATTGGCTAGTGCGTTCGGCTGTTGACCAAAAGTTTGGAGGTTCGTGCTCTCCCGAGAGCGGTGTGTCTCTTTTTTTTGCGCTGATAGCTTTGGAGAAATGTTCTGACGGTGGTAAAATTGGAGCAAGGCTGTCTCCGTAGCAGAATCGGCTAGCGCGATCAACTGTTATCCAAAAGGTTGGAAGTTCGAGCCCTCCCGAGAGCGGTGTGTCTTTTTTTTTCTTTGCGCTGATAGCTTTGGAGAAATGTTCTAACGGTGGTGAGAGTGGAGCACGACTGTCTCCGTGGCCCAATCGGCTAGTGCGTCGGCTGTTAACCAACAGGTTGGAGATTCGAGCCTTCCTATGAGCGGTGTGTCGCTTTTTTTTCTTTGAGCTGATATCTTTGTAGAAGTGTTCTCACTGTGGTGAGAGTGGAGCACGACTTTCTCCGTGGCGCAATTGGCTAGCGCGTTCGGCTGTTAACCAAAAGGTTGCAGGTTCGAACCCTCCCGAAAGCGGTGTGTCTCTTTTAGATGCGGAAGCATCTTTTACTCACGCCTTGTAGTCCGCCGTCCGCGCCGTCCGCACCGCTTCTCGAACATTCGACAGCTGACGCGCGCGCATGCGCCGTCGCGCCGTCGCCCCACCATCTGTGCCGCGCGCGCTTCTCCTTCGAGAACATTCGACAGCTGACAGCGCATGCGCCGTCGCGCTGTATATATACTCAAGGTCGGCGCTCGCTCGCTCAGTTGCCGCTCGTCGGTTGGTTTGTACGGCGCGTCGACGTCCAAGGTCGCGGTGAAATGAATTCCAACGAATCCACAAACACAATTATCGACGTCCCTTCGACCAGCGCCGCCCTTTCGCAAATGTGTGTACGTGTTCACTCATTTAACACCCCCTCCTACAACCACGTTAACCAATTTAGCCATCGACCCAAGTAAGTCGCAATTTAACACCCCATTTCACAACCACGTTAACCAATGTAGCCATCGACCCAAGTAAGTCGCACTTTAACACCCCGTTAACCAATTATATGCTCCGCATCCTCCTCAGTGTTCCCCCGAGGGAAGCTGCGGGCAATTTTTTTCTTTGCGCTGACAGCTATGGAGAAATGTTCCGACAGTGATGAGAGTGTAGCACGACTGTCTCCGTGGCGCAACTGCTAGTGCGTCGGCTGTTAAGCAAAAGGTTGGAGGTTCGAGCCCTCCCAGGAGCACTGTGTCGCTTTTTTTCTTTGCGCTGATAGCCTTGGAGAAACGTTCTGACAGTGGTGAGAGTGGAGCACGACTGTCTCTGTTGCGCAATTGGCTAGCGCGTTGAGCTGTTAACGAAAATGTTGGAGGTTCGAACCCTCCCATGACCGGTGTGCCTCTTTTTTTCTTTGCGCTGATACCTTTGGAAAAATGTTCTTATGGTGGTGAGAGTGGAGCACGACTACCTCCGTGACGCAATAGGCTAGCGCGTTCGGCTGTTAACCAAAAGGTTGGAGGTTCAAGCCCTCCCGAGAGCGGTGTGTCTCTTTTTTTTTGCGCTGATAGATTTGGAGAAATGTTCTGATGGTGGTGAGAGTGGAGCACGACTACTTCTGTGACGCAATTGGCTAGCGCGTTCGGCTGTTAAGCAAAACGTTGGAGGTTCGAGCCCTCCCGGGACCAGTGTGTCGCTTTTTTTCTTTGCGCTGATAGCTTTGGAAAAATGTTCTGATGGTGGTGAGAGTAGAGCACGACTACCTCCGTGACGCAATTCGCTAGCGCGTTCGGCTGTTGACCAAAAGTTTGGAGGTTCGAGCCCTCCCGAGAGCGGTGTGTCTCTTTTTTTCTTTGCGCTTGATTGATTGATTGATTTGTGGGGTTTAACGTACCAAAACCATTTTCTTTGCGCTTATACCTTTGGAAAAATGTTCTGATGGTGGTTAGAGTGGAGCACGACTACCTCCGTGACGCAATTGGCTAGCGCGTTCGGCTGTTGACCAAAAGTTTGGAGGTTCCAGCTCTCCCGAGAGCGGTGTGTCTCTTTTTTTTGCGCTGATAGCTTTGGAGAAATGTTCTGACGGTGGTAAAATTGGAGCAAGGCTGTCTCCGTGGCGCAATCTGCTAGTGCGTCGGCTGTTAAGCAAAAGGTTGGAGGTTCGAGCCCTCCCGAGAGAGGTGTGTCTCTTTTTTTTTCTTTGCGCTGATAGCTTTGGAGAAATGTTCTGACGGTGGTGAGAGTGGAGCACGACTGTCTCCGTGGCGCAATCTGCTAGTGCGTCGGCTGTTGAGCAAAAGGTTGGAGGTTCGAGCCCTCTCATGAGCGGTGTGTCGCTTTTTTTCTTTGCACTGATATCTTTGTAGAAGTGTTCTGACCGTGGTGAGAGTGGAGCACGACTGTCTCTGTGGCGCAATTGGCTAGCGCGTTTAGCTGTTAACCATAAGGTTGGAGGTTCGAACCCTCCCATGAGCGGTGTGTCTCTTTTTTTCTTTGCGCTGATACCTTTGGAAAAATGTTCTGATGGTGGTGAGAATAAAAAACGACTATCTCCATGGTGCAATTCGCTAGCGCATTGGGCTGTTAACCAAAAGGTTGCAGGTTCGAACCCTCCCATTAGCGGTGTGTCTCTTTTTTTCTTTGCGCTGATACCTTTGAAAAAAGGTTCCGATGGTGGTGAGAGTGGAGCACGACTGTCTCCGTGGCGCAATCTGCTAGTGCGTCGGCTGGTATGCAAAAGGTTTGAGGTTCGAGCCCTCCTGAGAGCGGTGCGTCTCTTTTTTTTTCTTTGCGCTGATAGCTTTGGAGAAATGTTCTGACGATGGTGAGAGTGGCGCACGACTGTCTCTGTTGGGCAATTGGCTAGCGCGTTGGGCTGTTAACGAAAAGGTTAGAGGTTCGAACCCCCCCAAGAGCGGTGTGTATCTTTTTTTCTTTGCGCTTTACCTTTAGAAAAAAGTTCTGATGGTGGTGAGAGTAGAGCACGACTACCTCCGTGACGCAATTGGCTAGCGCGTTCGGCTGTTAACCAAAAGGTTGGAGGTTGGAGCCCTCCCGAGAGCGGTGTGTCTCTTTTTTTTCTTTGCGCTGATAGCTTTGGAGAAATGTTCTGATGGTGGTGAGAGTGGAGCACGACTACTTCCGTGATGCAATTGGCTAGCGCGTTCAGCTGTTAATCAAAAGGTTTGAAGTTCGAGCCCTCCCGAGAGTGGCGTGTCTCTTTTTTTTCTTTGCGCTGATAACTTTGGAGAAATGTTCTGACGGTGGTGAGAGTTGAGCGCGACTGTCTCCGTGGCGCAGTCTGCTAGTGCGTCGGCTGTTAAGCAAAAGGTTGGAGGTTCGAGCCCTCCCGGGAGCAGTGTGTCGCTTTTTTTCTTTGCGCTGATAGCTTTGGAGAAATGTTCTGATGGTGGTGAGAGTGGAGCGCGGTTGGGTCCGTGGTGCAATGGCTAGCGCGATTGGCTGTTAACCAAAAGGTTGGAGGTTCGAGCCCTCCAATGAGCGGGGTGTCGCTTTTTTTTCTTTGCGCTGATATCTTTGGTGAAGTGTTCTGACCATGGTCAGAGTGGAGCACGAACTGTCTCCATGGCGCTATTGGCTAGCGCGTCGGGCTGTTAACCAAAAGGCTGGAGGTTCGAACCTTCCACTGAGTGGTGTGTCTCTTTTTTTCTTTGCGCTGATACCTTTGGAAAAATGTTCTGATGGTGGTGAGGGTGGAGCACGACTACCTCCGTGACGCAATTGGCTAGCGAGTTCGGCTGTTGACCAAAAGTTTGGAGGTTCGAGCCCTCCCGAGAGCGGTGTGTCTCTTTTTTTTTCTTTGCGCTGATAGCTTTGGAGAAATGTTCTGACGGTGGTAAAAGTGGAGCAAGGCTGTCTCCGTGGCGCAATCTGCTAGTGCGTCGGCTGTTAAGCAAAAGGTTGGAGGTTCGAGCCCTACCATGAGCGGTGTGTCTCTTTTTTTTCTTTGCGCTGATAGCTTTGGAGAAATGTTCTGACGGTGGTGAGAGTGGAGCGCGACTGTCTCCGTGGCGCAATCTGCTAGTGCGTCGGCTGTTATGCAAAAGGTTTGAGGTTCGAGCCCTCCTGAGAGCGGTGTGTCTCTTTTTTTTCTTTGCGCTGATAGCTTTGGAGAAATGTTCTGACGGTGGTGAGAGTGGAGCGCGACTGTCTCCGTGGCGCAATCTGCTAGGGCGTCGGCTGTTATGCAAAAGGTTTGAGGTTCGAGCCCTCCCGGGAGCAGTGTGTCGCTTTTTTTCTTTGCGCTGATAGCTTTGCAGAAACGTTTTGACGGTGGTGCGAGTGGAGTGCGGTTGGGTGCGTGGTGCAATGGCTAGCGCGATTGGCTGTTAACCAAAAGGTTGGAGGTTCGAGCCCTCCCATGAGCGGTGTGTCGCTTTTTTTTCTTTGCACTGATATCCTTGGAAAAATGTTCTGATGGTGGTGAGAGTGGAGCACGACTACATCCGTGACGCAATTGGCTAGCGCGTTCGGCTGTTGACCAAAAGTTTGGAGGTTCGAGCTCTCCCGAGAGCGGTGTGTCTCTTTTTTTTCTTTGCGCTGATAGCTTTGGATAAATGTTCTGACGGTGGTAAAATTGGAGCAAGGCTGTCTCCGTGGCGCAATCTGCTAGTGCATCGGCTGTTAAGCAAAAGGGTAAAGGTTCGAGCCCTCCCGAGAGCGGTGTGTGTCTTTTTTTTCGTTGCGCTGATAGCTTTGGTGAAAGGTTCTGACGGTGGTGAGAGTGGAGCACGACTGTCTCCGTGGCGGAATCTGCTAGTGCGTCGGCTGTTAACCAAAAGGTTGGAGGTTCGAGCCCTCCCACGAGCGGTGTGTCGCTTTTTTTCTTTGCACTGATATCTTTGTAGAAGTGTTCTGACCGTGGTGAGAGTGGAGCACGACTGTCTCCGTGGCGCAATTGGCTAGCGCGTTGGGCTGTTAACCAAAAGGTTGGAGGTTCGAATTCTGCCATGAGCGGTGTGTTGCTTTTTTTCTTTGCACTGATATCTTTGGAGAAGTGTTCTGACCGTGGTGAGAGTGAAGCACGACTGTCTCCATGGTGCAATTCGCTAGCGCGTTGGGCTGTTAACCAAATGGTTGGAGGTTCGAACCCTACCATGAGCGGTGTGTCTCTTTTTTTCTTTGCGCTGATACCTTTGGAAAAATGTTCTGATGGCGGTGAGAGTAGAGCACGACTACCTCCGTGACGCAATTGGCTAGCGCGTTCGGCTGTTAACCAAAAGGTTGGAGGTTCGAGCCCTCCCATGAGCGGTGTGTCGCTTTTTTTTCTTTGCACTGATATCTTTGGAGAAGTGTTCTGACAGTAGTGAGAGTGGAGCACGCATGTCTCCGTGGCGCAAGTGGCAAGCGCGTTGGGCTGTTAACCATAAGGTTGGAGGTTCGAACCCTCCCATGAGCAGTGTGTCTCTTTTTTTCTTTGCGCTGATACCTTTGAAAAAATGTTCTGATGGTGGTGAGAGTGGAGCACGACTACCTCCGTGACGCAATTGGCTAGCGCGTTCGAGTGTAGACCAAAAGTTTGGGGTTTCGAGCCCTCCCGAGAGCTGTGTGTTTTTTTTTCCTTTGCGCTGATAGCTTTGGAGAAAAGTTCTGACAGTGGTGAGAGTGGAGCACTACTGTCTCCGTGGCGCAATCTGCTAGTGCGTTGGCTGTTAACCAAAAGGTTGCAGGTTCGAACCCTCCCATGAGCGGCGTGTCTCTTTTTTTCTTTGCGCTGATACCTTTGGAAAAATGTTCTGATGGTGGTGAGAGTGGAGCACGACTTTCTCCGTGACGCAATTGGCTAGCGCGTTCGGCTGTTAACCAAAAGGTTGGAGGTTCGAGCCCTCCCGAAAGCGGGGTGTCTCTTTTTTCTTTGCGCTGACAGCTATGGAGAAATGTTCCTACAGTGATGAGAGTGGAGCACGACTGTCTCCGTGGCGCAACTGCTAGTGCGTCGGCTGTTAATCAAAAGGTTGGAGGTTCGAGCCCTCCCAGGAGCAGTGTGTTTCTTTTTTTCTTTGCGCTGATAGCTTTGGAGAAATGTTCTGATGGTGGTGAGAGTGGAGCACGACTACTTCCGTGATGCAATTGGCTAGCGCGTTCGGCTGTTAATCAAAAGGTTGGAAGTTCGAGCCCTCCCGAGAGCGGTGTGTCTCTTTTTTTTCTTTGCGCTGACAGCTTTGGAGAAATGTTCTGACCGTGGTGAGAGTGGAGCACGACTGTCTACGTGGCGCAATTAGCTAGCGTGTTCGGCTGTTAACCAAAAGGTTGGAGATTCGAGCCCTCCCACGAGCGGTGTGTCGCTTTTTTTTCTTTGCACTGATATCTTTGGAGAAGTCTTCTGACCGTGGTGAGAGTGGTGCATAACGGTCTCCGTGGGACGATTGGCTAGCGCGTTGGTCTGTTAACCAAAAGGATGGAGGTTCGAACCCTCCCAAAAGCGGTGTGTCTCTTTTTTTCTTTGCGCTGATACCTTTGGAAAAATGTTCTGATTGTGGTGTCAGTGGAGCATGACTACCTCCGTGACGCAATTGGCTAGCGCGTTCGGCTGATAACCAAAAGGTTGGAGGTTCGAGCCCTCCCGAGAGTGGTGTGTCTCTTTTTTCTTTGCGCTGACAGCAATGGAGAAATGTTCCGACAGTGTTGAGAGTGGAGCACGACTGTCTCCGTGGCGCAACTGCTAGTGCGTCGGCTGTTAAGCAAAAGGTTGGAGGTTTGAGCCCTCCCAGGAGCAGTGTGTCGCTTTTTTTCTTTGCGCTGATAGCATGGAGAAACGTTCTGACGGTGGTGGGAGTGGAGCACGACTGTCTCTGTTGCGCAATTGGCTAGCGCGTTGGGCTGTTAACGAAAAGGTTGGAGGTTCGAACCCTCCCATGAGCGGTGTGTCTCTTTTTTTCTTTGCGCTTAACCTTTGGAAAAAAGTTCGGATGGTGGTGAGAGTGGAGCACGACAACCTCCGTGACGCAATTGGCTAGCGCGCTCGGCTGTTAACCAAAAGGTTGGAGGTTCGAGCCCTCCCGAGAGCGGTGTGTCTCTTTTTTTTCTTTGCGCTGATAGCTTTGGAGAAATGTTCTGATGGTGGTGAGAGTGGAGCACGACTACTTCCGTGATGCAATTAGCTAGCGCGTTCGGCTGTTAATCAACAGGTTGGAAGTTCGAGCCCTCCCGAGAGCGGTGTGTCGCTTTTTTTCTTTGCGCTGATAGCTTTGGAGAAACGTTCTGATGGTGGTGAGAGTGGAGCGCGGTTGGGTCCGTGGTGCATTGGCTAGCGCGATTGGCTGCTAACCAAAAGGTTGGAGGTTCAAGCACTCCAATGGGCGGTGTGTCGCTTTTTTTTTCTTTGCACTGATATCTTTGGAGAAATGTTCCGACAGTGGTGAGAGTTGAGCACGACTGTCTCCGTGGCGCAACTGCTAGTGCGTCGGCTGTTAAGCAAAAGGTTGGAGGTTCGAGCCCTCCCAGGAGCGGTGTGTCTTTTTTCTTTGCGCTGATAGCTTTGTAGAAGTGTTCGGACCGTGGTGAGAGTGAGGCACTACTGTCTCCGTGGCGCAATTGGCTAGCGCGTTCAGCTGTTAACCAAAAGGTTGGAGTTCGAGCCCTCCCACGAGCGGTGTGTCGCTTTTTTTTCTTTGCTCTGATATCTTTGGAGAAGTGTTCTGGCCGTGGTGAGAGTGGAGCACGACTGTCTCCGTGGGACGATTGGCTAGCGCGTTGGTCTGTTAACCGAAAGGATGGAGGTTCGAACCCTCCCAAAAGCGGTGTGTCTCTTTTTTCTTTGCGCTGATACCTTTGGAAAAATGTTCTGATTGTGTTGGAAGTGGAGTATGACTACCTCCATGACGCAATTGGCTAGCGCGTTCGACTGATAACCAAAAGGTTGGAGGTTTGAGCCCTACCGAGAGTGGTGTGTCTCTTTTTCTTTGCGCTGACAGCTATGGAGAAATGTTCCGACAGTGGTGAGAGTGGAGCACGACTGTCTCCGTGGCACAATCTGCTAGTTCGTCGGCTGTTAAGCAAAAGTTTGGAGGTTCGAGCCCTCCCGAGAGCGGTGTGTCTCTTTTTTTTTGCGCTGATAGCTTTGGAGAAATATTCTTACGGTAGTGAGAGTGGAGCACGACTGTCTCCGTGGCGCAATCTGCTAGTGCGTCAGCTGTAAAGCAAAAGGTTGGAGGTTCGAACCCTCCCAGGAGCAGTGTGTCGCTTTTTTTCTTTGCGCTGATAGCCTTGGAGAAACGTTCTGACCATGGTGAGAGTGGAGCAAGAACTGTCTCCGTGGCGCAATTGGCTAGCGCGTTGGGCTGGTAACCAAAAGGCTGGAGGTTCGAACCCTCCCATTAGCGGTGTGTCTCTTTTTTTCTTTGCGCTGATATCTTTGGAAAAATGTTCTGATGGTGGTGAAAGTGGACCACGACTACCTCCGTGACGCAATTGACTAGCGCGTTCGGCTGTTGACCAAAAGTTTGGAGGTTCGAGCTCTCCCGAGAGCGGTGTGTCTCTTTTTTTTTCTTTGCGCTGATAGCTTTGGATAAATGTTCTGACGGTGGTAAAATTGGAGCAAGGCTGTCTCCGTGGCGCAATCTGCTAGTGAATCGGCTGTTAAGCAAAAGGTTGGAGGTTCGAGCCCTCCCGAGAGCGGTGTGTCTCTTTTTTTTTCTTTGCGCTGATAGCTTTGGGGAAATGTTCTGACGGTGGTGAGAGTGGAGCACGACTGTCTCCGTGGCGCAATCTGCTAGTGCGTCGGCTGTTAACCAAAGGGTGGAGGTTCGAGCCCTCCCATGAGCGGTGTGTCGCTTTTTTTCATTGCACTGATATCTTTGTAGAAGTGTTCTGACCGTGGTGAGAGTGGAGCACGACTGTCTCCGTGGCGCAATTGGCTAGCGCGTTGTGCTGTTAACCAAAAGGTTGGATGTTCGAATTCTGCCATGAGTGGTGTGTTGTTTTTTTTTTCTTTGCACTGATATCTTCTTTGGAGAAGTGTTCTGACCGTGTATGAGAGTGAAGCACGACTGTCTCCATGGTGCAATTCGCTAGCGCGTTAGGCTGTTAACCAAAAAAGTTGGAGGTTCGAACCCTCCCATGAGCGGTGTGTCTCTTTTTTTCTTTGCGCTGATACCTTTGGAAAAATGTGCTGATGGTGGTGAGAGTAGAGCACGACTACCTCCGTGACGCAATTGGCTAGCGCGTTCGGCTGTTAACCAAAAGGATGGAGGTTCAAGCCCTCCCATGAGCGGTGTGTCGCTTTTTTTCTTTGCACTGATATCTTTGGAGAAGTGTTCTGACCCTAGTGAGAGTGGAGCACGAATGTCTCCGTGGCGCAAGTGGCTAGCGCGTTGGGCTGTTAACCATAAGGTGAGGTTCGAACCCTCCCATGAGCAGTGTGTCCCTTTTTTTCTTTGCGCTGATACCTTTGAAAAAATGTTCTGATGGTGTTGAGAGTGGAGCACGACTACCTCCGCGACGCAATTGGCTAGCGCGTTCGGCTGTTGACCAAAAGTTTGGAGGTTCGAGCCCTCCCGAGAGCGGTGTGTCTCTTTTTTTGCTTTGCGCTGATAGTTTTGGAGAAATGTTCTGACGGTGGTAAAAGTGGAGCAAGGCTGTCTCCGTGGCGCAATCTGCTAGTGCGTCGGCTGTTAAGCAAAAGGTTGGAGGTTTGAGCCCTCCTGAGAGCGGTGTTTCTCTTTTTTTTCTTTGCGCTGATAGCTTTGGAGAAATGTTCTGACGGTGGTGAGAGTGGAGCACGACTTTTTCCGTGGCAGAATCGCCTAGCGCGATCAACTGTTATCAAGAAGGTTAGAGGTTCGAGCCCTCCCGAGAGCGGTTTGTCTTTTTTCTTTGCGCTGATAGCTTTGGAGAAATGTTCTGACGGTGGTGAGAATGGATCACGACTGTCTCCGTGGCGCAATCTGCTAGTGCGTCGGCTGTTAACCAAAAGGTTGGAGGTTCGAGCCCTTCCATGAGCGGTGTGTCGCTTTTTTTCTTTGCACTGATATCTTTGTAGAAGTGTTCTGACCGTGGTGAGAGTGAAGCACGACTGTCTCTGTGGCGCAGTTGGCTAGCGCGTTCGGCTGTTAACCAAAAGGTTGGAGGTTCGAGCCCTCCCACGAGCGGTGTGTCGCTTTTTTTTCTTTGCACTGATATCTTTGGAGAAGTGTTCTGACCGTGGTGAGAGTGGAGCACGACTGTCTCCGTGGGACGATTGGCTAGCGCGTTGGTCTGTCAACCAAAATGATGGAGGTTCGAACCCTCCCAAAAGCGGTGTGTCTCTTTTTTTCTTTGCGCTGATACCTTCGGAAAAATGTTCTGATTGTGGTGAAAGTGGAGCATGACTACCTCCGTGACGCATTTGGCTAGCGCGTTCGGCTGATAACCAAAACGTTGGAGGTTCGAGCCCTCCCGAGAGCGGTGTGTCTCTTTTTTCTTTGCACTGACAGCTATGGAGAAATGTTCCGACAGTGGTGAGAGTGGAGCACGACTGTCTCCGTGGCACAATCTGCTAGTTCGTCGGCTGTTAAGCAAAACGTTGGAGGTTCGAGCCCTTCCCGGGAGCAGCGTGTCGCTTTTTTTCTTTGCGCTGATAGCTTTGGAGAAACGTTCTTACGGTGGTGAGAGTGGACCGCGGTTGGATCCGTGGTGCAATGGCTAGCGCGATCGGCTGTTAACCAAAAGGTTGGAGGTTCTAGCCCTCCCATGAGCGGTGTGTCACTTTTTTCTTTGACCTGATATCTTTGAAGAAGTGTTGTGACCGTGATGAAAGTGGAGCACGACTGTTTTTTGGCGCAATTGGCTAGCGCGTTGGGCTGTTAACCAAAAGGTTGGAGGTTCGAACCCTCCCATGAGCGGTGTGTCTCTTTTTTTCTTTGCGCTGATACCTTTGGAAAAATGTTCTGATAGTGGTGAGAGTGGAGCACGACTGTTTTTTGGCGCAATTGGCTAGCGCGTTGGGCTGTTAACCAAAAGGTTGGAGGTTCGAACCCTCCCATGAGTGGTGTCTCTCTTTTTTTCTTTGCGCTGATACCTTTGGAAAAATGTTCTGATGGTGGTGAGAGTGGTGCACGACTGTCTCTGGTGCAATTCGCTAGCGCGTTGGGCTGTTAACCAAGAGGTTGGATGTTCGAACCCTCCCATGAGTGGTGTGTCTCTTTTTTTCTTTGCGCTTATACCTTTGGAAAAATGTTCTGATGGTGGTGAGAGTGGAGCACTACAACATCCGTGACGCAATTGGCTAGCGCGTTCAGCTGTTAACCAAAAGGTTAGAGGTTCGAGCCCTCCCGAGAGCGGCGTGTCTCTTTTTTTCTTTGCGCTGATAGCTTTGGAGAAATATTCTGACGGTCGGGATAGTGGAGCACGACTGTCTCCCTTGCGCAATTGGCTAGCACGTTGGGCTAATAACAAAAAGGTTGGAGGTTCGAACCCTCCCATGAGCGGTGTGTCTCTTTTTTTCTTTGCACTGATACCTTTGGAAAAATGTTCTGATGGTGGTGAGAGTGGAGCACGATTACCTCCGTGACGCAATTGGCTAGTGCGTTCGGCTGTTGACCAAAAGTTTGGAGGTTCGTGCTCTCCCGAGAGCGGTGTGTCTCTTTTTTTTGCGCTGATAGCTTTGGAGAAATGTTCTGACGGTGGTAAAATTGGAGCAAGGCTGTCTCCGTAGCAGAATCGGCT